>NC_139565.1:15029553-16229553 GCF_965112155.1 Podarcis liolepis
AGCAGGAGAAAGACAGATCTAAAGGAACAATGCTTGTTAAACATTATAGCTATATACCGTAGTGTTATAGCTAGTCCAAGCACAATAGGCACCAGATGGGAAGTTATGGTGGCAAACCATTCCCCTGGAACAGAGCTATAAACCAAAGTTCATGAAAGCAGCTGCGTGAAGGAACCTGAAGAAGAGTTTGGATTTGATATCCCGCCTTTCACTCCCCTTCAGGAGTCTCAAAGCGGCTAACAATCTCCTTTCCCTTCCTCCCCCACAACAAACACTCTGTGAGGTGAGTGGGGCTGAGAGACTTCAAAGAAGTGTGACTGGCCCAAGGTCACCCAGCAGCTGCATGTGGAGGAGCGGAGACGCGAACCCGGTTACCCAGATTACGTGACTACCGTTCTTAACCACTACACCACACTGGCAGAAATATTGTCGAGTATGGCCAGATTTTTCCAGTACTTGGACTTCCACATGTCAAACTGACGGTGGGAAATTTTAAGTAAGGGCTACTAGTAATGAGTTAAGTTCAGTTGGCTGAACAAACCAACCCTGGCATCACCAGAAAGGGATGAGATACTCCAGAGAGCCAATGTCAATCAATGAAGGCAACAATAGTCTAGATAAGTGTTTCCCAAACTTGGGTTTCCAGCTGTTTTTGGACTACAACTCCCATAATCCCTAGCTAGCAGGAACAGTGGTCAGGGATGATGGGAACTGTAGTCAGCTGAAGACCCAAGTTTGGGAAACCTTGGTCTAGACCAGTGATGGCCAAACTTGGCCCTCCAGCTGTTTTGCGACTACAACTCCCATCATCCCTAGCTAACAGGACCAGTGGTCAGGGATGATGGGAATTGTAGTCCCAAAACAGCTGGAGGGCCGAGTTTGGCCATCACTGGTCTAGACAAACTAGTGGTCTGACTCCACAGAAGAGTAGTTCCCAGCATTTGTAAGTCTTTCTTTTCTCAGGTGAGTCAATTATTCAAGCTAAAGCATGTAATGAGAGCATTGCCTCAATAAAGAAAGACAAACATATGCCCATTTCCCCAAACCCCAGCAGAATTACTGCCCTGCTGCCATCAGCTCAAACTATATTAATTGCAAGACTGAAATGCCTGACACTTCATTCCCCACTGAGCAGCAGGAGGCTCTGTTTTAAATGGCTGCGCGGGACAATAAAAATCAGCAGCAAAATGACAGCAGGCTATAAATAGTGGTAGGATCCAATAGGTATTATAACTAAAAGGCACAAATGCCAGATGCTGAGCCCAAACAACTAATAAATAAATGCTTGACACACAGAGCTGCATCAAATAGAACCGAAGGGAGCTCTATGAGGCACCACAACTCAGGCCACGTTCACCCCATACATTTAAAGCACTATGACATCACTTTGAACAGCCAGGCCTTTCCCCCAAGGAATTCTGGGATCTGCAGTTTGTTAGGGGTGCTGAGAGTTGTTTCAGACATCCTGTCAACTGTGTGAATTTAGGTAGATAGCCTTTCTTCCCTATAATTTCATACCCTCCAGCATTCCGATGAAAATAGGTACGTCCCATTCCATAGTGATGATGATGATGATGATTTATTGAATTTCTATACAGTGGAACCTCGGGTTACAAACGCTTCAGGTTACAGACTCTGCTAACCCAGAAATAGTACCTTGGGTTAAGAACTTTACTTCAGGATGAGAACAGAAATCGCGTGCCGGCGGCATGGCGGCAGCGGGAGGCCCCATTAGCTAAAGTGGTACCTCAGGTTAAGAACAGTTTCAGGTTAAAAATGGACCTCCAGAACGAAATAAGTTCTTAACCCGAGGTACCACTGTACCACCCTATACCCGGAGGTCTCAGGGCGGTTCACAGAAAAGATCAACATAAAACCCACAATATATACAATCAAAATAAAAACAAGAACTCAATAACACACCCCTCCAGAAAAAAGAGCCACATTTTAAAAAGGGCATGGGCTGTTTTTACTATCTATACCCCACACATCTTGCTGGGTTGCCCCAGCTACTCTGAAAATCTTCCAACATATAGGACTTCCGGGGTGGCGCCATCGGCAATGGTGGACTCCCTCTGAACCGGAGGGACCAGCTCCGCGCGAAACGGGTCTTTTCCGCTGCGGCAAAGCAGGGACCCTCTCAGAAATCACAGGGGGATGAAGCCTGTGACCGTGGGACTCGGCGGGCACCTTTAGCGCCCCCAACCCGCAAATGAACCCACTAACGGGCTCCGATGCGAAGAGGGGGAAGTGGCGCGGTGCTGTGAGTCAACTGCTATTTCCGTGCAGCGAAGCCGCACAGCCGTTGCCAGAGAGCGCTGCCTTTTTCCTGGGAAAATTTGGCATCTAAAGTAATCACCCGTGAGTACTCAAACATTGAATAATTGGACTTCAAACAAGAACTGCTGGTTAGAAAGGAATTGGACTTAAAAATTTATCTTAATTTGGTACTGAAACGGGAAGGTCTAAACAGGAAGTCAGCCTTCCGTTTCCTTGTAGTTAGAAGAAAGCAAAGACAACGTAAACTAGAGCTTAGAAAATTACTTTTAAAGGATTGTTTCACCATTTAAAAGCGTTGAACCCCCCTTCGGTAGCAGGAGAAGAAGGGGGATCTTTTTTTTGGACTGTTTAAACCTGCAGAAGTGAGTTTAAAGTAAAGTAACTTTCCACCGTCCTGACCCTGGAGCGGGGTGTCAGAATTGACGTTTTGAAGCTCATTGACCAGAGACAAATGTTTTTGACAGATAGTTAAAAGAAGAGTAACATTGTGAATCCACTGTTTCCTTTCGCATTTTAAAGGAACAAATATTGACAAAATATTTTTTTAAAAAAGAAACTTTGTTGCTATTGTTCTTAAAAGAAAGAAAGAACAACCAGATGTTTCCCCCTAGAGGGGGACTGGGAAACTGTATGGCTCAGATGGCTCAGGGGTCAGATAATTCCATACCCTCCAACATTTCTCCACTGAAAATTGGGGCCATCCTAAGGAAAAGTGGGACATTCTGGGATCAAATCAGAAACCAAGATGGCGTCTCTAAATCCGGGACGTCTCTGGAAAACAGGGACACTTGGAGGGTCTTTAATTTGAGAACAGGTTGAGTACATGTTACGTTTCCACTATCCAACATGCCATAAGTACCACAAGAGCTCAGTTGTGCTTAATGCACTTAGCCTAACCATTGACATGATGGAGAGGGAAGATGAGCGACTGACCACCTGGTATTGTCAATTTGGGCTCCATGAGCCAAAAGAAACATCACCCCAGTCTTGCGGATACACACAACGATGCATCATTTATCAGGTAAAAGGGTTTCCCTTCTCTGATTAATATGCCACCCTTTTTGCTGCTGCAGATATGCCACTGCTTTGCCACATAGAGACCTGCCATTAATCAAGTTTTTAATGAGCTCTGAATGGGATGTAATTTGTTCAGGTACTATTGGCAAACAACCAGCTTGGACACCCCATCATTAGCAGGAGGTTATGCTACTGAACAGGTGCTTGTTTGTATCGTGAAACAGCTTTCGTCCTTCCCTTCTCCTTGTCTTTCCACACACAAAAACACACCTCCCACCTGATTATTCACTCTAATTTGCACATCACCGCTGTGTCTAGATATAAACAGGATGGATCCTTGACCTTCAGTGTCCCGTTTTCCCTCCACAGACTTCAGGTTGTTTGTTTCTGTGAAATTATCTCCGAACTTAGGGCGGTGCTTCTGGAAGGGTAACGTGGACTTTCCAACAACGGGGTGGACAATTAGTTTGACAGGCCTACCTCCTCCTTGATTTCCATACCCTGCCTCTTTTCCAGCACATTTTGATGAGCCAGCAAATGTAGTTTTGGAGACCGGTTTAGAATTTCAAAACAACAGGATAGACTTTTTTACTTTTGAAAAGTATATAAAGCTCTACTTAACCTCTTGCATCAGTTTGAAAATGTGGAGGCCCATTGGATAATGTTGCAATTTGGAGTGTTTAACATGCCCTGGACCAGCCTTGCCAGAAGTAAAAGGTAAAGGACGCAGGTGGCGCTGTGGGTTAAACCACAGAGCCTAGGACTTGCTGATCAGAAGGTCGGCGGTTCGCTCCACGGGGTGAGCTCCCGTTGCTCGGTCCCTGCTCCTGCCAACCTAGCAGTTCAAAAGCATGTCAAAGTGCAAGTAGATAAATAGGTACCGCTCCAGCGGGAAGGTAATCGGTGTTTCTGTGCGCTGCTCTGGTTCACCAGAAGCAGCTTAGTCATGCTGGCCACATGACCCGGAAGCTGTACGCCGGCTCCCTCGGCCAATAAAGCGAGATGAGCACTGCAACCCAGAGTCGGCCATGACTGGACATAATGGTCAGGGGTCTCTTAAAGGAACCCTGGACAGTTAAGTCCAGTCAAAGGCAACTATGGTGTTGCAGCGCTCATCTCACTTTCAGGCCGAAGAAGCCAGCATTTGTCCACAGACAGCTTTCTGGGTCATGTGGCCAGCATGACTAAACCGCTTCTATCTCAATGGTACACCGTGACGAGTGCCAGAGCACACAGAAACACCATTTACCTTCCCGCCACAGCAGTACCTATTTAACTACTTGCACTGGTATGCTTTTGGACTGTTAGGTTGGCAGGAGTGGGGACAGAGCAATGGGAGCTCACTCCGTCGCGGGGATTTGAACCACCAATCTTCTGATCAGCAAGCCTAAGAGGCTCAGTGGTTTAGACCACAGCACCACCCGTGTCATTGCCAGGAGTAATGTAGACTGAACAGACCACCCTGGACCTTGCTTTAAGCCTCATTTTCTGTAAAGATGGACAAGGCTTAGCTTAATGCACACATGTATCTGCTCTGATGACCATCCGATCACCTCCTTACCCAGTCCATATCTATGAGAACTGTATTTACTCCCAACCTTGGCGGGTAGCTATGGCTGTGTACACCATACATTTAAAACACATCCTGGGTACTATGACTATAATTCCCAGTGCCGTTAACAATCTACGGTTGCGTGTCGAGGTCCTCAGGTCCACCCCAATAACTCACACATCACACAGAAATTTTTGTTTAAGATTTTTGGCATAATTTTGGCCACAACTTTATTAAAATACAGATTTGTGAGTGGTTGCGTAGGCATTGGTTGCGACTATCTGCCCCCACCGTGGGGGACAGTCTGACATTCCGCACGATGCGAAAGTCAGAACGGGGGAATACACTTGGGGGTTACGCGGAGCAGGGAACCTGCCCTCACCCCAAATGCAACCAGGAGTTCATTGCTATGGCCCGAGCCCCCTTGACAGAGTGGACAAGCAATAGTTAGCTCCCAATTCCTTTAACGGAATCCCTTGCAGCAGCAGCACTAGAGGGGCAGGCACAGCCAATCCATGCCCCTCAACCAACCAAACCATAAACCAATGCCTAACCGCGAACCTTACAAGTTGTGACGATTTGCTACGCAGTAGGCAAAAACCAAATGGCCCCAGCCAATCAGCCAGATGGACAAAATTCCTACCAGGCCCCCGCTTCAAAGCAGACGACCCCATGACAGGCATAGCAAGGTCAAAGCGAACAACCCTATTCTAGGGAGGGAGGGACGGGCAATCCGATGCACGGGCGAAAAGAGGAAGCCCTAGCCTCGTGCAAGGAGTTTTAGCATTCCTGGTTGTCAATCAACAAATGGCAACATTAACTTCTTCCCAACAACAAGGGAAGCCCCAATCGCATCAGTGGCCAACAATCAATTAGCCCGCCCCCACTTTGGAGTGTCCTGGCGGCCCCCACCGCAACACGTGCTCTCCATGAAGGAGAACACGCTTTCCCAGGATTCATAAGTAGTAGTAGGCGAGGGAATCTGCTTTACAAGTATGCTATGCAGACAGCACTTAGCTCTTCAAACCTCCTTGTTCTTTCACTTCTTATAGAGTTGTAAGATTTTCAAAGGACAGGGATAGGGATTTGCTTGTTCTGCAAATGGAAATAACATTTTGGCTTCATAACTGAAAGCTATTCCACAGACCCGCATTCAAATGAAATGATGAAATGTGATTTGGAATCCCAGTCCTGCTGCATGTATGGCAATCTCACTGGAATATAGCAGGTTCCAGAAGTGCTAGAATCTGCACTTGTACACATGAATTCTGCAGCAGAAATGGGTGGTAGTGGCAATTTTTTTTAAAAAAAGTGATTTTTATTTAGTTTTATAAAATCAATCACACAATTAGCATTCTTAAAAAACATTGCAAATAAAACAAGATTCTCTCAAATCTTAAGACTTCCCTCCATGGATTCTTTAAATATCCATTTCACCTGCATATTATAATTCATCCAAATTTCAGTTCTCCACTGTTTCCAAAGTTTTTGTAACATTGCGGGAGTTATTGAAAGCCTGCCAAAGAGTTCAAGTATTTACGGTGTTCTTGTAAATACACTCCATATTTATCCCACTCAGCGCAGTCTTTAGCATATGTGCTGCCGGGGTGCAAAGATCTACCCAGCACCCCAAATTTAGTTTAGCCCCCAAATTAACTTTTATTATGATGTAAGAGTTAATATCGCGTGCACGGCACAGTTGAGAATGACAAACACCGCTGCTGGTGCGGCGCGTCTTTGGTAAATGAACACACAAAGTCCAAAGTCCTTTAGTGAAACAGTAGGTATACATTTTGGTAATACCTAGGTATAGATGTATTTTGTTTTTCTAGCTTGATCAAAATTATTATTTCATAACAGGTAGATAGTTAAGAGCTTAGGCGGCTTCAGCGGCTGGCTCCTGGGCCCCCCAGAATTCGGCGCCTGAGTGCCCCATGCCCCTTGTATCCCTGGGTAAAGACGGCCCTGATCCCACTCTTTATTAAAATTTTGGTCTTCTTGATTTCTGATTCTCCCGGTCAGTCTTGCCATCTGGTATACTGGCCTGTCGACCGGCTCCCTCCAACTATAGCCAGTAGCAGGAGACTAGACCTGTTCTTCTCTTCTTACCATTTGCCACCAGTGGTAAATTTTGCCTCATTTCATATTGCATAAGAAAGCAGTCAATAGATACTGAATAACATGTGTGGGGTCTAATTAGAACCGACAGTGCCATCAATCTGAGAAATTGGGGAGGGCCTCGTTTTGTCCTTCGGCAGGAGATTTTCCAGCCCAATGGGCTCGAAAGATCCAATAAGCTAGGATGCTAGATAACTTTCAGAGCCGCCTCCCCTGTTGAAACCCACCCATTTTGGTGGCAAACCGAGCAGTGATGCCAGGCTGTCAGACAAGTGTGGCTATTACCCAGAATGGGTGGACTTACAGCTGTCACCCACGGTTGCTGCATGGATGCTCCTGGTTCATTGTTATTCAGCTATGCTGCAAAAAGGGTTACAAGGCCATCGTTTTTTAGGCACAGGCTTAAAAAACCCCCAGACAGGATATGTGTTTATTGTTGTGGTCAAGAGTATATGCCTCTGAGACAACGGATGAGATTTATGCTGCAGAGGAGGTTTTTGTTTTTGCTTCCCAGGTTCACACTGCATACTAGCCAGAAAAGAAAACCTGACATTATTTTGACACCGATTCTGAAGATACCCCAGCGCACAGTTCCAGTCTGGCACAGAACGGTCGCTCATGACGACTCTCTGCATGACTTTTTAGTGACCTCCTGATATGAAGCGGCGAAGCCATCTGGTGCTTTCGAACTTGCACTTTTGCCTCGGAATGATAGCTTATAAGTGGGCAATGAAAGTGGTGTTTTGTCAAGAGCAGCAAAATGCCATTTCGCTGCAGCCGCTCAAAAAAGGCAGGCTGGGTCTGCTTTGCTCTCGATTAACTGGGAACAGCTGCATTTAGCAGAAATGGTGCCTGAAACAAAAGTAGCTGAAATATACCACTCAACAGTCCTGCTTGAAGCAGAACATCCCAGAATTACAGAAGCCATCCCAGCATCTGATTGGATCCTGGAATGTCCTGTTTTTTTGGTCCAGTGCTTTGGCATGAGTCAGTTGGCTCCTGTGAGAGCTCAGGACCAAAAACCTGGCCCTCCAGATGTTTTGAGACTACAACTCCCATGATCCCTAGCTAACAGGACCAGTGGTCAGGGATGATGGGAATTGTAGTCCCAAAACATCTGGAGGGCTGAGTTTGCCTATGCCTGATCTAATCCAACCTTCTTCAATGCAGGAATTCTGCCTTTGGTTGGCTCGTGTCATTGAAATTCTACTCAGTATTGATCCAGAGCAGATTCCAGCATATATTTAGCAGAGTAAAAACTTAAACATGTTGCAGGATTCCCAAAAAATAGACCAGAGGCAATTGTATTTCATCTGGCAGAGCTTTACTGCTACTGAAGGCAAATGAGCATAATAGTCACAAATCCCATACATTCAAGATTGGCCCTGTCCATAAGAAATCCAGTTGCAGCAAACTTAACTTAAACTTACAATAACTTATAAGAAGTCAAAAACCTTAACACTAAGCATAGTATGTACAAAACACCACACCAGAAGGAAAAGAGACTTTCAAAACGTTCGGAAACCAAAGTGCGGCTTCTGATTGGCTGCAGGAAGGTCCTGCAGCCAATTGGAAGCCACGGAAGCCCTGTCAGACGTTTGGATTCCAAAGAACATACACAAACCGGAACACTCACTTACAAGTTTGTGGTGTTTGGGAGCCAAAGCGTCCGAGTACCAAGGTGTTTGGGATCCAAGGTACAACTGTAATAAAAATAATAACACAATGAAAGAAAGGAATCCCTGTAACTTTTTACACATTTCCCTGTAACTTTTTACACATTTCCCCAGTTTTAATGGGAATTGTAGTCTATCATGGAGGGCACCAGGTTGGGGAACGCTGCTAGAACTAATGCAGTGGCCCACCTCCTGTTGCACCAGTGAAGGTCATTTTCTCCAGCTAAGCCAGAGGCTCTACATATGAATCACTTGTCTGGGAAGGCACTCTGCCTCCAAGACTGACGTGAAATCACCTTATTTCTATTAGAAAGTCCTGTCATGTCAGGCATATTCTGCTCTTCAGTTGGAAAATGGCTAAAAGCAGTATCAAAACACTTGGACATCTCTGTGTGCAGGCGATACTAGATAGGAAGCAAGGGGAAATGTTTCCGTTCTATCACCTAGCGCTGAATTTCTTTTCTCCATTCCCCCGGCTATAGGGTGTCTGTAATATCTGACCGGCAAACCGTGCTAGGATTTTAGATTCACTCATCACTCTCCTGCTTACTGAATGTGATGAGAGTTTCCCTCTGCAATTTTGAAGGAATAAGGTTAAAAATAATCTCAGCAGAGGCAAAGCCCAGGGTCTGATAGGCACAAATAAACATCATCTGTGGGTTGTATCCAGCAGTGCTGCTTAGCTGATGGTAAGGCTTCTGCAGGTGGAATATGTCGTGTACTGAGCCCAGGAAATCCTCGTGGCATCCCTGCAAGAAACTGCCAGGGACTTGGGCTTGTTGACATGGTTGGACCTCGCATGTCACAGCACATGGCAAGAGGTGGTGGGGTTGGCTGTTTAAGGAAGCCTCACCTCTTCCGTCTAGGTCAGATTACTGCAATGTGCTATACATAGGGCTGCCTCTGAAGATGGTTCGGAAACTTCAGCTAGTGCAGAATTCAGCGGCCAGGTTGCTCACTGGAGCAAGATGGTTTGAGCATATTACACGGATCCTGGTTCCGATTGCACTGGCTACCGATTAGTTTCCTGGCCCAATTCCAAGTGCTGGTTTTGACCTATAAAGCCTTAAATAGCTCAGGACCGCAATAACGCAAGGACTGCCTCTTTCCATATGAACCTACCCAGACCCTAAGATCATCTTCTGAGGCCCTCCTTCGTGTGCCTCCTTGAGAGGTCCGGAGGGTGGCAACACGAGAACAGGGCCTTCTCTGCAGTGGCTACCGGACTGTGGAATGCTCTCTCCCAGGAAGTCTGCCTGGTGCCTTCATTATACACCTTTAAGGCACCAGGCAAAAACGTTCCTTTTAAACAAGGCCTTTGGTTAATCTGATTGACATCCTATGCCCTTTTAAAATGTGGCTCTTTTTTAGGGGGGGGGGTGTTATTGGGCTGCATATATATATATATATATATATATATATATATATATATATATATATAGTGGTTTTTATTTTGATCTTTTCTGTGAACCACCCTGAGACCTCTGGGTATAGGGCAGTATATAAATTCAAATAATAATAATAATAATAATAATAATAATAATGATGATGATAAGCCATGTGTCCTACTTTACAGAGGGCAATCCTCTGAAGATAAAAAACCATACGCATGGAGACCACAAGCACAAAACCACTGACAACAGTGATCTTGTAGTAAGGTTAAAGCTTACTGGGAAATGATTATAATGAATGGGAAAAAAAGATGTTTAAAATGACCTTTGTAAAAAACCTAGAAGTTTTCCTTTTGAGAATCATAGGGATAGAATTCTTCAAACTGTATAGAAATTTATTCACGTACGTGACTACAGACTGCATTCACCCTGGTGCTAACGTACATGCATGCAGCACCCAGCAATGATGGACATTTCTGATCCCCAGGACTCATCTTCTGGCACATACTGCTACAGTGGTACCTCGGATTACATACACTTCAAATTACAGACTCCGCGAACCCAGAAATAGTACCTTGGGTTAAGAACTTTGCTTCAGGATGAGAACAGAAATCGCGCAGCAGCGGCGCCGTGGCAGTGGGAGGCCCCATTAGCTAAAGTGGTGCTTCAGGTTAAGAACAGTTTCAGGTTAAGACTGGAACGAATTAAGTTCTTAACCCGAGGTACCACTGTACTTATAGGTAAAGGTAAAAAGGACCCCTGGATGGTTAAGTTCAGTCAAAGGAGATTATGGGGTTGTGGCGCTCATCTTGCTTTCAGGCCAAGGGAGCCGGCGTTTGTCCTCAGGCAGCTTTCCAGGTCATGTGGTCAGCAGGACTAAACCACTTCTGGCACAACAGGACACCATGAAAGATGCCAGAGCGCACAGAAACGCCGTTTACCTTTCCACCGCAGCAGTACCTATTTATCTACTTGCACTGGCATGCTTTCGAACTGCTAGATTGGCAGGAGCTGGGACAGAGCAATGGGAGCTCACCCTGTCGCAAGGATTCAAACTGCTGACCTTCTGATCAGCAAGCCCAAGAGGCTCAGTGGTTTAGACCACAGCTCCACCCGTGTCCTGAATAAACAAGCACATAATCACTGATAGGTCCACCAGCCATTGTGAGGCTCAAAGCAATGAAGATGATGCCTCCCCAGCTGTTGCCATTCGCTGTGGGTTTCTTGTGATGTCACAAAAGCACTTGGCAACTGAGTGAATATAAAGGCAGGCCAAGGGGAAAGCCCTTTTCTATTTACAGCAGGACACACCTGGCAATGGATGTGACATTCAGCTCAGGGTTCTTCCACTTGGAGGAGGGGAAGTGGTGAATGGAAGGAGGCAATCCTCTGGCAGTGGGATGCTAGGGAGTGAGAATAAGGCAAGTTTGCTTGCTTGAAGGCTGCTGATATCTGTGGGTGGAAGTTGGTGGACGTCTCATGATGGACCTAACAGTAGCTTCTGGCACAATGGGACACCGTGACAGAAGCCAGAGTGCATAGAAATGCTGTTTACCTTCCTGCCACAGCAGTACGTATTTATCTACTTGCACTGGTGTGCTTTTGAACTGCTAGGTTGGCAGGAGCTGGGACAGAGCCACGGGAGCTCACCCCGCCATGCAGATTCAAACTGCCAACCTTCTGACTGGCAAGCCCAAGAGCAGGCACCCCAAACCTTTGGCCCTTTGGACTACAATTCCCATCATCCCTGGCCACTGGTCCTGTTAGTTAGGGATCATGGGAGTTGTAGGCCAAAGGTTGGGGATGCCTGCCGAAGAGGCTCGGTAGTTTAGACCACAGCGCCACCCACACCCATCTGAATGGGACATTTCTGTGGGCAGCCTGAGGAAGCGCCATCCGCCTTGGGTCTGCCCATAAAAACCAAGTCTCAAGTGAGAGACAAGGGTGATGCCCTCTGCTTCCAAAATCTCTTCTCGTTGTGAGACTTTTGTGGATGAGCTGAGAGTTTGTTCAGAGCTTGCGTGGGAACCCGGTGACTGAGAGAAAGGGTGTGTCAAAAAGAAAATGAATTGATACCGAGATATGTGTGTGTGTGTGTGTGTGTGTGTGTGTGTGTGCCTTACTGGGAAATGATATACAATGAATTGAAAAGGATGTTCAAAACAACTTCTTTTATTTTAAAAAAGCACAACCAGAAGCTTTTCTTTTAGGAATTATAGGGACAAAACTACCTAAACCGTATAGAAATTTATTTATGTATGCTACTACAGCAGCAAGAATGTTACTTGCCCAAAAATGGAAAGAAGAAGCCGTCCCAGCAAAAAAGGAATGGACACAAAAACTTAAGGAATCTGCAGAAATGGCGAAACTTACTGGAAAAATAAGAAATCAAGATAACAAACTTTTTATAAAAGAATGGAAATGGTTTACTGAATATTTACAAACTGTAAACAGATAAGAACATTGACAGGATTATTGTAATAACCTGCAGTTTTAGAAGAGTATATATTTAAAGTACAGTGGTACCTCGGGTTAAGAACTTAATTTGTTCTGGAGGTCCGTTCTTAACCTGAAACGGTTCTTAACCTGAGGTACCACTTTAGCTAATGGGGCCTCCCGCTGTCGCCGTGCAATTTCTGTTCTCATCCTGAAGCAAAGTTCTTAACCTGAGGTACTATTTCTGTAACCTGAAGTGTCTGTAACCTGAAACGTCTGTAACCGGAGGTAGCACTGTAGATGAATAAATGAGCAAATGGACTCCCTCTTTGCAGACTGAAGGTGTAAATAGGTGAATAAACCATATTTCTTAAAGCTGCGACAGTCTCTGCTGTTTCTCAGTTCTCCAAAGGAACATAGACCCTGGGAGAGTGCCTGGAACCCCATGGACTCTTGTCACTGCAAGGCAGAGCAAGGAGGGGGCATCCAGCTTTTGGAACAGAATTTGCAATGCTGGCTGGCAATGACTTTCCAGGGCTTCAGACTGAGAGTCTCTCCCAAATTTACCTGGACACTGCAGCAATTAAACCGGGGACCTTTAGTATGCAAAGCAGATGCTCTACCACTGAGCTGTGGCCCATCCCCTTGTCTGCTGAAATGTCAACTCACGCACAATTTCTCTTTCTCTTCCATCTTCCCTGTGTGCAGCAAGGTTTCGCCACCACCACTGTAATACAATACAGCATGACAAAGAATAATCAGTCCAAAGCTTTTACATTTCCCCCCATACTGTAGAAACCAAAGTTAACCCTTAGGTGGCGCCAGATATCAAGAGACATCCTGAAGGTCTATAGCTCTTCTTTTATATCAAATACTATGATGATTTGCTGTGGTACCCTGTTGACTTCAACGCACGATGAGAAAATATGCAGGTAAAAAGGCTCATCTTGTGGCATCAACCACCACAGTTTAAAGTAGCTTTCATAAATCCACTCTGATTTTGTACATTTGCCTGTCGCAGAGCTGGCACGCTCCAAAATTTGGTATCTTTAGGAATTGATAAGATATTATCAGGGGTTGTACACATTCATGTAACTGTTTGTTTACAGGTAGCTGCTGCCATGTGGCACAGTTGTGTTGAAGGACAAAACTTGTATTTACATTGCAAATCCAATAGGTAAAAGTAAAGGTAAAGGACCCCTGGATGGTTAAGTCCACTCAAAGGTGATTATGGGATTGCAGCGCTCATCTCGCTTTCAGACCGAGGGAGCCACCGTTTGTCCACAGACAGCTTTCCGGGCCATGTGGCCAGCAGGACTAAACCACTTCTGGCACAAAGGAACACCGTGACGGAAGCCAGAGCACATGGAAACACCGTTTCCCTTCCCGCCGTAGCGGTACCTATTTATCTACTTGTACTGGTGTGCTTTCGAACTGCCAGGTTGGCAGGAGCTGGGACAGAGCAACGGGAGCTCACCTTGTCACAAGGATTCAAACTGCTGACCTTCTGATCAGCAAGCCCAAGAGGCTCAGTGGTTTAGACCATAGCGCCACCTGCTTTTACCTTTTACCAATCCAATGCAAGCATCCTACCTGCACACTGAATTTAAGGGTTTCTGTCCCCAACAGACCTGAAAAAGCAATAATGTCTGTTAAGCTGTGGAGAGATTTTGGCTTCTTATTGACAAATTCATGGACAGCAAGGCTGTCAACAGCAGCAAAGTCACAACGACGGTGTTCTACCTCTCCTGTCCGAGGCACCATATCCGTTGCTGGGATAACTGTGAGAACAGGATGCTGGCCTAGATGGACCAGTGGTCTGATCCTGCGGGCTTGTCTTAAGTTTTGTGTTCTGGGAAGGAAGGGGAGTTAGCAACAGCACCCCAGAGGCTAGTCCCATGTGTGCTGCTGCAGGGGTCCTGCGTGCATGGAAAAGTTGCACACATGCATGTTGATTTATTTAATTGATTCATTCATTGTGTTTATACCCTGCCTTTTTTCTTCAAGGAGCTCAAGGTGGCACACTTGGTTCTCCTCTTCCCCATTTGACCCTTGTCAGGGCTGTCTTAAGCATATGCGGTGCCAGGGTGCAAAGATCCGCCAGGTGCCCCTCCCCAAGGTTGCCCAGTCCCAGGCGTGCAGGAGGGCAGAGCTGGTCGGCCACCTCAGCGTCTCTCTGGCTCGGTCACCCCCAAACTTGTGGCACAGAGCCGTCCGCAGCAGAAGAGCCTGACACGGCACTCCGACTGAGGGATGGGCTCTTCCCCATAATCAACTCTCGGGCCCCCGACTCTCAGCCTGGCGCCCCTGAGAGCCCGGTGCCCAGCTGCCCTGCACCCCTAGTGCCTCACATTACCTGTGAGGTGGGTGATGCCGAGAGGCAGTGACTGGCCTAAGGTCACCCAATGAGTTTCATGGCCAAAGGGAACCCACTTTGAACCCTTGTCTCCCAGGTCCAAGTCCAGGCATAGGCAAACTCGGCCCTCCAGACTACAACTCCCATGATCCCTAGCTAACAGGACCAGTGGTCAGGGATGATGGGAATTGTAGTCCCAAAACATCTGGAGGGCCGAGTTTGCCTATGCCTGTCCTAGTCCGACAATCTATACCACACTGGCTCTGGTACATAGGAGACAACTCCTAGGGGCTGAGGGGCCCCCCAATAAAATATTTGAGGGGGCTGCCCCCCTTAAAAAATGTTGGTGGGCATTGCTGTTCAAATGGTGCATGCACACCACATCATGTGATCAATTATGGTGGGCGTTGCTTACCTGCCCCCCAATATTTTATTCAAGTTGGCACCCCTGCTCTGGTGCACTTTGTTACATGCATACATCTTCTCACAGCCGGTGTCTGTATGGCCCCACTGCTATGACACACCAACACAAGCTTTTTAAAAATCCCTGCGATGGGGTGAGCTCCCGTTGCTCGGTCCCTGCTCCTGCCAACCTAGCAGTTCGAAAGCATGAAGTGCAAGTAGATAAATAGGTACTGCATTTGGTGGGAAGGTAAATGGCATTTCCGTGCACTGCTCTGGTTCGCCAGAAGCGGCTTAGTCATGCTGGCCACATGACCCGGAAGCTGTACGCCAGTTCCCTCGGCCAATAAAGCAAGATGAGCGCCGCAAGCCCAGAGTCATCGGCAACTGGACCTAACGGCCAGGGGTCCCTTTACACACACACACACACACACACACACACACACACACACACACACGAGATTACATTTACTACTTACGCTCTTTCAAACAGCCTAACATCTGTTTAATATCATGAATGTAAATAACTCTGTAGGGTTTCCACCCCTGTTGAGGTTTTTTTTTTAATCGCAGGTGTGAAATTTGGCACAACGTAGGTCCACCCAAATTTTAAAGGATCCACCTTGAGGAGACCACACAAGCACTATAACATAACATTCCATACCAGAGTTGGATACATTCAAAGTGGGGAAAGGGTGGCCGCAAGGAACAGGAAATCTATTCAGAGTTAATTATCACTGTATTAGATGACCAGCGTTCCAGGTGTTGCCGATGAGGAAAGCGAAGGAAAGCAGTAAATCAGCAGTCTGGACACTGTTTGTTCTGTTCAGACTAATGATGCTGATTTATTGCCCTCATTGACAGTGATACAGTACCTTTGTGGCTTGTTCAGCCTTCCAGAATTATTGCTTGCTGGCCAGGCCTATTGGACCTTTCGGATGACGAGCCTACAGTCTTCCAGATGTTGGGCTCCAATTCCCATCAGCTCCAGCTTGCATGGTCAATGGTCCAAACAATGTTTGCTGTAGCTCAACCATATCTGGAGGGCAACAGGTTTCCCCTGTGTCTTTTATTGATTCTGTGGGTCTTCATACCATGGGATTTGCAAGGCTTTACTATCCGAATCCCTCATATTTCTGCCCTTTGTTAGGGGAGGAAAATGTGCCATCACACGCCGGGCTGTCTGATGCTGCAACGCCATTGAAATATACTCAGAGTCACAAAGTGATTTCATGCTCTTTATTCAGCTCATAGTGGTGAGGAGGAATGAATGAAAGTCCCCTCACAGTATCTGCTTTATATACATTATTTACACAATGGGCTGCACATGATTGGCTAATCCCGGAATTCTACTGTAAACCAATCAGGTTGTGGATTCACTTCTATCTGGAGCAGGATTGGGTGGTTCCTGCCAACCAATCATACTGCTGCATTGTTCTAGGACCAATCAGACTGCTGCAATTTGGATCCTATTGTTCTAGGACCAATCAGACTGCTGCAGTTTGGATCCTATTCAACTCAGTACATAACAGCCATTTTATTGGAACAACAATAAGAAGCAGCACAAAATGGTGAGAGGAGAAAACAGGAGACACCACGTGTAGATGGAATGACAAAGCTCTCGTCTGAGATGCTCCATACAATGCGAGTGAAAGAAGGATGGCAATTGCAGACATTGTGGAAGCAACTTTGGTGAAAACATCTCTGCTTCTGCTACTTGCCTGAACAGAAATGTCAAATGCCAGTGGCGAAAGAACGGTTTCCTTGAGTCTAATCTGCTCACAGACCGTGTGGCTCCCTGCTAAAACACAAAGTAACACTGAGGAACGATTGCCTGACTGCAGTGTTTCATTAAGCACTGGGCAATTTTAACTCTCCTCTTTAATCACTCAAGTCTCATTTCCATATCTCCATTCCCCTCTTTCTTATACTTTCCCCTTTCTGTTCTTTTCATTTGCCCACAGAGGTTCCCACTGGTGCTGCTATTATTAAGGGTTAGCTATTAGCTATTCTGATTAAGGGAACCTTAATGTGTTCATTATGGATATTGTTTTGGAGGCATTCGAGCTTATTTGCTTACAGCTCAGCGCTGGCCCTTTTGTGTCTTTCTTTAAAAAAAAAAATCATTGCAATTTGCAACTCTTCTTTAGATTGCACACATAAGTTTGCTCCACTGCATAATGTCACAGAGAAGCAACTGAAATAAAATAAAATAGCTGATGATAATCTACAGATCAAGCAGAAGAAACTTAAAAGGTGGTGTTGGTGGGACAATTTGAGAAAGATAATAAGTAACGCAAGTCTTCTGAGCTTTAGCCCTCTTGTTGTTGTTTAGTCGTTTAGTCGTGTCCGACTCTTTGTGACCCCATGGACCAGAGCATGCCAGGCACTCCTGTCTTCCATTGCCTCCCGCAGTTGGGTCAAACTCATGCTGGTAGCTTCAAGAACACTGTGCAGCGATCTCGTCCTCTGTCGTCCCCTTCTCCTTGTGCCCTCCATCTTGCCCAACATCAGGGTCTTTTCCAGGGAGTCTTCTCTTCTCATGAGGTGGCCAAAGTATTGGAGCCTCAGCTTCAGGATCTGTCCTTCCAGTGAGCACTCAGGGCTGATTTCCTTCAGAATTGATAGGTTTGATCTTCTTGCAGTCCATGGGACTCTCAAGAGTCTCCTCCAGCACCATAATTCAAAAGCATCAATTCTTCGGCGATCAGCCTTCATTATGGTCTAGCTCTCATTTCCCTACATCACTACTGGGAAAACCATAGCTTTTCCTATACAGACCTTTGTTGGCAAGGTGATGTCTCTACTTTAGCCCACTACCCTACATTAAAGATCATCTTTCTAAAAATAGGCATTGGATATGATCTAACAGTGAAATCCTTTACATGTCTACTCAGAAGTAAGCCACACAGAGTTCAATGAGACTTAAGTATGCAAATAGCAGTCAACCTAAACCTGGTGCCCTACAGATGTTTTGGACTGCAACTTCCATCAGCCCAAGCAACATGGTCATCAGTGGTCTGGGATGATGGGAATTGTAGTCCAAAACATTTAGAGGGCACCAGGTAGGGGAAGGTTGGGGTACAAAATTGCAGCCTAAAGCATTTTGAGTGCTGTCAATTTAAATGGAAAAGATTAACCTAAGGCATGTGCTTAAGGGTCTTAAACCTGGAGCATCATGCCTAATGTTGTTAAGTCATTTGGTCGTGTCCGACTCTTCGTGACCCCATGGACCAGAGCACACCAGGCACTCCTGTCTTCCACTGCCTCCCGCAGTTTGGTCAGACTCATGCTGATAGTTTCGAGAACACTGTCCAACCATCTCATCCTCTGTCGTCCCCTTCTCCTTGTGCCCTCAATCTTGCCCAACATCAGGGTCTTTTCCAGGGAGTCTTCTCTTCTCATGAGGTGGCCAAAGTATTGGAGCCTCAGCTTCAGGATCTGTCCTTCCAGTGAGAACTCAGGGCTGATTTCCTTCAGAATGGATAGGTTCCATACCATACCTTCCAACATTTCTCCAATGAAAATAGGGACATCCTAAGGAAAAGTGGGACATTCCAGCATCAAATCAGAAACCAGGACGGCTTCTCTAAATCAGGGACGTCCCTAGAAAATTGGGACACTTGGAGGGTCTTCCATCACTGACTGTTGGCCATGTTTGCCGGGGCTGATGAGAAAACCAAAGGAGAGTTCCTATAATATCTCCAGATAATGTGGCCACTTTTGCCACTCATCGATAATGATATTTTGTTCATTGTCCAATAGATGACTACAACGTGCTTGTGATGACATTCCACACTATGTTCTTTATGGAAAACAGTATTTTCTCCAGCAGAAAAAATATCACGCTCTGAGCACTAGCAATATGTGTTTCCACCCCCATAAGAGCGTGGAACCAGTGAATGACAATAGCCTATTTATTGTGCCAGCGAGGTCCGAGACAAATGTTCTGAATCAAATCAATGGGAATTCTGATACAGGCACAAAGCTTACAAGGCTGCTATCTCCCCAAACCTCAGGACAATTATGCACACTTACGGCTTTTTGCCCTTGTGTGCTTTGGATTTCCTTGTGCGCAATGGAGTTCTTCAGATTAGATGTTTACTTTTAAAAATACCAATGCACACAAAGGGGGCTTATAGAGAAAAACATGGTTCAAGGCAATAAAGAGAAGCCTCAGAATCTGCAGTGTGTAACCTGGTTTAAGATGGGTTGGAGGAGCGGACCTAATCAGGTCAGGCAATACTAGGTGCAAAACAGATTCCAGGCTGTCCCGAGTAATAATGGGGCAGAGCTACAATGGTCAGGCTCTTTCTATTAAATATATATATATAATTAGGAGTAATTTGAGCTTAGCTGTAGTGCTAATTGGAGCACATGGTCCCCTGTAAGGTGCGGAATAGAAGGGGGGAAAGTACAACAATTGTTACATTAGTAAAGTTGGAGATAGCTTTTAGGTGGTGCAGTAGGTAAAGACTTAAAGTAAAGGTAAAGGTAAAGGGACCCCTGATCACTAGGTCCAGTCGTGGCTGACTCTAGGGTTGCGGCGCTCATCTTGCTTTATTGGCCGAGGGAGCCGGCGTACAACTTCTGGGTCATGTGGCCAGCATGACTAAGCCACTTCTGGCGAACCAGAGCAGCGCACGGAAACGCTGTTTACCTTCCCACCAGAGCAGTACCTATTTATCTACTTGCACTTTGATGTGCTTTCGAACTGCTAGGTTGGCAGGAGCAGGGACCGAGCAACGGGAGCTCACCCCGTCGCGGGGATTTGAACCGCCGACCTTCTGATCAGCAAGTCCTAGGCTCTGTGGTTTAACCCACAGCGCCACCCGCGTTCCATTAAAGAGTCCATTAAAGAATTAATGGAAGTCAAATGGGGTTGTATTACTTTGTGTAGGGATAGGGAACCTTTGGCCTGCAGGCCCAACGTGGCCCACCAGGCATTTGGCCTACATTTTAGCCAAGTCGCACCCACCACACAGGTAAGGGTGGGCCTGGCTGAAACTGGGGTTGAAGGCACTGCCCTTTATGGTTCCCAAACACTTGACAACCAGTTGTTTGTTGGGCACTGGGAACTGCTGCACAATGCACTTTGCAAGCCCTGTGCTAGGTGTTTGAAAAGCACCGAGCACAGGGATCTAGATCTAGATCTAGATCTGTAGATCGAGAACCCTTTGCAGAGAACTTCCAATCAGTTGGTTGCCTGGTGCTTGGGAACTCTCTCCTCTGTGTTCATCTGACTCAAACAAACTTCAATGCCTTGCTAGCCCTGCATTCAATTTCCCAACTACCTCCTTTTTCTTCTTATGCAGCTGAAATGGAATGTAAAAGGAAGGATTTGCTTTTTAATTCAGTCTGATGAGATCATTGTTATTTATTACTGTTTTATTAGATTTCTGCCCCTTCCTTCCTCCTAAAGGAGGCTAGGGTGTCAAACAGGAAAATGGTAAAATGACAGAATTAAAATGAAATAAGAACATATTTTAAATGTTCCAAAGCAATAAAAAAAAATACAAGGAAAACATTAACATTATTTGATTTCTAAAAGACAGTTCAGTGGCAAGTCTTAAGTAGCTCCAATGGGAGAAAAGCAATGACAAATCTAGACAGCGTCTTAAAAAGGAGAGACATCACCTTGCCAACAAAGGTCCGTATAGTTAAAGATGTGGTTTTCCCAGTAGTGATGTATGGAAGTGAGAGCTGGGCCATAAAGTAGGCTGATTGCCGAAGAATTGATGCTTTTGAATTATGGTGCTGAAGGAGACTCTTGAGAGTCCCATGGACTGCAAGAAGATCAAATCTCTCCATTCTGAAGGAAATCAGCCCTGAGTGCTCACTGGAAGGACAGATCCTGAAGCTGAGGCGCCAGTACTTTGGCCACCTCATGAGAAGAGAAGACTCCCTGGAAAAGACCCTGATGCTGGGAAAGATGGAGGGCACAAGGAGAAGGGGACGACAGACGAGATGGTTGGACAGTGTGCTCGAAGCTACCAACATGAGTTTGACCAAACTGCGGGAGGCAGTGGAAGACAGAAGTGCCTGGCGTGCTCTGGTCGATGGGGTCACGAAGAGTCAGACATGACTAAATGACTAAACAACAACAAAACTAGGCAAATTTGCACATTTGATTCCACGTTCCAGAAACTGTAGAAAAGAGCAGAATGAATGGGGGTGGGGGGTGGGATCTGGTCCATGGGGTCATGAAGAGTTGGACACAACTACACAACAACAGTTCTCGTTGACTCTAAGGCAATGACTCAAGGAAAAACTATTAAATGACTGCTGGTAAATTCTCTCTATTCTTTAGCATTTAATCTGACAATCCAGAATCAAGCAGATGTGGTGATGTTCCTGCCTGCAGCACTGGTGAATTCAGAACCACTGATAAGAGGGCTAAAGGGGGTCCCTGCGTACGAGGCCCCAAACCAGCAGGCACCCCATAATCTTAGCTTTCATTATCTGTGTTGCATCAAATCTTAGGGTGCTGCCATTCCGTAATAAGCTAGAGGCTATTATTAACAGTACTAGAGTAGAGAGCTTTTGCACAGTATTTCCTGCCAGTTGGGACTTTATAAATACAAGCTCCTCCTTTCCGTGGGAGTCTCTGTCAGTTCAATCAGAAATGTGAAAAAGCAGCTCCCCATCTGCTGATGACTACATCCCATTGTTCTTTCACCACCAGAGGTGAATCACGATCAAATGTTGCTATCCTTTGACATAGTCCCTTTGTTTGCCAGACTTTTCCAAAGCAAAAAGTCTAAAATAAAAAAGACCTAGATGTAGAGGTGGTTCAGGGGTATATATTAAACTGCATGGGTTCGGCAGCAAACAGTCATCGAATTAAAAACCTGGAGGAACAATAAACAACTGAACCAGCATGATCTTAAGAATACGTTGATGTTTGCATAATGTTAATAATATGCTATTTGAAGGTGGAAAAAAAAAGACTTCTCCACTACTCCAGATTTTTAGGTCTCTTGAGGGATTGCCTTTTATGTGCAGCAAGGAGTTAAGATTAAAATGTGAAGCAGAACATAAATGCCTATAGCAGTAAGAGATGAAAAAGCATGTCCAGAGAATGGAGAGACTTCAGCAATATAATTCCATATGAAAAAGATGTTGCTGAACAGTTTTGTTAAACACTTTGCACTTCCATCAGCTGTGGGAGGTTCCGGGGTTTAGTGAGAGGGATGTTGGAAAATTCCAACAGAAACGGGAGCAGAAACTGTCAATGTTTGCTTATTCATCCCATGTCCAGAACAGAAATCCACCCAGTGAATACAATCAATATACGCCGTTCTTGTTTTTAGCCTGCAAATGATATTAAAACAATACTGTGCCCCCTCCTCCCATTTGCATTGCAAATCATTATCCTGACCAATTTCCGTACCGTTGCAGTACTGGGCTGGGCAAAGAAAGGAGAGGAAGATGCCCAGCGCTTATGCAAACTCTTCTTTCTCCCTCTTGTGTGCTTCCATTGCTAGTAGGCTGGAGAGATCTGGGAACAGGCAGATCAGAGCACTGCAGTCCAATTGGATGTTTCCTGAGAGATGGCTCCAATGATTCCCAGAATATATGCCTTGTTTAGCACCAATGCCGCCACACATTTTGCTGCCGCCACTGATAATTCGGCTCTGGGGATTTTCAAGCCATAGCAAATGTGCCTGGATTCAATCATTCGTAGGAACTTGGAGATCCTTACCAAAATTACTATTTTCCTTTGCTATTTATTGTCAGCTGTGGCCTTTATTGATAAGCTACTTCTTATAATAGTACTAAAAGTAGACGTCGTTAATTGTTGACAACCTGAGAAGGACATTTGCACGATTTCAAAATTCAGGAAAGTCGAGCTGAAGCTGTGCGGGTGAAATGGTGCGGGAATGGTAGCTGTAGATTCAGAATTATTCTTATTATTTGAATTTATATACCGCCCTATGCCTAGGGGTCTCAGAAGACCTTGCCTTCATGTAACATGTTAAGTTTCTTCGGCTATGCTTTCTATATACAAAGAGAGAGGGGTTTTGTTTTGTTTTCTTTGTTTCTTTCCGTTCTAAATAGAAGAGTTTTGGAAGGGTGTTGAAAAAGCAGAAAGACAGGAATGCCCTGGAGGGGGATAGTTAAGATCAGATTGAAAGACGAAAGGCTGGCCAGCTGAGGAGGGTCAGAAAACTGAGGTGAATGCAAATGGTGATGGCTTGGAATGTGCACTGGCTTGGCTTACAGTTGCTTTGCAATTTACTTTCGTGCTTTGATTACATATAATTACTGTTGTGCTGACTGTACAATTACATTTGCCTTGTGCTGACTGTTAAAATCCAGATTACTCTGTGTGCGCAGCGCAGCTTGGATTAGGCAGCACCAGTTGAATATTAAAAGCCAAGCATGAAGTGCGAAGCACCTTCTAAGCAATTTAGAAGCGCAGAGTGGATAATGACCCAAAAAAGATGGAACAATGAGATCCTTGCCTCCATTCCCTCAGCCAAAGGTTGTTATTACTAAAAGGGGGAAACTGTATTATTTTTGGTTTCAAAGAATGAGAGTTTGGGGGGTGGGAACCCCTTCTCTCTTTTATGGGCTCAAATATCCCACTTGACTCAATTAGTGCCGAAACCACTTAGAACAATTAGATCTAACCACTAAGATCAATTAGAGCCAAAGCTGATTTCACAAACCCCTGAGAGGTTTTTGAAATCTCAAGTGGTATATAAATAAATTGTTTCAAACTCTGAACCTTACAAGATCCTGCAGTCACAGATATTCAGAGCACAAATACAAATAAGTCAGAGCAAATTCTTATCATGTCCAAACACGGTTGATGGGCGCCTGGGTGGAAACTAGTCTAGCCTTACAAAATTACTGATAGAGAATAGCATTAAAACATCTTCCGAAATGGTATGTTTATAAAAGGATGACCCCCAAGAGTGGCATCTGAGCCCCACACAGTTGTAAAAGGTGGGACATGGCTCTGAGAGGACTTTACCTCCTAAGGAAGAAGAAGGGTTGGCCTGAAGGGTTGGCCTGAAGAGAAAGATAAATAAGGAGAGCAAATGCTGACAGCTTTCAAACATTTAAAAACATTAAAGTCTCATAACTAGGGAAAATCTCTCTTCTTTCCATCTTTCCATATCTAAAGTAAAAGATGGACCTGCTTCATAACACACTATAAAAATTACATACATTATAGTTATGGTTTCAAGGTTTAACAGGCTTGAGATATAATAATTTTGAGTTTCCATCAATTTCAGACTGAGTATTATCAACTACATGATGGTGATGAGGGTGATATTTTAAAGTGGCTCCATCAATAACTTTAAAGAAATCAAATTAACTAACCGATTATGGTAAAATGTAAAATGTGCTTCTTAAATGGCCATTTTATTTTTCATCTCGTCACTAAGCATAATATAAAACATAGTATCATTTTAGCTTTAGCTCTACCGAACTATTATAACTGAGAGCTATTCATCCGAGACAGAGCAGCAACTATTTTGGACAACATCTCCTCAATGTCAAATTGCCTGAAAGCTTATTCAGTCTCAAGAAGATGGCTGAATGATTCGCCCTCAGGGAAATCAGCCTTCTCGGAAGTATCAGAAGCAAAAGACAAGGATCATGGAACAGCACAACAAAATGCCATGGTCGTGCCGAACACTTAGCCAGGGCCAACTAACGGAAATTGTGAGGTGAGCCCATCATTATTGTGGACTAAAGTGGACAACATATCTTCTCCAAGTAGTGACTACCTAGCTCTACTGCTTCTAACCCTTCCAGTTCAACTATCAGAAGAAGCCAAGACTGTCAGGTTAGGTATAGAGCAATATGGGAACAAGGCAATGAGAAAATGTTATTAGCCCATGTAATGGCACAGCCTGTAACCTGCACCAAAAGGGCAAATGCAAGGATCATAGCTCAGGTCTCAGGTTCAATGCGATACGATAATCTTTATTGTCATTGTCCCATACAGAACAACGAAATTGAAAAAATCTACACCAGACATTCAAAAACCAACAAGCCTGCTATCCCAGCTATCCCAGCCTGGTTAACCCCCTAGAAACTCTGATACCCCATAATTAAATACAATATATTCCCATAGAGACTACCTTAAAGGTAAAGGTAAAGGTACCCCTGCCTGTACGGGCCAGTCTTGACAGACTCTAGGGTTGCACGCTCATCTCACTCTAGAGGCCGGGAGCCAGCGCTGTCCGCAGACACTTCCGGATCACGTGGCCAGCGTGACGAAGCTGCTCCGGCGAACCGGCACCAGAGCAGCACACGGAAACGCCGTTTACCTTCCCGCTATAAAGCGGTACCTATTTATCTACTTGCACTTAAGGGTGCTTTCGAACTGCTAGGTGGGCAGGAGCTGGGACCGAACGACGGGAGCTCACCCCGCCGCGGGGATTCGAACCGGCGACCATGCGATCGGCAAGTCCTAGGCGCTGAGGTTTTACCCACAGCGCCACCCGCGTCCCTGGTAGTCCCTAGTCTCTACCTTAAACTTTAGTTTAAAACTAAAATCGCATTTGGATAGAAACTGTTTCTCAGGTGGCTAGTCCTAGTCTTTATAACCCTGTACCTTCTTCCAGAAGGCAGAAGCTGAAAGAGATCATTTCCGGGGTGCGCACTATCCTGCACTATCTCTGCAGCTTTCTTGTGACACCTGGAAGCATAGATTTGATCCAAGGTGGGAAGAGTACACCCAATTATTCTCTCCTCAGTCTTTACAACCCTGGACAGCATTGTTTTTTCCCTGACCATGCAGCTCCCAAACCACACACACAGACCATAAATTAATCCATGGCATCCTCAGGTAGGGCCGGAAATTGTCCCCTGCCTGAAACCCTAGAAAGCAGCTGTCAGGGGCTCAGGGATGGAGGCACAGGAGAGAGAGGAGATGGAGACCGAAGGGGAAGGATCTGAGGGGAGCATAGGAGAGTATGGCAGTGACCCGGGAGATTCCATGAGCCTCTCCAGCGAATCAGAAGATTCCCAGAAGGAGGCGCCCAGGGTCAGGGCAAGGGGGGCCAGCGGCGAGTCCCAAAGTGGCAGCTGGAGATCAGGGCCAGCTTCCCCACCAAAGCGTAGTGGGGGGGAAGGGTCTCAGGTATCACAGCCAGCGTCTCCTCCAACAGGGAGAGGAGATGAGGCGAGACGGACCACGCCTCCATCGGAGAGTGGGGGAACGGAGGAGGGGTCAAGCCCAGCTAGCATCCCCGAAGGGGGAAGCAGTGACAAGAGTAGCGTAACGGTCAGAAGGAAGGTTGGAGGCTGCGCGCGCGCGCCAAGTTCAAATGTACAGGCGCGTGGGACAGCAGAAAGCCCGGATTGGGAACCAGGTCCTAAAGCCCGCCGGAGGGAGGGAGAAGAATCAGGGGAATCAGCGTCAGAAGAATCTAGGAAGGGCGAAACCCCAGCGGACAGGAGGACCCAGAGGAGGAAAGAGCGGAGGAAGAGGTGGAGCAAGGCTAGGGTCTTAAACTGGTGTCTGGGGGGAGGAGACTCAGATGGAGCTTCAACGGTCTAGGGTTTCAGACATAGGGCTGCGCGCCGCGGCTGTCAAACCGAAAATGAACTTCAATAAAGACTTCTGTATATAAAGAGGAACTGGCGTTGGTCCTTTGTGAGCTGGGACCTGAGGCAGCTCTGACAGCAGCTGTCAGTCAGCATAGACAAATCTGAGAAAGATGGACCAATGGTCTGACTTGGCAGCTTCCTATATGCCTGAGGAAATCAGCCTCCTTGTTTCCTTCAAGGCTGCCAAGAGCAGATATCATTGTTTTTCTCTATCTCCACTAAGTATGCATCCACTGGGATGCGGGTGCTGCTGTGGTCTAAACCACTGAGCCTCTTGGGCTTGCCAGTCAGAAGGTTGGCAGTTTGAATCCCCACAACAGGGTGAGCTCCCGTTGCTCTGTGCAAGCTCATGCCAACCTAGCAGTTCAAAAGCATGCCAGTGCAAGTAGATAAATAGGTAACTTTGGGGTGGGAAGGTAAACGGCGTTTCCTTGCGCTCTGGCACTCGTCACGGTGTCCCATTGAGACAGAAGGAGTTTAGTCATGCTGGCCACATGACCCAGAAAGCTGTCTGTGGACAAACGCTGGCTCCCTCAGCCTGAAAGCGAGATGAACGCCACAACCCCTTTGACTGGACTTAACCGTCCAGGGGTCCTTTACCTTTTCTTTTTTTTTAACCTTTTACATCTCAACCTTCTGGATTTTAACTGGCACAATCTACTCCTTAGAGTGGTAGGGGGTGAATGTCAAGTCTTCAAACTATCACACACACACACACACACACACACACACACACACAGCTAAAAAAAAGAACCTGCTTTATTTAAAGTTGTAGTAAGGCAATTGATTTTTGAGAAAAAATATTTTAAAGAAAAATTTAAGTAGTTACACATAGGAACCAAGTGAATATAAATGTCTTGCACCCCTCAGTTCAGATTCTGGGTTCCTTTGGGGTCTTCTCTTGGCTCCTTCCTGCTGCTTATCTGTGTCCTTATCTGTTCACAGACACTTTCCAGTGTTCCAGCTCCTTCCAATTTTTGAGCCCCCTTTTCCATCACAGCCTCATTATGCTTTTTAGCTCCTCAAGTCTCTCACTCCATAGTGAACTTCCCTGTTTTCTAGCATGACTTATTTACAATATTTTTACTCCTCCTCCCAACCTTTTAGTCAATCAAGAGGAAAGGAGAGCCCTGGTTAATTAATTGCCAGGTTCCTAGGATGAACCGTTAACTCTCTTTTGCAGAACATCACCTCTGAAACTTTTAACCTTCCTGTGCAAAATGTCCCATTGTACTTTGAACCTCCCTGAGAACTATTGACTCTCTGAGATGTGGGGGGAAAACAGTTTTACAATCCGAGTTCTACAACAACAAACCCCCACACAAAATGGCTGTAAATCCAATTCCTTCGCAGTCCACAAAGGACAAGTCTTGATTTAATAAACAAAGTACGGAACTCAGTGGTATAGGAAATGTTGCAGCCATTGAAAAAGGAACCCCGTGTCTCCTCCTGTTCTCTCCCTTCCATTCATGCAAATAAATATAAAATGCATTGCGGAATGTCGCTGTGTGATGAGTGTTTCTGTCCCTGCAAGAGGCAGCCAATAATGTGACGTGGAGGCAGTGAAATTCTCAGATCAGTGGTTAGGAATAGGAATAGTTCTGGTCCAGTTCACATGTGTTCATACATAAGTCCCATTTCTGAGTAAATCTTCAATTTTCTTTTTTTCAGAAAACAACACCACTATACAAATTGTATATTTAAATAAACATAAATAAAATGATGATGATAATGATGATGATGATGATAATGAAGATAATTCTCTCTGACTTTTAGAAGATATCTGAAGGAAGCCCTGTATCCGGAGGTTTTTTAATGCTTGATGCTTTAGTATGTTCTGATATAGGCTGTGAGCTGCCCAGAGTGGCTGGGGAAACCCAGTCAGATGGGTGGGTAATAATAATAATAATAATAATAATAATAATAATAATAATAATAATAATTTTGCCTTTCAAAATATGTATTTTGATTCATATTTGAATCAAAATATTTCATAAGTGCAAAAGTTGGTTGGATAACAAAGTTTCTATCAATATGTTAGCCAGAGAGTAGAAAGATCTGTTGGGGTCCTACTGTAATTTGCAAAGATAGAATTTCACAAAGCAGTTCCCATCACAAATTTTGCATTAAGTAGATCTTCTTTTCAGGAGAGTTAGGAAGCAGCTTCTGCGTTTGGTTGCCCTCATGTGTCTCCTACAATGGCTATTTATGACCTAAGTGCCACTTCTATGTAGCAATCTCTCCCTTAACAGTTGGTAAAACAGCCATTTCTTGTTTGAGACCATTCAGTTAGACGTATCACTTTGGTGCTCTTGTCGCTCCTGTTTTATTCCTCCCCTTAGCATTTTAAAAACTTTCTCATCAATGCCCCAAAATATCAGTTTGAAAGAGGAACGTACCACCAGATGGCTCATCAACCGGTGATTGCAATTCTCAGAGTCCCAACGGATTCTTCAGAGGGAATTTTCAAATACGGCTGGGCCTAGTTCTCTGCCTATTGCTGTATTACAAGACATTTTGCATAACTGGCTTTATCCATGAGTGGTGATTCACTGTTCAGTGCGGTGGCTGAACAGTGTGAAAGAAATACATGAGACTGAAACTGACAGTGACCCAAAAATATCCAGGAAGGGATTGTTCAGTCACACTGCCTGGATAACACTGTGTGCAATGTGTGCAATGATGGGGAAATTCTTCAATGGTAAAAGCATTCAGCAATAAGCAGACCTCAAAGAGCTAGGCATCTATATTGTAAAAATCAGAGATCAAATCAACATGCAACATATCAGATTTCTTGCTTTGCCTCTGCTTCACATTTCTCTTTCCAGGATTTACACTGGTTCCTCAGGTACTTAATTCGTTCCGGAGGTCTGTACTTAACCTGAAACTGTTCTTAACCTGAAGCACCACTTTAGCTAATGGGGCCTCCTGCTGCTGCCGTGCCACCGGAGCACGATTTCTGTTCTCATCCTGAAGCAAAGTTCTTAACCCGAGGCACTATTTCTGGGTTAGCGGAGTCTGTAACCTGAAGCGTATGTAACCTGAAGCGTATGTAACCTGAGGTACCACTGTACTTGGTTACAAACTCCCTCTTCATGGATTCTATAAATTATTATTTAGCCCCAATTCTGGCAAAAATGGCTGCAGTTTCAAACTGAAAATTTTGAATATTCTGATGATTGGTTTGACCTTGGTGCGCCCATGATACTAGAACAATTGCAAATCCTTCTCAATAAGTTTTTCGAATATTAATATTTAACTCCCGTAAACCAAAGCAAGTCCATCAGGACAGTAATGCAACCCTGAAGGAAGCGCTGGTGTTAGCATTAGGTAGAGATAAGCCATTGTTCCAGGTGGCAGCTGCTGGGAGCAGTGGCAAAGGGATAGGCTGACCAGAACTATACACAATATCACAACTTTTAATGAGGACATTTCAATGCTGCGAAGGCTTGTTTTCTGTCCATTTATTAATTATCCATAGAATGGAATTTGTGCTTTTTCACCATGGCGACACATCATGTTGACTTTTTCACTGAACTATTCACCACGACTTCAAGGTCCCCTTCCTGATGAGCCATTGCCAGTTCACAAGAGCATATAGTAAAGTTAGAGAGCTGGGAGGATTCACCCCAGTGTCCATCACTTACACTTATTTATAATTTTACCTTCTTTGTTTCATTTCTCATTCATCCTGAAGGAGCGTCTCCACCCGCATCCTTCAGCCCAGACACTGAGGTCCAGCTCTGAGGGCCTTCTGACAGTTCCCTCGCTGCGAGAAGTGAGGTTACAGGGAACCAGGCAGAGGGCCTTCTTGGTAGTGGCACCCACCCTATGGAACGCCACCAGATGTCAAGGAATGTCAACCTCCTATCAGATGTCAAGGAAATAAACAACTACAGTCATACCTCATGTTGCGTCCGCTTCAGGTTACGTCCAGGTTTTGCTGCTCGCACATGCGCAAAAGCACTAAATTGCACCACACGCATGTGCAGATGCGGCACTTCTGGATGCAAACGCTTCGAGTTGTGGATGTGCCTCCGGGACGGATTATGTCCGCAGCTCGAGGTTCCACTGTATCTGACTTTTAGAAGACATCTGAAGGCAGACCTGTTTAGTGAAGTTTTTAATGTTTGATCTGTTATCATATTTTTTATATTTTGTTGGGAGCTGCCCAGAGTGGCTGGGAAAACCCAGCCAGATGGGCGGCATACAAATAAATTATTATTATTATTAATATTATTATTAAGCCTGGAAAAGTCATTTTGGTGCTCTTTGATTTTCACTTTCCTGAATGATTTTACTGCTTACCGCTGATACCAGATCATATGTAAATATGCTAAATAAGCACTTGTTCCAGTATAGATTTTTGGACAACCCACTGTTTTTAATATTATATCTAAACCACTCTTTCTCCCATAGGAGCCCAGGACAGTTTACAGCATGGTAAAGATAAACATTACAAAATAATTTAAACATTTTAAACTCTCCCTCTCTCTTCTCTCCTCCACTCTCTGCTAAACATCCCTCTGTTGGAAAAGTGATCTTATATTCCTACCCTTTGCTTCCTGTCCTCCACTCAGCTTGTGTTCCATAAGATAGGGATGCCATATTTCAAAAAGTACATCCTGGACCTCCAGGGTGAGTTGTTGATGAAATTCAAAATTCAGAATTCTTGAGCTTTGCAAAGGAAAATACCAAAAAATCATTGACAAAACCCCAGAGTTGTTTGATCTTTTCGATTGACTTGCCTAAGATCCAGGTAGCCCTACATAAGAGGATCTCACCTCACAACTCTTGAGTTAACTCAGGAATCTTTAGTGTAGGGCTTTTGTCAAAATCTTTAAGGAAATCCAGGTATATAATAGGTAGCAGTCTGTATCACTCCTATATACATGCTTATTGATGCTCCATAAGAACCACTAAAGGCCGGAGAAGAAGGACATTCCTCTGCAGAAGCCATGCTAATTCTTTCCCAGGATGACTGTTTCTTTTGCGTGTTTAGTAATGCTAGCTTTAATAATACGTTTCACCAAATTACCTGGGGTGCAAGTTAGGCAAACAGGTTTGTAATTCCCTGACTCATAGAATGATAGAGTTGGAAGAGACCACAAGGGCCATCGAGTCCAACCCCCTGCCAAGCAGGAAACACCATCAGAGCACTCCTGACATATGGTTGTCAAGCCTCTGCTTAAAGACCTCCAAAGAAGGAGACTCCACCACACTCCTTGGCAGCAAATTCCACTGTCGAACAGCTCTTACTGTCAGGAAGTTCTTCCTAATGTTTAGGTGGAATCTTCTTTCTTGTAGTTTGGATCCATTGCTCCGTGTCTGCTTCTCCCCTCAGACCACTTTGGGTAAATCAACATTACATGGATGGTTCATCTTCTGGCCCATAAAGAGGCCAATTTTAGTAACAAGCTTAATATGTGAACACTATGGAGGCCTGAGGAAGGTTTATCTGCAACTACAATTCTCTTTGAGAGTTCAGCTTGAGTTACTGTATTTTTCATTCCATAAGACGCACCCGACTATAAGACGCACCTAGTTTTTAGAGGAGGAAAACAGGAAAAAAAATATTCTGAACAAAACAGTGGATGTATGATTTTTGTGGTTCATACTGTGGCCACAGACATGTGATTTGACAGTGAGTTTGGGGTAGCCAGTGCAAAAATCCTGAGGATCCATGTGGATCGGTGCTTTGTAACCATGTTTTTGCGCCATTGTGGCCCCACAAAACAGTGGATGCGTGGCTTTTTTGGTGCAGGCTGTAGCCATTGACATGCTGTGTGATCTGATGGTGAATTTGGGGTGACCCAATGCAAAAATCCTGAGGATCCATGTGGCTTTGTTTCAACACCCAGGGACCACACATTCGCTCCATAAGACGCACAGACATTTCCCCTTACTTTTTAGGAAGAAAAAAGTGCATCTTATGGAGCAAAAAATACGGTAGCTTTTCTATATCTATATATCTATATATGCAAACAATCAGACCCATAGCATATATCTGTTTGTTTGTTTGTGTGTGTGTGTGCGTGTGTGTGTGCTTTTTTATTTTGGGGTGGTTTTCTTTTTGGAAGGCTGGATACTAGTGTAACTGCACTGGAGTTTCATTTTCCCTCTGGATTTAAAATTCCGATGCTGTTTCTCTGAAGTCATTTCAATGGATTACATAAGATTGGAACCATATAGTTCTATCCGAGATCTTTTTTGACCTCTTCCAAAATGAGTTCGAAAAATGTCAATCAATGTAAACCAAATGGAAGAGAATTTCTAATTTCAGCCTGGGCCTGAAGAAAATACTGTTCTTGACCTATTCTGTTTCTGAGTTTCAGGCCACAATTCATACCTCCCTCCCTCCATTACAATGAAGCACAGGATAGAACATTTCTATCCTGAGTTTAAATCCTCTTTTTATTCTCCTCAGAGTTTAATACTCTGTTGAATTTATTTATCTGTTATTTTGGGATTGGCACAGCTATTGGAAACTGACAGAAAAAGGTAAACATTTGTTTATCTATAGGTATATAAATTCCCTATGTGTGTGTCCTTCAGCCAGTCCAAATATACAGATAATCCAAATTTCCCTGGCAGCGAGAGTATTGCTAATGATGGCTACTGTGGCTGCCATATCTGTCAACATCCCCCCCCCCCCCCGGTCAGGGAACTGCCATCGCAGTCAGGAGTGGAGGAAGGGCTCCCGAGTGATGCTGGAGAAGGTCCCAGCAGGAAAAGAGGGGACTCAGTGACTGGGGAAGGAAATCAGCGTTACACCAGGGAGAAAGGCGGGCAGAGGCGGGCTTCGGAGGGATGGCTCCAGGACTCTTCGCCAGAGACCAGCGGAGAGAGCATTGGTCCTCCACTGCCCACACCCACCCTGCGCAGAAGACTTCCGCGCAGGGAGGGTAGGCGGAGACTATCCGTCAAGGAACTTTTATGTTGGAAGAAGTTCAGGAAACGCCCACTGACGGATTCTGCCAGTGACTGAGACAGACGCAGAATCAGGACTGTCCAGCCAGGGAAAGGTTTATCCAGGCAACCTCACCGAGATTGGCGGCAACTTACGCACGAGCAACCCCCAATTTCCATTGCACCCCCCCAATGAAAATAGGAACACCCAGTGCTTTTTTCCTAAAAAAATGTTTAGGGGTACTCTCATTTTCCTACTCATACTGAAATACTCCCCCTCAATGAGGCCAAACTTAGATTCACGAAATGTTTAGGGGTTTGCGTCTGCCTGAGTCCCCCCAGAAAAAAAGACTGGGAACGCTCCATTCCATAATAATAATTTTACTATTTACCGTAAGCCCCACACATCTTACTGGGTTGCCCCAGCCACTCTGGGCAGCTTCCAGCATATCAAAAAACTTAATAAAACATTATACAGTAGTACCTCAGGTTACATACACTTCAGGTTACATACGCTTCAGGTTACAGACTCCGCTAACCCAGAAATATTGCTTCGGGTTAAGAACTTTGCTTCAGGATGAGAACAGAAATCGTGCTCCGGCGGCGCGGCAGCAGCAGGAGGCCCCATTAGCTGAAGTGGTGCTTCAGGTTAAGAACAGTTTCAGGTTAAGTACGGACCTCCAGAACGAATTAAGTAGTTAACCTGAGGTACCACTGTACATTAAAAAAAACCCTTCCCTATACAGGATTGCCTTCAGATGGCTCAGGGGTCAGATAATTCCATACCCTCCAACATTTCTCCAGTGAAAATAGGGATGTCCTAAGGAAAAGTGGGACATTCTGGGATCAAATCAGAAAGCGGGACAGCTTCTCCAAATTAGGGACATCCCTGGAAAATAGGGGCAATTGGAGGATCTGGGCTGCTGTTGTTCACATCACACAGCGAAAATGATACCTCAAGTGATGATCTCACTAAGGCCTAGCGCACTTTTGATGACAGACTATTTGAAAACTCTAACATATTAAGCGGCAGCCAATCAGCACCTCCTGATTCAGCCCAGTTCATATTTTCTATGATGTACTGCAACGTTACTCCTTGCTAAGTTTATTATGTCTGTTACCACCTCAGCTTTTCATCTGACAGATAGACATGGACGGAAAAACAACTTCTCTCTCTCTATTGGCAGATCAGGTTTAAAGGGACAATACAAAAATTATGGAATTCAAAGTAATAAATGTGAACTCATGGTCTAGCATGGCAAATTTTCAAACATGGCAGCCTGACAGCCTCTGTATTCTTTCATTCACTGCAAAAACTGGATAATAACCAAAGGCCAAACTACACGTTGTGCTAATCACACGTCCCCATTAGTGGTTGTGTTTTAGGCAACATCTATGAGACCCCAATCTTGATTTGGTCAACTTGCAAAGATGTTAAGACTCTCACCACCATCACAGCCACAATGCAGCTGTTTTCCCTGGGAGGGAAGCTACTATTGGTCTTCTGGGGGGCAGGCAGGGGGTTGCCTGGACTAAGATGGTGAGAGCAACTCCTACTTCATTCATGCTCTGATCCCAGACCACATTGGGGCTCCTAACACACTTGTTTATACAACAATGACAAGTGCATGCAAATGTCACTACAAATTTAAGTTAACATATAACTTGGCTCCATAACACTAGATTCCTTTCAACGTAGCAATCATAGACGCAGGATCTCAAGAAGGTCTATTTCTTAGATTGGAGAACGTTACCATTGAGGGCCATGTTCCTAATGTTCGTGTAGTGCTTAAATGCTCTGCAAAACCGCTCTTCACATTGTTCAGCTGAGGCCTTGGCCTCAAATGAAAATTTCATATCTCACACAATTGTATAGCCCGGAATCTGGCAGAGCTTTTCTGTGTAACATAAATTTCAAATTAGCTTTTAAAAATAAATAAAAAGGAGTTTGTGATAATTCCTATGTTCTCAGGTACGTTTTTGCAAAAGCAATAGATCCCACCCCCCATTCATAATACTCTTTTCTACAGTTTCTGGAATGTGGAATCAAATTTGTGCAAATGTGCCTAGTTTTGTTGTTGTTTAGTCATTTAGTCCTGTCCGACTCTTCGTGACTCCATGGACCAGAGCACGCCAGGCACTCCTGTCTTCCACTGCCTCCCGCAGTTTGGTCAAACTCATGCTGGTAGCTTCAAGAACACTGTCCAACCATCTCGTCCTCTGTCACCCCCTTCTCCTTGTGCCCTCAATCTTTCCCAACATCAGGGTCTTTGCCAGGGAGTCTTCTCTTCTCATGAGGTGGCCTCAGCTTCAGGATCTGTCCTTCCAGTGAGCACTCAGGGCTGATTTCCTTCAGAATGGAGAGGTTTGATCTTCTTGCAGTCCATGGGACTCTCAAGAGTCTCCTCCAGCACCAGAATTCAAAAGCATCAATTCTTTGGCGATCAGCCTTCTTTATGGTCCAGCTCTCACTTACATACATCACTACTGGGAAAACCATAGCTTTAACTACACGGACCTTTGTTGGCAAGGTGATGTCTCTGCTTTTTAAAGCATAAAAATAAAGTGAATACAAAGCCAAGCGAAGAGATGAAGTATGGGTGTGTGTTTAAACCCCATTCCGTAAACTAGGAAACAAATCAACAAATGAACCAAAATCCAAAATGATGTTTTTGTTGTGTACGCTGCCGTTATCCAAGCATTGAGAGATTCGGCAGACACAACACTTATCAGGGTTTAGTTTCCTTCGGAAAGAGGTCCCTGGAGGCTTGCCGGCATTTTGTAACCTGTGTGTTTATTTACAAAAATGGTGGTGGAAATACAGCTTAAGCACTCCCAACATCTGCAGTTCTGACATGAGATCTCTAGGGAGACAGTTGGCTCCCTAATACAACTGTCTGTGTTGGTCTTCAGTCTGCTTCAAACTGCAGCCTCTTTTCATAAAGGCACCCTGCACGTGCTGCTTTCTAAGGAGTATGGTGGGCCAGTGGCAGGTTTTGGGCTCTCAAATTTCAGCCATGCCCTAAATCCAGTGTTCTCACGCTCCCGTCTAGAGTATTGTTTGGGCGCACCCTGCAATGTGTCACCCAGTGAGATCGGACCAGTCAAGCCATGCTAAAACTGCCTCTGGGTGGGAAGAGGGTAGACATGTCCCCTTCATAATAATAATAATAATAATAATAATAATAATAATAATAATAATAATTTATACCCCGCCCATTTGGCTGGGTTTCCCCAGCCACTCTGGGCACCTCCCAATAGTATATTAAAAACATGATAAATACATCAAACATTAAGACTTCCAGGTTGGCGCGAACAGCTAATGGCGGATTCCCTCCGAGCTCCGGAGGGAATCGGCTCCGCTGGGGACGGGTCTTGCCGCGACGGCGACACAGGGACCCTCAAAAACCGCAGGCGCGGATGCCTGCGGACCTGGTGACTCGGTGGGCACCTTAAGCGCCCCCCTGACCCATGAAGAGCCTTTTTAAAGGCTGCGGAGAGGGTACGGAGAGTGGCGTGGTGCTGGGAGTAGACCGCTACCCCAGCGGAGCGGAGCCGTGTGCCATGGCTGAAGAGCGCTGACTTTCTTCCTTAAATTTGGACCCAAAAAAGAAGCAACCCGTGAGTAGATTGGAACCTGGACTTTAAAATATTGATCCGTAAATTTGGTACGACCGGGGGATGTGTTAAAGGGAAGTCCGCACCCCCCCTCCTGCAGACGATTTAAAGCAATAGCAGGAAAAACTAAGTTGGAGAGCCTACCCTTTCGGGGTGAGTTTAAAAAGACAGTAACTTTCACGATTGGATGAAAGAAGTGTGGAGCTGGAGTGTAAGAGTGGCGTTTTAGAACTTTTTCTTTTGCCGTTTGTAATCCCCCCTCCCGGGCCTGGGAGAGTCCTGTCTCTGAGCCTGTTGAAGAGGAAAGGAGTTTGACAGCTGTCAAAAGCTGTCAAACGGGTGACTTAAAGTGAAAGAGTTTGCTACCTAAGATCTCTCTGGACTAAAATTGATATAAATTAACTAAAGTGTTTGGATACAAAGAAATAAACCAAGAGGAAAAGGATTGTTGGGAAAAGATTACTGTAACTAGATTCCCCCTAGGGGGAAGTCTGAGACATTACAATGGCTGTGGATGGAAACTTACTAGCTGAGCTAGAAAAAACATTCTATCTTGTGGGAATTTTACAAGAGCAGAGTTTTGCTATGAATAAACAACTTATGACCTTGACTTCTGGAATAAGCAGCTCTGCTGAAAGTATGGAGGACTTGAGTGAGAAAAAATCTGCAGCCGAGCGGAAAGAGATAACGCAAGAAGGAAATGAGACTAAACAAGCAAAGGAGAAAGCACAGATGGAAGGCACAAATCAGAAGCCCATACAAATGGATTATAAACAAGAAGACCCTTGGATTATGTGGATTACAAATCTGCAAAAGATCCGCAAGATGAAGGAAAAGGCCCCTGGAATACTGGGAATCCAAGAATTTAAAAGAGAGAAGAAATATGACTGGGGCCTTCATTTTCATTTTCATTCTGACTCTTATTTTTATTCCTATTCTGATTTGGAATATGAAGGATTGGTGGAAATTTTGCAGCAGTTGGTTCCAAGTGCTTTTGTGGGAAGAAAATCTGGCTTGACTGGGATAGAACTCCTTCGAGATCCGAAGACCAACATGAAGGATTACCAACAAAACCGGCGGAGAGGAACTGAAAGAGATTTGAAGGCCTCGGACGTGAGGAATCCAGGCTAAGAACTGTTATTTTGGACCTGTACTTGGGAAGGGACGGAAACCGGGGATGGGAGGAGGGGAAAACAGAATTTCAAAAAAACACAACACCTATGATTTTTGGGTTTAGTTAATATGTTTTATGTTTTATAAAAATGGGAAATCGATGGAAGAGACTTTTGAGTCCAACTTAGGAAAGAACTTAATTTTTTATAAAAGACGTAATATTAAAATGGTAAGGAGACAAAATAATAACTTGCTGATATAACTATGGGAAGTGGGATGCAGGAGGTGGGGTGGGGGGAAGTCAACGACCAAGGTTAAGAAAGTAAGATTTTTGAAATTGTACGTGTTCTTGTCTTTGTCTTTTTTGTGTGCGTTGTGTTGTTATAAAAATTTGAAAAACCAATAAAATTAAAAAAAAAATACATCAAACATTAAGAACTTCCCTAAATAGGGCTGCCTTCAGATGTTTTCTAAAAGTCAGGTCGTTGTTTATTTCCTTGACATTTGCTGGAAATGATTGGGCCTGCAGAATGAAAACTTGGAATCCTAGCCTATATAAATGGGAATACTGAGAGCATCATATTGCTTCCTAGAAGCAAAACACCTCTGTTACTGTTGTTCTGCTCCACTGTGGGAATATACAGATTATTCTCTTGAGATGCCATATTTATCATGAGTTAGCTGATTAAAGCTAGAATTGAGCCTTCCGACGTATGCCCAGATGCACTACACTTATGATTCCAAAGGCTGCTCATCTTCTTATTCCAATGGAAAGGAGCTCTTCTCCTTTAAAGACGAATAAACAATATAACATAGCGCTGGAAGAAAGTGCAGTTTCCATGCCAATCTCCTATACAAATCCATAAAACATCTTTTCCCTACCAAAATCCTCACTCACCTGGCACATCAATTTCCAACTTCACTTTAAAACCAGTAATAACGGATGAATCACCTACCTACCCTTGGGGAACTGCGTGCAGCCTCGAATCCTCGGCATACATTTCGTTAAAGAAGATTAGGAACCATTCATGGAGCTGGGACAATGCAAAGGGAGTGTGGTGATTTTCAAAATATTCTTTCAGGCTTGCAGGCGAGAACTGTGGCAAATGGCCAGAGGCCTTTAAATAATGACGGCTTCTGATAGTTTTGAGATATTCTCCCCTTGGAACATTAAGCAGATGATTATAATGCTCCTTTTCTGTCAATACGGCAATGACATGCACAGACATTTACATGACTCATTTCATTCCGAAGCCAAGTGAATTGTGGGGGAACTGCAGCAGTACCGATTCTAGACTTCTTATTCTTTCAGATTCTGTCTTTATGCACATTTGCAACAGACGGATACAGAAATCACTTGCCTCCCTTTTTGTATCCCCTTTTTTTCACAGAAGCCACATGCAAGAAAGCATCCTTTCATGAGGACAATATTGAGAAAGTTACATGGACTTGTTTTAGGTTAGGTTATAGTAAGAAATAGTTTATTATCAATCTGTAATCCTCATGGTTGAAGGGTTTAAACACGGACTTCCCACAACCGAACCTTACATGTGCTAAACACTCCATGGGTGACACCCTAACCACTAAACCACCCTGTCTCTAAGGTCTAAGTCCACCCTGTGAACTCATGGTAGAGGCAAAATGCAAACCAGCGATTGCCTGAGTCAAAGCTCAGCCTCTTAGCTGCTATACTGCATCAGTTCTCTGTTTGTGGTCTCCAGAAAGAGCACTTTACAGACTTTTTTTTTTTAATAGCTGTGTTGAAACATATATATTAACTGATACGTACAGTATTCCATTGTGACATCTCTGCAGCTACAGGTACCAGATTCTTGCTCAGGGTGTTAACTTTTCAGGTCAGATTCCAAATTTAGCGCAGCTCAGCACACTTGTGGAAATGTAGAGTGCCCACAGCTCTGATGAGAAAGGCACAAATTAAGGCTGCAGTCCTGAAAGTAAGTCCCATTGAACACAGTGGAATTTACCTCTAAGCAAATCGGCATAAGACTGGGCCACACAAGCAGATTCAGTGCTGAAATCACAAATCTCTTCAGGGGCTTGTGTGAATCACTTGAAGATGTTGCTCTGGTTACCTGTGATTGGCTTGTGGATGCTAATAATAATAATAATAATAATAATAATAATAAATAAATAAATAAATAAATAAATAATTTATAACACTGGTCAACAACAAATTTGTTGTCTGCGTTTTTTCAGTTGATTTAGGACAAATCTGATGCACTGAATCCCAAAATCACATTGGTTTTGCTCAATCAGGTCAAGTTTTTGAGCTATGGCCACATCTTTTTTTATGTTTTTGTTCACATGTACGCTTGTGTGGAGCATTTTAGAAGAAGTTGGTGGGGGTAAAATGCCATGTTGAATAATTGTTTTGATTGGAAATGATTATTTTAATGACAAGGAGTATTCAGGTCCGATATGTCTGGGTGATTATGTTGAAAAGGGATCAGTTTGAAGTCATAAAACCTCAAAATCTTCCATAAATTGGTGCGGCAAAGCATAGAGTTGGGGGATCAAAACTAAGTTAATCCTGATCTTCAATCAGCACGTCGTCCTGTAGCTCATTGTGATGAAAGTCCAGTGCCTATCTTCGGAGAACTTCCTGACATTAGTGACGAAGATGCCTCCAGTGTTGAAGGACATAAAGAAGAAGAAGTGGTTCTTGAAGATGATGGTGAATGATGGGGGTGGAGACATTCCTTCAGGTATACTCACCCGAAGCCATTTAGGGCTTTAAAGGTCAGCACCAACACTCGCTCAATCACTTTGCCCAAGAATGGAAGATTTGAGACTGGGCGATAGTTGGTCATATTGGCCGTATCTAAAGATGATTTTTTTAATCTGAGCGACTTTATCTGAAAAAAAAACTTTACAAAATCATTGCAGGAGATCATGTGGCCCATATTAGGCCCCAATGGAGCAGGTGGTTCCGCTAAATTGCGAACCACCTGAAAGAGTCTCCTGCTGCTGTTTTCTGCAGATGCAATAGAGGTGGTGAAGAAAGTCTTCTTCGCCGTCACTACCGCCACTTGGCAGGTTCGACATTGAGTTCTAACCTATGTCCGGTCAGCTTCAGAATGAGTTATCCGCCACCGGCACTCTAGCCGTCTCAGCAATTGTTTCACTGCCCTCAGATCCATGGAAAACCACAGGGTTGTCCAGGCTCCATGCAATCGGAGAGGGTGCTTCGGAGGCAAACTATCAATAGCCCTGCTTAACTGCACATTCCAGCAGGCCACCAGGGAATCAGCTGAAAGGCCATCAACATGGGATAAAGCATCCCCTACCACTCTCTGGAAACCATTTGGATTCATTAAGTGGTGGGGGAGGACCATCCAAATCGGTCCCACCTCCCTACAGAGGGGAAGGGTCGCAGAGAAGTCCTGTTGCACCAGGAAGTGATCTGACCACGGCACTTCTTTGGTTTTGCTTTTACTTAGAGTCAGATCACCAACATCCATAGAGGTGAACACCAGGTCCAAGGCATGTCCGCGGCTATGAGTTGCACCGCTAAGGTCTGTGTTATGTATTTGGAAGGCTAGTGAATGGAAATACCTTCCTAGGACCAGATTGCAGCATGGCCCTTTCCAATTTCAGTCAGATTAAGGCTTCCTGAAATGGGAAGCCTTTTGTTTTCTACTTTAACCGCAGAAAGGTACTTTGGAGGCAGCATGTCTTGCCCGTTGGTCTATCTTTTTTCAACAAGCTGTCAAGAACGCTGTTCTGCCTTGTTGGAGAACACATTCTGCAACAGCAGATTCTTTCCAAATGCACTTGGGTTTCCATTCATTCATCTTTCTGACAGGCTACTCACATGGCAAGCAAAACAGCTGAACTAGCAGAATGGAAGTCCCAGGTGGTGTAGATTGAGGGGAGGGGTGTGTGTTAAATATAACCAGGCCTAATGACAATGGTGAATAGGGACTACGCATTAGCTGGAGGGAGCATGACTATATGCCTCTTTAAAACCCTTCTGTAAAACAAGCACATTGCTCACCTTTATAGAAAAATAGTAATAACAACAGAGGCACTGTGCCGATATTGAAGTCATTTGTTATTTCTGGGAACTGGTAAACACCTTAAATGTGAAGCTGCATAAGGGATATTTATTAAGAGTGGTGACATCTGATCTATTTTTTAAAAAATGTTTATGCTGTGATCTTAGATTCAGGGTGGCTCCTGAATAGGAAAATGAAATATTTTCCTATTATGTATGGAGATTAACAGCTAAGATGTCTGGAATGCTAATAGGCTGTACCTTAGCAGACAGCCTGAACAGCAACTGGTTGCTTGGTTATTTTAAGATGCTGTTGTATTGAGAAAGACGACACTGTTCTTGAGCTTGTCCACATTTCTGTTTGCCCTATGTTTTGAAGGCACCGGTCTGAGTGGCTTTCCGTTTGACCCATGCTTTCCAGTGCTCTTTAACACGAAATAGGAACAAATGGCAATTCCCAGAAAACCCAATTGCCCTTTGTTCTGACTCAGCGCTAAACCACAGGCTTTCCCCAGGGTAAAGGGACAGGGGAAACATGTGGATGAGAGCATCTCCACCCACATTGTTCAGCCCGGTCACTGAGGTCCAGCTCCGAGAGTCTTCTGGCAGCTCCCTTACTGAGAGAAGTGAAATTACAGGGAACCAGGCAGAAGGCTTTTGGGGTAATCATGCCTACCCTCCCAGCAGATCTCAAAAATTTAAACAATTATATAACTTTATATAACTTTCTGTAGGCACCTAAAGGCAGTCCTTTTTCGGGAAGCTTTTAATGTTTCATCCTCCCACTTTCCCTCTGTATTTTTGTTGGAAGCTGCCCAGAGTGGCTAGGGCAACCCAGTGAGATGGGAGAGGTATTATTATTATTATTATTATTATTATTATTATTATTATTATTATTATTATTCAGAGTAACCAAAGAAGATTAGGACAGAGATGGGGCTGAGGGAGTTACTAGGGCAGACACAGGGAAATTGCAGAGATGGTGCAGGATCAATTGTTAATTCTTCCAGTTTATGGAAGAGAACAAGAGATCTTCTGCATGATTCCTCTGACAACTTTTATTCAGTCTGCCACTGAGTCCAAGCATGAACCTGCTGCTGATGGTGCTTAGAATTGCCAGGTCTCAGACGTTAGCCATGTTCTGAAGTTTGTTTTCACCATCCTTATCATAGGTTCAAAGCTACTGTACGTCTAAATCTCACCAAGAAAAAGTCATCCATGAAAAGAGACATCAGTCAATGAAGGTTTCGACTGGAATAAAATACTGGGAGGAGGGGCAGGTAAGCCCTGCCCTAGTATGTGGTGGTCTTGCAGTAAGGTTAAGACTTACTGGGACATGATATATAATAAATTGAAAAGGATGTTTAAAATGACTTTTGTAAAAAACAAAAAACCAAACGAAACCAGAAGCTTTTATTTTGGGAATTATAGGGACAGAACCACCTAGAGTATACAGAAATTTATTCATGTATGTGACTACAGCAGCAAGAATGTTACTCACCTCAAAATGGAAAGAAGCAGAAGTCCCAGCAAAGGAAGAATGGATACAAAAACTTAAGGAATATGCAGAAATGGCGAAACTTACCAGAAGAAGAAGAAATCAAGATAACAAACTTTTTTATATAAAGGAATGGAAATGGTATGTTGAATATTTACAGATAAATTGCAAACAGATAAAAACATTGGCAGGATTCTTGTAATAACCTGCAGTTTCATAAGAGTATATATCTAAAGTAGATAATTAAATGAGCAAATGAAATGAATTTGCATATGCAGAAGATATTAAAAAATAAATTAAAGGAACCACAGAAAGAGGGGGAAGGAAGTCAGACCTTGAAATGTTACAATGACTGTAAAATTAATGAAGTGTATTGTTGTTGTTTAGTTGTTTAGTCGTGTCGGACTCTTCGTGACCCCATGGACCAGAGCACGCCAGGCACTCCTGTCTTCCACTGCCTCCCACAGTTTGGTCAAACTCATGTTAGTAGCTTCGAGAACACTGTCCAACCATCTTGTCCTCTGTCTTCCCCTTCTCCTTGTGCCCTCCATCTTTCCCAACATCAGGGTCTTTTCCAGGGAGTCTTCTCTTCTCATGAGGTGGCCAAAGTACTGGAGCCTCAGCTTCAGGATCTGTCCTTCCAGTGAGCACTCAGGGCTGATTTCCTTCAGAATGGAGAGGTTTGATCTTCTTTCAGTCCATGGGACTCTCAAGAGTCCTCCAGCACCATAATTCAAAAGCATTAAGTCTTCGGTGATCAGCCTTCTTTATGGTCCAGCTCTCACTTCCATATGAAATGTATTAAGCCCTGCAAAATTGATCACAAGACCTGGCACACACACACTATTTGAATGGCAATGCCTATCAATGGGGGTTGGGGTGGCTGGCCCCTTCAAATATTTTATTGGGGCCCCTGAGGAGATCTTGCCCCCTAGGAGTTGGCGCCTATGTCAGTGAATGAACCTTCTTAACTATACAGAGAAAAGGACTAAAATGCAGTCACTGTTAAATCAATAGAATAGAAGCGAATCTCTCTGTTATGTACTAAGCTTGGATCCTAGAACAATAGGCAGGTAGGATCCTAGAATGCAACAACTGACCAATCAGACCAATCAGGCTCCAGGAGGGAAGCAGAATCAGCCAGTCAGACGAGACTCATTGTGTAAATAATGTATATAAAGGCCTGAGGTTTTGGGGAAAATTAAATCACTGTTTTACAAGCTGCAATAAAGAGCATGAAATCACTGCAGGACTCCGAGTATATTTCACACTCCCACTAGAACTGTATGCCTATTATTCATGCGGGAGTGATGCACACCTTTTTGCATCAAAACAGTAAACAGGCAGAAAAACATAAGTATGAGCTCAAGCTCTTAGTTCTAAGAAGGCCAAGCACCAATGCAAATCCCATTCGTGGATCAAGGACTTCATAGAAGTCAAGCATGTTTCTCTGCTCTTCAGATGCACTCAGACACCTATCTCCCTGCACGCCATCTGGGAACTGTGGTGCTGCAGACACACATCTGCTCAGCACTTTGACTGATGGAGCGAGCTTTGAGGGAAAGCCACATCACATCGTATTGTTAATCAAGCTGCGTTGGAATCTAATCATGCCCACACTCAAGACGCCAGGCTCATTTGTTAGAGAAAATGACATGAGAACTGCCGGAAGGCAAAGGACCTCTGGAATACACACACACACACACACACACACACACACACACACCACATACCCTCTGCTTAAAAATTGGCTCTTCTGTAACTCTCAGGACAGGTCAAGCTCCCAAACTGCTTTATATAAATATTGGAGGGTTTTTTTAAAAAAAAAATATTAAGCAATTTCAACATAACAGCTTAACAACCCATATAATCACATACATTATTTTACCGGGAGTACCGGGAGCCAATGTAGATCCTTGCTCCCAGTACAGTGGTACCTCGGGTTACAGACGTTTCAGGTTACAGACGCTTCAGGTTTCAGACTCCGCTAACTCATAAATAATACCTCAGGTTAAGAACTTTGCTTCGGGATGAGAACAGAAATTGTGCTCCAGCAGCACGGCGGCAGCGGGAGGCCCCATTAGCTAAAGTGGTACCTCAGGTTAAGAACAGTTTCAGGTTAAGAACGGACCTATGGAACGAATTAAGTTCTTAACCTGAGGTACCACTGTACAGCAGTTCCTATCATACATGGATAGCCTGTCTTCAGTGATCTGCATCCTTGTGACCTTTAGGGTAGTGGCAGTTTGCATATTACAATTGCCATAAATATTTTTGAGCTTTTTTTGTTTTTTACAAGGTGGTTGAGGGTTTTTTTTTGGGGGGGGGGCAAAGTTGTTTTAAGAAAATTTGCCAGAAAATCAACACTTCCTACATGGGTTGCCCAGGTTTTCCTGAATATTTTTCCTGATTTTCAAAAATTCCACCCAGTCACTATTTCCAATGGACGAATCCCACATATGTCCGGGATATCCCGTACATATGGGGGCCATATTGTATGTTAAGTTAAACAACCATGATTCAGTACGCCATCTGAACTGGGTATATGCTTTGTCTTCCTAGAGTTTAGAGCACAAGGCAGGTGCAGTTACATTTTGATCCATCTCTGCTCAAATCTGGCACAGAATAATCAGCCGCTACTCTGTTCCCTGTCTATGGTATTTGCTAAGCAAAGGGGGGTTTGAAATATTGTCCCTCGGTTTGAAGTGGCTTATTGTGAATTTTATGGAGGAGCTTCTAATTTAGATGATGCCCCCCTCTTCAATTTTATTATCTTTATGAAAGATCAAATGCTTTTGAATTGGAGAAAATACTTTTTTTGTGTGGGAAATGTTTAATATATGTTCTTTCATTACTTCCAAAAGCCGAATGGAAAAGGGAACGGACATTTACTGAATGGCTTGGCAAGGATACTGCGGCTTCCTTTTCTCAAAGCTTGTTTTGAACTCTCTATCTGCCCTTGATTGTCATAAAGCTGTCTGGGCGTTTGGAGAATGGCAAGACAAACACCTGCTGATTTGGAAGCTGTCATGTGACCAAGCCCCATTCTATGCGCCAGCCGCTAATGAATATGACCAGATGTGACCATACATTTGAAGAGGTCACTGCACTGTGTGAAATGAAAATATTCTAAAGAGACAACGGGGTCCGGACTTCAAATGCTTTCTGTTTGCAGGGCACATATGGGAAATTAAAAACATGATCCCAAGGGGGTAAAAAGTCTGTGAAAGGATATTAGCCTATTGATTTCCTGAGTGAGCAACTTTACTTCCATGCTGTTCTCCTTCAGGATATAAATCTAATGTGCTGTCAATAGCCTACTTGGAAGTTTGATCTTAAGCCTACCCTTTCATCTGTCTGCAGCTCTTTTTGGGCTTGCGTATGAGAGATTTCTTTTTTAATGGTCCCTGGTTCTTTGGGAGCACCAATGCCCTTAAAAAAACATTTTTTACAAACTTCTAATAAATGAAGAGTGCATGCTGTCTCTCTTGCACACACATTCATTCTCTTGAAATATGATTCTCAAATGCATCCATGATGCCTAACCAGAAATGGGTAAGTTACTTAAAAAGTGATACTGCATTGATTCACATGAAAACCCTACCTTCCATGGAGATGAGAATTAATGAAGGAAATGGTTTGAAAATGAATTGACTGAGGGTGACACTCTTAATATCCATGCTCCTTTGGGGCCATCCATAAAAGATGTAAGTTGTCAAGGTGACAAAGATGGGTCACTGGAGGCAGTGGCGTAGCGTGGGTTGTCAGCACCCGGGGCAAGGCAAGTAATTTGCGCCCCCTAACCCGTGGATTTGCGCCCCCTAACCCTAACCCCCAGATGTTGCGCCCAGTACAGCCGCCCCCCCTGCACCCCCCACGCTACGCCACTGCTAAGGGGACAAGGAACACGCGTGGGGTGGGTGGAGAAGGATGTGGCTAATAATGCAGGAGGGGGGTCTAAGGGGAAAAGGAGCTCGCATGGGGTGGGTGGAGAAGGAGCTTTTCGGAGAGCTGAGGGGGGGAGGGGGGAGGGGGGAGGGAAAGAGCACTGTTGCTTTAAAGGAGCCAACCGGACAGCAGCCACTTACAGCAGTGTAAGCAGCTCCTTTCCTCTCCCGCTTTCCTCCTTCTCTCCCTCTTTGCTGCTTTACGCAGCTAATGGCAAATCCCCTGCAACCCAAGTCCTGCTCAGCGGATCAGCTGAGACGCTGGGAGAATGGTAATTTCCCCCTCTCCCTTATCCCGTGCCCTCCTGTCCCCAGCAGCCTTTTAAAAAACTTTTTTACTGATTTTCACTGCGCTTGTGGCTCAGAGCCCTCCTGTGCCCTGCCGTCCCTCTGCAGCCTCATTGCTCCGTTTAGAGAGCGCACGGCTACGCGGCGCTTTTTCCAGCTTGCTATGGCTCCCGTCTGTCCCTCCTCGAGTGTAAGCGGCTGCTGCCCGCTTTGCTGGCATGGCTCTCCTTCCCTCCCTCCTCCTCAGCTCCACCCCCTCCTCCTGGCTGTAAAGCAAGCATGAGTGCATTCGCTCTGTAACACGCACAGGCATTTTCCCTTCCTTTCTAGGAGCAAAAAACCTCCTCCTCCTCCCGGCTTTGCTGCTGCTGCTGCTGCTGCTGCGCGGCTCTTTTCCTCCACCGACGGCACGCTGCGCCTTGGAGAGGTTCCCGCTTCCTCGAGGGGGGCTGGCCAAACGCGCCCCCAAAATGTTGCGCCCGGTGCCGCCGGCACCCCTGGCACCCCCCACGCTACGCCACTGACTGGAGGGGTTTATAGGATCTGAGGTGAAACTTTGGTAGGTCCTTGGTAGGCCTTTCCCCCCTCTTCTCAGTTTGATTCCCTGGCACCATATTTGTATAAATTAACTATCCCAAAATACAGACGTGCCTTCACACTGGCCAGATTGGATGCGATGCCCTCTGCCCTACTTGAGGGCAGATACCAAAAGATTCCAACTGAGAAACGACTCTGCCCCTGTGGAGATGCCAATCTGGAAACAGTGGCTCATGTTCTTCTGTCCTGTCCCCTTTATAAAGACCTGAGGAATGAGATCATCACCCCACTCTTACCATCCCAGGCCGCCCACCTGCGGCCACATTGTTCTTTCTTTTATCAGATCAAAATGATCAGACAACAGCAAAAGTTGCTAGGTTTATCGAGGGTGCAAAGAGATTAAGGGCCACTATCTGAACAAAAATCTTGGTCATTTGAATGCCCTTTTTACCCATTGTTGTCTTTTTAATTGTGTATATTGCTTGTTTTATGTTACTATGGCCGTTGGCTAATGCGAATAAAGTTTATCTATCTATCTGGAGGAGTTTAGATCTGGTTAAAATGGTTCAAAGCATGACAAGGGAGAAGAAATGAAACAAACACATGGCAAGTTTCTTAGTGACAAAGGAAAGGAAATTTCCTCACTTGGTTCTTTAGGTGGAGTAGGTTTCTGGTAGGGATGGACCTCACTAATCAAAATATGTGGAGAGAGTTTTGACATCTTAGGGGACGTAGCACTTTTCTGAAAGCTTTTTATTTACTTAGGGAGCCCTTAATGCAGATGATATTTAAAAATAAAGCCTCACAGAGGTTTAACCCCTGACACCTTATTATAAATTCAAGCTTAGCAGTACATACTGAACTAACTCACAAAAAGTGCTATCTTGACAGGCTTAAAAGTACTTTTGCATTGTTCTTTAAAACCTCTGGCTCTGTTCCAGTGTAATCCATTTTTTTAAAAGCTCTCCAGATCAAATGACAGGAATACCTCTTAAAAATATTACCACTTCAGTTATAAAGACAAGTCTTACGACCTGAAACAACAGGCTATCTACACTGTACCTCTATGCCTGTTTTCCAATTAGTCATTTATATTCCAGACGGTAACAATCAGACTTCCCTCAGGCCCACTGAGCACCCAGTTCTTCCTTGTCTGATCAACCCACCCACTCCTGTAATTTTGCTTATTGAATTGACCTTGCTGTGGTGGTCGCCATATTTTTGGGGCTGGGTAGGAATTTGCCTACCGGGCAAATTGGCAATGACCTGGAGGTTTTGCCTACCTCATAGCATTCATCACGACTTTGGCAGTTTAGGCATTGGGTAACCTTAGCCTTGGTTGGAGAGTGGGTTGTACCTTCGCATTTCCCTCCAAAAACAGGGCTTCCCATTTAAGAGATCTGTGATGGAGTTGTTTCTGTCCATTTGCCCAGATGGGGGGCTTGGACCTCAGCACTCCTAAAGGCGGCAGTCCCTGTGGGGATTCCCCTATATGATGTAAGTCATAGGAATCCCCACTGCCGGGTTGACCCTGATGTCATTTCTGGTAGGCGGCCCAGAAAATAAATGCTTACCCAATGCCTATGCCAAACCACCTCATCTGAAGTCAATAAAGTTGTGGCCTGATTCGATCCCATTCAACTGTGTAGTCTTGTTTCTCTGGTAGCTCATTTGAGCGGAGGAGGGGGCAGTGTGAGACCCAGGCTTGCAGCTTCTGAGCTGGACAGCTGGTGAAAGAGAAACCTGGTGTGGTTCCTCTGGGAAAATCAAATGCCTCTCTGCAAAGTGCAATAGAAACTTCCAGATGCTTCCTCCAACAAAGACAACAAGTTTCCCCTCACCTGTCTGAGTGGGGACTTGAAACATGAACCATCTGATTGAGAATCTGATGCTCTACATCTGCTGGAGAATAAATTTTATTTGGCACAGTTTGCTGAAGTGCTGGGCTAACCATTACACACACTCCAACATTTCTCCAATGAAAACAGAGACATCCTATGTAACAACAGGGGACACGGGTGGCGCTGGGGTCTAAACCACTGAGCCTAGGGCTTGCCGATCAGAAGGTCGGTGGTTTGAATCCCCACGATGGGGTGAGCTCCCATTGTTTGGTCCCAGCTCCTGCCCACCTAGCAGTTCGAAAGCACGTCAAAGTGCAAGTAGATAAATAGGTACCACTCCGGCAGGAAGGTAAATGGCGTTTCCGTGCACTGCTCTGGTTCACCCGAAGCGGCTTAGTCATGCTGGCCACATGAGCTGGAAGCTGTCTGTGGACAAACGCTGGCTCCCTCGGCCTATAGAGCGAGATGAGCGCGCAACCCCAGAGTCATCCGCGACTGGACCTAACTTTCAGGGGTACCTTTACCTTTATGTAACAACAACAACAACAACTTTATTATTTATATGCCTCTAGTAATAGGTTACGTTCTACGACTAAAATGCCACTTTATAAACAACAAAACATTAAACATTAAAAAAACACTTCTCTATACAGGGCTGCCTTCTTCTCCTTGTCTCCGGGGTCACATAACTCCATACACTCCAACATTTCTCCAATGATAATAGGGATTTCCTAAGGAAAAGCAAGACTTTCCAGGATCAAATTGGAAACTGGGACAGTTTCTGAAAATCCAGGACTCTCTCTGGAAATTAGGGACACTTGGAGAGTCTGCCATTACTATGGTTGCCTACCAACATTCTTAACCCCCCAAAAAACAAACAAACAAACAAACAAACAAACAAACAAACAAACAAACAAACCAGGAACACCATTTAGATTAAGGTTCTGAATGGAGCAGGGAAGCTCTTTCCACACACTTTAATATGTTCAGGTATGTATCTTTTCAGCCACCGGAAGATATTCCTGCAGGCACTTGGTTCACCAAATTCCATCCACAGAGAACTGAGCTGCTGGCTGCTGCTCTGTTTGATACGCAAGTAAACGTTGGTCAGATGCACACTCCCTTAAAGAAGCTGAACTATAAGCAAGTACCTGCTTGCCATTCATGATGTCACAAACAATGAAGCATCTGCCGCAGGCCCAGGAATCCTCAGGCAGATTTTGAGGCCCTGGAGCGGCAGTAAAGAGACAATAAAGAAACATTGGTACACTAGTGCCGGAGATAGTTGTTGTCCATGTTTCAGGACCACGGACCTCTTTGAGCTGTCCCTTTGCATCAGCACCAGGACCCTTCAGACAGGAGATCCTATCTGCTAGTGCTTCAGCACAGAGAGTGGCTCAGAAGATCAGGCTGCCGATTTGCTTGCATATTAGCAATTTCCTCGCTCGGAAGGCTAGCTTAGGTAGCCTTATCACTCTGCACCTTGTTGGGGGGATTTTATATAAAAATAAGAACCGGGCTATGGAGATGCAGGAAATTAATTCATCACAGAGTCCAGTTTTATTTCCCATCATGTATGCTGACAGCCGATGCTTTGTGGAATAATTTCCTTGTAATGCCCTGCCATCCATCCCATTAGCCCATATACATAATTCATACACATTAGCCTAACCTCACTCGGTTTAATTTATTCTGGCTCTTTTTCAGTCTGGGGTAAAATCTTCCATGACGATAGGAGCTTTCTCCCATAGGTGTATCCTCAGTTTAAGCTGCTGCTAAGCCAGGTAAGGGAGGGGGCCACATCAGTGGAAATGGAGCAAACCGGAGAGAGAGAAAAATGAGATGCTGGTGAGGTTAAGATTTCCCAGATCTTTGAATGCAAAGAAAATCATTCCTCCCATGTTCTTTTCACTGGCCATTTTCTAAGATTTAGCAAGGCACACAATGTCACAATAACAGTGGCGTAGCGTGGGTTGTCAGCACCCGGGGCAAGGCAAGTAATTTGTGCCCCCTAAACCGTGGATTTGCGCCCCCTAACCCTAACCCCCAGATGTTGTGCCCAGTGCGGCTGGCCCCCCTGCACCCCCACGCTACGCCACTGCACAATAAAGCAATGGCAATATATGAAGAGCCCAAAGGTAACAAGTCTCACAATTTTCTGCACAAAACTGTGTGTGCTTTTCACATCCTTTATAAAACCAGAGATTAAAAAGAGGGGGTGGGCCTCCTAATTGAGAATGGGGGAGGGAAATTTGATTCAGTTTTGCATGTAAAGGCAAATCTGTTTAATTTGCAGCCCCTGAAATCATCCGTTGTGAACTGAAACAAAGGGGCCCTCTGAAACTTAAAAGGTAAAGGTACCCCTGACTGTTAAGTCCAGTCGCGAACGATTCTGAGGTTATGTGCTCATCTCACTCTATAGGCCGAGGGAGCCGACGTTTGTCCGCAGACAGCTTCTGGGTCATGTGGCCAGCATGACTAGGCCGCTTCTGGCAAACCAGAGCAGGACATGGAAACGCTGTTTATGTTCCTGCCGGAGCGGTACCTATTTATCTACTTGCACTTTGACATGCTTTTGAACTGCTAGGTGGGCAGGAGCAGGGACCGAGCAACAGGCGCTCACCCCGTCGCGGGGATTTAAACTGCTTACCTTCCAATCGACAAGCCCTAGGCTCAGTGGTTTAGACCACAGCGCCATCTGCGTCCCTTCCTCTGAAACGTACTCTTTGTCAGCATCGCCCTAGAGCCAGTGTGCCAACTGGACTCATGTACCTCAACCCCGACTGGGCTGGGCGAGCTGGGTAGCACCGCCAGAGACCTCCTTCCCACAGGAAACGGTCACAGTGCTGTGGACTCACAGCTCAGAGCTGAGAGCACCGGATTCACTGTCTCAATACTTCAGTCGTTGCGCAGCAGAGTTTTGCAGAGTCTTGCAGAGTATAAACCACTCGGAGAGCAGCTCTGTAAAATATCTTCCGTTTATTCTATAACTACAACTATGGTACAAAACTATATACAGAGCTAAGTGTACTGAGCATAAATCAATGCTACACTGAGAGTCTGCAGCTGCTCTTAGCAGCAATCTAATCTCTAAGATCTCAAACACTCTCACTCTCTCCGATACACTGACTGACTGACTCTCTCTCACACACACAGATATGTTGCTGGGCAGAATAATTAAATAGGCAGGACACGCCTCCTCTTCTCTGTGGAGTCAGCAGAGATCATCAGGAGATGGTCAGGAGATTCTTGGGTATGGGAGGGGTGAAATCTCCTCACTCTTCTCCAAATTTGGCAATGGAGTTTTTAATGGAAAAATGTACACAACAATGCATGTATTGGGGCACATATGCATAAATGCTCATGTTAGTGAAAACAAAACAGAAAAATGCATTATACTAGGGGAAATCACTTGCAGAAATATGTACATTAGGCAAAATTGCATACCAAAATGATGGCATTTGGAGAAAAATGCACTTAAATGCTGTTGAATCTCCAGGAGGCTTTTTTTTTTTTAAGTGCAAACTGATGAAGAAATGTGAAGAATTTAATACTGGAAAAAATGAGAAACTGTGAGAAACTGAAACAGACAGATTCACCTATCCCTAGTCCTAAGCTCACCTTCTTTGGGGAGAAAAGCATGGCCAACTCACATTTTTGAGCACAATACAGTGGTGCCTCGCAAGACGAAATTAATCCGTTCCACGAGTCTCTTCGTCTTGTGGTTTTTTCGTCTTGCGAAGCACGGCTATTAGCGGCTTAGCGGCTATTAGCGGCTTAGTGGCTATTAATGGCTTAGCGGCTTAGCGGCTATTAACGGCTTAGCAGCTTTAAGAAAAAGGAAACAAACTCGCAAGAACTCGCAAGACGTTTCATCTTGAGAAGCAAGCCCATAGGGAAATTCGTCTTGCGGAACGACTCAAAAAACGGAAAACTCTTTCGTCTTGCGCGTTTTTCGTCTTGCAAGGCATTCGTCTTGCGAGGTACCACTGTAGCGTATCCTGTCACACTTTCCCCCAACACAGTTGATACTTCATTCCATTTCTGGACAAAGAAGTAGAAGCACTCTCCCTGTGCTGTAGTCCTTTGGGTGAGAAAGGGGGATGGTGTAGGGGGAAGACAGCTTCCTATATTCTTGTACTGTAATAAATGGTAGAGAACCAGAGAAAAAGAGAGGTATTTCATATCTACCTATATGGGAAAGTGTAATCCATGCTTCAGAGGCTGGCACTAGTTTCTAGACCATGGGTAGGCAAACTAAGGCCCGGGGGTCAGATGCGGCCCAATCACCTTCTAAATCTGGCCTGCGAACGGTCCGGGAATCAGCGTGTTTTTACATGAGTAGAATGTGTCCTTTTATTTAAAATGCATCTGGGTTATTTGTGGTGCATAGGAATTCGTTCACCCCCCCAAAAAATATATATATATAGTCTGGCCCCCCCACAAGGTCTGAGGGACAGTGAACCGGCCCCTGCTAAAAAAGTTTGCTGACCCCTGTTCTAGACAAAGTTTGTGCCTAAAACTTAAGATGTCAAGTGATCTTTCAATGTCATTATGATTAGGATTTTTTGTGATGCTGAGTTCCACCCTAAGTATTTATTTGCTGCTGCAGCAAGCCATAAAATAAAAATCCAGCACCTGAAACAAGTCTACATCATTTCAGGCAAAGACTGTACATTAAAATTATAGGAGATAGCTGTATTTACAGCTCCCTCCTTAACTATGGACCCTAAAATATATCTGAGCCTTGCCAACCTAAATTTGGAAGCCTCAGCACTTGTGGCTATAACATTCATCTGCAGCCCAAAAGTGCAGGAACATTTTCTCACTGCATATGTTAAGTTTGCATTGCCTTAATTGCATTCCATTCTGCCTTTTGAATTCTCAGAAATTAATTTCTAGCTGTTCTTGCCACTTTTGCCCTTTCAATAGATTTTTCACATCTCCAGCACTTTTGATATGCATACTTAAGGCCAAGCTGTAATTGTGGAACAGCAATTAATGTGCATTTTTTTGTTATGTAAATGGCAGGTGCCCCAGCCAGAGCACCATGGGGGGGGGGGAGAGTGGGAAGGAATGTTTAACTCTTTCATTTCCTGGGATTGTGTGTGTGTGTGCTCTTTCCCTTTCCTTCTCTTTCCTGTGACTTTAAACCATCTCCCAGTAAGGTAAAGGTAAAGGGACCCCTGACCATTAGGTCTAGTCGTCGCCGACTCTGGGGTGGTAGCGCTCATCTTGCTTTATTGGCCGAGGGAGCCAGCGTTTGTCCGCAGAAAGCTTCTGGGTCATGTGGCTAGCATGACTACGCCACTTCTGGCGAACCAGAGCAGCACACAGAAACGTCGTTTACCTTCCTGCCGGAGCGGCACCTATTTATCTACTTGCACTTTGATGTGCTTTCAAATTGCTAGGTTGGCCAGAGCAGGGACTGAGCAACAGGAGCTCACCCCGTTGCGGGGATTCGAACCGCTGACCTTCTGATTGGCAAGCCCTAGGCTCTGTGGTTTAACCCAGAGCGCCACCCGCGTCCCTTCGCCACCCGCGTGATTTCCCACACCAACACACACACAGAGATTTACTGGTTTAGTTTCAGCTCTAACAGTGCAATTGTAGGGTCCTTCCTGACTGACTTTTTGTGTGGGGAATATTCTGCAACAGCTCAGTGATTCTATAATTGTGTGTTAGTGATAGTTTTATACAGTGGTGCCCCGCAAGACGAACGCCTCGCGAGACGAAAAACTCGCAAGACGAAAGGTTTTTTCGTTTTCGAGTTGCTTCGCAAGACGAATTTCCCTATGGGCTTGCTTCACAAAACGAAGCTTGCCCCCGCACCCCGGACCTCTTTTGAAGCAAGGGGCGTCGGGGAGAAGATTGCTTCTCCCCGTTGCCAGCCCCGCAATCTCCGGGGACAGAGGGGAAGGCGCGCGCGCGCCTTCCCCTCTCTCCCCGGACCCCTTTTGAACCAAGGGAGCGGCAACGGGGAGAAGCGATTCTCCCCGCTGCCCCTTCCCTTGCTTTAAAACAGGTCCGGGGACAGAGGGGAAGGCCCGCGGCGCTTCCCCTCTGTCCCCGGACGGTCTCCATAGGAACGCATTGATTGATTTTCAATGCATTCCTATGGGAAACCGTGCTTCGCAAGACGAAAAACTCGCAAGAAGAAAAAACTTGCGGAACGAATTAATTTCGTCTTGCGAGGCACCACTGTACTGGGCTGTCCACATATCATTGTTCTTCATTTGTTGTTCTGCAGTGCTTCCCCAGTGCAGTGGCATAGCAGGATGGGGGCACAGGGGCAGTTGCCCCAGGTGCAAAATTTGTTAGGGGCATAAAATTTTGACACCCAGTGAGTACAGCTATGTGCTTCCATCGCTGGGCTCTGTGGAAAATGGCTTCTCCATGCGAACCAGGAAGTGACCTCTCCAGACAACGGAACAACTCTTCTTTTCTTATCTCTGCAGCTGCAACTCCTTAGGCAGTTGAATGCCCATGTGCATCCGTTTCGCTTCCTCCCACCCCACCTTCCACGCGGCCCTGGGTTCTGGAAACCCACGCTAGGCCACTGCCCCAATATTGCCATATTGCCACTATAGTACATCAAAAGCAGGACAACTTCCCTTCCAACACCCAGAACTTTGTGGTATTGTATAAAAAGTACAGAGCCTACGACTTGCCGATCAGAAGGTCGGCGGTTCGAATCCCCGCAACAGGGTGAGCTCCTGTTGCTCGGTCCCTGCTCCTGCCAACCTAGCAGTTTGAAAGCACATCAAAGTGCAAGTAGATAAATAGGTACCACTCCGGCGGGAAGGTAAACAGTGTTTCCATGCGCTGCTCTGGTTCGCCAGAAGCGGCTTAGTCATGCTGGCCACATGAGCCAGAAGCTGTACGCCGGCTCCGTAGGCCAATAAAGCGAGATGAGTGCCGCAACCCCAGAGTCGGTCACAACTGGACCTAATGGTCAGGGGCCCTTTTACCTTTACCTCATAAAAAGTACAGGATTTCAGCAGGAAGTTACTGCTCTGTAAAGGGCTTTTTAGAGTTAGCTTTTGCAAACTTGAAAATCCAGGCTTTTCATTCTTTAAACATGAGAGGAGAAAACTGCAATCTGATGTCCAATTTAAGTAACGCTTTGTGTTGCTGGTGATTCCTGTGTCTTCTACCAAAGGGAGTAATTTGTGTTACAGCGGCTACTTCTCAATAAGTTGTACTGACATTTCAGTAAATAAGCCAGTGTCCTTGGTACATAACACAACTGAACAAAATAAATGTAAATCCTGCTCTGCCTCTGGAAGAGGATTATGCTTTTGTTTGGCTCCAGAGGCTACCACATATACTGGATCTTATTTATCTTGAGCAAAACAATCTCCCGGTTTGTCCAGCCACTGGACATGCCTCCCAAATGTTTTCAGTGTGAAATGTGGATATTTCCCTCACTTCACCGGGATCCAATTTCCTTCTGGACTGCTGCCTGGAATATCAAGGCCCATTTTTTTTCATTGATGATTTCTGAATCCCTGAACTACTTTCAAATGTAGCTTTTACCTTGTAAGGCAAACTTACACTGCAAACCTAAAAGGGCTCCTTTCACCTTCCTCAGCACAATGTGACCATCACAGTTTGTGGTGTGTGGCTGTCTCTCTAGGGATTTCCACAATTGCCAGAGTTCTACGGGGGAAGTCATGGCATAGCAGTTAAATTGGTAGAAAAGTGAGGTAAATGTGTCCAAAAACCAATCTATACATGTAGCATCCCAGACACCATTTTGCTGCCTTTTGATTGGATACTTGCTCCCCTGGAACACACCACAAAATAGGGTGGTCCAAATATTGTTTTTGTCTCCATCTGCCCTGATGATAGTTGCTTATTTGCTTGCTGCAGCCTCCATTGGAATTCCATTTGACTATCCATGTAAGCGAGGAGCAACTTACCTGCCTCTGTCTAGATATCTCTAGTTATTTCTCGTTTGGATTACTGCAATGCACTCTCTGTGGGGCTACCTTTGAAGGTGACCCGGAAACTACAACTAATCCAGAATGCGGCAGCTAGACAGGTGACTGGAAGCAGCCGCCGAGACCACATAACACCAGTCTTGAAAGACCTACACTGGCTCCCAGTACGTTTCTGAGCACAATTCAAAGTGTTGGTGCTGACCTTAAAAGCCCTAAACGGCCTCTGTCCAGTATACCTGAAGGAGTGTCTCCACCCCCATCGTTCTACCCGGACACTGAGGTCCAGCCCCGAGGGCCTTCTGGCGGTTCCCTCACTGCGAGAAGCCAAGTTACAGGGAACCAGGCAGAGGGCCTTCTCGGTACTGGCACCTGCCCTGTGGAACGCCCTCCCACCAGATGTCAAAGAGAAAAATAACTACCAGACATCTGAAGGCAGTCCTGTTTAGGGAAGCTTTTAATGTTTAACAGACCACTGTATTTTAATACTTTGTTGGAAGCCACCCAGAGTGGCTGGGGAAACCCAGCCAGATGGGCGCGGTGTAAATAAATTATTATTATTATTATTATTATTATTATTACTTTATTATTATTATTATTACTACTACTACTACTAGACATTGCTGCTCTCCAGGTTTCATTAGCTCCAGCCAACATAGTCAGTGGTCAGACATGGTGAGAGTTGTAGTCCAGCAATTTCTGGTAGATGACTGGTTAGCAACCCCAAAGGATGCTGTCCTGTTTGCAAGCGGGAAACTTAGAAAATGTTCCATATAAGGTCAGTTAGAAGCTGTAGCTAATTGTATTTTTATGCAGTTCTGATTTCTCCTGCTACTTTAACTTGATTTTGTTTTCCTTACTAAAAAACATGAGTTAGAAACCTGGAGTTGAGCAATCAACTTTGCTGATAATGGTCTTGCTCACACAGGCAAGCCAAAGAGTCTTCAACCCCCTCAGTTTTGAGGGGACCCATTATGTACAATGCATGTTGCCTGTCACAGCTTCAGCACCCGTCTCTGCCGGGGCGCTTGGCCTCCTCCAGAGGATACAACGTCGCACATTCATTGCATGTGTGATGTCACACAAACGTGACTCACACTGGACCCCCTCAACCTTGGGTGCAACCTGGCACCTCTGTGCTTGCACATCCTTGTACCTGAAGTTGCCCATTTATTTAAAAGGACGTTGGAAGGCCTGTCTCTCCTCTTTTTTTTTTTAAAAAAATTTTTTTATTAAGTTTCATATACATAACCAAAGAGTAAAAAGAAAAAAACACCAAATCAACCATTACAAAAAATAGAAATAAATAAAGAAAATATAAGTAAAAGATAAGTAGATAAATAAGTGAATAGGTTGCAAATGTCCAAATATAATATAATAATCTTATCCGTTTCCATTCTAATTATTAATCTCCACATTTGTTTCTTTATAACTTTAAAAACTTAGATCCCTCTTCTTCCCCCTACCGACCTCCATCCCTCCCACTTTCAGGCTTCTTAATATCCATAATTAATTTCTCCTGCAGCTTATACTTGTTACTGATTTACACATCGTAAGATTTATATCAAACCTGTTATAGTCTTTAGGAAGGCCTGTCTCCCCTCAAGAATGTCACTGATCTAGATCCCACATGTACAGATCTGGAAAAACTAAAAATGTAGTGGCAACTGCTGTTTATTAAAGAGAAAAACGCCTCTCAGCCTGTTCTTCCCTGAAAGAAAGGTGTTGTGTGTCGAGGTCCCCAAGCCACCCCCTAAATAAATCACAATTCACACAGAATTTTTGTTTAAGGTTTTTGGCATAATTTTGGCCACAACAAAATACATAAATGTGAGTGGTTGCTTAGGCATTGGTTATGACTATCTGTCCTCCTGCCTGGGGACAGAACTGACTTCCAGATTCCAACGAAAGCCAGTAAGGGAAAACAATATTGGGGAGAAATGGAGCTGAGCCACAGGCCCTCACCCCTCCCTGCATGCTCCCAGGGGCTTGCACGGCCCTAGCCCCTTGCCGGGATACGGACAAAAGTATGGCAAACCCCTGGATTCCTTTAACAGAATTCCCTTGCAGCAGCAGCACTGGAGGGGCAGGCCCAGCCAATCCTTACCCCTCCACCAACCAAATTTTAGCCAATGCCTAACTGCAACCTTACAAGTTGCGACGATTTGCTATGCAGTAGGCAAAAACCAAATGGCACCAGCCAATCTGCTAAATGGACAAAATTCCTACCAGGACCCTGCCCCAAAAGCAGACGACCCCATGACAGGCATAGCAATGTCAAACGCAACAGCCCTAAATTAGGGAGGGTGGGCAGGCGATCCGATACATGCAGCAAAAGAGACTGAAAAAAGCTGCGTGCCAAGAATATATAACCTTCGGGCCAACCCTCTAAATGGTAACATCAAAATCTCCCCAACAACCCAAATTGGCCCAATCACAGTCATGGGCATCCAAATGGTCCCGCCCAGTAACCAAGAGGGGGTGTCCTGTTAGACCCCACTGCAACATGTGCTCTCCATGAAGGAGAACACGCTTTTCAGACTATCTCCATGCTGAACAACAAAAGAGGTTTAAAGACTCTCTCAAGGTAAATCTAAAAAAATGTAGTATAAACACTGACAACAGGGAAGCACTGGCCTGCAAGCACTCCAATTGGAGAACAGCCTTGACCAAAGGTGCAATGGATTTCAAAGACGCTGGAACTCAGGACTAAAGGGAGAAACATGCAAAGAGGAAAGCATGCTTGGCAAACCCTCACCGTGATCAACTCCCACCCGGAAACCTATGTCCCCACTGTGGAAGGATGTGTGGATCCAGAATTGGCCTCCACAGTCACTTACAGACTCAGTGTTAAAACCGTGTTCATGGAAGACAATCTTACTTGGCTAACGTGATCACCAAAGAAGAAGAAGAAGCAAACTGATCAAGTTAGAGCCCTATCTGCACACGTACCCTTCACTGGATTGGGAAGAGCATTCATAAAAGTACATGACGACTCTGATTTCTTAGCACTGGACAATGGGATTTAACACAAAGGGTTCCACACAGAGTTCCAAGAAATGGAACAAGAAGCAAATATTCAGCACTGCAGAGGTAATTTGCCCTGACAGATTTGAAAGCACTGATTACATGTTTTCAGCATGTGGGTTGGGGCTGCCTCTGAAAATCAAGCAGGGGAAATGGCGCTGCGATCCAGCAGTAACCGGTGATTGCAAGCGCCTTCTATGGCTAGGCACAAATTCCACCTTTAATGTGTGTTAGAAGCAGTTTGCTATGGGTTGCAGGGAACTGTGACTCCATGAGGGGTAAACTACGGTGAGGGAAAGAACGTGCTTTGAATGTGTTTTAAAGATGTAGCCTGTACACAGCCAGAGATGTCAACACAATCAATGTGCACATTTTTTTGTTCTGTAAATGGCAGCCACAGAGACACCTAAGCAGCATAAGGACCATGGGAGATGATCTTCTCTTCCAGCAACTGACCCAAACTGCTACTTCGCTTCAGGCAACACGTCCATTGGCAGCACTGATGAAGACTCTCCTTGTAATGTGTACAGTTTTTTTATTGGAACCCTGGCAGGGAGAGAAAGAGTTAAGCTTGCACTTCCCACCCTCATTATTCCAGTGGAATTCGGTCTTCTTATTTACTCAACAAAAATGTGCATATTAATGGCATTCATGCAATTAGCTGTCATATCTACTTTGACCCTCAGGTTAGCTTTTGATTGCTGAATATACCAGTTCCAGTGACTGACTGGCCCTCCTCTTTGAAATTATCTGTTGGCTCTTATTGTTTATTTATTGATTTCATTATTGATATTTGAAATGCTTTACTCTGGGCAATACTTCATTGAAAAGTTGGATTTATTTCTAAAGATTAAAGAAGTATGAGTGCTCGGCTGAACCAGGTAATTACAAATTCTGGCACCATCGCTTAACCTCCATGACATTTGTAAACCAAGCAAAAGTAGAAGCAGAATATGGCAGTTCTCCCAAGATTTCTGCAGAGCTGAATATCACCCCGAAGAAGAATGAGCAGCTTTGAGCATTGTTTAAATAAGAAGCAGAGATTATTCAAATGAGGATACATATATTAACTTCATCAGTATTACATGAACCAAATATTATTTAAAAGTGATTCCAGAATTTGCAAAAGGGGGGATTAGACACAGAGCATTAGTACATGATTTGCGTCTTACATTTTAATGTTAGTTTCCCTTCCTTTTTCTTAACCAGATCTTTACAATGAGATGCTCACAATGCCTACTAGCAATTAAAAACATTGCGAGAAAGGCAAGGGAAATCGAGAACGCATATTTTATTGGATCACCTGGTCTTTCAAACACTTAAAGTATGTCTTTGAACTACCTGATCCTAATAATGCTTAGATTGTCAACTGAGAAAAGGAAAAAAGGGGGAGATTTTAATGTTGTGCTAGCCAAGCAATCCTATATGTGTGTGTTTGTGTGTGGGGGGGGGGGGGATGGGGATAGAAATAGGCTGCCAACTTGCCCATACAATGGCCACCAAATCCTATTCTTACCCACACTAGGACAGGAGAGGGACAACACAATGTTCATTGCAACAACAGTGTGACCCACACTTCAGTGTCTATAGCACCACTGCCAGTGCGTCGCCAATCACAGATCGTGTTGGTCCTGGAGGAAACCAATGGACTGACGGCAATGAAAACATGCTACCAGGACAGTTGCCTCCCCTATTCTACATTTGAGGGGCCTGGGTACTGACTGGCTTGTCTGTATGCTGTGATTAAAGGTAAAGGTAAAGGGACCCCCAACCATTAGGTCCAGTAGTGACTGACTCTGGGGTTGCGGCGCTCATCTCGCTTTATTGGCCGAGGGAGCCGGCGTACAGCTTCCGGGTCTTGTGGCCAGCATGACCAAGCCGCTTCTGGCGAACCAGAGCAGCGCACAAAAATGTCGTTTACCTTCCCACCGGAGTGGTACCTATTTATCTACTTGCACTTTGATGTGCTTTTGAACTGCTAGGTTGGCAGGAGCAGGGACTGAACAACGGGAGCTCACCTCGTCACGGGGATTCGAACCGCCGACCTTCTGATCAGCAAGTCCTAGGCTCTGTGGTTTAACCCACAGTGCCACCCGCGTCCCTATGCTGCGATTATAATACATTTATTTTATTTTTTAAGAAACCAAAATATTATGCACCTTGGGGTTGTTGCGCAACTGGATCTTCAACCTTAGGGCTATCCTGCACTGTTATGCATATTTTGCTGTCACCAAAGATTCGTTTGTCATGCTGGAAATAGCACTAGGATGCGTTTCAGGGATTTTCTCTTCTCAAGCTAGAACAGTTGTTCGTTTTTCAGTCGCCTCACTTGAAACAATGGTGTCTTTATACCCTTGTTGAGTCACAGCATGCCTCTGAGCCCCAGTTGCCAGGATTCACAGGTGGGGCAGAGTGCTATTGTACCTGGCTGTGAGAACAGAATACTGGACTAGAGGGACCCTTGGCGTGAACCAGCAAGAATTTTCTTGTTTTCTTTGCTTTGGGCTCCGTAATTTTATCCTTCCTTTCATGTTAGCCTGCAGACCTCCCTTGCAGCATCTATGTATTTATTTAATTTATTAATTGCATTTCCTCTCTCTTATAGCTGTCCGATAACATATGTTCTCTGGCCAGCTCAAAGAGATGAATGCAAAAGCAATTTCCTAGAGCAGCAGTAATAAGCTCATCCAAAATAATAATAATAATAATAATAATAATAATAATAATAATAATAATAATAATAATACATGATTAGGTGTTTCTCAGAGATGCGATGAAATGAAATGTGCCTGCAATTCTGCATGAATTCCTGGGCTCCAATTCTTCACACGCTTACCTGGGAGTCAGTTCCATAGAATTCCTTGAGGCTTGCCTCTGAATAGGCATGTATAAAATTGTGCTGCCCCCACCAGTTAAACAGCATGCAGGATTATGGTTCATATTTTTTTGTCTCCATCTGACTTTTTAAGACAGTTGTTAGTATGCAGCAGAAAAGATGCTGCTGCTGTATCAGTAATACATTTTGACACCTGAGATGCCTGGTTTTTTTTTGGCCCACCTTGCTTTTGTGATTATAAGTTGTTTAAACTGTTTTAAACATTGTGTTTAAATGTTGTAACCTGCACTGGGACCTTAGGGTGATGTACGGCCAAGAAATTAAAATAATGCTAATGCTACAGAACATTTAACTAGGCATTCAGAGTACTATAGGAACCTTAATGCATTTTCTTGACAGCTTGCCTGCCAAGTAGAAATTACATTCTCTTTTAATTTGTGAGGGGGTGGGAGCCATCTCCAGGCAATCTTACAACTGTTCCACGTTGGTGAACTGCATTTTCATAGAGTGATGGCCACAATGCTAGATTGTACATACAGTTTTCAGAATCAGTGTACAGACAGGCTGCATTCTGGAAAAAAATCTTTCTTAAGAGATTAGGCTCCCTTGTGGAGTGCCAAACTAGGACCTCTTTAAACCCCCACGGTCCATCTATGAAGCTAAAATGCCCCAAACAAACAAGTCCTGAGCCCATACATTTTCAGACTATTTGATATTTTCAGATAAATTATTGATACTTGTCATTACATGTTTACATTTTCTAATAGGCAGCTGTCTGAGAGCGGAGTAGTAGAAACCAAATCCATTCCGTTTGTTTTGCTAAATTGCCAAATTTGCATGATTCAGGAAGGAAAGTTTGACATGCACTTACCTTTTCCTGGGCTCCAATTCACTTCTACCATGGTTTCAGACACCTTTGATGTTACTTTACAGATGTTCAAGTGTATGGTGTTATACATCTATGGAAGAGTGAAAAGTGAGGTGATGGAAACAGTAGCTTAAGATACCATTACAGAAACATGGGAAGCAGGACTTTAGACTACAGAATGAACCAAAGCAGCTTTAGGGTCTGATCATTCTCCTTTTTTGCCATCAACTGCCCCCTCTTACAGGGACACGGGTGGCATTGTGGGTTAAACCACAGAGCCTAGGACTTGCCGATCAGAAGGTCGGCGGTTCAAATCCCCGCGACGGGGTGAGCTCCCGTTGCTCGGTCCCTACTCCTGCCAACCTAGCAGTTCGAAAGCACATCAAAGTGCAAGGAGATAAATAGGTACAACTCCTGTGGGAAGGTAAACAGCATTTCTGTGCGCTGCTCTGGTTCACCACATGGTCATGCTGGCCACATGACCTGGAAGCTGTATGCCGGCTCCCTCGGCCAATAAAGCGAGATGAGAGCCGCAACCCCAGAGTAGGTCACGACTGGACCTAATGGTCTTACAAACTTCATGTGGGATTGAATGAAATGAATAATGTTTACCATTGAATCAATGTTGCGTTTTTGGAGCTGTGAATCCACTAACTGAGTTCTCACCATCTTCCACATCCATCAAGTTCGTTACTATGGGAAAAGATTGATACTGATGAATTGGAAAAAGAAAAATGTGTCTCCCTTCTATGATTGGATTGAAGACTTGTACAAACTTGCAACATACGAACAACTTGCATATAAACACAGACTTGCCATGGATGAATTCAATGATATTTGGAATCCATTCTTACAAACACTGGAATAGATGAAGATCTGGTGAAGTACAACAACAACTTTGTAAACTATACAGTTTTGGGTCGTCCCCCCTTTATTTTCCCTTCTACACAGGTGCTGTTTCCCTTTTTCTTTCTCTCTCTTTTATTTACATCTCATCATGTTTAGTGCATATATAATTATGGACTTTTTGAACTTTCAGTAAAGATGTCTGGAGGCGGGTAAAGTTTGTTATAATGGAAGATGGCTACTAGAACACAGAGCTCTGAAAATTCACCAGGGGAGCAGACAGGGTGGAGATAAATGTACTGAGAAATGCGGGAAAATACACATTTTAGACACCTTTCGAGACAAAGATTCAAGAATATGCAGAGCATTGTCTTTGGCTGAAGGATGGCGTCTTCATTATATGTTTGTACACTGCTAACACAATGAGCCTGGGGCAATTAGAAGGTGTCATAACTCACAAGCCAATTCAAGCTCTGTTTATAATGCAGGCATTGAATGTCATTTCTGCGAGTTGACAAAGGTAGCTTTAATGAAATCAGTGTTTTCAATTATTGTTCAGTTGCTTCTAACCACTTGGAAGCTGAATCATCCTGTCTAGAAGAGTCAGCCACAAAGAACAGACTTGTATACATAATGACTGTAATCCAGCTTCCCAGTACAAAAGGAGGGGCTCCTGCAGCACAGAAAACTGCAGGTAATCAGTGGCACCCATTGTCAGTGTCTGGGAATGCTTCATGCAAGCCAAAAGGATGGAAGATAATTTGAAGAGAGCTAGTTGGCCCTTGCAGATATAGAGGTGTACAGTTGAAGCTTATGGAGCTTTAGATCTTCTTGGCCAATATGCCCCTTATGCTACCATAACCAGTTACACCAGTGCACCACCAGAAGTGGAGGAGATCTTAAAGTGTGGCTTCAAGAGGTTGAGCTAATGGGAGCTTGGCCAACTGTTGAAGCAGTGGACTTTGGTTCTGATTCAGTGATGAAGTCCAAATCCACAAGTAGGCCTATCTTGAGGGCTATGGTGCTCCATACGTTTGTCCAGCTCCATCTGCCCAGCTTGACAATTCAAATTCAAATAGCGCTGTGACTGCCATTTTGACATGCCTGTTTGCAAAGTTGTCACCAGTTTCTATGCAACACCATCTGACAGAATCCTCTGCTATGTTTGTTTTGTGAAGGACCGGAATAATGAGGTTCAAGCCCTATAGCCATCAAGATACCTGTGAGATGCTACAAAATCCAGGGTGACCATCCTATTCTTTTTTAGGGGGGCTGTTTACATTTTTAAAATAGTTGGATTGCTGTGAGATTCTGCATGCAGGTGCAACTATGGACATCTTTATTGTGCACATACAGGTAAGGTAACAAAGTCATCTTCATAAATTAAAAGACCAGAACTGCCATTCTCCCACCCACTTGTTCTATTTTCATGGGCTGACTCTCACGAGGACCATCTTTAAAGGATGCTATAAAAATATTATGCATTTTTAAAATATGCTAAAAGAAAACTGACTCTTTCAGGAATCAATATAAAATCTTTTAAGGGTTTCTATAAAAGATAAGCACCACCGAGAGTTTGCGTTGGCATTGGAATAGTTCCATTTCAACGCAAGTGTGACTGATGCTGAGAAATCGATTTCCTAATTTTCTGCACAAACGCCTCCTCAGAGAAGTAAGTCCTGTTGCATTCAGTGGGTCTTTACCCCTAGGTAAATGGGATTAGAATTGTAGCCGTGCGTGGCATGAAGCATCTTTGAGACAAATAGCAATTGCAGATCTTCCCCACCCCAAGGTACTTTTCTGACAGCATCTGACTTAATCACTCAGGAGTGGTTTCAGAAAGGGAAGAATGAATGGGCTTGATTTTAAAAGGCTCTAGAAAGTCTAATTGGAACCCTGATGCTGGTGGATTGCCTCTTTCCATCTCATTGATTTCACATTTGTGTCCTTTTAAATCCAAGGCTTTTACTGCTTCTTTATTTACTTTCAGACTCCCTCTGCCACCATCAAGATTCCAGGAGCCAAACTGAAGTTTGATCTGACCTGATTGCTTCTAAATAAGCAAAGTCAATTAGCAAAATGTAGATGGAAAAAGCAGGTCCCAGCTGAGCTGAGTCCCAAAGGATGAACTCAGAAATACATGGGTTATTTTTAGTATCCCTGTGTAATTATGTATTACTTTTACAAAAAATCTGCCATCATCATAAGGACAACAAAAATGAGGATGAATAGATAAGGAAAAGTGGTCTTCCTCTATCTTGGTCTCCCCCCCCCCCCTTTCACTTTGATCAGATCGAGTCAATCTATAGCAGGGGTGAGGAATGTTTTCTGCTTGAAGGCCAAATTCCCATGCTCCTTATGATGGACCTGTCATGGAATTCTACTCAATATTGTTCCAGAGCAGAATTCCAGTGTATAGTTAGCAGAGTAAAAACTTAAACACGTTGCAGGGTTCCCAAACAATAGACCAGAGGCAATTGTATTTGCAGAGCTTCACTGCTTGTTGTTGATGTTGTTTAGTCGTTTAGTCGTGTCCAACTCTTCATGACCCCATGGACCAGAGCACGCCAGGCACTTCTGTCTTCCATTGCCTCCCGCAGTTTAGTCAAACTCATGCTGGTAGTGATTAAAAGATTAACCTAAGGTATGTGCTTAATGGAAAAGATTAACCTAAGGTATGTGCTTAAGGGTCTTAAACCTGGAGCATCATGCCTAATGTTGTTAAGTCATTTGGTCGTGTCTGACTCTTCATGACCCCATGGACCAGAGCACGCCAGGCACTCCTGTCTTCCACTGCCTCCCACAATTTAGGCAAACTCATGCTGGTAGCTTCGAGAACACTGTCCAACCATCTCACCCTCTGTCGTCCCCTTCTCCTTGTGTCCTCAATCTTTCCCAACATCAGGGGATTTTCCAGGGAGTCTTCTCTTATCATGAAGGGACCAGAGTATTGGAGTCTCAGCTTCAGGATCTGTCCATCCAGTGAGCACTCAGGACTGATTTCCTTCAGAATGGATAGGTTTGATCTTCTTGCAGTCCATGGGACTCTCAAGAGTCTCCTCCAGCACCATAATTCAAAAGCATCAATTCTTTGGCGATCTGCCTTCTTTATGGTCAAGCTCTCACTTCCATACATCACTACTGGGAAAACCATAGCTTTAACTATATGGACCTTTGTTGGCAAGGTGAAGTCTCTGCTTTTTAAGCTTCACTGCTTCTCTGCTTCACTGCTACTGAAGGCAAATGAGCGTAATGGTGACAAATCCAATACATTGGATTGGCACTGTCCATAAGAAATCCAGTTGCATCAGGCTTAACTTAAACTTCTGTTGCTCTTCTGCTGTAGAACAGCTGCCCATGGACTCCTCCATGGTGAGGATTTGTGGATGCCAAAGGACAGCATCTCTTAAGGACACAATACGCTAAGAGGAGCTGAGCAGGTACTCCTGGTTGGTTGTGGTCTATCTGGTTCTAATTTGAGCAGCCTACATTGCTTTAACTAAGCCCATCCTCTTCTGGCAGAACTGGTGGCAATTCATGTGAAAAGAAAATGGTCATAGAATCATTGAGTTGGAAGGGGCCCCAAGGGTCATCTAGTCCAACCCACTGCAATACAGGAATCTCAACTAAAAAGTGTCCATGACAGATGTCCATCCAACCTTTGCTTCAAAACCTCTGAGGAAGGAGAGTCTACCACATCCCAAGTGATATGTCTCTTGGTGAAACTGCCGATGTACCTAAGCGTATATTAATGAATGATAAGAGGACTTCATAATGTTTCTAATAATTCCTTAAAAATGTCTGGAGATGGGCTCCGCTTGGGACACCACGGAAGATGGCCGACAATACCATCACTCCAGCTCCCACGTGGTAATTTAGAGACTGAGATGGGAGTAATCAGCCTCCCAAATTCTTCCCGGTGGAAGGGAAGATGCAGTCTCATCCGCCACGAACATCCTCTGTAAGGGGGTTGGCCATTGTGTGTGTGTGTGTGTGTGTGTGTGTGTGTGTGTAAGGGGGGGGGAGTGGTGTGACTAACAAATGCAATTCTGCTCCTTCCCACACGTGCAGAAAAGGGGCTATCCGAATCATGTCTTTTTACATGGAAAGTACCCCATTGCGTTTTCCACAAGCAACAGGAAAAAGAACGACCTGGTGCTGCTTTTGAAAACATTTGGATCAGTTCAAGCGTCCAGTAGGTGCTGTTGCCCACCCAGTGGCAGATCTTCATGCTCCAGCACTGGTGGGGGCGGTGAGCAGGTGGGGGCAGGGCTGGCGTGTGTCCTGGGGGCGTGGCATGCCACCTGCAGGGGCGTGGCACCCAGCGTGAGTGGGTGGGGCAGCCACGATGGCACCCCAAAGGGATCTTCCTCCGCCAGTGTGCCCGCCAGACTTTCGTAACTGGGATCCAACTCTCCTGTTGAAAAATGCAAGCCTTCATTTGTCGACAGCTAAGAGGGGCATCTGAGATTCCCCGGAGCACTGCTTCAATTTAATATACAGTGCCTTTAAGTGATATGACAGGTTTTCTCTGGTTGCGGCTTGATGCCAGGAAGGAGAGAACAGACAGGTTGTCCTTCACCTTGAAAAGCCATTAATTCAGGAGCACATCACTGATGCCAGATGAGAAGGGAAGTTTTAAAACATTGTATCAGTTATATGACCTAATGCAGAGAAGGACGCGAAGACCTAGGATTGTCCCCTTGGACATTCCACCTGGATTATCATGTAATAGTGTATGAGTGCCTACAAACTGACAAACTTTCCCATTCAGTTTTATGGGTGAACTGAGAAGTGCATAACTTTTTTGTACACAAAAAGCTGCATCTCCCACAAGAAAGAGCAGGGAAGCCCTTATCGGTGATGGAACCTCTTGGAGTGTCAGGCTTCGGGTAATCAGCTTCCTTCCTCCGTGGCAGTAGATAAGAAGATCAAACGAAAGGAACCTCTTACCAGTTAGTATCTTTAATAATCACAGCAAGAGAACAAAGAACACATCTCCTAGAAATGGCCATGCTCCCAGTTAAGGGTCATCCTCCCCGTCCCTCTTAATCTACATCACTCCAACGTCTTGCAATCTGAGTTTATAGCCTCTGTGCTTTCTGTTCTGATGCTTTCTGAGCTCTCCGTGACTTTGGAGAAGGGGGGATGAATACTATCCAGAGACTGTGAATCTGTTCACTCTCTCTCTTCCAGTGTTTCTTCTCCTGGCTGTTTCCCCACACAGTATTTCCCAGCTTCTGCCGTCTGAACTATGTCCCTCTGCAAACCGCTGTTCAAAATCTATACTGTCCTCCTGCTCCTGTGAAGATTCAGGATCAGGGGGAGGAGGTGGCTCCCACCATTCCTCCTCAGTGCAGCTGTCCTCAGGATGGTCCCTGACATGGAGTCCCTTGCCTGGAAGGGCTTGTTGGACTCTGAAATATACTTGGAGTTGAGTGTGGATTTTATGCTTTTTATTCAGCTCATAGTAGTGAGGAATGCCAGTTCCCCTGAAATGTCTGCTTTATATACATTATTTACACAATGGGACCCACGTGATTGGCTAATTCCGGGATTTTCCTGTAGGCCAATCAGGTTGCGGATTCACTTCCACCTGGAGCTGGATTGGGTGGCTCCTGCAGATCAATCAGACTCCTGCATTCTGGATCCTATTGTTCTAGGACCAATCAGACTGCTGCAGTCTGAATCCTATTGTTCTATGACCAGTCAGACTGCTGCATTCTGAATCCTATTAAACCTCATCAGGAGGACTTTAAACTGACTAATGTGGGGGAGGGAGACAGTGCTCCTGAAGGTAGGAGTCTATCAATTGATGAAGATGATCATCCAAATGTCATAGACCAAATGGAGCAAACAGCACACAGACCTAGTGGTGGGAGGAAAAAATCCTTAAATAAGAGACACGGGGGAATGATTAATGGACTTCAATGTCTGTACACTAATGCGCAAAGCATGGGAAATAAACAAGATGAGCTTGAGCTCTTGGTACAGCAAACTAGTATGACATAATAGGCATCACTGAAACCTGGTGGGATAAGTCCCACGATTGGAATGTAAAAATGGGGGGATACAATCTATTTCAGAGAAACAGACCAGACAAGAAAGGAGGAGGAGTGGGGTTATATGTCATGGATGTGTATACCTGTGAAGAGATCCAAGATTTAGAACCTCAAAGCCAAAGTGAGAGCATTTGGGTCAAAATTAAGGGAGAGAAGAATAACAGTGACCTCATTGTGGGAGTTTACTATAGATCCCCAAGCCAAACGGAGGACATAGATGATGCCTTCCTGGAACAGATGGCCAAGCATGCAAAAGGAAGGGAGATAGTAGTAATGGGGGATTTCAATTGTTGGATGTCAAACTCAGCCAAGAGCATAAGGTCAAACAGATTCCTCACTGGCCTTGCAGACAACTTCATTGTCCAGAAAGTGGGAGAAGCAACAAGAGAAACAGCCATTTTAGATCTGGTCCTAACCAATGTTGATGACCTGGTTAGTGGGGTAGAAGTGGAAGGATCATTAGGCACGAGTGATCATGCTCTTCTGAAGTTTACTATACAGCGGAAAGGAGCAGCCAGGCATACTAGGACTCAATTTCTTGACTTTAAGAAAGCCGACTTCATAAAACTTAGGGAAGTGCTGGGTGAGATCCCATGGACAGTAATACTAAAAGGAAAGGGAGTTCATGATGGCTGGGAGTTTGTTAAGAGGGAGATAGTAAAAGCACAACTTCAGGCAATACCAATGAGACGGAAACATGGAAGGTGCCTAAAGAAGCCAGGGTGGCTATCTAAAGAACTTTTAACTGAGTTAAGATTAAAAAAGGATGTGTACAAAAAATGGAAAAGGGGGGAAACCACCAAAGAGGAATTCAAACAAATAGCCAGCATGTGTAGACACAAAGTCAGAAAAGCTAAAGCACAGAATGAACTCAGGCTTGCTAGAGAGGTTAAAAGCAACAAAAAAGGCTTTTATGGGTATGTTCGTAGCAAAAGGAAGAACAAAGAAACAGTGGGGTCACTCAGAGGAGAAGATGGTGAAATGCAAACAGGGGACACAGAAAGGGCTGAACTCCTCAATGCCTTCTTTGCCTCAGTCTTCTCGGATAAAGAAAACAATGCCCGACCTGAAGAATTTGAAGTAAATGATTCAGCAAAGGAAACACAGCCCAGAATAACTAAGGAGATAGTACAAGAATACTTGGCTAGTTTAGATGTATTCAAGTCTCCAGGGCCAGATGAACTGCATCCAAGAGTATTAAAAGAACTGGCAGATGTGATCTCAGAACCACTGGCAGTCATCTTTGAGAATTCCTGGAGAACAGGCGAAGTCCCGGCAGACTGGAGGAGGGCAAATGTTGTCCCTATTTTCAAAAAGGGGAAAAAAGAGGACCCAAATAATTACCGCCCAGTCAGTCTGACATCAATACCAGGGAAGATTCTGGAGCAGATCATTAAGAAAACAGTCTGTGAGCACCTAGAAAGGAATGCTGTGATCACCAATAGTCAGCATGGATTTCTGAAAAATAAGTCATGTCAGACTAACCTGATCTCGTTTTTTGACAGAATTACAAGCCTGGTAGATGAAGGGAACTCAGTGGATATAGCCTACCTTGATTTCAGTAAGGCATTTGACAAGGTGCCCCATGATATTCTTGTAAAGAAGCTGGTAAAATGCGGTCTTGACTATGCTACCACTCAGTGGATTTGTAACTGGCTGACTGACCGAACCCAAAGGGTCCTCATCAATGGTTCCTCTTCATCCTGGAGAAGAGTGACTAGTGGGGTGCCACAGGGTTCTGTCTTGGGCCCGGTCTTATTCAACATTTTTATCAACGACTTGGATGATGGACTCAAGGGCATCCTGATCAAATTTGCAGATGACACCAAACTGGGAGGGGTAGCTAACACCCCAGAGGACAGAATCACACTTCAAAACGACTTTGACAGATTAGAGAACTGGGCCCAAACAAACAAGATGAATTTTAACAGGGAGAAATGTAAAGTATTGCACTTGGGCAAAAAAAATGAGAGGCACAAATAAAAGATGGGTGACACCTGGCTTGAGAGCAGTACATATGAAAAGGATCTAGGAGTCTTGGTTGACCACAAACTTGACATGAGCCAACAGTGTGGCGCGGCAGCTAAAAAAGCCAATGCAATTCTGGGCCTCATCAATAGGAGTATAGCATCTAGATCAAGGGAAGTAATAGTGCCACTGTATTCTGCTCTGGTCAGACCTCACCTGGAGTACTGTGTCCAGTTCTGGGCACCACAGTTCAAGAAGGACACTGACAAACTGGAACGTGTCCAGAGGAGGGCAACCAAAATGGCCAAAGGCCTGGAAACGATGCCTTATGAGGAATGGCTAAGGGAGCTGGGCATGTTTAGCCTGGAGAAGAGGAGGTTAAGGGGTGATATGATAGCCATGTTCAAATATATAAAAGGATGTCACATAGAGGAGGGAGAAAGGTTGTTTTCTGCTGCTCCAGAGAAGCGGACATGGAGCAATGGATCCAAACTACAAGAAAGAAGATTCCACCTAAACATTAGGAAGAACTTCCTGACAGTAAGAGCTGTTTGACAGTGGAATTTGCTGCCAAGGAGTGTGGTGGAGTCTCCTACTTTGGAGGTCTTTAAGCAGAGGCTTGACAACCATATGTCAGGAGTGCTCTGATGGTGTTTCCTGCTTGGCAGGGGGTTGGACTCGATGGCCCTTGTGGACTCTTCCAACTCTATGATTCTATGATTCTATTCTTCTAGGACCATGTATCATGGGATACAGGAAATTGTGACTTAAAACACTGGTGTCCTTCTGCTAACATCTGGGGAACGTTTCACACATATCATAGCATTTCTCTGCCAATATCTAGCATACAGTTATATATATGCTAGTTTTACCTCAGGATACTTTCTACCACATGGCTCTTAGATTTGTATGATAGACAGGTGTGGAAGTGGCATGGATTTGACAGAACAAGTTCTTATAACGAAAACTGACAATGGTGCCTCAGATAAGGATGAAATAATTTCCTATTCTTCTTTCACTCACACCTGCCCCGCATTCACTGTTGAGGCTTCTAGGTTTAAAAGCTCCTGGCAAGATTTGTGAGACTCGAGAGACCTGATGGATTCCCATTGTAGCAGCTACTCAGACTTCAAACTCCACGGAAAAATCCACTCCAGCTTAAGCTGGCAGGTCAGTTTATTTCATGGAATTTGTACTGAGCAAGTTCGCTCATCTCAAACTAATTCTTTCATACTATACCACTTTCATTCTGTTGATGTTTTAATCTCTGATGCAGTGCAACTGTGAGTGACAGTAACTGGGTAAAAGCATGCAGCCTGCCTCCAGGTAAAATGAAGACTTCCTTTCTCCAGGTAAAATGAAGAACTAGACAAACAGTTGCACAGCTGAATCCGATTTCACAGAAATCAATGACAAAGGTTTAGGAAGCTGATTTAACCCCTTCCCTCCACCAGGCTTCTGCATGAGGTGAGGTACTCAAAATCTCATTTTGCACCATCAGTGTGATATTCAAGTTGTTCTTGAAGTCACACCTCCTAGGCGAATCAGTCTTAAAAGCCATAGCATATACCTATGGGGAGGGGCATGGGCGGTGCTGTGGTCTAAACCACTGAGCTTCTTGGGCTTGCTGATCAGAAGTTAGGCGGTTTGAAACCCTGCGATGGGGTGAGCTCCTGTCGCTCTGTCCCACCTCCTGCCAACCTAACAGTTCGAAAGCACGCCAGTGCAAGTAGATATATAGGTACCACTGCGGCGGGAAGGTAAACAATGTTTCCTTGCGCCCTGGTTTTTGTCACTGTGTTCCGTTGCACCAGAAGCAGTTTAGTCATGCTGGCCACATGACACAGAAAGCTGTCTGTGGACCAACGCCAGCTCCCTTGGCCTGAAAGCGAGATGAGTGCCACAACCCTATGATCGCCTTTGACTGGACTTAACCATCCAGGGGTCCTTTACCTTTTCCTATACCTATGGGGATAATTCCTCATATGTGGATACTTCATCCATATGATTCCTCCATAGCTCTAAATGTCTCCCCTCCACAAAGAAGAAATGTAGTTCTCCAAATAATGTTTTAGGATCAATCCTGCAATCATTACCCAATTGAATAGTGCTAGGAATTGACTCGCAGTGCGACTGTTCTCTGTCTTAGGGCACATGTAGAAACCAGGGCATAAGAAGCAAAAATATTTCAGTTGCTCCCAAACACACACAAAAACTGCAACATAATCTATCCAAAGCTCCCCTTTGAGTCATTTCCCCAAATCATTGGTCTCTTCATACCAGAGGAAATCAAAAATAGAAACTGGAATCACACAGAGGGATATTTTATGAACTGGAAATTAAAGTTTTAAAGGTTCCCTCATTCTTTCCCCCTTTAATGCTTTCCTTGCAGAATTTATTGTTAAAGAGTTCTCTGCAGAAGATGGGTTTTGTGTTAACTTATCTGGGAATGACAATTCACTAGCGATTTACAGCAGGTTTGGCATGTCAGGAGGCCCAACCACAAAGCAAATGCATAATTAGAAGGGGCAAAAATGATTATTTCCATTTATAATGAGAAAAGGCAGCTCTGAGTTTAGGAACTTTGCTTCCCTCCTTTACTGGCTGCCCTTTAGCTTTTGAACTGATTTATAAATATCACAGCTAGACACTCTTTGGATTACAGATGTTTAGGCTGTGACACATTTTGAAGTTGCTGGAAAGGATTTCTGCTGCAGTGTTGCAATTTACCATCAGCTCACCGAATATGGCATCTTATAAATTCCTTTTACACTGATTCCACGCAGGCAGATGGAAACAGAGCCGAGGCTAAAAAGCTAACAGTAACTGGAGAGGCGGTGGCGGTGGCCGGGGGGGGGGGGGTCTGTGGGGAAGACTGAAGAATGACTCATAATTTCATGATCTACAGGGAAGTGAAGGAACTTGCTCACCCCAACCCAGTAAACGTATTGCACCATTTATGGCAAGGATAACAACTCCAGCAGGATTCTACACTAGGCGATCTGAGCTTATATGTTTGTTCATAAAAGGGTTACCTCAGGTGTGAGGGAACCATTGCCAGCTAGAGAGCCACATTTCATTCGGGGGGGGGGGTGCTTTTTAGTGGTGGACAGGCCCAGATTCAAAAGTGGGCACAGCAACTAACTTTGTACAGCAGGCTAGTCTTTCTTTCTTTCTTTCTTTCTTTCTTTCTTTTCTTTCTTTCGAAATTTATTTATTTGGTTTTTCAGATTAAAATTTTAAAGTCACATATTCAACATACAGCAATAAAACAAGATTCCAAGGAATCCCCTGGACTTTCCTCCTCCCCTTTGTGGGTCCTACTGTTAATCATTTCCTCCTGGATCTTTTATAATAATCCACATCTTTTCTTTCTTCACTGTATCCAAAATTCACTTTTAAACTACAAGTGATATTCCAATCCCACTAATGCTTTTAACTGTTTACAATGGTCTTTAAGATAAGTTATAAATTTTCCCCATTCCTTATTAAAATTTTGCTCTTCCTGATTTCTGATTCTTCTGGTCATTTTAGCCATTTCGGAAAGTTAGTTTCTGTACACACTCATGCACCCTTCTCTGTCCTTGAGCCAGCCAATTAGGAAGCATTATAAGGGTTCAGAGAGACTTTCCAGCCAACCAAAAACACCCAAGGGGTGTGCGAAACAAGTCTTGTGAGATCCATAGCCTGGTGAGAGTCCTGAGGCACAGAAAGATAGGTTTCCCACCTCTAGATTGCCTCTATTTATCCCCATGTCCTACTTTAGGGACAATAGTTTTCTGTCTGAAGGACTACCGGATTCCAGGCTTTTATCTCAGGGGTGGCCAACTCCCAAGAGACAGCGATCTACTTACAGAATGAAAAACTGGCAGTGATCTATCAGATCTTGCATACGACTGAGCTACTCCTCCTCGGACGTTCTTTGGAATCTCCTCCGATGGTGATTAATGACCTAAGCCTTTGATGAGGCTCCAGGCATGTTCCCTCATTATACAGAGTATCCACGCAGCAGAAGGATGAGAAAGATATGAGGTACATTGCTACGTTTATTTCTAACTACTCAGACAGAAAAGAATATACATCCTCTCTCTGTGAGAGTCAGTGAACCAACTGAGACAAAGAAACAGGAAACCAGTAACAACAACATCCATCTCCAGTGAGACTTCCAACAGCCTGGAATGTAAACAAGAACTGCACAGTTGCATATCAGAAATCTAACATAATCTACCCCCCCTTTTTAGGGGTTAAGGTCAAAGTTGTTGACCTTTTAGGGAGGAGGAAAGACCCATTTTTAAGGGGGGTTGGGGGGATATGAAAAGCCACTCACCAACAAATCTCTGGGGAAACAAACAGCCTCACTGAGTAAACTCCATCTTCCGTTCTGCAGATTGTGCAACAATGGAAGGGGGGCGAGGGGCCAAATTCGATTTTACCAACGCTAAGTGAAGGGACCCAGTGATCGACTGCGATCTACCAAAACCTCCCAGGGATCTACCAGTAGATTGCGATTGACCTGTTGGACAACCTTAAGGTGTCCCCTCTTCAGTGGCGTAGTGTCCTTTGCTTGTGCCCGGGACCAGAGGCTGGGTGCAGAGGGCGAACAACAGCCCACTGTGGAAGCCAAACCCTTGCCACCACTAGGTAGGCATGGGGCATGGAGGGTTCACGGGGGCTGCACTGCGGCCCGTGAAGGTGGGAGCCTGGTTGGCTGACACGGCCCTTGGCAGCCACATCCCTCCAACAATGGCCGGTCAGCCATTCAGTGAGGGGGGGCAGGGATGCGGCGGCAAGGTCAGGCCAGGCTCGAGGGCCCAGAGACCCCCAACGGCAGGCAGGGTGGTGATACCTGCATGGGGGTGCCTGGCTTGCGTCCCCTCAAAATCATGTGCCCCCCCAACCATCCCCACGCTACAGCCCTGCCTCAGATTGAAGGACTGCCTGGTTGATGTCTGGTTTAAAGATAACAGAATTGTGAGAAGGAAAGAAGGGACTGGGAATTTGCCCATCAGCCATTTGATTCTGGACAGTAGGCAGGTTATCTGGTCACAGTCTTATCCTTTATGGTGATATATATATCAGTTGTGATCTGCAACAAAAACAAAAAAACTCTACACTTGCACCATATAAAATGCTACTCAACAGGAAGAAATATGATTTAGAATATGATAGACAAAAATGGAGTGAAGAGTTAGGGGTGCAGATAACAAAAGATATATGGGAGTCAAGTATAAAATCAACAGAAATAGCCTCTATGGATCTAAGACTAAGACTTATTCAGCAGAAAATAATATTCAGAGTCCACTGGAATCCAGCAAAACTATACCAAAAGAAAATAACAAGTGCAGACAATTGCTGGAGATGTGGGAGTAACAATGCGAACTTAGTACATACTTTGATTAACTGCTTGATGATAAGATCATTTTGGTGTGAGGTGAGGATATTTATAGCAAGAGTAATAAAAAGAAATTGTTATTTAGGGGAACTGAATTTAATTCTAAATTATAATCCGGAAATGTGGGAGATTTCAAGGGGTCAAAAAAATTGGATGTACCATGCTATATTAGAAGCAAAAAAACTTATTTTGATGACTTGGAAGAGCCGCAAAAAGATTCCATTGAGCACATGGATTGATAATATGGACAGATTAGCTACATACGAACGAATTGCATGTCAACGCAAAATAAGAATGGATAAATTTGAAGAAACCTGGAACGAATATTTAAGTGATAAGGCGGATAGTGGTGGGAAGTAGGGAGAGGAGAGAGAGGTGGGAAAACATTGTTTAAAAAAAGGTGTAGTCATAGGTATATCAGTGTATTCAAATCTGAATTGTTAAATTGTGTTATTATTGTTTTTATGGTTTTTGTTGTATGTGTCTTTTGTGGTTGATGTTTGTGTTGAAAAAAATGATTAAATATATATATTTAATCACGAAATTACGAGCAGTCACGAAATTAAGAGACCCCTGCTCCTTGGAAGAAAGGCAATGGCAAACATAGACAGTATCTTAAAAAGCAGAGACATCTCCTTGCCAACAAAGGTCCGTTTAGTTAAAGCCATGATTTTCCCGGTAGTGATGTATGGAAGTGAGAGCTGGACCATAAAGAAGGCTGATCACCGAAAAATTGATGCTTTTGAATTATGGTGCTGGAGGAGACTCTTGAGAGTCCCATGGACTGCAAGAAGATCAAACGTATCCATTCTTCAGGGAATCAGCCCTGAGTGCTCACTGGAAGGACAGATCCTGAAGCTGAGGCTCCAATACTTTGGCCACCTCATGAGAAGACTCCCTGGAAAAGACCCTGATGTTGGGAAAGATGGAGAGCACAAGGAGAAGGGGACGACAGAGGACGAGATGGTTGGACGGTGTTCTCAAAGCTACAAACATGAGTCTGACCAAACTGCGGGAGGCAGTGGAAGACAGGAGTGCCTGGTGTTCTCTGGTCCATGGGGTCACAAAGAGTCGGACACGACTAAACGACCAAACAACAACAACAACATATATTTAAAGCAGTTGTGATAACTGACTTCTATTCCCACCAAATGTATTTCTGAGTGCCTTGAGATAGCTCTCAGACGCAGGAGGTGGCAGCAGCCCCGTTCTTTGCTTATGAGCCAGATTTACTCAGTTCAGTGCGCTGTGAAACACAGAGCAGCAGGAGAAAGCAAAGAGGAAGGCTAGACAGCTCTTTCATAGCAAGGATTATCTGAATATTTAGAAGGCCTGCTGTAGCGGGAGCAGCAGCAGCCAACAGAATGTTCAGTTCGTTTTACTGCCGGTTTGACTCTACGCAGCGTGAAGTTGAACTATGCAGACTTCAGGTCTGCCTTGCTGTTTTCCAAAGACCATTTTTTAATTCTTTTAATCATATTTATATACCACTCAATCGAAACCTCTAAGCAGTTTACATGAAATATGCATTACAATAACTTATTAAAACCAGATGCTAATGACAGAGTTAGCCTATTCCCCACCCCCTAAAACAGGCACCCCCAACCTGCAGCCCTCCAGATGTTGTTGGCCTACAACTCCCATGATCCCTAGCTAACAGGACAAGTGGTCAGGGATGATGGGAATTGTAGTCCAAAACATCTGGAGGGCTGCAGGTTGGGGATGCCTGCTCTAAAATAAAACCAGCACTTTTTAAAAAAATACACATTATAAAATAAAATGTCATATTAAAATTTGGATCAAAATGACATGGCTAGGTAGAAATAGCAATAACAACAACAACATCTGTATGTCGCTCATCTGATTGGGTTGCCCTAGCAAAAAATAGTAAAAGCACAATGCAACATAAAGCACTAAAAACTTCCCTGAACAGGGCTGCCTTCAGATATCTTTTACAAATTACACGACTGTTTATCTGTTTGACATCTGATGGGAGGGCATTCCACAGGGCAGTTGCCACTCCTGAGAAGGCCCTCTGCCTGGTTCCCTGTAACTTGGCTTCTCACAGTGAGGGAACCACCAGAAGGCCCTCGGAGCTGGACCTCAATGTCCGGGCAGAATGATGGGGGTGGAGATGCTCCTTCAGGTATACTGGACTGAGGCCATTTAGGGCTTTAAAGGTCAGCACCAACACTTTGAATTGTGCTCAGAAATGTACTGGGAGCCAAAGTAGGTCTTGGCGGCTGCTCCCAGTCACCAGTCTAGCTGCTGCATTCTGGATTAGTTGTAGTTTCCGGGTCACCTTCAAAGGTAGTCCCATATAGAGTGCATTGCAGTAATACAAGCGAGAGATAACCAGAGCATGCACCACTCTGGCGAGGCAGTCCGCGGGCAGATAGGGTCTCAGCCTGTGTACCAAATGGAGCTGGTAGACAGCTGCCCTGGACACTGAACTGACCTGTGCCTCCATGGACAGCTGTGAGTCCAATATGACTCCCAGGCTGTGCACCTGGTCCTTCAGGGACACAGTTACCCCATTCAGGACCAGGGAGTCTCCAACACCCACCTGCCCCCTGTCCCCCCAAATAGTACTTCTGTCTTGTCAGGATTCAACCTCAATCTGTTAGCTGCCATCCATCCTCCAAATGCCTCCAGACACTCACACAGGATCTTCACCGCCTTCACTGGTTCTGATTTGAAAGAGAGGTAGAGCTGGGTATCATCTGCATACTGATGAACACCCAGCCCAAACCCTATGATGATCTCTCCCAGCAGCTTCATATACAGTGGTACCTCGGGTTACATACGCTTCAGGTTACATATGCTTCAGGTTACAGACTCCGCTAACCCAGAAACAGTAACTCGGGTTAAGAACTTTGCTTCAGGATGAGAACAGAAATCGTGTTCCGGCAGTGCGGCAGCAGCAGCAGGAGGTCCCATTAGCTAAAGTAGTACTTCAGGTTAAGAACGATTTCAGATTAAGAACGGACCTCCGGAACGAATTAAGTATTTAACCCGAGGTACCACTGTAGATGTTTGGAGTACAACCTGAGAGCCCCGCATTCAAATCCTCACTTATATACAAAGCTTACCGCATGACCTTCCTGGAGTCATTCCCTAGCAGCCTAACCTACTTCTCAAAGGGCTGTTAGTAGGACAAATGACAGATGTTCCTGTTTTCTTCTCTGTGTTCCTTGGAGGAGGGCCATGGTATACAAGTGAGATATACAAACTGCTAGTAGATTCAACTGGTGACACGTCAGGCAACAGCTGAAGCAGCCCAGAATTTTTCTGACTCTACAGGCAACCCATGTCTATTCTTCAACTTATTTCTAGGAAGAAACACACACCTCAGTTGTCTACGCCCAAACAGTGGAGGATCGTGCCCCTTTCCCACCAACCCTAGCCTGCCAGCCCTATGCTCTAGCCTTCTTAGTTGCAACCAATCAGGTGGTGGCTCTGCCTATCGTTGGCTACACCTCCATCTACTGTTGATCTCCCTTGCTCTCCACCCTGTCCATCAAAATGGCCGCCAATCACCACTACACCCCAAATCATGAGACACCCCCCTTGTTCTTTACCAGTTCCTCCTGCTGCATATAATTTATATCTTTCCTACTGCTGCAGTACAGCCAATAATGCTCTTAATAAAAAAAGAGTAATTATGTAGCACTTACTTTAAAAAGCAGAATTTTCACAGTGAAGCTGCAACACAGCTGCCAATTATGACTAAGTAGAGTGTCTGAGTCTTTGATAGCTGTGTTCCAAGTTTAGCTTCACCTGTCATGGTGTTTGAATGACGAGAGATGAAGTCGCGTTCTCCAAATCTCTCCCTGTCAACCTGTCCTGCAGATTTTAAAGGCAGAGTGATACATTTCAAGGTCCTAAATATATCAGAGAATGAGTGCAAGATTTTAAACCATTTCTCTTTACATGCTGCTGAGACACCCACGTTTTCTACATCGAACTAGAATTAACTATTCCCAGCACTGCAAATAACCCCTTCACTTTGCTGGCCGCCAAGAAATCATCCTATCTTGGGGAATGCTGTAACGCATTTTAGTCTGAGTTGAGATCTACAATTAGTTCATTGAGCTGCTATTTAGTGGAACTGCAATGTATTTCAATTATCTCCATCTAATGATCAGCATTGAGATAAAGGGTTTGTGTTTAGCAAGATGTTTTGAAATGCCAAGTGTTGTTACACGGAAAAGTCTATTGACTTTGGAATAAGCTTGCATAGAGATAGGTTTACTGGACCATTTCTTGACTGGTCTTAAGAGAAGCCTTGTTCCCTTATACAATAGATGTAATATTGCAGGAGAAAGGTATATTTTTAATTTTCATTTTATTGTCCGCTTGCTTTTATTACTATACTTGGCCTTTTTCTGTGCATTATTTGTTCATTTACTGCGGCAGCCTTATCAGCAATCTCAGCCTTATCGGCAAACTCAGTATTTTCCTTTTCTCACGTTCTTCCCAGTCCAGCAAGAGTAGGAAATGGGTGCTTGGCTAGGAAAGGGCTGATATATGTTTAAAGTTTAAAACTTATATACTTGAAGAGTCTGTGTGGAGACAGGAGAAACACTTTCTTTCTCAGTTGTTGACTTTGTGGTGATCACACAGGGTCCACGTACGTTTAACCATCTATTAATCCCTGTGCCACCACTTTATTTCTCGCTGCCACCACCCAGGCCCTACCTGGTACAGTACTGAGTCCAGTCAGGGTTAAATTGGAACATAAACTTCTGTTTGGTTTCATAAACGGTATCAGTCAATTACAATCATGGGGTGCCTATCCAGACCTATAACTTCCGCTACCTGCTCTCACTCACTAAACCACCTCTCAGATATTGTCTTCCTAACTCCTAACTGTTCCTGACTCAACTTATTTCGCTACACTAACTCAACCTACCCACAGCCTCTATCCCAATTCACTACCACTCCAACCAGCCACCCAACTCCCAACAAACTCCTCCTTCGCCCCTCCTAGAGCTGGTTTTATAGTCCCTCTGACTCCACCCCCTGGGTTCTGATTGGGTAACTTGTTTAACTATTTCACCTCCAGCACTCATATATGTTAAGGTCACAGACCTGCCTAAGACCTCACTTTAAAGCAGGCATAGGCAAACTCTGGCCCTCCAGATGTTTGGGACTACAATTTCCATCATCCCTGACCACTGGTCCTGTTAGCTAGGTATGATGGGAATTGTAGTCCCAAACATCTGGAGGGCTGGAGTTTGCCTATGCCTGGTTTAAACATTCTACGTTTTGTGAACAGGTGATGGGGATGGAGAAGAAATTTGGTTCAATTTGCATTTTAATTCAGTTCAGGGGTGCTAACTTGCCCCCCACATTGGGGGGGCACATCATGTGACATGTCACGCAACATCTTGTGGTGTGTCCCACCCACCACACAGTTAGCAACACTCCAATGAATCAGGTTAAATTAACCCACTCTATATCTCCTCCATACAGACCTCCCTGCTTCTTGGAGGCGGCACAACAAATTAAATCACTGTGGACCAAACCCCTGGTCCATTATTGTCAGTTCTGGCCGAAAAGAGCTCTTAAAGTTCCCAATTTGCTTTCACTGATTATCCTGCTAGAATTATTTAACTGGAGAAACTAGGGTTTGAACCTGAGATTACTGTGCATACAAAACATGCACTGCTACTAAATTATAGGCCTTGGCCTTTGCTGCTAGTGCTGAAGCCTAGGTCTTTGGAGAAAAGGATCTCAAGAAAATTTCAGTTTTCTTAAACCATCTGGAACATGTATATGTATGCAAAAGCCAAATGAGAATATTTTGTGAACCATAAAATCCTTTGCCATTCAGCAAAGCTAAACAATAACCGCCTCTAATTATTTAAAGCCAGTGCTTTGTGCCTTATCGAGATAGGTGTTGTTGTTTTTTAAAAATGGAAAGATAAAAACTTCAGTATAATGATACCTTCTTAATTAAGTTTAATTGAATGAAATAGGAAATGTGCTTCAGCTACATAAATAACTCTGGAGATGAATTAAATCAAATCAGGACCCAAGACACAATTACGTTTAATTAGGTTACAGTGCATGTGACACAGATTGCTGCTATTGGGGCAATGCTCCATCGCTCCTTATCAGATCTGCAGGAAAATGGATGCAAACAAACGAAAGAAAAAGTCAGATGTCTCTTTGGTGTTTATTCAGATATGTTTCAATACACTATAGTACTGCTAGCAAGTGATCTGGAAAAGATTCTTGGCAGCCCAGAGTACAGCCTTGGCTCAGATAAGGAATCATGCAGATGATGATGATGATGATGATGATGATGATGATGATGATGATAAATATTATTTATACCCCACCCATCTGGCTGGGTTTCCCCAGCCACTCTGGGTGGCTTCCAACAAAATATTAAAATACATTAGTCCCTCAAACATTAAAAGCTTCCCTAAACAGGGCTGCCTTCAGATGTCTTCGAAAAACATAAAGACAGAAATATCTATGTGCTAAGACCAGTGACCATCCCTCTTCCACTATGAAGATCTAGGACACATTCTAGGGCTGCCATACATTCTAGGGCTGCCATACATCCTGGGCATCGCTGAGATTTGGCACCCAAAAATGGCATTCAGGTAGAATTTTCAATTCCCATTGTAAATATCCAGGAAAACCCGAACGTAAGGAAATTCATGTTGAAAGCGGGGTGTGTTGGGTTTTTTTTGGCCTTTTTGGTTTTTTTAGGGGAAGCAACCAGCGGCGCCACCATCTTGACAGCCTTTTCCCACTCTCTCAGAGAACCCATCTGATTTGTACTGATTGGAAGGGCACATCCATGCCCTGTTGAGTCCTCCTCATATCGTGCTCTGCACAATGTCTCCCTGTGGACACCCTTCCTGGGCGCCATGAAAACACACTCCACTGCTGCCCGTAATGAGTGTTTTTCAAACTAAGAACCAGAACTAGGGGCCAACAGGAGATGGAAGGCAGCCACTGATCTTCCTCTTCAAGTAAAGCAAGAACTGTCTGCAATTTTCCACAAGCTTATAGCTGGTCTTTTTACTAAGCACCAAGATTCGTATGCTGGCCATCATTTTCAAAGACACACACACAAAAAAAACAGCTCCTTTGCGTCTCAGTACTAGGAATGTGGAGGCAATGTGATTCAGTTTGCAAACTCGCCTAATATGTACTTTCTGAAACAATACATGAGTCAAAACACAGCCATCCTTTGAAATGCGCATTTCTCTGAATTTTGCAATGTGGTGGTCCCATCATGTACTGTGAATAAAAATGCGTATATGACAGAATAAAATATACAAAGGTGCATTATATTAGGGGAAGTTGCTTTGAAGAAGTTTGTATATTAAGGGAAGTTGCTTATAAAAATATTTGGAGAAATTTGCACAAAAATTCTGACGAATTTTCATGAGAACTTTTATATCTATTATCTATCTATCTATCATCTCTTTATCTCTCTATCTCCTATCTATCATCTATCTATCTATCTATCTATCTATCTATCTATCTATCTATCTATATCTATCATCTATCTATCTATCTAATCTCCACAAACTGGTTTGGAAATGATAGAACTGAACTTAAAATTGGAAAAATGAGAAATTAAGCAAACTGAAATTGACCGTGCCATCTATTCCTACTTGCTCCCACAACCACCTCCAACGCTTATGCACAGCAGGCAAATATGGCATTTGGCACTTCCCCAGAAGCCATAACATATTTTACAAGGAAGACATAAAAAGAGACCTGGGAGGAGGGATTTGAAGAGTAGACAGGAATAAGGAAAGAGATGATCAAAATGAATCACACCTGCTTTTACACTATATGACTGGGCTTTTATTTTACCTGTGAGGCATTAAGCAAAGCTATGCTTATAATTTCTATAGTACTTTTCAGGCTACAAAGTATTCCACAAATTCTCCGAACATTCATCCTCCTAGCCAGCCTGTGATGCTGCTTAGGTAGGGAAGACAGTAACTCACTTAAGCAGCATGGCTGGCTTGGGACTTTCCCCCTATATACAAACACAACACTGCATCTTATAAGGCAGGATTGGGCAATGGCTGGCGTAAAAGGGGGCAATTGAATCCTAATGACAGGACTCATTCAGTTCCAATTTCCAACCCTGCCAGCAGCTTTTCAGTGGCTTGTAGGATTAGGCCAGAAGCAAGCAACTTTGCCACAACTTTGACAGGCTAGCCAACTACGGACAATGATCCTAAACTTCTCTCAGAATGATCTCTTGCATTTTTTCCCCCCATAGTGGCTAATCCATCAGGAAAATGTGTTCTGCCTCGATTTCCATCCACAATATTCACACTTAATAAAAACAAGAAAGGGTATGCTTGGCAGTTGTTTGAGATAATGACAAATTGTGTTAATAGCCTACAACACTTTTGTCTTTCTGACTGGATTCAGCCCATTAATGACTCAGTTGTCAATCGGAAGCAAATTTGCCACTACGCACTTTGAGTTGTGCATTTTGCTTATTTCACCTAGCATTTAATTTCTGTTCCTGCTGTCAGAGCTGGCGGTGCTGGTTGGAGGATGGTAATGGGATGAAAACAGGGTTCTTCTTTGTGCCAGCTTCTATTTATTGGGATTTGTTCATAGCTATAGCTTGTGTAATCAAGCATAATGGAAATGCCACATTCAGCGTACTCTCTTAAAAGTGTCTCTGCTGTCTGTTTGCACCAGAATAACAATGAGACTCGGCAAGAAGATGAGAGACTCCAGCGCAGATATCTTGGAACAGTTTGTTCCAAGAAGAAGAATTGAGATAAATGGCTATATTTAGGGAGCAATGTCCAAGCAGATTCATGTTATACTCAGAGCACTGCTTCCAAATGTGTCTGTGTCTTTACACAGAGTCAGGTCATTGGTCTTTTCGATCCACTAGGTCTAGGAGCACCCAGCATTTCCCTAAAATAAGGATACTATTGTTATGGTGCAAAGATGACACATTTTAAGATTAGAGAGGTTTCATTTTTTGGTGGTGCAGGACTGGAGTAGCATGGGCAGATACAGTGGTACCTTGGTTCTCAAACTTAATCCGTTCCGGAAATCCATTCCAAAACCAAAATATTCCAAAACCAAGGTACACTTTCTCATAGAAAGTAATGGAAAATGGACTAATCTGTTCCAGGCTTTTAAAAACAACCCCTAAAACAGCAATTGAACATGAATTTAACTATCTAACGAGACCATTGATCCGTAAAATGAAAGCAATAAACAATGTACTGCAGTCACACAATCAATCAATCTGTATCTGAACTGGGTTCCACACAGTCAACAACAAAAAAACCAAAAAGAGCCGCAAAAACAAAAATGCAAAATAAATAGCAAAAACAGACCTCAGCGTAACACTCAAAACGGAAGTGTGGCACTCAAAATGGAGCACGTTCAGCTTCTGAAAAATGTACACAAACCGGAACACTTACTTCTGGGTTTGCAGTGTTTGGGTTCCAAGTTGTCTGAGTGCCAAGGCGTTTGAGAATCAAGGTACCACTGTATGTATATGTATGATTGACAATAATTTTCTTATTGATTATATTTCAGGATAGTTGGTACCATAAACATTCAGGGGAATTGCATCATCCTGGCAAACTCCAGCAATTACTTGCCTCTTAAGAACGTCTCTCATATAGTTTAATTTTAAGAATGGCATCTGTTTGTTTTTGGCCATTCATTAATGTTAAAAAATTAAACACAAGAGTCATAGATATGCCCATCTGATGCACTTATTATTTTATGTAGCATTCCAATTTATTTCTGCTTGCCCATAGACAGTGATGGGGTTGACTCCCATTAGTGCTGATGCAATCGGTTGCAAGGAGCTGCTCTCTCACAACTTTCCCACTGCGCTTCATTTTAGGTGTTCCTCTCATTCAATGTTCTATATTTGGGCTTTCGCAAATTGAGGTGTGTGTCAAATACGAGACAAAGGAAGTATTTTTAACATTGACTTTGGCAAGTTCTCTTTCAGACAGGCTAATTTCTCCCGCTACAAAGAGCAGCCAGATGTACTGCTTATGGAACAGGAATGCCGAAAACAGTGAACAAATTTATTGCTGATTGAATTCAGTGGTCTGAAATGATGCAATGCAGACTTTTTTCCAGACTAGCCACACATTTCAAAAGGAGTACATACTTTTTTCTCTTTTTTTAAAAAAAATTAATAGGGTGGGACAACGTGGCTGATTTGCTAATGTTACTTTCAAGTTTGCTTGTGGATGGGATCTGGTGGATAGCAGAATAGTTTAGAAAATCTCTCTACAGTCCAGCTCTTATGGCGGAACAATTTCTGATTCAGATGCAGGGGCAGAGAGCAGAACCGCTCCCACTGGCCTCACAACTATATAAACATAGGCTCCTTGAGAGCCAGTGTGGTGTAGTGGTTAAGAGCGGTAGACTCGGAATCTGGTGAACCGGGTTCACGACTCCGCTCCTCCACATGCAGCTGCTGGGTGACCTTGGGCTAGTCACACTTCTCTGAAGACTCTCAGCCCCACTCACCTCACAGAGTATCTGTTGTGGGGGAGGAAGGGAAAGGAGAATGTTAGCCGCTTTGAGACTCCTTCGGGTAGTGATAAAGCAGGATATCAAATCCAAATTACTACTACTACTACTACTACTATTCTTCTTCTTCCTCCTCCTCCTCTTCTTCTTCTTCTTCTTCTTCTTCTTCTTCTTCTTCTTCTTCTTCTTCCTCTTCTTCTGTAGAGAATGGCTACTTACCTGGTCCAGAGGTGGGCAGTGGTGGTGGCCCAACCTGTTGGCCCCTCACACCCCTGGGGGGGGGGCAAAATGACCTCAGCATGGTGGGCGGCCATTAGAATGCCTCCATCCTGGAGTTTGAAATTGCCCTATCAGGAGCAGGCTAAGTGGTAGAGCGTAGGTCCCTGCTTATTGGCCAGCCCTCCATCTGGAGGCTGATAATGGATATATACCCAATGCCTGATCAAAGCCTACTTACATCTGTAATCATCATGGGGAAACACTTTGAATTGTGCTCAGAAATGAATTGGGAGCCAATGTAAGTCTTTCAGGACTGGTGTTATATGGTCTCGGTGGTCACTCCCAGTCACCAGTCTAGCTGCCGCATTCTGGATTAGTTGCAGTTTCCGGGTCACCTTCAAAGGTAGCCCCACGTAGAGCGCATTGCAGTAGTCCAAGTGGGAGATAAGTAGAACATGCACCACTCTGGCGAGACAGTCGGCAGGCAGGTCGAGTCTTAGCCTGCATACCAGATGGAGCTGGTAGACAGCTGCCCTGGACACAGAACTGACCTGCGCCTCCATGGACAGCTGTGAGTCCAAAATGACCTCCAGGCTGCACACCTGGTGCTTCGGGGGCACAGTTACCCTATTCAGGACCAGGGAACCCCCCACAATTGCCTGTTCCCTGTCCCCCCAAAACAGTACTTCTGTCTTGTCAGGATTCAATAATAAACGTTGTGGCCAACTTAAATGTTTATACCTGTGATTGCCTTGGTTTCTCCCTCTGTGAGTGAGGTGCTCTGGGTGGATCTGCAACCAAGTTTATTTTCTTACCAGGTTAGGGTTCTTTTCACATCACAGCAAAGTTTTCTGGAGCTTTGTGTAAAAAACAACCACAACCCTGAGGCCCCCTCCAGACTGGTGTTTTATCTCCAATGTGTTTGTGTCACAATAATAGGGCATTAGCAGTGGATTTATTCTCCTTTTTGCATTGTTCTGGGATGCTTGCCCAGTGCTACTGCATTATTGCTGTCCCGAGGAGCTATGGTGCAACAAAAGCAGGGCAACGCCTCCTCCTGCAAGAACCTTTGTGACATGAAAAAAATGGGATTTTAGCAGAAGTTATGGGACATGCACTGATTGGAAATGGAGCAGCTTTGCCCATCCCAAACCTTTTGCAGGGACAAGTGGTATTGACAGTGGGGTTGCCTACGACCACCCTGATAGTATTATGAGCGCAAATGATCATGACAATGCAACAAAAAGGACACCTGGTCCTATATTGGCTTTGATACAAAGCACATTTGCTTGGGAGTAACATCAGCTGAAATCAATGGTCCTTAGGCAAGTTTGTTTTGTGCTGGGATGACAATTAAAATACCCCACTGTTAAGAAACACTGGTGATGGGGTAGAACAGATGTAGAGCTAATGCAGGACAAAGATGGATGCAAGTAATAGGTCTTGCCTTTGTAGCGACGGTCACATTTATTACACTGACAGTTGTTGAATCCCAAGCAACTTTCGTCTGGCTTCATGCCAAACTTTGTTCTGCTTGACACTGTCCAGGGTAGTTCCCTGAACATAAAGACAGGAGCTGGTTAACAGGCAACAATTCATGACATCCTGAACCATTTTGCAGAGCAGGCAGCAAAGTCTTGACTTGGCCATTGAGTCAACAAAAAGAATTTTCCAACCTGAGCAAATATTGACCCGCTTCCTCCTTGGAATGGAATTTGTTGGCGTTGTCGCTTTCTGGAATCCAAAAATTATAGAAAGGAGGAGCAGTGGAAGCAATAAGTAGGTTAAAATGTGTAACATATGAAACCTATTCTTTCCAGTAGCTCCTCTTTATCCTAGCAGGAACTTTTTCAGGTGTCGGCAATTGTCAAATGCTGATGCTTGTTGCTTGCTGGCATGCACATATGGCCAGATGTTAGAATTGTACGTCAATTGTCAAATAGTAAATGTTGCCACTGCCTCAGCAACATTGCTCTGGGCTTGTAACTAACTTATCACAGCCTCTTATTTGCTAGGTAGGGCTTATACCAGTCACAAAAGAAAAGAAAAAACCACTAATTGCTGAGATAAACACATCCCATCATGTTACAGCTTGCTGGTTGTGTTCATCTGCTCCCCAGTTTTTGAAGAAAGTGTCTAGCTTTATAAAGGCATTATTCTTTCGGGATTAGAATCAGATGTTGGGAGAGCATGGGTGCTCTAGTTAGCATTGCCTTCTTCATATCCCTGCTGCCAACCCCCTTCCTTCTCTATGTTGGAAGCAGGCATATCAAGTCTATGGGACTGAGGCTTCTACAACCCCCCAATGTCTACTGGGATGGGGCTTAGCCCCCCAGTTTTGAGGGGCAGAGGAGGCCTGATGGGAAACCACTCCAACATGGTGTGGCCGGGCGGGATAACACCCAGGGCCATGCTATAAACACACAAGACGTAACCGGCTGTACTTTTGAATAAATAATGTATATTATTCATTGTATCAAATTGCAGATTTCAACGGAAGTTTCATAAAGTTCAACGAAAAAAGCAGAAGACCCAGTAGATCAGTTCATTCTCTAGTCAGTTCATGCATAAGGTCCATACATGTATAAGTGTCTATTCCACCTGTCTGTTCGTAGAGTCCAATAATCCACATGAAGGGTTGTTACAGTTCCACAGAATCTTTTCACAGAGTTTAAGACAAGGATTTTTGGAATATTAGCCTTGTTTCGCCATCCTAGGCTTCATCAGTAGAACAATATCGTAATCTCACATATTTTTACAGCAAAAATAATATAAAAAACCATAAACAACTATACATACCATATGTAATATTACAGGATAGTGGATCTTATAGCACAGTAGTGATTGCAGTAAGCAACGACTGTTACAAAGCAGGATTGTATGGACAAGCACAATATTGGTTTGAGTAACAGGTGTTGACAATCCACAGGTACAGAATTTCTTTCTTAAAGTGATCCATATGGCACAACAGAAGTAAAGTAAACTTAATCCATGCTCAGATGTGTAATCTCTGGCTGTTACATGGCCTGGCAGGAAGTTGCTATGAACCCTGTGCAGTCTCCAGACAAGAGCATTCTTCCATCTTGTGGTTTCCAGCAACTGGTTTTCAGAACAGTAATGCTGCCTCCAACTGTTGCTTCTCCTGTCACCGTTGTATCAAAATCCTAGGTTTCCCATTGATTTCCATGGCAGTTCTTGTAACCCCTCTGACAAAATGGGCAGTGGGGAGTCCTAATGAAACCAGAAGCTGTGTATTTGTTTAACTATTATATGGGAAAGGATCTACAATGTAGATTCACGTTGTTCTTCTTGCAGCTTGGATCCAGGCACTGGATGTATCTCATGTGGGTTTATACTTCCTCGTCCCCGCTCCACCCTAGATACCAAGTTAATTGGGCACACGGGTGGTGCTGTGGTCTAAACCACTGAGCTTCTTGGACTTGCCAAACAGAAGGTCGGCAGTTCGAATCCCTGCGACAGGGTGAGCTCCCATTGCTCTGTCCCAGCTCCTGCCAACCTAGCAGTTGGAAAGGCCACCAGTGCAAGCAGATAAATGGCGGGAAGGTAAATGGCATTTCTGTGCATTCTGGTTTCCGTCACAGTGTCCCATTGTGCCAGAAGCAGTTTAGTCATGCTGGCCACATTACCCAGAAAGCTGTCTGTGGACAAATGCCAGCTCCCTCAGCCTGAAAGCGAGATGAGCACCACAACCCCTTTGACTGGACTTAACCATCCAGGGGTCCTTTACCTTTTTTTTTTTTTTTTTTGCCTTTACTAAGTCAATTATCACATACAGTCAATTATCACATACAGTCAATTATCACATACAGTCAATTATCACATACAGTGGTATCTCAGGTTACAAATGCTTCAGGTTACAGACTCCGCTATCCCGGAAGAAGTACCTCGGGTTAAGAACTTTGCTTCAGGATGAGAACAGAAATCGTGCTCTGGCAGTGCAGCAGCAGCAGGAGGCCCCATTAGCTAAAGTGGCACCTCAGGTTAAGAATGGTTTCAGGTTAAGAACGGACCTCTGGAACGAATTAAGTTCTTAACCAGAGGTACCACTGTACAGTGAAAGGTTATATGCTATCTGTGAAATAGGATCAAATCAGTCAACCATTAAATCTAAATAAACTGTCAAAGTACTGAAATGAAACATGAAATATCAGGTGTACAGTACCAATGCTAAATACCAAGCGTGTGCTAAAGACGCCCCCCCCCCAAGTATTATAAGAGAGGAAAATTAAGCAATTATTTGGCACAGCTATATCAATACAGAGATAGCTCCGCTTTAGACTTTAAAAATGGGAAAATGCCACTTTTGTGGCATGTAAACGGTGATGAGTTGTTGTGAATATAAAAACGGTTGATGGGCTCCATCTGTGTGGCTAAAGGCATTTCTTCAGCTATGCATAGCATGCATTATGCAGTTCAGTCCTATGCATGTCTGCTTGGTGAGACTGAGACACTTGCAGATGACCTGGCAATTGAGCATTCATTGTGATTTGTTTGTGGGAAGGTGGGAAGGCATCACATCAAAGCAACCTTTATCACACACTTTGCGGCGCGTTGTCCCATCAATTTCCTTATGACAAAAAGTTCAGTCTTTGGGGAAGCAGGTTTGTTGTGCAGGACCTCCCCATTAGCTATAACTGGGGAGCTTGAATTTGCCTGTATATTGTTGTTGTTGTTTAGTCACTTAGTCGTGTCCGACTCTTCGTGACCCCATGGACCAGAGCACGCCAGGCACTCCTGTCTTCCACTGCCTCCCGCAGTTGGGTCAAACTCATGCTGGTAGCTTCGAGAACACTGTCCAACCATCTCGTCCCCTTCTCCTTGTGCCCTCCATCTTTCCCAACATCAGGGTCTTTTCCAGGGAGTCTTCTCTTCTCATGAGGTGGCCAAAGTATTGGAACCTAAGCTTCAAGATCTGTCCTTCCAGTGAGCACTCAGGGCTGATTTCCTTCAGAATGGATAGATTTGATCTTCTTGCAGTCCATGGGACTCTCGAGAGTCTCCTCCCACACCATAATTCAAAAGTATCAATTCTTCAGTGATCAGCCTTCTTTATGGTTCAGCTCTCACTTCCATACATCACTACTGGGAAAACCATAGCTTTAACTATACGGACCTTTGTTGGCAAGGTTATGTCCCTGCTTTTTAAGATGCTGTCTAGGTTTGTCGATGGGTGGGGTATAAATAATAAATCATCATCATAATTATTATTAGCTTTATTCAATTCAGAGGTAAAATAGTTTTGCATGCCACCCCAATCTCTGAGTGGTGCAAGATTCCTGAGGTTCCAGGTGTTTATCTGGGGTTTGTGTTTCCTTTTGGGAATGAGGCACAGCAGAGGCTCTGGGGTCTTTATGGTTTATTTACACTTATATACAACCTGAGTCTATGATGGAGGGATTCCCAGCATTAACATCCCAAATGGGTCTTGTTTCTCCCATAGCTGCAACCTTGGATTCTAACATTGCTCTCTGATCCCCCTTCAGCTTGCTGCCTTACTTTTAGTTTATAGCACAGGGACCCCCCCTCTAGCACTTGCCCTTCTCAATATCCGTGAGTTGAGGGAGGAGTGCTACCCATTTGTCATCTTTCCTTTTCCCCCTCTCTTAATGGCCCACCGCCCAGGTAATCACCTCATCAGGAAGCAAGCTTGGCTAATATTTTAGCACTTGCTGAATCCAGTAGGTCAGGAAGCTAGCCTGGCTTGATTAGGTTTTAACACTTGCTAGATCCAGGGCTTTGAGGTGTCTGGCACCCACAAACTCATAACAATAGGGCTTAGGTCACATGCTGGACTTCCAGAGGGTTTTAGTGAATGGTTTCTCATGAGTTGCTACTGAAACATGGTTGGACTGAGCAGGATTTTGGCTCAAGCTTCAATGAATGTGTCGCTTCTGATCACGTTCTGCATTCAGCCAAGCTTAGCAGATTGTGTTAAGGGAAGGGATGTGTAACAACTTGACTGAACGACCAAAGGCTGGCCCTGCCGTAAGTGGAATGAGACCTAAGCCGAGGTCATTTTGAATATCATTAGAGGGCAGCAAATAGATTTGGATTTTTTGGGATCAGGCACCAGTTACATTGCACCCATCTTGCAGTTGGCTGACAGGGAATGTTATTATCTGTGGCTTGTTGGCACATTTAGCTAGGATAAAACACACCCTCCTCTCTTATCAACCTCTGGCCTGTCTCCACATTCATGGTGGAAGTGACAGGAAAAAGCATCAACAACTCCCGGCAATATTAGGAGTTCATGACTCCTGTTTCTTTCACCCTGAGAAAAGCAATGAGGTAAACAATAGCTAAATGACTGTCTCTGGCAACTGGAGTTCAGGGTTTCACAAATAGGACAAGATAGTCAGAAAGAGCATGTGGCTTTTTTTGTTGTTTAATTGCTGCTTTTATATAGCTGTCAGATTTTTGAATTCCACTTGCCCAACTTTTAATGTTTTTCTCCTTTGTTATAAGAGCATTTGCTATTGGGTGTCCTACGTCTGGCAGATAAATAAAATAAAATGCCATGTATTTTGCTGTTAATATTTTGCACAGTTACCTTAGAATAACAACGGGGGTTAACAGACTGATTAGTGATGGCTGACAAAATTTGTCTGTAGTCAATAAAGATTTGGCCCAATTTCACACAATATCTGTATCCTTATTTCACCTCTTTTGCAGGACCTCCATTTGCACCTGCCTGGGTAATGTGTTCCCCAAAAACTGTAGGCTTGGCACACAAGCAGAACCATCAAGGCATTGTTAGGCTTCCTAACAGATTGCCATTGTCAGATATTTGAGTACTTGGCAACTCCTTAGAGACCCAGGAACACAAATTTCAGTGAGCACCAATATAGCAATTCATAGGATTAAGGTTTGGGGACATTGCAGTCCCTTTGAAGCTGTAGTGACTTATGCAAACTTGCCTATATTTTGTTTGTTATAATGGGGGGGGGCAGTGCTGATGGCTTTCTTGACAAGGTGGCAGATGCAGGTAACTCTATACAGTGGATGCTTGGGTTGCGAATGTGATCCATGCGGGATGCATGTTCACAACCCGCAGCATTCAACACCCGCAGTGGCGCGTCTGCACACGCACAGGTTGCGATTCGTCCCCTCTGCACATGCATAAAGCACAATTGGGCACTTCTGCACATGTGCAACCCCCAAAACCCGGAAGTAATCCGTTCCGGTACTTCTGGATTTCGGCGGGTCCGTAAGCTGAAAAAAACGCAACCTGAAGCATCTGTAACCCGAGGTATGACTGTACTTGCTTTGAACTCTGCTTGAAAACCTGTAACTGGTTCTGCTGTACAATTGCTTCATGGGATCACATCACAGAGACACAACTTTGGTGCTTATTGAAAGTGTGAGGAAAGGGTTGTGGGGATGGGGGAAGAGATCATCCCTTAACCAGACCCCAACATTATCCAGCTCCTGTCAATTATGTCCACACAATGGAGCCAAGAGGTGATGCCGTGATGGAGAGAGCTGTGGGGAGCTGGAACACCTGAACAGGTCTTGTTTTTATAGGGTTTGAGAAACAGTGCTTCACCTGTCAATCCTCCAGTGTGGTGTAGTGGTTAAGAGCGGTAGTCTCATAATCTGGTGAACTGGGTTCGCGTCTCCGCTCCTCCACATGCAGCTGCTGGGTGACCTTGGGCCAGTCACACTTCTTTGAAGTCTCTCAACCCCACTCACCTCGCAGAGTGCTTGTTGTGGGGGAGGAAGGGAGAGGAGAATGTTAGCCGCTTTGAGACTCCTTTGGGTAGTGATAAAATGGGATATCAAATCCAAACTCCTCTTCTTCTCTTTTTCCACCCAAATCTGAACCTTTGGCATGATAAACAACCATCAGGTACACCCAGTGCTTTTTTTTCCTTAAAAAAATAATGTTTAGGGGTACTCTCATTTTCCTATTCATTTTGAAATAATGCCCCTCAATGAGGCCAAACTTAGACTCACAAAATGTTTAGGGGTATGTGTCCCCCTGTGTCCCCCCTGGAAAAAAGCACTGGGTACATCTGAGATACTTCCTTGGCCTTGCCCCTGCAACAAGTAGGCATCTTTCCCAAAAGATTTCTGCCACTTCCTTTGTCAAGGTAGGGAATTTTTTTTTTGCCTACTTTTCAAGAGACATAAGATGCTGTGCTTTTTGTGGCAATGACTGCACACAGGTCTGATGGCTACCATTATTACTTATTTCCACTAGTTATATAGTTTGACAATCACTCCCAGGTATTTCACTTACAAGTGAAAAAGAAAATGATTTTGCTGCTTGGGCAGTAAAAGGAGGGCAGGCAGAAACTCCATAAGGCTTCAGGGAATGGTGCGTGAGGAGATTTATTTTTAGAGCTGGAATTGTCATGCTCGAATACCTACAGGAATGGGCATGTGGTGCCTATCAATGGAGACTTTTAGTCCGAGAGAAACTTTCAAAACACTTATAAGAATGAATGGAACTCTTTATATGTTGTTGAGGTAAAAACAAGACCAAAGCAGGTATTATATTGTCCGTTTAATTTCTGTAAGTGACTGTAAGAGAAATTCTGAAGAACGTTTCATAATGCAGTATAGAAAACAGTCTTTGAATAACTGTTTTTTAGTGCAAGAAATGTGCAATATGTTAGTGAGTTGTCGCACATGACCCACAACCTCTGCTGCCGGATATTGCATGATCTCAATTGTTCTTGTTGGCATCCGTCTGTCTCAAGAGACAATGGAGTGTGCCCCGGGAGGTGAAGTCAAACCACTGAGGCGCAAGCTGAAGCAGTTGCACACTGATGTCACCCAAAGGAAAGCAGAGCACCAGCTTGGCTGCAGAAGTTTCTGGAAGGAGGCATACAAGGCAACCATCTTCGGGAGTCCACTCCAGATTTGCGTAGGATTTACTCCTTAGCCTTTTCTTCTCCTGAAGTTATTCCACAAGGAAGCAGAGGTTAATAATAATAATACAGTGGTACCTCGGGTTAAGTACTTAATTCGTTCCGGAGGTCCGTTCTTAACCTGAAACTGTTCTTAACCTGAAGCACCACTTTAGCTAATGGGGCCTCCTGCTGCCGCCGTGCCGCTGGAGCATGATTTCTGTTCTCATCCTGAAGCAAAGTTCTTAACCTGAGGTACTATTTCTGGGTTAGCGGAGTCTGTAACCTGAAGTGTATGTAACCTGAAGTGTATGTAACCTGAAGTGTATGTAACCTGAAGTGTATGTAACCCGAGGTACCACTGTAATAATAATAATAATAATAATAATAATAATAATAATAATAATAATAATAATATTTATACCCCGCCCTCCTCAGCCAGAGCCAGGCTCAGGGTGCTAACACCAGTAAAATTACAATAAAAACAAAAAGGGAGACACACATGCACACACAAGCCCCCACCAATTTATTCAAATACAGGCTAAAATACAATTTAAAATGCAGCCTCATTTTAATGGTAGTCCATAGATCAAAACCATAAGGGGAGGGGAACATAAGGGTCAGACTGAGTCCAAACCAAAGGCCAGGCGGAACAGCTCTGTCTTGCAGGCCCTGAGGAAAGATGTCAAGTCCCGCAGGGCCCTGGTCTCTTGTGACAGAGTGATCCACCAAGTTGGGGCCGTTCCACCAAGTCGGGGAGTGTTCCACCAAGTTCGTGCCTGTACTGAAAAGGCCCTGGCCCTAGTTGAGACCAATCTAACCACCTTGGGACCTCCAAAATCTTGTCATTTGTGGACCTTAAGGTCCTCCGCGGGGCATACCAGGAGAGGCGGTCCCATAGGTATGAGGGTCCTAGGCCGCATAGGGCTTTAAAGGTCAAAACCAGCACCTTAAACCTGACCCTGTACTCCACCAGGAGCCAGTGCAGTTGGTAAAGCACTGGATGAATGTGATCCCGCGGCAAGAATGTGATCCCGCGGCAAGAATGTGATCCCGCTGCAAGAACCCCATAAGGGGTCAGAGTTTCCCTTCTTTTAGATGAGCTACCTTCCCAGGTTGATGAGCCCCATCTGTCCCTCAGTTCTCTCTATGGCACATACAGAAACCACTTTCTTGGCCATTGGACCCACTCTTAGTTGCATCTGTTCAATCTCCCAGAGCCTTTCTACGCCTGCAGGGGTAGTCACGATCTAATAGGTGTATTATATTTTGCTCCAAAGAAAACCTGCAAGTCAGATTGCCTTGTGGACTGCCACAACCTTTGCAGCCCCTCAACTGAATATTGTCTCTGTTCAAGCGTTACAGCCTTTGCGTGAAGCCTTCGCTCAAGGCTTCTGCGTGGTGATACTTCAGACATTGACCAAACCCTACCACCCACCCCAGTGGCTGGGGAAGATGTCCCTGGCATCTCTAGGTACAGATGGACAGTCACTACCAATCAGTGGAGACAATAATGAGCTATATGGACCAATGGTCTGCTTCGATATAAGGCATCTTCCTATGTTCTGTGGAGAGGCCTTCAGTCTGATTTATTTTTTTAAGGATGTGTACAAAAGTCCCTATAATATCCAGACGGGTGCGAGTTAAATCATATACGTATACCAAGGAGAAACTAATATAGGTAGCCGGGAACTAAAGGGAGAGGATGATCTTAATCTCTCACCCCAGGTGTACGATTTGAGAAAGCTTTGAAACTGTTCATCTGCACTGCTTTGAACAGTCTTCAGCTTATTCCATCAGACGATCTTATTTGAGAAGGTGAAATACATATAAAAATGCCAACATGAAAGAAGCTGCGAGCTGCATCTGTCACATTAAAGGGACAATGTTAAAATATTGGGTGAAAGAATCCATCAGACGATTTTCTGGATCTCTCTAGGAAAGAATTGCTTCCCTCTGCCTCAAGAGAAAATGATTAACAAGGCAATCTGCACGCAGAGGCCATGAGACGTCATTACTGCGTCGAACAAGATTCTTTGATATTGGATCTCCAGTTAAAAACACCCACAAGATGCTACCTGGTTGTATAGAAGATGCAGGAAATTAAATTTCTAAAGCTGGCTGCACAACATTTCCCTCCAATTAATATGCATTTAAAGAGAAACCCCTGTAAAATGCTGCTGAGGCCCAAAATGATTTTAGAACTATCACTGTCTGTAACTGCACGCTGGCCATCGTCAATAATATACACCCTCAGGAAATTTTAGCTATTAATGACACCATCAGATAGCAATTCAATTAGTCCAGCAAGAGCATATCTTCTTTTCTGTAATAATGATGGTTTAAAACATTAAGAAGCCTCCTCCACCCTTTCCATTATATGCTCCGCTAGTTGCAGGGCTGCTGCCTCGGCAGAGATGTAAGGCCAACTTTCCTTCAAAGAAGCTTTAATGTTTGTTAAAGTATGGAAAGCGTTCAAACATTTCCCTGCAACACACACACCTAGGTATAATGCGAAACAAACAGGTGAATTTGTGGTGAGTTTTATTACTGCACAGATTCAAAAAGGATTTTGTTATGTATTCAGTGGTCTGTGTTTCCCTAAGCTTGAGTCTGGACCATAGCTGTCAACTTTTCCCTTTTCTTGCGAGGAATCCTATTTGGAATAAGGGAATTTCCGTTAAAAAAAGGGAGACGTTGACAGCTATGGTCTGGACTAAGGATTCTGAGCCCCTGTGTTCTGATTTGATACATGATATCCAATCACAGAACATTTCAGGATTTCGGCCTCTGCCATTGGCCCTTAAACTCTGAGTCATGATTCGCAGCTGGGAAGTTTAGACAGCCAATCACGTTGGGAATGGGAGTGGCCCAGTCTGTCAGAAATGTATATAAGCAGTGGTTCTGCCCCTGTTATCCAGTTATGTAGTTCAATAAAGGTTTTTGCTGTTATCACTGTGTCTTGCCTTGTTCTTGTTTTCTTATTCTGTATGTTAGATCAGAAAACTGCGCATATCCCATTAGTTTATGTTGCCATTCTTCTTTAGTTGGGGCGTCACTTGTTTTCTATTTAGGGGCTAACAAAACACGAGCCGCAGTTGTGGCATACATAAATAACCTTTTCTGACAACTAGGAATTTCCATGATTTTTCTGCCTGTTGTTTAGCAATTGTAATGCACTGTATTTTTTTTTTAAAAAAAGAAATATATGCAATTCAAATTTTAATACAATAAAGTACAATAAGAAATAAAAGAAGCAATAAAATACAATGGAAAAATCAATATGAATATGTGTTGGATGTGCCTAGCAATTCTCACTTGGAATCATTCCCTTTCTATTGAATGCTGTCTCTGTTAGCCTCTTCTTTTTAATATGGCTTTCTTCATCCCCATGTATTGACTCTCCACTCCTTTGTCCCTGTTGGGGCCTTCCTACCCATTGCTGCCAGCTATGGCTTCATTCCACTGAAAGAAGGGAGAGCTTCCCCCAGTTGTCTCATTCACGTTCGAGGTGGACCATCAGGTTCCATGAATTAATGGGACATGCTCCTGAGCCCACCGTTTTTCACACCCATGAAGCTCTGCTACTCCACTGAGTTGCTGGTGTGGACCACTTGCAAACCACACTTTGGGAACCCCCGGTTTAGACCTTTATTATCTAACTTGTCACAGTGTGGTCCACTATGCAAGTGGTGTTTTAAATACATCTGCAATCCTGTTATGTACTAAGCCTGGATCCTAGAACAATAGGCAAGTAGGATCCTAGAATGCAAAAACTGATTGGCTTGCAGGAAAAGACCAATCAGGCTCCAGGAGGAAGTTAATCAGCCTATTAGGCTGGTTGGATCGTAGAATGCAACAACTGATTGGCCTGCAGGAAAAGACCAATCAGGCTCCAGGAGGGAAGCTGAATCAACCAATCAGATGGGACTCATTGTGTAAATAATGTATATAAAAGCCTGAGGTTTGGGGGGCAATTCAGTCACTGTTTTACAAGCCACAGTAAACAGCATGAAATCGCTACAGGACTCCGAGTATATTTCAAATCCCACAATGAGAACCACAGTCACAGCTTCCTGATTTTTAAAAACAGCAGCAGCAGCAACAACAACAACCCCGATTTGCATATGTGAGCCTGATTCCTCATGCGGAGCACCCAAACTGGATTTATGTGTATGCCTAAATTTTTTATCTTGCAGCCTTTGAGCATCATGGTACTTAAGGCTGCACAGTATGGCTTATACTGTGGTTAAAGGAAAACAGAAACAATTAGCGATGAATGATGGCTTCATGAAACAACATAAATTGAGTGTCACGCAGTGTATATTGGGTGCAGGAGGAGTTTCGCGGAGCATATTTTACAAATGGCTGTCAGTGCTCCAAGAGCTCTGTGAAATGAGCTATCTTCACGGCGGAAGCTGCCACCTTGATAATATTCCTCAGCGGGGGGCCAGTTTGAGGAACTGCAAAGCTAAACGAATCTATCTTGCTGCTTCAAAAACATCAATAGCGGGAATATATCCAGCTACCCATAAACATATTGTTGGCAAAACATGCAGTCATAATAAAAAAATGAAAGGGATCCTGGGTTTTGTTTTCCTTTTAGAAATTGATTTTAACAACAGTGTAGAAATACAGAGTGTTTTCTTTTCCTCCTGGGATATATATCCAAAACTAGTAATTGTCTAAGGTGAAAAGGCAATGTGCATTTCCTTCTCTTCTTGCTTAGTTTACAGAGGTGCTTTATCCTCATCACTAGCTATACTTTTCACATTAGGTTTTTGGGATATAACAACAACAACAACAACAACAACAATTTATTATTTGTACCCCGCCCATCTGGCTGGGTTTCACCAGCCACTCTGGGCGGCTGCCACAAAGACCAAAAATACACTAATATGTCATACATTAAAAACTTCCCTGAACAGGGCTGCCTTAAGCCCTGTCTAAATGTCAGGTAGTTGTTTATCTCTTTGACATCTGCTGGAAGGGCGTTCCACAGGGTGGGCACCACTACTGAAAAGGCCCTCTGCCTGGTTCCCTGTAGCTTTGCTTCTCGCAATGACGGAACCGCCAGAAGACCCTTGGTGCTGGACCTCAGCATCCGGGCAGAACGATGGGGGTGGAGACGCTCCTTCAGGTCTACTGGGCCGAGGCCGTTTAGGGCTTTAAAGGTCAACACCAACACTTTGAATTGTGCTCGGAAACGTACTTCATATACACCCATGAAGCTTTCAGTGTGCACCCAGACCTGTAAAACTGTGCAGGTACTATTCAAGTGTGTGGAAATGTTTAAAAAACATTTTTTAAAAACAAAACAAAACCCAGAAGCTTTTCTTTTGGGAATTATAGGGACAGAACTACCTAAATTGTATAGAAATTTATTTATGTATGCTACTACAGCAGCAAGAATGCTACTCACCCCAAAATGGAAAGAAGCAGAAGTCCCAGAAAAGGAAGAATGGAGACAAAAACTTAGGGAATATGCAAAAATGGCAATACTTACCGGAAGAATAAGAAATCAAGATAACAAATGTTTTATAAAAGAATGGAAGTGGTTTATTGAATATTGACAGATAAATTGCAAACAGATAAGAACACTGGCAGGATTATTGTAATAACTCACAGTTTTGTAAGAGTTTATATTTTAGGCAGATAATTAAATGAGCCAATTAAATGAATTTGGATATGCAGAATATATTTTTAAAAATTAATTTAAGGAACCACTGAAAGAAGGTGAAGGAAGTCAAACTTTGGAATGTTAAAATGATTGTAAAATTAACGAAATGTATACATTTGAAAAGTATAAATAAAAACTTTTTTAAAAAAGGAAATGCATATGCGTACACTTCCTGGCCACATGCGCCAACTGGTGAGGGAGATTGGGAGGGCCAATGCTGTGCATGGGGTGTTGCACATGTGACGTGCCAACATTGCATCAGGGCAGTGGGAGGAGGCAGGAGGCGGACTTGAACGCGGCAGCAGCCTTGTGGCAGTGTGGCCGCAGCGCGGCTTCAATTGTCTCAGCTCCTACTCCTCCTGCCTCTGCCACTGGCAGGGGCTGCTTCCCCGCTCCTTCCCCACTATGGCTGGAGGAGAAGAAGGGGCTAGCCGCTGAAGCCTCACACACTCGACTCCGTGTTTGTCATCCTCCTCTGCTTTGGTGCATGGGGGCACCTCCCTCCTCAAAATATTGGGGGCCTGGAAAGGGCTCGATCCCTAGAAGATGGTGCCTGGTAGCTCAAAATCCAAGTGCTTGAAAGAGCACCTTCACATAAACCTTCTGACCTGAAATGTGTAGTAGTAGTAGTAGTAATAATAATAATAATAATAATAATAATAATAATAATAATAATAATAATTTATTTATACCCCACCCATCTGGCTGGGCTTCCCCAGCCGCTCTGGGTGGCTTCCAACAAAATATTAAAATACAGTAATGCATCAAACATTAAAAGCTTCCCTAAACAGGGGAATGTTGTCTTCTAAAAGTCTTCTAAAAGATGTCTTCTAAAAGTCTGGTAGTTGTTGTTCTCTTTGACATCTGGTGGGAGGGCGTTCCACAGGGTGGGTGCCACTACCTAGAAGGCCCTCTGCCTGGTTCCCTGTAACTTGGCTTCTCGCAGTTAGGGAACCGCCAGAAGGCCCTCGCCGCTGGACCTCAGTGTCTGGGCTGAATGATGGGTGTGGAGACGCTCCTTCAGGTATACAGGACTGAGGCCGTTTAGGGCTTTAAAGGTCAGCACCAACACTTTGAATTGTGCTCGGAAACGTACTGGGAGGCAATGTAGGAAATACATTGATCCCTACTCATGATCCCACCCATCATAATAGTACTGTATGAAGATTAGGGCATTCCAGGTGGTGCCACCTCAGCTATGGAACTGCTTTTCTCGCCAGGGCAATCAGGGCAGTGCATATCTCATAAGCTGTAGGTGCTAGCATTGTTTTTTCTGGTTTAATTATTACTGAGCAGCAACTCTCAGTTGCCTTTTTGGTGAAAGAACTCCAAAGACAAAGCCATAAATCTGCACAAACACCTTTATTTTAATTTATGTGAATTGCATGTCATTCAACCAGATGCAATGCAGGGGAAAAAAATCTGTATGCGATTAACCCGATCAAGTCATTAATAAGCACTTATGGGATGAGTACTGTCTCCTCTGGGAAATTCCGGTATGAAGAGAAGAACCAGAGAAGTATGCAAGGTAAGATAAGAACGCTGAGCCATATGCAGATCAGTTGCACTGTTACACGTCTTGCTGAGCAATGGGCATTTATTATAAGACCTGTGACCGCCATAAACTTAGCAACTATTAATGAGAATGTCATGTATTCCCACAGGAACATCAATGAAATTCAACGACAATTAATGTACCATTAAAGCAGAGTGTTTCTAAAAGGTTTCATTTCTTATGTGAGCCCTCCAAAACAATTATATACAGTGGTACCTCAGGTTACATACGCTTCAGGTTACATACACTTCAGGTTACAGACTCCGCTAACCCAGAAATAGTACCTCGGGTTAAGAACTTTGCTTCAGGATGAGGACAAAAATTGTGCTCCCAGTGGGAGGCCCCATTAGCTAAAGTTGTGCTTCAGGTTAAGAACAGTTTCATGTTAAGAACGGACCTCCAGAACGAATTAAGTTCTTAACCCGAGGTACCACTGTAGTTTAATAGCTTCTTGCCCAATGAAATTCCACTGGAACCAAAAGACATGTTTCTAGATTTTTATTTCACCCCAATTTGCCGCACCTCTTCAAAGAGTTATCTTTGTCTGTACAGACATAGATAGCACAACGTTGCCTGATTAGTTGAAGGCCACAGAGAACATTCCAACATATTCTCATACTTGAGACCTACTGACTTTGGGGCTATAGAAGTTAACAATAGAACCCAGGGCTAAAGAAGCTAAAAATTATATATATCTTTATAGACATTTCACCACAGTACATGCATCTTTACATAAATTTCTTATCTGGAGAACTGCATTGAGAGGCAGTGTGGTGTAATGGTTAAGAGTGGTGGACTCGTAATCTGGGGAACCGGGTTTGCGTCTCCGCTCCTCCACATGCAGCTGCTGGGTGACCTTGGGCCAGTCACACTTCTCTGAAGTCTCTCAGCCCTACTCACCTCACAGAGTGTTTGTTGTGGGGGAGGAAGGGAAAGGAGAATGTTAGCCGCTTTGAGACTCCTTTGGGTAGTGATAAAGTGGGATATCAAACCCAAACTCTTCTTCTTCTTCATTGCAAAATTTGGAGAGTTGCAAATTTCAAGGACTTTCCGTATATTGGTTCGCGTTTTGTTTCAGAAAGAGTGAATTAGGTTAACCTGCAGCCCATATGATCCTGGGTCTTGAGGCTGGTAGTTGTGGGAGGACAAATTGCCCGTGGTGTCTCTGTTTCCTGTCTGTTGCTTTAGCCAAGTGAGTAGGAAGCCGTTCTGTAGTCTTGGGAGCTCACTCTCTTGTCCACCGATGTGACTCTTGCTGGGCTTAAGGTGGGCTGGGCTTACAGGATTGTTGGTTTCGTCATAACTATATTAAACCAGGAATGCAAGAAAATACACAACTCACATTGTAATTGTTGGGAAAGATGTTTCGTCTCTGCATTCAAGGCCATGAGACGGAAGACTATGTAAATTCCTCTATCCTTGGATCTGCAGATTGCCTTGATGGAGGAGGACCAAGTTCCCAATAACAGAAAGGCTTCTGTTTTCCATCTGAGTCAAAATGTATTAGGCTCAGTGAGAACATTGCAGAACACGAAGAACAACAGCAGCAAATTAGTTGCTGGAAAGGAGTGGATAAAGCAATAACCAGCTTCTGTCAGTTATTTATCTGCCAAAGCAACTGTTAAGATTTTCTGCGAGGAATCATTGTGAAATGACTTAAGACACAAGCAACAGAGTAGGTCTGAGATCAACAGACAGTTATGTCTATTTAAATGATCACTGACATTTTTCATACACCCTCCCCGCAAATGAGTCCCTCACTGAAACACAGCCTTCTTTTATGTAAGTGAGTGGAAGGCCAAGGGGAGCTGGTCGTGGGTGAACGACCTTCTTTGGCCTGCATAGCTCGTGGGTGGGACGCCTGGCACTACTGCTAAGCAGGGTCAGCCCCGGACAGCGTTTGGATGGGAGACCAGAAAAGTGGCCGAGACAGGGGTGTCATTTCCACGTAGCTTCGCCTTTCCACAGAGTACCTCACCAAAAACTCCTGAGTAAGGTTAGCCTTCAAGGAGTAAGATGAATTGGCTAATTAGCAATAAAAAAGTCCGTTCGCCAGAGAGCTGTAGATAGTGGAGTCACCCTAAGGATCAGTAAGTGAAGCTTTTTCACATTTATTATTAGTTTACTAGTTTTGCCTATACATAAAGGTAAAGGGACCCCTGACCATAAGGTCCAGTCGTGGCCGACTCTGGGGTTGCGGCGCTCATTTCACTTTATTGGCCGAGGGAGCCGGTGTACAGCTTCTGGGTCATGTGGCCAGCATGACTAAGCCGCTCCTGGAGAACGAGAGCAGTGCATGGAAACGCCGTTTACATTCCCGCCAGAGCGGTACCTATTTATCTACTTGCACATTGACGTGCTTTCAAATTGCTAGGTTGGCAGGAGCAGGGACAGAGCAATGGGAGCTCACCCCATTGCAGGGATTCGAACTTCTGACCTTCTGATAGGCAAGCCCTAGGCTCTGTGGTTTAGACCACAGTGCCACCCGCGTCCCTTGCCTATACAGTGGTGCCTCGCAGGACGAAAAGAATCCGTTCTGTGAGTCTCTTCATCTAGCGGTTTTTTTGTCTTGCGAAGCAAGCCCATTGACAGATTAGCGGATTAGCGCTATTAGCGCTATTAGCACTATTAGCGGCTTTTAGCGGCTTATCTGCTGATCGGATCAGCTGATAAGCGGCTTAGCGGCTTAGAAAAAGGGGAGGAAAAGGGAAAAAACCCCGCAGGAACTCACAAGACATTGTCGTCTTGCGAAGCAAGCCCATAGGAAATTCGTCTAGCGAAGCACCTCCAAAACGGAAAACTCTTTCGTCTAGCGAGTTTTCCGTCTTGCGAGGCATTCGTCTTGCGGGGCACCACTGTACATAGACTTTAGTAATCTAGGAGAATTGTCAGGAAAGTGGAGGGAAGCACTCTAGGGCCTTTGAATGCAAAGTGTATACAGTGGTACCTCAGGTTACATATGCTTCAGGTTACAGACTCCGCTAACCCAGAAATAGTACCTCGGGTTAAGAACTTTGCTTCAGGATGAGAACAGAAATCGTGGTCCGGCGGCGCGGCAGCAGCGGAAGGCCCCATTAGCTAAAGTGGTGCTTCAGGTTAAGAACAGTTTCAGGTTAAGAGCAGATCTCCGGAACGAATTAAGTACTTAACCCGAGGTACCACTGTACAGTGGAACCTTGGTTTTCGAGCGTCTCAGAAGTCGAATGATTTGGAACCCGGACGCCAAATACCCGGAAGTGAAGGCTTCCGTTTTTGAATGCGCCTCAGAAGCAGAACAGCTTCTGAGGTGCGTTTCTCCATTTTCTCCAGTGAAATTGCTGACTGCCCATTGTGCCTCAGTTGTCAAACGTTTTGGAAGTCGAACAGTCTTCCGGAACGGATTACATTCGACAACTGAGGTTCCACTGTAAATTTAACATATTGTGCATGCATTACACTGTGTTCCCATCTTCTTTCTCATTCCCTCCATTCATAAGGCAACATAACCATATCCCTTTTGAATGCATTGCCCCTTTAAATGTATTCTGGCAGGATTGTATTGTGGCAGGGTTGCTTTGTGGATTATTGGTTTATTTCTCTTCTTATTTTTATTATGTATTTAGTAGTTTTTTTTATATTATCATTCTACGTTGTGAACCACTCTGAGATCTATGGGTATAGGGTGGCATGCAAATTTAATAATTTAATAAAATAACCTAAGTAAGTTCCCTCTCCTCCTTTCCCCTGGCAGTTATATAGGCAAATGAGGTACAACAGCAACAGCAGCAGCAACAACAACAACTTTATTATTTATACCCCACCCATCTGGCTGGGTTTCCCCAGCCACTCTGGGCGGCTTACAGCACATTAGACATTAAAATTTTCCCGAGAAAGGGCTGCCTTCAGATGTCTTCTAAAAGTCAGATAGTTATTTTCTTGACATCTGATGGGAGGGCGTTCCACAGGGCGGGTGCCACCACTGAGAAGGCCTTCTGCCTGGTTCCTTGTAACTTCACTTCTTGCAGTGAGGGAACCACCAGAAGGCCCTCGGCGCTGGACTTCAGTGTCCGGGCTGCACGATGGGGGTGGAGACGCTCCTTCAGGTTAAAGCTTTACGGTTGCATCCAGATAAGGCGTTCCATCAGTGCAAAGGCTTAATATTGCAGTTTTGTCAGTTACTTTTCCTTTTCCAACTTTTTTTTTAAAAAAAAACCTTTCCAAAGGTTGGTATGCAACAAGATAGTTCCATCAGCACAAAGTTATGAACAGAAATTTCCCCTCCCTTTCTTCTCCCCATACCCGCTAAATCTGTTCTAGATATTTCCCCCTCCCTCTAATTTGGGGCAGGTGTTGGGAGTGTGCAGAAAGAGGAGAGGAAAGTGGAAGTTCCATTGCACAGTCAGAAGTTCTTGGGCTAACAGAATTACAGTGGACACTCGGGTAGTGAATGTGATCGGTGCGGGGTGCACGTTCGCAACCCGCAGCATTCACAACATGCGTCTGTGCATGCGCGGTTTGCGATTCGGTGCTTCTGCACATGCGCAAAGCGTGATTTAGCGCTTCTGCCCATGCGCGACCACCAAAACCCGGAAGTACAATGGTACCTCAGGTTTCATATGCTTCAGGTTACAGACTCCGCTAACCAAAAATAGTGCTTCAGGTTAAGAACTTTGCTTCAGGATGAGAACAGAAATCGGGCTCCGGTGGCGCGGCAGCAGCAGGAGGCCCCATTAGCTAAAGTGGTGCTTCAGGTTAAGAACAGTTTCAGGTTAAGTACAGACTTCTGGAACGAATCAAGTACCGTATTTTTCACTCTATAAGACGCACCAGACCACAAGACGCACCTAGTTTTTGGAGGAGGAAAACAAGAAAAAAAATATTCTGAATCTCAGAAGCCAGAACAGCAAGAGGGAGCAATCCCTCTTGCTGTTCTGGCTTCTGTGATAGCTGCACATCCTGCATTCGCTCCATAAGACGCACACACATTTCCTCTTACTTTTTAGGAGGGAAAAAGTGAGTCTTATAGAGCAAAAAATACGGTACTTAACCCGAGGTACCACTGTAACCTGTTCTGGTACTTCCAGGTTTCGGTGGTCCATAACCTGAAAAAACGCAACCTGAAGCGACTGTAACCCGAGCTATAACTGTATTTTATTGGCTACTGTCCTTTGGAGAGTTTTCCAAACATGTTGGACAAGGAGTTGCATTAAGTGGCAGAACTGCAGCATTAAACCCCAATCCTTCAATTGCTTTGTTTCCCTAACAACTCTTATAAGGGATGGTTTGAGGAGGATGGGTTCTGCCTCAGCCCAGAAGACTGGGTCGTATAATCCTTGTAATACTATTGATTTATTTCTGAGTGGAACGAAAAAGACTGGGGGGGGGGGGAATCTTGTTTTACCATTTGCAGATGGATTTAGGGAACTAATTCTAGAATCCTCTCTTGGACCCTATGCTCCGTTATTTTTTTTTTAAAAAAAACAGTTTATGCGTTGTTTCCTTGCGATATCATCAAATTGCAGCACTAAAGCAAATAGCAATTTCTGAGACTGGAGCTGGTGATTGCAGGGGGCGAGGCTCTCAAGAACTGCCGTAGGCCTGTTTCTTTACATTCCAGTTACCCAGTGATTATATTTTTTGTTTAAATAATAATGAGTTTATTTTGTGGTTTAACTATATTTTGAGCGGCTTCGTTGCTGCTCCTCCATTTAGACTGGCTCCCTCCGAATTGCTCCTAAGGATGAATGGTTGCGCGTTGAGGTCCCCAAGACACCCCAAATAAGGACACAATGACACTTGATTTTTGTTTAAGGTTTTTGGCATAATTTTGGCCACAACTTTATTCAAATACAGCAATGTGAGTGGTTGCTTAGGCATTGGTTGCGACTATTTGACCCCGCACGGGGACAGCTCTGACATTTGCACCCCCCGCGAAGTCAGGAAGGGTAAGTCACCTGGGGAGAGAGACGGGACTGGGAACCATGCCTCACCTCTCCCCAGAATGCTCCCAGGGGCTTGCGTGGCCCTAGCCCCTTGCCAGGGGGTTTCGGACAAAAACATGGGGAGCCCCTGGGTTCCTTTAACGGTAAAACCCTTCATTTTGGAGGGGCAGGCACAGCCAAATCCATACCCCTCCACCAACCAGTTCCCAAACCAATGCCTAACCGCAACCTTACAAGTTGTGACGATTTGCTACGCAGTAGGCAAAAACCAAATGGCACCAGCCAATCAGCCAAATGGACAAAATTCCTACCAGGCCCCTGCTCCAAAAGCAGACGACCCAAAAGCAGGCACAGCAAGGTCAAGCAAACAGCCTAAAATTATGGAGGGAGGGCGGGTGATCCGAAGCACGCAGCGAAAGAGGAAGCCCGTCACTGTGTGCATTGTACCAACAGGGCTGTCAATCAATAAATGGCAACATATAAATCTCCCCAGTAACGGCCCGTCCCTGCTTAAAGATGGCCAAACTCTTTTGCCCAACAACAGTGAGGTGTCTAGTCAGTCCCCACTGCAACACGTGCTCTCCATGAGGGAGAACACACTTTATCATCAGGAAAAAAAGGCATTGCAGTGCTGCACTTGCTTCACCTCTTGGATGGAGAGTTTTATTGCAAGGAGGGCATTTGTCTGAGCTAAATGTGATTTCTGAGGGGTTTTGAGAACATTAAACTGTCCACGGGGGACAAGCACGAGCATTTCTGCTTGTAGTAAATGGTCAATGAAAAACTAGATATTGAATGTGTGTTTAATGAGGCTGATGGTGGAGATGAGCCAGATATCAAGCACCTACTCTAGTATTTATTTATTTTTAAATGTGGCTTCCAGAAAAATGTAAGAACGTTCGACTTCTTGTACGACATTGATGTAGAAATTCACTGCTCCTACAGTGCAGTCCCAAACTAACTACGTAAGACACACTGAGCTCAGTGGAGATTATCCCCAACCAAGTGTGCTTATTTTATTTATTTTATGGTTTTATGTCGGATTTTTCAACACTAAAATTCTGGAAATGAGGGGTGCTAAAAAGCTGCAACATGACTTGGGAATTCAAAAGATATTTTTGTTAAATTAATATGATCTAGGTTTTGCTTGGTATGTAAAATGCATGTAAAATTGCATAGATCTCTTTAAGAATGACTGCCAAGTGCTTGCAATTATATATTAATTATATATTATATTATATTATATTATATTATATTATATTATATTATATTATATTATATTATATTATATTATATTATATTATATTATATTATATTATATTATATTAATTATTTAATTATAGTTATTTAGCATTACCTGGCATCTTCCGAAGGTAATGCTAAAATTACTTGGTTTTCCTAAAGCAGTTTATGTGCTTCTTCATCAAACATAAATTTGCCAAGCTAAATGTTGCCCAATCACAAAAATGTCAGGGACTGGGCAGAGGAGGAGTGGTGGATTGACCTTTCCAGAGAGGGGGAAGAGGAAGACATGAGAGATTTACAACAGGGGTATGAGGGAGGTCACAGTTCAGAGGCAGATGAGGTGAAAAGTTGGGAAATAATGGGAGAGGAGGAGTAGGCAGAGCCGGAGCGCCCCCCGGGTGACACTTTGTCATTAGAAAGCATCCCGGACCCTCCATCTTCCAGAATCTGGCGAGCCTTAAAAGTAGGAGAGCAAAGAGCTCAAAGGCAGAGGGCATTTAGCGGCCCCTGTAGAGGAGGTGGTGCTGTTGACGAATGAGGAAGTGGGAGAAAAGCAGGGCAGAGATTTATTCGGGACAGCACCATTATCCAAGAGCCTGGCGTCTATAGCCTCTCTCTGTAAAGATTGAAATAATAATAATAATAATAATAATAATAATAATAATAATAATAATTTATTTATATCCTGCCCTCCCCAGCTGAAGCCGGGCTCGGAGCGGCTAACAACAATAAAAGTAACACAACATTCTAAAATCAATTCATTTTAAAATCAATTCAAAATCAAATTCATGGCAACCATTGGGCTAGAGTTCTGTGAGGATTACCAAAGGAGGGGTCAGACTGTGCCTTGGCCAAAGGCCTGGTGGAACAGCTCTGTCTTGCGGAAAGATGTCAAGTCCTGCAGGACAGTAAGAAACCTTTCCTTGTCTTTATGCTTTCCTGGGCAACCAGCTAGGGGCTGCCGACAGCATCCTGTCAAAAAATAATAGCCGATTCCTCACACCAAAAAGCATATTTTAAAGACCCATCTTTGAATAAATTTGCAAAAATTAAGTTTCGCTCTCTAAAATGACGCACCTAACCCTAACCCTTTTATTAGTACAAAACACGTATGATTACCACTGATTCCCCCCCCCCCCGGGGAGGCACTCAAGAGTATGCAATACAGTAGAACCTCTACTTATGGATGTCATCAGTTCCAGAGGTCCGTCCGTAAGTCGATCCAGGTTGCCATTGTGTGCAGGCGCATTCGGTGGCAGCACGCTTCTGCGCATGTGCAGACGGTGGCAGCCGCTTCTGTTAGTGCACAAATCACAGCAAACCCGGTATTTACTTCCGGGTTTGCCACGGTTGCAACTTGGATCGGGCCCAAGTAGAGGTGGTTGTAAGTAGAGGTTCTACTGTACTGGCACTGACCCCCCAGAAGAAAAGCACTGGTTTAAAACGTGTCACTTGCTGTAACAATTTGTGGTGAATACTGGCACTTTTTCCCTAGAAAAAAAAGCACTCATTACCACAGCCGCGACTAGGTTTCAATAGTTCCAGCCGTCCAATTCTATGCATACTTGCTCAGCAGTACTGTGGATTTTTTCCAAGGAAGCGTGCAGCTTCAGATTTTCTCATAACTATTGCCACATTACAAAAATAGGTGACGTCAGCCAACTCTGTGTGACTTCTCTGTAGATGTGCTTTAAGAAGGCCCAGGGAGAAAAACAATAGCAAATTCCCACTCCACCCATATCTACGCATTCTGCAGCGTGTGGCAGGGTCCATTAGGCACCCAGGGTAGATTTTGATGGTGGTTCACCACTCGTCTCTGGTTTTGTGGGCCTCAGGACTGAATTGCTTAGAATTCAAATAGATCCGGAATCTATAAAACAGGCAGGCTTCCTCTAAAATCCAGCAACAACTGTAAATTTTAGAGTCTGTTTTTCTAATAAAAAAAAAAATTGCTGACAAACATAAAGCACCTTATTAATGCTCTATAAAGGATGCACGAAGTTATAGAAAGCTTTTCGTCAGCACTTTTTAAAGTTTGATGGAGGCAGATCAGGCTGCTTGACATATTGCACATTCAGACTTTCTATTGCTAAACTATCTGATCTTCTGGTTAAACTATCGTTTTTACAGTTTATACATGATGTGCTTTTGAAATAATGATGCTAAGTCAAGAAAATGATGCTAAGTCAAGAAAAGACATTGCCCATAAAAGACTCTGGGAATACAAATCCAAAGTTTTCTGGGAACTTGTCAACGAAAAATAAGGCAGCTTTAAAATAAGTCTGTTCTCGTTAGAGCTGAAGCAAATCTCCTCCTCGAATGCTCACCCATGAATCCTGATGTTGCTTCCATCCACCCTGAGAATGGCTGTGTATTTCAAAAATTTCCAAATATTCATCAGATAATTGCAATCTATTTTATAATTGATTGCTAACTGACAGCTTCGCCCAAATTATACTTTAAGGTCCTGACTAAACCTTATTGGAGACCAAAGACTGCAATGTATAATAATAGCAGTATTACTGTTAGCTACATGCCCAGTTTACATTCTTAAAACCCGGACTCAGCTACATTAGCAAAAAAACCCCAATGCTTTGGATGAGTAATAAAGAGGCAACACCAGATGGCGCCAGAGAGCAAATAAATTTTCTATGTGATTTTTAGATAGGGTATTTTTGTTTCGTTATAACAATTTAATTTCTGACTTATTTATAATGGGTTTTTTCCCTGTGTGTAGATCCACCCCCCAATAAACTAGCAAATTGTCCCTCTAACATATAACTGTTTTACAGAACTATTTCATACACTACAAAGATATGCAACGGTATTAGTATTTGACTGTGATTGCTGACAAACAATAATATTTACTACCTATTGGCATTTGATAGGGAACATATCGGTATTTAGCAATCAACAGTTGTCAGCTTTGATCTTTGGCAGTATCAAAACAATCCAGAGATCCACACAAGTCTAGCATTCTTAAGCATTTGAATTTGATTGGCAGGGAGGTTCATTCAGAATCCTGTTGAACTGGGGGCGTGGCTTGCTTCAGCAATGATTTTCTGCAAGTGCCAGAGCTTCATAGACTGGTCTGGATGACTGAAGTTGAAGCTCTACAACTAGGGTTGTCACTTTTGGTTGGGCAAAATACGGCTATTGAGGGGCACATACATTCTCATGAGGCCCAATCCTGCCCTCCCCTTGTGGAGAGGGGTTCTCTGCATGTGGTCTTCCACCTGGCTGCTGGCTTCGCTCTTCTCCTTGACTCATGTATAACAACAACAACATTATTTATACCCCACCCATCCAGCTGGGTTTCCCCAGCCACTCTGGGCAGCTCCCAACAGATTAAAAACAGAATAAAACATCAAACATTTAAGACTTCCGTAAACAGGGCTGCCTTCAGATGTCTTCTAAAAGTCAGATAGTTGTTTATTTCCTTGACATCTGATGGAAGGGCTTTCCACAGGGCGGGCACCACTACTGAGAAAGCCCTCTGCCTGGTTCCCTGTAACCTCACTTCTTGCAGTGAGGGAACCACCAGAAGGCCCTCGGAGCTGGATCTCAGCATCCGGGCTGAATGATGGGGGTGGAGACGCTCCTTCAGGTCTACAGGGCCAAGGCCATTTAGGGCTTTAAAGGTCAACACCAACACGTTGAATTGTGCTTGGAAACGTACTGGGAGCCAATGTAGGTCTTTCAGAGTTTGCCTCTGCCTGTTCTAGTCCAATCCCCTGCAATGCAGGAATCGAACCTGAGATTAAGAGTCTCGTGTTCTACCGACTGAGGTTTCCAATGCATGGGCCTCCAGTGTTAGAAGAAGCTGCTAAGCAATCAGAAAACCATAGACTTGCATGCTTCTTCTCACTGTGTTGCTTGCTGCTCCTGAGACTTGCAGATAAAAGTGGGGATTTCGACTTTGGGTGCTTCTACGCAGCTGTGGTCTCATGGCCAAGACCACATGAATGCAATGTTTGTTAGGCACCCACACAACGTTACGCTCATCTCAGTGCCATTCCATATTATTTCCTTGTTTAATCCAGAGTTACCCTTTCTGGGGGAAATCCAACAAGATTTTATTTATTTTATTTTATTATTTTATTTTCCACTCTATACCCAGAGGTCTCTGGGTGGTTCACAGAAAAGATCACAATATATAAAATCAAAATAAGAACAATAACCCAATAACACCCCTCACCCACCCAAAGCGCCACATTTTAAAAGGGCATATCAACCAAAGACCTGGTTAAAAAGGAACACTTTTGCCTTGTGCCTAAATGAAGGCGCCAGGCGAACTTCCCTGGGGAGAGCAATACATAGACAGGGAGCCACTGCAGAGAAGGCCCCTTTCTCGTTTTGCCACCCTCCGGACCTCTTGAGGAGGAGACACATGAAGAAGGGCTTCAGAAGATGATCTCAGGGTCCGGGTAGGTTCATATGGAAAGAGGCGGTCCTTGAGATACTGTGGTCCCAAGCCATTTAAGGCTTTATAGGTCAAAACCAGCACTTTGAATTGGGCCCGGTAAAACCAAAATAAAACCAAAATCCCACTGTAATGGTTTGTCAGGATTACTGTATTTTTCGCTCTATAAGATGCACCAGACCATAAGACGCTCCTAGTTTTTGGAGGAGGAAAACAAGAAGAAAAAAAAAATTCTGAATCCCAGAAGCCAGAACAGCAAGAGGGATCGCTGCGCAGTGAAAGCAGCAATCCCTCTTGCTGTTCTGGCTTCTGGGATAGCTGCGCAGCCTGCATTCGCTCCATAAGACGCACACACATTTCCCCTTACTTTTTAGGTGGGAAAAAGTGCATCTTATAGAGTGAAAAATACGGTAAATTGGGGGTGAGAGATATGGGGCAGTATTTGGATGAGGTTGACGTCAAAATGCTTCCGGAAGCAAACATACACAAACAGCACTGAGTCCACAATAAACTGCCTCATGGAAGCGCCCTCTCTGCCTACTGCCTGGCTATAAAGAAAGTGAAGAACAGTGATATTATCTTGGATCTAGGGTTAATTCTTAGTCCCTCAGAAACTGGCAAAGTGCTGCTGGGTCCTGCAGAGTGCAGTGGACTTGTCCCCCCTTTTAATTTCCTGAGCATTGTGTCCATGGCTCTATCTTCAGCTCTCATCAGCCCAAGGGCAGCAAGCACTCTTGATATCCATTCTTGGCAGCACCGCAAATCATCGTAATTTGGTTGCCTGGCTAGCTTTAATAAATAATAGATTCTTTTGATTCTACTCGCGCCTGCCCTGCCATGCAGCCTGACAATCTGCCCACTTAGAATAATTGATTGTATAATATTAATTGCGCGGCCTTGAAAGATGTAGATTCAGTGTGCTAGGCATCCGAGCCAAAGTGCGGCACAAAAATGAATTCCATCAATACTATTGCAATTGTCTTTGGACTTCGGCATTGTAAAAAACGAGGAGGTTTCCCTCCTCCTTTTCCTTTCAAACAAATCAATTCTGTCCTATATTTCCAAACCTGTTTTCACGTCTTAGTGACTAGCAATCATCCAAAAGGATATCTAAGGCATTAATTAAACTGGGGATTAATAGCACACAATTAAATTAGTACTTAAGAATCCAGTAACAAGGGCATTAAAATGGGGTATTTTCAGGATGGAGCTCTAGAGCTTTAAGACTCAATTGGCAGAGGCTTGCATTTGCATTCAGACCTCGTCCCCGCTACTTTTTAATTATCAGTATTTCAAGACACCTCTCTCACATGCACACTGATCCTTTTCAGTGAATTAATTTGGCCGTCATCTTGAAACCAGATGAGAGCTGGGCTTCTGCAGCTATCTGTTGAAATGCCTACCATTGGTTGGGATGGCAGGGCACTGGAGAAACCCAGTGATGCCAGGGCATTGGAGAAACCCAGTGATGCCAGGGCATTGGAGAAACCCAGTGATGCCAGGGCATTGGAGAAACCCAGTGATGCCAGGCGACAGAGCTGGGCAACTGCCAACTGCCCAGCACCACGTCTTTGCCAGTGCTGTTGCTCCTCCATCAGTGATGAAGACACTCTGCCAAATGAAAACAGGAGACTTGTACAGTGGTACCTCGGGTTACATACGCTTCAGGTTACAGACTCCGCTAACCCAGAAATAGTACCTCAGGTTAAGAACTTTGCTTCAGCATTTCAACATTTCAACATATACATTTATTAAGAAACCAGAAGCATTTTTACTTGGCATTGTAGGAGATGATATAAACAGAAAGGATTGTAAGTTGTTTTTATATGCAGTGATGGCAGCAAGAATATTATTGGCACAGAAATGGAAGCAAGAAGAATTACCGACAAAAGAAGAATGGAGGATGAAATTGATGGACTACGCAGAATTGGATAAACTAACCGGAAGAATTCGAAACCTGTGGGACCAGAGATTCACAGAAGACTGGTGTAAATTTACGGATTATTTGATAAGTAATTGTGATGACCAGATTACGTTTGTAGGTTTGCAAGACGTTTTGTGAGGTAAATTATTTGAATTATTGCAAAAATGGTTAAAGAGGTGGATTGTGAGTTAAGATAATTAAAGGCAATAGGAATTTAAGAAATGATAAAAATGGTGGATCATTAGAGGTACTGATGGAAGTCCAAAAAGAAAAAAAGAAAAAAAGATTGTATAAGATGTGGAGTTCTGTGGAATGTATAATAATTGGTATGTTGGTATTAATCAAAATTATATATATATATATGTGTGTGTGTGTATATATATATATATATATATATATATATATATATATATATGAGAACTTTGCTTCAGGAAGAGAACAGAAATCATTCCGCAACGGCACGGTGGCAGTGGGAGGCCCTCACTGGTTCTGATTTGAAGGAGAGGCAGAGCTGGGTATCATCTGCATACTGATGAACACCCAGCCCAAACCCCCTGATGATCTCTTCCAGTGGCTTCATATAGATGTTAAAGATCATGGGGGAGAGGACGGAGCCCTGAGGCACCCCACAAGTGAGAGCCCAGGGGTCCGAACACTCATCCCCCCCACTTTCTGGACACAGACCAGGAGAAGGAAGAAGAAGACTTTGGATTTGATATCCTGCTTTATCACTGCCTGAAGGAGTCTCAAAGCAGCTAACATTCTCTTTCCCTTCTTCCCCAACAACAAACACTCTGTGAGGTGAGTGGGGCTGAGAGATTTCAGAGAAGTGTGACTGGCCCAAGGTCACCCAGCAGCTGCATGTGGAGGAGCGGAGACGCGAACCCAGTTCACCAGATTACGAGTCTGCCGCTCTTAACCACTACACCACACTGAACCACTTTATAACAGTCCCCTGAGTTCCCAGATCCTCTAGACCAGGCATAGGCAAACTCCGGCCCTCCAGATGTTTGGGACTACAATTCCCATCATCCCTGACTACTGGTCCTGCTAGCTAGGGATGATGGGAATTGTAGTCCCAAACATCTGGAGGGCTGGAGTTTGCCTATGCCTGCTCTAGGCGGTCCAAATGTGATAAAGATGTGACTATTTGAGGAGGGACTTGAAAGGGAAAAGACTTGACAACCAGAGAGAGGAAAGCTATTAACACCAAGCAGCTTAATACTAGACATGAGGTAGGAAGAAGAAACAGAATATCTATCCAGACATTTGTTTTCTTTCACAGTAAGGGCTGGTTGTTAATCACTGATTAACAGCAAATACAGGTGTCCTTTCTCAAAGATAGTGCAATTATGGTGCACAACGTTGCTTGATAATCAAAGGCAGTTGTTGCTTGGTGCCTCTAGCTTCAGCAGAGACACTATGAGTCCAAAAACAATGTTCTGAATGTATTATAAACATGCAACACCAGATGGCACTGGAGAGCAGAAAAAAATTCTTCGTTATTTTCCATAGCGGTCCCCCCCCCCTTTTGTTATAACCATTTAATTTCTGACTTATTTATAGCGGTTTTTTTCCTGTGTATAGATCCACACTTGAGCTCTTTAGCACTGCTGAAGTATAGCTGGAACTGTGAATAAAACGGAAATTCCACCCACCACTTAATATAGCATCATGTTATTCAACTAGGCTCTTTCCCATAGCTAAAGTCGACTCACAGGTTACCCCTGTTCAGAGCTCCATTTGGTAGCCATTAAAACTTTCCTCTTCGCAATTTCTTCCGGTTTTATTGATGGCACTCGGGGAACTAATGATGGATAGCTTCTTCATTTCTTTTGAATTGCCTGTTTATTGCTCCTTGAATTGCTCCAGTGTCAGATTCTGCTCTGTTTGGGAGGGGAGAGGCAACTGGTTTCCTCGTCATCTTTTAAAAAGAGTGAAATTGTGCTATAATATTGGTAATCCTTCACTGCAGAAGGATTACAGTGTCTCCACTCATGGGCAGTTAAATATGTATGCCATATGTTAGATATGTATGCCAACCTTACTGTATGCTTGTGAAAGTGGACCACTTATAAATGCCATCTCCAACTCCTCGAAAGATTCCATCAACGGTGTCTCCGAAAATGTTTACATATCACTTGGGAAGACAGGCAAACTAATGCCAGTGTACTGGAAGAAGCAAAGATCACCAGTGTCAAAGCAATGATTCTTCAACATCTACTTCATTGGGCTGGTCATGTTGTGCGGATGCCTGATGATCATCTTCCAAAGCAACTACTCTATTCCGAACTTAAAAATGGAAAGCGTAATGCTGGTGGTCAACAAAAGAGGTTTAAAGACTCTCTCAAGGCAAATCTTTAAAAAGTAGTATAAACACCGACAACTGGGAAACACTGGCCTGCGGGCACTCCAATTGGAGAACAGCCTTTACCAAAGGTGTCATTGGCTTTGAAGATGCTCAAACTCAGGACGCAAGGGAGAAATGTGCTAAGAGGAAGGCACGCTTGGCAAATCCACACTGTGATTGGCTTCTGCCTGGAAACCAATGTCCCCACTGTGGAAGGACGTGTGGATCCAGAATTGGCCTCCACAGTCACTTACGGACTCACCGTTAAGACTTGTTTATGGAAGACAATCTTACTCGGCTACAAGTGATCGCCAAAGAAGAGGTATGCCTGGGCCAAGCGGAGAATATAGCTGCAGAGCTGCCTCTGTTACGGTAAGGTGCTACATTTGTATTCATACCTTCACAGATAAATTAAATTTTCAAATAACCCATTACTGCAATAAACCAGATGGAAACAATAATTTACATACATCAGGAAACTGGCACATAGGGAGCTTAGAGTCATGGGGGAAATAAGAGTGGAATGTTTTGCATAAATTATTGCATTTTAGTATGGAGTAGTTTGTGATTGTTTAATTGAATATATCTCCCTATTTATTGCTTTCAATTGCAAAATACTCAGAGCAAGCGCATTCATTTAAAAAATGATGCAAGAGTATTGCATTCACACAGAGAGCCTTAATGACAAAAAGTATCCAACTGTAATAACTTATTACAATTTAATTGGTGTGACCTATAAGCTATTAAAAAGAGAAATAATACTTGTGAATGTGTTTTTTTTATTTTTATTTTTTAAAAATATTATAGGATTATGGATGTTGCTGCAGTTGTTCTTTCTATCTACCCAATTAGTAACTTGTCTAGTACAGAAGTGATTTGCAATTTAGAAATTTATGATGGTAACAGGAAATAAAGAAGGGAACCAGGGAGAAATAATAATGGTTACTAAAAAAGAATTATGCTCCGGTATTTCACCCACTGAATAGATTATCAAGAATTAAGGTACCCCAAAGTGCTGTCTAATTAAAAGTTTGGATAAAAAGAACAGTTGTTTGTATACAGGATTACAAGTCATAATGTTGTACTGCAAGTAGGAGACAGGAACAGGGATAACTAGATATTTCAGAGAATAAAGAGCCCCCCCACCACCCAAGAGTGTAAAAAAATGGACCGAATCAAAATCAATAGTAAAATCTGTACTGGCACCAACTCAAAATGGTCATAATTATCCTAATCTCCATGGTACCTATTGCAACAGCCAGAATAAAGGAATCCATGTTTAAGCTAGACTGGATCTACACACAAGGGGGGGGGGTGCTATAGTCATTATAGATCATTATAATAAAAGGGGGGGAACCTTATGTAAAATTGCATAGACAAAGTTTTTTGCTCTGCAGCTCCATCTGGTGTCACAACGGAGTTACGACGATATAACTGACTGGGTGTAGCTGAGTAAAGTTGGTAAAGTTGCACTGCATTATTAAATCCTTGTTTGCCCTCTGTTGGAGGGGACGCAGCGTGAGAGGCACCGCTTGTACATGTGGTAGGATTGTAATCTCGTGACAAATTGGCATTGTGGGGAAATTTAATAAACAATATTACAGTCAAACCTCGGTTGTTGAATGTAATCCATTCCAGAAACCCATTCGACTCCCCAAAGCGTTCGAAAAACGAGGCACAATTTCCAGTTGACTGCAGGAGCTTCCTGAACGCAAGCAGAAGCCGCATTGGACGTTTGGCTTCTGAAAAAAGTTCAAAAACCAGAACACTTCCGGCGTTCAGGAGCCGAAACATTCCAAAACAGAGGAGTTTGGGAACCAAGGTTCAACTGTATTATTATATTTAAGACTAGCTGGCAACACAGGAGCGAGCAATATTTCTTCTGCAATAAAAGAGACAAAGATAGAGGCTGCATACACACATTTAGAGCGCTCACCAAAGAATCCTGCGAACTGTAGTTTACCCCTTTCAGAGCTATAATTCTCAGCATCCTTAAAAAACTACAGTTCCCAGGATTCGAGGGTGCTTTAGATATATTGATTTATTATATATGGTGTGTATGCACCCCTCAAAAGCACCACTGCAAACACAGTGAAGAAAGTGCCTCATCCCCCCTCGAACCAAACCCCCCTCAGAAAAAAAACACTACTGAGAATATCCTCTCCAATTTGCCACCATGAATTGGGAAGGCAAACTGAGGAGGTCATTTTAGCTCATTCTATCCACATGGAGATGATTCACCTAAATTAAGAGGGGAACATCAGTAGCTCTGTTTATATGGCGCACTTGAATGAACAAACATTTTCATTTTCCCAGGACTTTAATAAGCAGATCAGGGACACAGTTGACTTATTCTAAAAGGCTGCTATCCAGCACAGAATTAAGAATGCTTTAGCCTATGGAAATCAGCAGGTTTGACCACATAAACTCCGGGCTGGATTTGGGCCAAAGAATAAATAATATCCCTTTGGCTGAATCAGCTTGCTGCGTGTCTGCATGATTCCAGCAGAATCTTTTCCTAACCCAGCACATTCTCTTTTCTGTGCAAGACGTAACACTGTGGACCAATTTAAATAATGTTAAAAAGTAATCCCACTGTGTATCTCCTTCAAGGGAAATTTGGTTCTTGTGCGTGGTGGGGGAAGCATATTTAAGAAAGCCATCCCCCCCCCTTATGAAAAACCCTAATCTTCTCGGTTTCACTATGACATTTGAATGTTCTGTCTACTCCACATCTCTCCCTTGGTGCCCACAGAACAGCAGGAAACAATTATCCCATGACTGCATTCTGCTCTGCTGACATTATCCCTTTTAAATAAAATGAAGACTGCAGGAAAACAATTGCCTGAGAAGTGCTGATTTTTGGGTGACCCGCCAGGTACAAGTCAGCAGCCTGGTATAATCGGAAAGGCGGGTCGAGTCTTTTACTTATTCTCAAGAAAACAGGAAGGAGCACAAAATCTTGTCCCTCCCTCCTTCTCATAATACAGTGGTACCTCGGGTAAGCGGGTGGCGCTGTGGGTTAAACCACAGAGCCTAGGACTTGCCAATCAGAAGGTCTGCGGTTCGAATCCCCGCGACGGGGTGAGCTCCCATTGCTTGATCCCTGCTCCTGCCAACCTAGCAGTTCAAAAGCACGTCAAAGTGCAAGTAGATAAATAGGTACCACTCCGGCGGGAAGGTAAATGGCGTTTCCGTGCGCTGCTCTGGCTCGCCAGACTAAGCGGCTTAGTCATGCTGGCCACATGACCTGGAAGCTGTACGCCAGCTCCCTCAGCCAATAAAGTGAGATGAGCGCCACCACCCCGGAGTCGGTCACGACCTGACCTAATGGTCAGGGGTCCCTTTACCTTTACCTTACCTCGGGTTACAAACGCTTCAGGTTACAGACGCTTCAGGTTGCAGACTCCACTAACCCAGAAATAGTACCTTGGGTTAAGAACTTTGCTTCAGGATGAGAACAGAAATTGTGCTCTGGTGGCACAGCGGCAGCAGGAGGCCCCATTAGCTAAGGTGGTGCTTCAGGTTAAGAACAGTTTCAGGTTAAGAACAGACCTCCAGAACGAATTAAGTACTTAACCCGAGGTACCACTGTACTAGAACCTGGAGTCATCTAATGAAGTTGAATGTTGGGAAATTCAGGACAAAGAAAAGGAAGTACTTATCCACATAGTGTTTGTTTTATTTTATTTATTGTATTTGCTAGCCTCTTTATCGTATAGTTAAAGCTATGGTTTCCCCAGTAGTGATGTATGGAAGTGAAAGCTAGACCATAAAGAAGGCTGATCACTGAAGAATTTATGCTTTTCAATTCTGGTGCTGGAGGAGACTCTTGAGAGTCCCATGGACCGCAAGAAGATCAAATATATCCATTCTTAAGGAAATCAATCCTGAGTGCTCACTGGAAGGACAGATCATCATGAAGCTGAGGCTCCAATACTTTGGCCACCTCATGAGAAGAGAAGACTCCCTGGAAAAGACCCTGATGTTGGGAAAGATGGAGGGCACAAGGAGAAGGGGACGACAGAGGACGAGATGGTTGGACAGTGTTCTCGAAGCTACAAACATGAGTCTGACCAAACTGCGGGAGGCAGTGGAAGACAGGAGTGCCTGGCGTGCTCTGGTCCATGGGGTCACAAAGAGTTGGACACGACTAAACGACTAAACAGCAACAAAAAAAGCCTCTTTATCTTACCCAAAGCAACCTGAAGCGACTTACAACCAACCAACCAAAACAAACCAAAACAAAACAAACTAAAAACAAAAAACTTTCCCCCCACAGATACATTAAAACCAAGAGGAAAACAACAACAACAACAACAACAACAACAACAACAACAACAACAACAACAACAACAACAACAGATAATTAAATGTCAAATGCCTGGTTATACAGGGAAGGTTTTTTTCCTGACACCTAACGATATGTAACGAAGGCACCAGGTGAGCTTCCCTGGGGAGAGCATTTCCCAAACATCCTGAAATTCTTATTCTTATTCTTATTCTTTATTGAATTTATATACCACACTATATGTCTCAGCGCAGTTCATGGAACAAAATCAAAATATAAAACCACAAAATATATAATCAAAATAAAAACAACCAACCCAATAACCCCTAGCCCCAAATCTGCCCCCATCATAAAAGGGCATAGGATGTCAATCAAATCAACCAAAGGCTTGGTTAAAAAGGGATGTTTTTGCCTGGCACCTAAAGGTGTATCATGAAGGCGCCAGGCGAGCTTCTTATGAGCAGTTTCATACAGATGCCAAATGGAACCTTCTGTGTACCCTCATAGCTCATTAGCAAATAAAAGACTAGAATGGACCATTTTTATAGGGCTGCCATACACTAAGATTTTCCCAGGCGAAAGTGACTTTTGTGTTTTCCTTAAAAAAGAAAAAAGTTCAATAACTTTGGGGGTTCTTTTTAAAAAGCTCAACAATTTTGGGGTGTTTCTAAAAAAAATCTCAGCGACTTTCGGGTTGTCTTGTCCTTGATTTTACTTTTTGAAATATGGCAACCCTACATTATGAAATCGTTAGATTCTGTTTTGTTTGGATATTTTCAAGGCACTATCACAATGATTCACAGTAGGATCCCAAGAATGCGGCCCTGTTTTGAATCTGATTCTTCATTTCCTGATGTTGTCGTACACAAGCACGTTCCTTCAAGGACTGATGAAGTGCTGTTATGGTGACAAGGTGATGTCATAACACAGCCAACCCTTTTGCAGCTCAGATCATTCTGTACTCTGCATATTGTCACAATACTGATGAGAAATGGTTCTAAGTGGGCCATTCATCCTTTACAATGAAAATAAATTATATGACTCAGAAACCTCTGTGAAAACGCATTGACTTTGTAGTATCATCAGTTCGCATGCTTGATATTTGAATTTTTTAATAAAAAATTCTGGAAACAGCAGTACAGTAACAGGAAGGGAGATTGAAGCCCAATTCTTAATACTGAGGCAGGTGGGTTTTTTTTTTTAATGAGATAAGTGTTATCTTTGTTCAGTTTATTTTTATCCCACTTTTCCACAGCACCTACAGCTCAAAACACCTTACAGTAAATAGCAAAGTATACTTTTTTTTTTAAAGCACTGTTTTAAAAAAGCACCAAACCAATTCATAGGGTGAGATTTAATTGCAGTGTCCTGCTTTCGCAAATGGGACTTATCCTTCTCCTCTACCCCATGCAGTCTCATGTGTGCCCCCCCCAAAAAAAAATCTTTTCTGAAGCTTTGGGGGAACTTCTGGTGCAGTTGAGTCCACAGGAGAACAGGAAGAAGAGGACTTCTTCTGTGTCCCCTGGTGTGAAGACAAAACCAACAATTCCATAAACCTCACATAAATTCAAGATTGCAACATCTGAAAATAATATCAAATAATCAAACTGGCTGTATCGCAAGTACAAGTGAAAATGGAAATTAGCAGGATAGAGCAACAAAAGACAGAGTTAAAGAGAGAGGGAAATCTCTAACTCAGTCCTCGTTCCTGTGGGAATGCTGGGGATAGTAGGAGAGGATATATTGAATAAATATTATCCTTCCTCACTCATGCTAGTGAGCTAATAGTAGAGCACATTCCCTTGTATGGGACGTGGGTGGCGCTGTGGGTTAAACCACAAAGCCTAGGACTTGCCGATCAGAAGGTCGGCGGTTCGAATCCCTGTGACAGGGTGGGCTCCCGTTGCTTGGTCCCTGCTCCTGCCAACCTAGCAGTTTGAAAGCATGTCAAAGTGCAAGTAGATAAATAGGTACCACTCCAGTGGGAAGGTAAACGGCGTTTCCGTGCGCTGCTCTGGTTCGCCAGAAGGGGCTTAGTCATGCTGGCCACATGACCCAGAAGCTGTCTGCGGACAAACGCCAGCTCCCTTGGTCAATAAAGCGAGATGAGCGCCGCAACTCCAGAGTCAGTCACAACTGGACCTAATGGTCACGGGTCCCTTTACCTTTACCTTTAGTTGATAGATTCATTAGAACCATTTGAGATAAGCAATCAAGTCTGGCTTGTCCAGATTGGATTATTCCTGGTAAATCCCCTTTAGTTCCCTCTTGAAAACAAGAATGACACAACAGTCTTCCTCAAGAAAGTAATGATAAGGTTTACTTACACTCAGTTCACAGTGTGATCCTGAAGGCAGGCTTTAGCTTGTAGCTACAGTTACAGAGAAAAGTGTGGGTTCATTCTCTTGTGAGGGATGAGCCCATGTGCTGCTGGCTGAGAGCCAGCACACAGCAAAAGCATCAAGAAGAGATTGGATCACTATGTGAGAAGGACAATCGTGACTTCAAGGAAGAATGGGAACTTTTTACAAATTATCTAAAAAGACAACAAAAGGATTTGGACTCCTTGGCAGGTTTTGAATAAACATCCACAAATTTATTAGTTGAATATATGATAGAAAGGCTAGGATATGTACAATTTTATAATACAGCGGTACCTCGGGTTAAGAACTTAATTCGTTCTGGAGGTCCATTCTTAACCTGAAACTGTTCTTAACCTGAGGTATCACTTTAGCTAATGGGGCCTCCCGCTACTGCCGATTTCTCTCATCCTGAAGCAAAGTTCTTAACCCGAGGTACTATTTCTGGGTTAGCGGAGTCTGTAACCTGAAGCATCTGTAACTTGAAGCATCTGTAACCCGAAGTACCACTGTATGCAGAGGACAATATGTGCAAAGAAACCAGAGGGGGGAGCTGAGGGAAGTCTTTTGGTGGGGGGGAGAGGGAAGGAGGGGGGCAATAAAAAGGGATAAAAAATGTAATTGATTATTTGGATTGATAATTTGTTTAGTTGAATAAATTATTTAGTTTAATAAAAATATTTTTAAAAGAAGAAGAAGAAGAAGAAGAAGAAGAAGAAGAAGAGGAGGAGGAGGAGGAGGAGGAGGAGGAGGAGGAGGAGGAGATCGGATCAAGAGGATCAAGAGAAAAAAGGGGTCTCCCAGGGTCACGGCCATCTACCTGGTCACACATAGGGGGAGGATGCTCCAGACCAGGTGTGACAGGAAGTCCTCCAGGCTGGAGCAACATTCCCCTGTGTGTCCACTCTGGGCAAACAGGAAATGTTCTATTTGACTGCTTCAGCGATGTTGCACTCCACTGTTGCTAATGCTAGTCTTATGGTATGCCAGGAGACCATCAGCAGCCTGGCCTCAATGCAGTTCCAAGTTCTTGGTGGTGGGGCCTTCTCAGCAGGCTAGATAGTTCACAGGTGTTTCCCTCATCTCTCCTTCCAAGGAGGCTGACAGCAGCAAGAGAGAAATGATGGGCATGACGATGATGGCAAGGTCTCTTTCCCAGCCTCCCCTGTGTTCTTCCTGCACTTACTGGGAGTAATCTTTGCCCATATCATTTGTCGAGCCTAGTGAACTTGTTATTTGTATTTAAGTTCCATTTGTGAACCCCCTGCGTTGCCCGGGTACAAGGGGGAAAAGGCGACAAGGGGGTTTGACCCAAAGTTCTTTCCCTTGGGGTCTTTCTCTGCATTTGACAGCTTCACGAAAAAAAGTTTCCTTGTCACAGCAGTTGTGGCGGCAGCAGCAGCTTATGACTTCTCTCCAGAAAGCCCAAGGAAGCGCAGAAATGATTTCCCGTGCCTGCAGCAATGATGAGGGGCGGCATAAAAGGTTTCAATAAATAAATAAAATTACAATCTCTCTGTGTCTCCTCTAGAGGCTCCCTACAGAAAGTAAAATACCCAGTTTAAAAATGATAAGGAACGGTTGCTTTAACTGGAAGCTCACGAGGGACCTTTAACTCAGAGGAAAAGAGCCCCCCCCTTCCCAAACACATCAACTTTGTATCCAGCCATAGCTATTACATGCACAGCTGTCTCAATTCCCCTTTCACTTTCCTGTCACAACACAGAGTTTAGGCTGCCAGGCTGGCAACTGGAATAGGGGTGGCTTAGTTTTGCCTGCCCATTTTTTCCCCCTTTTAGCTTTTAAATTGTCTGGTGCAGAAGTATTTTTGTCCCTGAGTTTCTCTGAGCTTTAAAATGTCAAATATTAATGTTTTGGGGTTTTATTAAAGTCTGTAAGCCTTCAGGAACAGAATGGGGTTTTTGTTTTGTTTTTTAAAATGTATTTTGCATAGGAAGCTGCCTTTTATACCGAGTCTGCCATTGGTTCGTCTAGCTTAGTATTGTCTACACTGATTGGCTGTTCCAGATTCCAGTCAGGGGTCTTTCCCAGTCCCACAGAGAGATGGCTGTTAGATTGCATTTCTTAGTGCAGAAAGTATTGATCTGATGTGTAGAGATCTTTCCTATTCTAATTAATTCAAGAGGGTTCTGGGGGGTTCTGGAAGCTTCTCTGTGTGAAAGAAACAAGCAGAAGGTTCATGGTGCTTGGGTTATATACCTTCAGAGAAGCTGAGTACAGCAGGTTTAAACTGGTTCTCTTCCCTTTTTCTGTCAAGGTCATGCTGATTATAAAATTAGGGCCAGAAGGAGCCTAGGTTTCTTTTTCTTTCTCTCTCTCTTTTCCTTCTGGTGTGGTGTTCTGTACATAGTATGCTTAGTGTTAAGGTTTAGACTTCTTATAAGTTATTGCAAGTTTAAGTCTGCTGCAACTGGGTTTATTATGGACAGCGCCAATCCTGAATGTATTGGATTTGTGACCATTATGCTCATTGGCCTTCAGTAGCAGTGAAGCTCTGCTGGATGAAATACAATTGCCTCTGGTCTATTTTGAGGGGGGTCCTGCAACGTGTTTTAAGTTTTTACTCTGCTAACTATACATTGGAATCTACTGTGGATCAGTATTGAGTAGAATTTAATGACATTGGCAGGGACTGAACCTGGGATCTTCTGTGTGCAAAGCAAATGTTCAACCAGTGCTTTAGGGCTCTTTTCTAAAATGCCTTAAATTTTTTAGAGCAATCCTAAATATAGGAAGCTGGCATGCATACCCTCCAACATTTCTCCAATGAAAATAGGGACATCCCATTCCATTATCATCATCATTTCACTATTTATACACCACCCATTTGACTGGGTTGCCCCAGCCACTCTGGGCAGCTTCCAACATACATATAAACATAATAAAACATGGAACATAAAAAACCCTTCCCCCATGCAGAGCTGCCTTCAGGTGGCTCAGGGGTCGCGTAACTCCATACCCTCCATTATTTCTCCAATGAAAATAGGGACGTCCTATTGCAAAGCGGTTTTCCCAGTAGTGATGTATGGAAGTGAGAGCTGGACCATAAAGAAGGCTGATAACCGAAGAATTGATGCTTTTGAATTATGGTGCTGGAGGAGACTCTTGAGAGTCCCATGGACTGCAAGAAGATCAAACCTATCCATTCTGAAGGAAATCAGCCCTGAGTGCTCACTGAAGGACAGATCCTGAAGCTGAGGCTCCAATACTTTGAGAAGACTCCCTGGAAAAGACCCTGATGTTGGGAAAGATGGAGGGCACAAGGAGAAGGGGACAACAGAGGACGAGATGGTTGGATAGTGTTCTCGAAGCTACCAGCATGAGTTTGACCAAACTGCGGGAGGCAGTGGAAGACAGGAGTGCCTGGCGTGCTCTGGTCCATGGAGTCATGAAGAGTCGGACAGGACTAAACGATTAAACAACAAGAACAATGCAAAGCGGGACATTCTGGGATCATATGTCAGGGACTGGACTGAAGAGGAATGGTGGAAACCGCCTCCCTCTCCTCTTGAACCTTCCAGAGAAAAGGAAGACAGCATAGATTTACAACAGTGGTTGCAGGAGGTCACAGCTCAAGAGATAGAAGAGGGACAAAGCTGGGAAATAATGGGAGAAGCAGAGCAGGAACAGTTGGCTGACACGTTATCATTGGAAAGCATTCCAGATCCCCCTTCTCCCAGAACACAGCAGGCAGTGAAAGTAGGAGAGCAGAGGCCGAAGGCAATTGTCCCTAAGAAGACGCCATAAGGGAGGTCGGGCTGTTGACAACTGAGAAGGGAAGCGGGGAGGAGATTACTCGGAGCAACGTCATTACCCCGAGAGGCAACATTCCTTTTTCTTTTCTTAAAATATTTTTATTAAACAATTTCAACATAATAAATAATCAATTACATTATTTTTCCCTCCCCCCCATCCCTCCCTCTCCCCCCCCCCAGGACATCCCTCAGCTCCCCTCTCTGGTTTCTTTGCACATATTTTTCTCTACATATTATAAAATTGTACATATCTTTGCCTTGTCTATCGTATGTTCAACTAATAAATTTGTGGATGTTTATTCAAAACCTGCCAAGGATTCCAAATCATTTTGTTGTCTTTTTATGTAATTTGTAAAAAGTTCCCATTCTTCCTTGAAGTCACGATTGTCCTTGTCACACAGTTTATATGTCAGCTTGGCCAATTCCGCAGAGTTCATCAATTTGTCTTGCCGCTGTTCTTTCGTTGGGATTTCCTCATTCTTCCATCCTTGTGCTAACAAGACTCTTGCCGCTGTTGTAGCATACATAAATAAATAATTTATTTATTTTTCTTGACAGGTCTTGTCCTGCAATCCCTAACAAAAATGCTTCTGGTTTTTTTTACAAATGTCATTTTAAACATTTTTTTCCAATTCATTATATATCATTTTCCCAAAAAAATTAACTTCTCTACATTCCCACCACATATGATAAAAAGTACTTTTTCTTTACATTTCCAGCATATATTTGACCCATTTTTGTACATTTTTGCTATTTGTACTGGTGTGATAAACCATCTGTACATCATTTTCATATAATTTTCTTTCAAAAGAGAACAATCTGTAAATTTCAGATTTACCAGTACTTTCCACAGTTTTTCCCAGTCCTCAAATTGTATATTTTGTCCTATATCTTGTGCCCATTTAATCATGACTGATTTGACCTCCTCATCTTTTGTTTCCCATTCTAGTAGAATACTATATGCTTTCTTCAGCAGCTTCCCTTTTTCTTCTATAACTTCCTTTTGTATAACTAAACATTTCTAAGCGTCTCTCTGTGAACATTGCATGAAAGACATTGGTAAGAGCTTCTTGTCTACCTATTACTGGCAGCCTGCCATGAGGGGGAGGGATCGGATTCCTTCAAGCCTGACATCATATCAGAAACCGGGACTGCTCTTGTAAATCCAGGACTGTCCCTGGAAATAGGGAAACTAACTTATTAAATTTACACAAGCAAAGGAATGTGCACCTAGACCAACATAGGGAAGGGCCATAACTCAGTGGTAGACCATCCATCCTGCAAGATAACCCCATGTTCAATTCCTGGCACTTCCAGGTAGGGTTGGGGCAGACTTCTACCTGAAATCCTGAAGGGCTGCCACCATTCCATGTAGACAATACTGAGCTTGATGGATTGATGGTCTGATGAGGCATCTTCCTATGATCATATGTGTTATATATAGGACTGTCTCCGAAGACAGTTCGGAAACTTCAGCTGGTGCAGAATTTAGCGGCGAGGTTGCTCCCCTGGAGCAAGACTGTTTGAGCATGTTACACACTGTTTGCACTTCTGCTGTGGGCTCACTTGTGGAGATGAAACCGATCACTTCTTTTTCTTAGACATTTTCACAGAAATGCAGCCGCTCCACCAAGTTAGTGGCTAAATATCTCTATTTGGTTTTTTGTCGTCGAAATACACTGCAGTCATCTGATCTCCTTGGAGACCTAGAGATAGGACGATAGACTGCTCTGCCTCCTTTCTTTTAGCAAATGTTTTGTGCCACTGGGGAAGTGGTAATTCTGTATTGATTTGTTTTTTATGTTGTATGTGATGCCAATGAAGGTTTTACGATATGATATTACACCGATCCTGGTCCAACTGCACTGCCTACCAATTAGTTTCCGGGCCTGATTCAAAGTGCTGGTTTTGACCTATAAAGCCTTAAATGGCTTGGGACCACAATATCTCAAGGACCAATTCTTTCCATATAAACCTACCCGGTCCCAGAGATCATCTTCTGAAGCCCTTCTTCATGTGCCTCCTCCTTGAGAGGTCTGGAGGGTGGCAACATGAGAACAGGGCCTTCTCTGCAGTGGCTCCCCAGCTGTGGAATGCTTTCCCCTGGGAAGTTCGCACGGCGCCTTCATTACATACCTATAGGCGCCAGGCATTTGGTTGATTTGATTGACTTCCTATGCCCTTTTAAAATGTTTTTTTTGGGGGGACAGGAGGCTATTGGGTTGCTGTTTTTATTTTTATTGTGCATTTTGTGGTTTTATATCTCAGTGAACTCCCCTGAGACACCCAATTACAGGGCAGTATATAAATTCAATAAATAATATTAATTTTCCCTTTGTTGAAACTAAGGCTCTTGAGAGAAGACCTTAAGATGTCTGGATTGATGTCTGGATTTTCTGACTGAAAATCAAACTAGTCATGGCCAGGGTTGTTTCACACTTTAACTCATGCAGTCATTCATCATAGGAAATTACGAAGGGTAATCTTTCTAAGCGTCAGGCAAAGAAGCCAACTCCTGTCACTAGAGAGGAGAGCCTTAATTTGCAGAAATGTGTATCTAAAAATGTTCCTCACCAAATCATCTGCTTAGTCTCTTTCATTTCTCGACTGTCATTTTGGCAGCTCTCTGGAGCACTCGCCCGAATGAGTGGCATAGTCACATACAGCTACAGAAAATATGCTTTTTTAAAAATAGACTGTAAAGGCACTTAATTTTAAGAAAGTGGGGGACCATTTCCAGCGTGATAGCTGAAGCAGAGATGTGTCAGTCATGTCATGTCATAATGACAGGCAACAGTGCACTGAAGGCACATCATTCTGACATTCTAGATAGGAAGAATATTTTAAAACCAGCTTTCTAAAAATGAGGCTGAAAAAGAACTAATTTTAATCGCTCTGGTTTTAAGGGCTTAACTTGATTTCCACTCTTCATTAAATGCTCTCTAGATTGCCAATAGCAACGACACAAATCCATATGCAATTCCAAAAAGTCGTAGAACCACTCAAATAGACGTGTTTGTCTTCCCCTAGGGATTATGGAATTTATTTGACAATTTATTTACTTAAGAAATGCATATATGGCCCTTTGTCAAAAAGCCACAAGGCATTTACAAATTAGTGCTAAAGTTATAAGTTTAATGTACATAAAATGTGTGTTTAAATACATTGTATTTGGAATGCTATAAAGAGAAGTTTGTGTTATGGGAGAGGTTCCACTCTGGCAAAAGCGTCGGAAAAGGCTGGTGTTTTTCCATTCCAGCGGGGTTTAAGTTACTTGGTGTCTCATCTCAGGAAAACTGAGATGCAGCTCTCATAGCAGGAGAGGAAGATTGAGAAATCATAGATGGTTAGTAGCAACAATAGCAGAGAAGCTCTGTGGTGATGAAAAAGGTTAGGTTCTCTCTCTGGGACCAGAGAGAGGAAAGTTTACTGAACTGCATAAAAAAAATAAAGGACTGAATCACATTACAGTACTTGACTGTAGTGTGTTGCTTTGTATTTTGTTCTTGTAACTTCTTAAACTAGATTTAAGACTGTGCTGCAGTAAAGTTTTGGAACTTATTCTTGGGGTGGGAAGCTCATTTATTTCTACACAAGGTAGAGTTCAGTAATTCTGCTGAACAATTCCAACAATGAGTTACACAATAAACAGCATGATAAATATATAAAACATAATGTCCATGAAATACAACAAGTTACAAAGGACCATTATTTTAAGCAATACATAATGGTATGTAATAAATAGGCAGTACCTAATGAGCAGCAGTGTCAAATTATTCACAGCATTGAACCAGCAACAAACTCTAAAACTCACCCCTAGCAAAATACTGGTGTTCTAATAACATAGGATATTGTCTACTCATTTCAGATGCAACTATAAAACATAATACATATTTAACAGCAGTAGCAGTGTAAAAAAAATAAGGGGTTGTAGTCAGTGTACTGCTAAGTTATAGTTAAAGCATACTGCTAAGTTAAAGAGAATAATGGGAGAAGCAAATTAAAAGGAGAACAGATGAAAGGCAAATTTGAGGAAAAGGTTTATATATATCTCTTAGGCTGTCTTCATTTGGTTTGGTCTTGGTTTTCAGCTTCTTTAGCTATTTTTCTACATCAGCATATACATCTGTCTATGCAAAACTAGCTCTTAATACACACACACACACACACACACACACACACACACACACACACACACAATGGCAGAACCGCCCATCTCTCAGCTGGGAGTTTTCCTTCCACCTCCCAGGCTCTCTTAGAACGGAAGTTGAGAGCTGTTCATTTATCCAAGTTCGCTGAATGTTTATTTAGCAAAAGTCCCATACTTTTTCACAGTGTGCGTATGAACTGTTCAACAGCAATCTCCTCGAGATAGACAAATGAGTTATTATGCATAACTCTAGTCCAAATATTGTACTTTTGATGATAAAGCATTGGGCTTATATCTGCCACCTCTTTTGAAAAGCTGGTGTAAATCATAAGCTAGAGCTCCCTACTTCAAGAGTTCAGTGCAGCTAAACACAATGGGTAGTCTTAAATAAGCCATTATCTCCCAGCCTCTCATCTATAATATGGAGAGATTAGTTCTGGACAGATTTACAAGGATTACAATAGAAAAATAAAGTATGTGAATTGCTTTCAGAACTTTGGAAAAAGCTGTAGGGGGGAAAAGAGAGCTTTTTTTAAAAAAAGAATTGATACTGTCCCTGGTTCGAAGCACAGTTTTAAGAGGCCAAAGACAGATTTGAATTATAACATCATGAGAGCTAATAATGTGCCAATTCTTTTACTTGTGTATTGAGATTCACAACACATGTTAAAATGATCATCTGGTAATAGGTACAGGGCAGGCAGGAAGTATCATTTTTAAAAGTTGTACTTCCCAACAATTGCATCGTAACTGTCATTTATCCATGTGCTGCCACCTGGAAAAAAATCAATTCTTTGTCAATCAGACAAGGGATAATTTGAACTCCTTGAAAGAACCGAATTCACACTCATTCTATAGATACCGCATATAGATATCCCCCGTTGCGGGGATCCGAACTGCCAACCTTCTGATCGGCGAGCCCAAGAGGCTCAGTGGTTTAGACCGCAGTGCCATCCACATCCTGAATAAACAAGCACGCAATCACTGATAGGTCCACCTGCCATTGTGAGGCTCAAAGCAATGAAGATGATGCCTCCCCAGCTGTTGCCATTGGCTGTGGGTTTCTTGTGATGTCACAAAAGCACTTGGCAACTGAGTGGATATAAAGGCAGGCCAAGGGGAAAGCCCTTTTCTGTTTCCAGCAGGACACACCTGGCAATGTGTGGTACGGAAGCTGTACTACCCGGGACAGGTTGGGGTTGTGCAGAGTTGTTAAGGCAGCAGAGAGCATTGTTGGCTGCCCACTCTCCACCTTAGAGCAGATTTATGCCACAAGGTGCCATAGGAAGGCACTGGACATAGTAAAAGATCCATCGCATCCTGGTCACTGTCTCTTTGAGCTCCTGCCGTCGGGACGGAGATACAGGACGATGAAGACAAGAACAAGCCGTCTTAAGAACAGCTTCTTCCCCAGAGCGATCTCGGCCCTGAATGGGAAGCCTGGACTTTGAAAGTCATCTAATCTTCCTTGCTGTTTTATACTGTATTGTTTTAATTAGTGTTTTTATAGTTGATTTGATTTTGTGTGGAGTGCCCTACCTGGGTGGATGGAGCAGCCAAGTAATTTCGTTGTCCCCGAGAGGGGGCAATGACAATAAAGATGATATTATTATTATTATTATTATTATTATTATTATTATTATTATCATCATCATCATTATTATTATTATCATTATGTGACATTCAGCATTGCCCAGGTTTCTTCCACTTGGAGGAGGCAAAGTGGTGAATGTAAGGAGGCAATCCTCTGGCAGTGGGATGCTAGGGAGTGATAATAAGGCAAGTTTGCTTGCTTGAAGGCTGCTGGAAGCTGGTTGGAAGCTGGTGGACGTCTCATGATGGACCTTAGAGAAGCTGGCAGATGTTGGTGGATGGAAGCCAGTGGCATTTGGATTCAGAAGTTGGTGGAGGCTACAAAGCTAAAGCAGATTGATGTTTGTGGATGTTGGCTGATGGAAGTTCACCTTTGGAAGACAGTCAACAGAAGCCAGTTTGCTTGAGGGCTGCTGGTATCCGTGGTTGGAAACTGGTGGACGTCTCATAATGATCTTAACAGTAGCTTCTGGGACAACGGGACACCGTGATGGAAACCAGAGCACACAAAAACGCCGTCTACCTTCCTGCCACAGCGATACCTATTTATCTACTTGCACTGACCTTCTTTCGAACTGCTAGGTTGGCAGGAGCTGGGACAGAGCAACGGGAGCTCACCCCATCACAGGGATTCAAACTGCTGACCTTCTGATCAGCAAGCCCAACAGGCTCAGTGTGCCATATCAAGAAGTAGCACTAATGCATATTGCCACTTCCTATGGGTCAACCCTAGGGCATCAGTGTTTAGCAGGGAATTTCATGAGCAGATAAGTCATTAAGGTTGCCAAGTTGGGAGCATCCCAAACCCTGAGATTTCAGGCTCCAAATCTGAGACCTGGTGTGGCACAAGGTGATGTCATGGGGGCGAGTCCTGGAGATGAAGGTTATCTGGGAGATGGGAGCAGAGTAGGGCAGACCACCTGTCACCAGGAGGGCAAACCTGGAAACTTTGGGTCAGACTAAACACGCTTACTAGGCAATAATTCCACTGATAAAGGTAAAGGTAAAGGACCCCTGAGAGTTAGGTCCAGTCACAGACGACTCTGGGGTTGCGGCTCTCATCTCGCTTTACAGGTTGAGGGAGCCAGTGTTTGTCCACAGACAGTTTTTCCGGGTCATGTGGCCAGCATGACTAAACCACTTCTGGCACAATGGAGCACCAAAACCAGAGCAGCGCATGGAAACACCGTTTACCTTCCCACCAGAGCCGTACCTCTTTATCTACTTGCACTTTTTGACGTGCTTCCGAACTGCTAGGTTGGCAGGAACAGGGACTGAGCAACGAGAGCTCACCCCGTCGTGGGGATTCGAACTGCCAACCTTCTGATTGGCAAGCCCAAGGCTCAGTGGTTTAGACCACAGCACCACCCACGTCCCATAATCCCACTAATAGGAGTGTGCTATTAGATAACCAATAACTGGGGGGAGAGAAAAGTTTGTGTGCATGTCACAACTCCCAGGCTAGCAGCTAGTGAAATCAGAGACGCAGAGCTACTGTTAGTTCTTTTCTTGAATTCAACAGAATACACAGAGAGACCATGAATTATGTTCCTCTCAGCCTCAATGCATAGCTCAGAGTGGCCGCTCTGCACCCCTTGCAGCACTTCCTAGCTGCCAAACCCCTCCTTACTGCTTACGGTGGCCGGCAATGGAATATTTCTGTCTCTGTTTAGCCTTCTGCTCTAAGATTCAAAGGGATCGCCTGGAAAAGGAGCAGGTTCCACCAGGCTTTCAAGTGAAGTGGTACCCACTGTCCATTGTATTGCTTCTCTCACTTCTGAGTCCTGTCTGTGTTCAAGACTAGAGCATCTGCTAGCTTGCTCCGGTGCCTCATCCTCCATTATTTCTTCTCTTTGCTTCTTCTTCTGGGGTGTGTCCTGTTTGCCACCACCATGGTCAAGATAACACCAACATTGTACAGTGGTACCTCAGGTTACATATGCTTCAGGTTACAGGCTCCGCTAACCCAGAAATCGTGCTTCAGGTTAAGAACTTTGCTTCAGGATGAGAACAGAAAACGTGCTCCGGCGGCGTGGCAGCAGCAGGAGGCCCCATTAGCTAAAGTGGTGCTTCAGGTTAAGTACAGTTTCAGGTTAAGTACAGACCTCCGGAATGAGTTAAGTACTTAACCCGAGGTACCACTGTATATGGACCCAGTTCAAGCTGCAACTTTGAGCTCAGATGCCTCGTTTGACTGTAACTGAATATTTGACCCATGGTTTTATAAGCAGAATATCATGGTTGTGTTCAGTTTTATCCATCGAAAAATATTATAGGCTGCAAGCTTCTCTTGAAGAGTGCTGATGATTTTACACAACCACACATCTGCCACGGAGGAAACCCCATTGCTAGCAAACTGTATGATATATATAAAAGCTCTCCATATTTTATCGCATGACTTCTGTTAAATGAGGCTAAAAGCAGAGGAGAAAGTCTTGCAGTTCATCTGCAATTTGGATAGGGTATTTTTTTCATATAAATCCAAAGCATGTGAATTTCAAAGAGGCCTTTTTATTATTCAGGAAGGGACACACAAAATACTCCCAGTTGAGTCTTCCTTCTTGCACCTCTGCACTCTCTCTCATGTTTGTTTATGAGTGTCTGGAGAACGCAATGCTTTCTCTCTTATATTGGAAAAGTTCTGTTTTTAACTTTATGATTATTTTAAAAAGGTTTCCACTCATTTTAGACTTTATTTGAATTCTTTTTGCTGCAAAGTTCAAAACACATCAATGAACTTACGAAACATTAGTCGGGATCAGAAAATGCCTGAGAGATCCTCAAATGTCAAAAGCATAAAACTCTAAAAAACTGACATTGCTGAAATGTAACCATGATCACAGAAACATACACTCTGAGCTAAAGAGGGCTACTGTAGAGCAAGCTGAAATTAAACTATAACGTGAGAGAAGGGAGTTCCCCAAAGTAAATTTTAATTGGCCAGTTGAAAGTTCTGGAACGGAATGGCTACAGTGCCTAGTCTAGGAGGATGTCAGGATCAAATGCCCTGGTGTCAGATCACAGCACAGCTGGCTAAGATCCATCTCTAGCTCCTTGCAGGTGCAATTTCCTACTTGTTCCCATTCTGCTAACGTTGATACATAACTGCCAGGTGCCAGAAGATCCCAGCCCATGGCAGGTTGCCAGGAAAGGATAAGACAAGCAAAAGTTCTTACCAACTGCATTTGTTCAATATTCACAGAGAGAGGCTTGGAGATGCAGCTTCTTGGAATAATGATGTTGCCCTGAGTGAGTCTCCACCCCCTTCCTCTCTCATGCGTCATAACTATGGGTGCTGAGAAGTACCCTCTGCATTTGAGCTCTTTGCTCTCCTACTTTCAATGCTTGCCACATTCTGGGAGAGGGGGGGTGTCTGGAATGCTTTCTAAAGACACTGTGTCTGTCTGCTGTCACCCCTCTGGTGCTTCGTCATCTTCTTCTTCTTCTTCTTCTTCTTCTTCTTCTTCTTGAATGGTCAGGCTGGGGAGGCGGTCTCTGCCCAGTCCCTGACAATAACTATCTTTGTCGGGGACAAGGAGGGCAAATCACGAATCCATCATTGGGCGAAAGAACCACTTGGCTTGTGAATGCGGCTTGCAGGCCACTACTGCATGCAAACACCTTGCTATCCCAAGGAGCAAAATAGGGTTGGCTACCAGGTCCAAAGAACAAACCTCCCATGGGCTTTCCCATCACTTTCACTTGTTATGCAAAGTACCCTTAACAAATTCCTCCAGTAAAAGAGTTTCTTTGAACAAATGAACCCCTAATTCCTATCTTGTCTGCTTTGGGGGTGGGGGTGGGGATCGCTCAAGTGTATAACTTGTATCCGGCAGATTAATGACAAACGGAGGGAAATGCTATTGTCATCATCCTTTATGCAACATCAGATTTAAAAGGCTGTGACTGAAATTAATCTGTCCAGCAAAGGAAGCATAATGAAGCAGAACAATATCTTTTAACATTGTCCTGTTCTGTTATTGCTAGGCATTTAACAGTCTTTGCTAATTCATCCTTGGAGGCTCAGCTTTTTTGAGAGGCATTGAAAAGTGCTGTTGTGGCAGCTTGCTTTCAGTGGTGCAGAAAGAAATCCAGGCCAAATCACCTTGCGCCAATTTCCACCCTACCTGCAGCAGCTGAACTCCTTGAGAAATGAATTCACAAAGTCTTCTCGCATTGGACTGCTTTGGCTTAATGTGGAAATGGGCAGCACTTCACCCCAGCAGTTCAAAAACTCTTCCCCATTTCCGAAGACATCATAACAGTGGGCAGCAAAGATAGAAACTACCAGGTAAATCTCCTGAAAACTAAAGCAGGAAATGCAAGCAGATTGGAGGATTTCACGAGAGAGAAGCAATTTTAATTGCTTCTCCTGAAGATAACTTTCTTGTTGTGCAAAAAACCACTTCACGATCCCCATATCTTTACCAGCCACTTCTGTATCCCTGGGAATGGCTGCAGTGCGGAAACTTTGACCTGTTCCATCAGTGACCCTGTTTGTAATTCTGCAAATACCTTATTTTGTTTTATCAACTTAAAAAGGTAAAGGTAAAGGACCTCTGACAGTTAGGTCCAGTCGCAGACGACTCTAGGGTTGTGGCGCTCATCTCGCTTTACAGGCTGAGAGCCAGCATTTGTCCGTAGACAGTTTTCCCGGGTCATGTAGCCAGCATGACTGAGCCACTTCTGGTGAAACAAGAGCAGTGCACAGAAACGCCGTTCACCTTTCCACCAGAGTGGTACTTATTTATCTACTTGCATTTTTTGCATGCTTTCAAACTGCTAGGTTGGCAGAAGCTAGGATGGAGCAATGTGAGCTCACCTCGTCACAGGGATTCGAACCGCCAGTCTTCTGATTAGCAAGCCCAAGAGGCTCAGTTGTTTAGACCACAGCTCCACCCTGTCCTGAATAAACAAGCAGACAATCACTGATAGTCCCCCTGCCATTGTGAGGTTCAAAGCAATGAAGATGATGCCTCCCCAGCTGTTGCCATTGGCTGTGGGTTTCTTGTGATGTCACAAAAGCACTTGGCAACTGAGTGGATATACAGACAGGCCAAGGGGAAAGCCATTTTTTGTTTCCAACAGGACAAACCTCGCAATGGATGTGACATTCAGCACTGCCCAGGTTTCTTCCAGTTGAAGGAGGCAAACTGGTAAATGGAAGGAGGCAATTCTCTGGCAGTGGGATGCTAGGAAGTGATAATAAGGCAAGTTTGCTTGCTTGAAGGCTGCTGGTATCCATGGTTGGAAGCTGACAGATGTCTCATGATGGACCTAACAGTAGCTTCTGGCACAATGGGACATCATGACATAAGCCAGAGTGCACAGAAATGCTGTTTACCTTCCCACCACAGCGGTACCTATTTATCTACTTGCACTGGTATACTTTCAAACTGCTAGGTGGGCAGAAGCTGGCACAGAGCAACGAGAGCTCAACCCGTCACGGGGATTCGAACCGCTGACCTTCTGATCGGCAAGCCCAAGAGGCTCAGTGGTTTAGACCACAGCGCCACTCGCCTCCCCTTTATCAACTTAGATGCCTTAAAAACTGATTTGGCAGATTCATGGAATGTACATCTATCAATGGCTTTTGGCAATGCCAGTTAAGAATACAGTCTTCATGTTCAGCGATAGTATACCCTGAGATTTAGGGACAGAACAAAGTGGGTTGCTACCACCATTATGCAATTGAGTTTCCCAGACCCATCTTGCTGAGTTTTATATGAGGTAAAGAAGAGCTTTTGGCTGATGCAGCAATTAAATGTTTATGTTCTCTACAGCTTTTATCCCTATAGCATAGAATCATAGAATTGGAAGGGACCATGAGGGTCGTATAGTTTAACTCCCTGTGGTGCAGGAATCATTTGCCCAATGCAGGGTTGATCCCACAAGCCCGAGATTAAGAGTCTCATGTTCTACCAACTAAACTATCTCAGGATCTGATGTGTGTCCCAGTCGGATTTTCTGAGCTCAGTTCCACACATCAGCATCATAACGATTCCTCCTTGCCTTCCCACACAATTTATTGGGAGAAGATTTGGAAATATGCAGAGTTGCAAATGTATCATACCTTGCAGTGATATGTGGACTAAAAATCTATGGACTTTCTCTTTAAAAAGTGTTTCCCTTTCGTGGAAAAAAGATTGCAAATGGACGGGGAGAGTCTGTTAAGGAGTCATGGCCAATTTGTTTCCCTAATTATATATTATTTGAAATGGAAATAGGGGAAAAAATATGCCCAGATATAAATTTTGTAATACAAGAATGGGCAGATCTGAATCAGATAAATGAATCTCCTTAGGAGTAGTTGGCAACTGTATGTGCTGAATTGGATCTGACCATGCAAACATAACAAACTTTGATCTACATTAACCCTCCTTTGGCAAATGTAAAGAAATACACGCGGCAAGATGGCACTTTCAAAGGACACACTGCTGATCTCTCTCTCTCTCTCTCTCTCTCTCTCTCTCTCTCACACACACACACACACACACACACACACACACACACCAGACAGTGAACTCCCAACTCAATGTGACTTCAGTTTTTGGCTCTCTTAGGAGTGGTATCTCCTGTACACTGGAGTTGCGTGCTGAGGTCCCCCAAAACATCCCTACCCCAATAACTCACACATCACACATAATTTTTGTTTAAGGTTTTTGGCATAATTTTGGCCACAACTTTATTATCAAACAAATTGTGAGTGGTTGCTTAGGCATTGGTTATGACTAGCTATCCCCCCCGCCTTGGGGGATAGCACTGACTCCCGGATTCCAGCGAGAGTCAGTGTGGAGGAACAAGATCAGGGCAACTGGGGCTGCGACACAGACCCTTCAGTTCCTCCCCGCTTGCTCCTTGGGGTCTTACGCGGCCCGCACCCGATTCCAGGGGTTTGGACAAGGGGATGGTAAGCCCCAGAATTCCTTTAACGGAATTCCCATGCAGCAGCAGCATTGGAGGGGTAGGCACAGCCAATCCATACCCCTCCACCAACCAATTTAACCAATGCCTAACCGCCAACCTTACAAGTTGTGACGATTTGCTACGCAGTAGGCAAAACCCAATTGGCACACACTAATCAGCCAAAAGGAAAAATTCCTACCAGGCCCCCGCACCAATGCGAATGACCCCATGACAGGCATAGCAAGGTCAAAGCAGAAGCCCCATCAAGGGAGGGCGGGCGGGTGATCCGGTGTCCACAGCGAAAGAGAAAGGAACAAGCTGTGGACCTAGAATAAATAACCTCTGATCCCACCCCTAAATTGGCAACATCAAATTTACCCCAGTAACAACAGCCACCAATCTGATCCAAGTCCCTTGCAACAGCCTGGCTGGCAACTGAGGATGTTTGTCCGGCCCCATCCGCAACACGTGCTCTCTCTTTAATGAGAACACGCTATACCACTCCTAAGAGAAATGTAGTAACAAACAAGCCCTGGGAAGTATTGTGTCTTACTCGAGTCGCTGAGAAAAATATCAAGAAGGATCCACTCAAGCTGGAACATGGTGTTAAAACAACTAGCTCTGTGCCATATGAATTGGAACATATTTAAATCTTGGGCCTCCGCTCCTTTCAGAAATAGCAAACATTTGTTCATTTTCGGTGGGTATGTTCCACACTTCTCTAAGTAGCACCAAAATAAGTTTTGTTTGTAATTAATCCATTAATTAACCAACATTGAAATCTTTTATGTTTACATAAAAGTAAGTCCCACTGAGTTCAATGTGACTTACTCCCCAGGTAAGTGTGCAAAAAGTACACCCCCAGCCGCCTTTCTTTGTGTCAAGATGTTCTGCCATCTGTTTCCCAGTTGCCATTATTCAAGGCTGCCACTTAAATCTACTTCTTTCGTCTCTTTATTACTTGAAGCTGTTATTTATATCTGTGAGCCCCAGTCCCCTGTAAATAAAAAAAAAAGTTGTTATATTCTGCTATGGGCTTCTCATTGGTGGCAACTTATATTTTCATATTCCTTTAATTTATGTTTATTGCACCACAGACTTGTGTTTCACAGCTGCTTTCCTTTCCTTTTTCCCTACGCAGTTTTTAATTATGAGCTTCAGCTCACAAACCTGAACTGCTTTCTCCAAATATTATGGGGCGCGCACAAAGAAACCATGCAGTGTTATTTCCAAACCAAAAAAACACACATAGCTTTTGCTTTGACGGTGTTGTGAATTTCATTGTGTAAAGTTCCATGGTAGAATGATTAGTACCTTGGACTCTGAGTCCAAGGATCTGCGTTCAAATCTCGGTGGAACCTACTGTGTGTGTGTCTGTGTGTGTGTGTGTGTGTGTGTGAGAGAGAGAGAGAGAGAGAGAGAGAGAGAGAGAGAGAGAGAAGGCAAGGGAGCTTTGCAAGCAGCTCATTGGCAGAACCCGTGTTTTGCAGGTAGAATGGTCCCCTCATCTGCCTCTGCGCTGTGACCTCCAGCAAACCACTATTGCAAATCTATACAGTGGTACCTCGGGTTACAGACTCTTCAGGTTACGTGATTTCAGGTTGCGCACCACGCCGAACCTGGAAGTACTGGAACGGGTTATTTCCGGGTTTTGGCACCCGCGCATGCGCAGAAACACTAAATCGCTCTTTGCACATGCGCAGAAGTGCCGAATCATGTGTGTGCCGATGTGGCGCTGCAGGTTGCGAACATGCATGCCACACAGATCACATTCGCAACCTGAGGTTCCACTGTACTGTCTTCCTCTTCCTCCTCCCTGGAAGGGTCAGGCTGGGAAGGCAGTCTCCACCATTCCTCTTCTGCCCAGTCCCTGACAGATGATGTCACAACACTCAGATCAATCAGTAGTCAATCAGATGTTAAATTACTATAAAATCATCACGAAGTTGAGGAGAAAGTCAATTAAGAGTGGTGGCTGTGCTACCGAAATCGGCTAACACTCTGCAAGCATTCTGTGGAAAAGGGAACATTTCCTACAAAATACAGTTGAGTACTTTCAGATCAATTCTAAGAGCCTTTCAGATCTGCAAAAGCTAAAAATAGCAATCTATTTTTGGCAAGTTCAGGGCATATGTCCTGGTATAAGTTCAACACAAGGAGAAAACTGATCCCGCTTTCTCTGTTGCAGCAGAATGGAGAAGCAGGTGTCTGTCTTTATCACTTGTCTACCTTGAGCAGAACTACAGAGTAATCAAATGGGGGTGTCCCATTTTAACTTTCTGGAAGTATAATGTTAGCACTTTATTCCTCGGTCTGTATTGCTAAGCAGGTTGTGAACTTAATTTAGAAAATAAACTGAAGAGGACTCTTTTGAAAATGACAACTTAGTAATAAGAATGTGTAAAAGCCCCATGGATAAAACATGAAAAGACAATGTTGAAGTGCTTGTGGCAAAGCTATTGTCAAATCATAGCAGGAGCTGAGGAAAAAATTAAATGCTATTTTCAAAAAATCCTCTGCAGCAAAACAATAAGAATGAATCTGCCATAGCAAAAAGATAATACTTGGATGTGTGGAATTATTTGGAATGCCTAGGGATAATTTCAACACATTATATGTTAAAGAGAGACAATAAAACAAAACCAGGTATTGTGAACCTTTTGTGTTTTCAGTCATGAGAAGTCGATGAGATTTGTTGCTTACACAAATCACACATGTGTCTCATGTTACATTTCATAAAGGATGTTGTGCCTTTTAAAGATACAAGTCCATTTTAGATGCTTTTTCTGTTGCACTGAGGAGGCCATCATAATATGGCACTTGTTCAACAGCTCAGAGCCAACATTTGCTTCTTCTCCAGTTAGATGTGCCAGAGGGGTTCAGGTTCCCATCGCTGAGTTGATGAGGAAAATATGACAATCACCTGCATTGCCAAGCCCTTATTATTCAAAACAGAATAATCATCATCATGCAGAAGTTGTGTTTTAAGTACAGAAGAGAAGAAGAAGAGTTTGGACTTGATATCCCCCCTTTCACTCCCCTTAAGGAGTCTCAAAGCGGCTAACAATCTTTTCCCTTCCTCCCCCACAACAAACACTCTGTGAGGTGAGTGAGGCAGAGAAGTGTGACTAGCCCAAGGTCACCCAGCAGCTGCATGTGGAGGAGCGGGGAATCAAACCAAGTTCACCAGATTACGACTCCACCGCTCTTAACCACTATACCACACTGGCAGTTATACTTCTAGTTATGAACCGTCCTCCTTACGCACGCTTTGGGTTACGAGCTCCGCTAACCCGGAAGTAGGTGCTCCTGGTTGTGGACTTTGCCCCGGGATGCAAGCGGAAATCACGCGCTGGGAGGCCCCATTAGCAAAAGCGCACCTCAGGTTAAGAATGGTTTTGAGTTGAGAACGGACCTCTGGAACGAATTAAGTTTGTAACCAGAGGTACCACTGTACACCCTTTTCTTCAGAAAGTGTGGCCATGTCGTAGGCTTTGTTGGACGGAATTCTATGTATGAACTGGTTGTGCCAAGATTTCATGTGTACTTGGCTTGCTCAGTAGTGCTATGCACAGGATAGATGTTCATATGGAATGCGGGTGGTGCTGTGGTCTAAACCACTGAGCTTCTTGGGTTTGCCGATCAGAAGGTCGGCAGTTCGAATCTGCATGACGGGGTGAGCTCCCATTGCTCTGCTCCAGCTTCTGCCAACCTAGCAGTTCGAAAGCACACCAGTACAAGTAGATAAATAAGTACCACTGCGGTGGGAAGGTAAATGCCATTTCCGTGCACTCTGGTTTCTGTCACTGTGTCCTGTTGCACCAGAAGTGGTTTAGTCATGCTGGCCACATGACCCGGAAAGCTGTCTGTAGACAAACGCCAGCTTCCTCAGTGCCGAAACCGCATAATGACCTTTGACTGAACTTAACTGTACAGGGGTCCTTTACCTTTACCTTTTTTTTAGATGTTCATAGAACACACAACCTCTCTATTGGCTGTTGCCATCTTGCTTTGCTAGTCAGACCCAGGACATGCAGTGGGTGCATAAGGGGTTACAGTGGTACCTTGGGTTAAGAACTTAATTCCTTCCGGCGGTCTGTTGTTAACCTGAAACTGTTCTTAACCTGAAGCACCACTTTAGCTAATGGGGCTTCCTGCTGCCGCCGCGCCGCTGAAGCACGATTTCTGTTCTCATCCTGAAGCAAAGTTCTTAACCTGAGGTACTATTTCTGGGTTAGCAGAGTCTGTAACCTGAAGCGTATGTAACCTGAGGTACCACTGTATAATGTTTATAGCTGCTTTGGAGAAGAGGAGATGTCCATGGTTGTCACTAGTCTGGGAGACAGAGCCTTCTGATTTCCAGGCCAAGGAGAGAACTAAACAGCACATTAGACTTTCCACCTCACATCGAAGATAATAGGGCATTGATACCTCAGACGGTTAGTTCATTCATTTTGTTCATATTTCCCAAACAAACTGAGCAGTGATTTACCATCCCTTTCAAAGGGCATGGACAGGTGATTCATTAGTCAAGGGCTCTTGGTCTAAGTGTTCATCCTGACCAATGTGATACCGCCTTGATACGTCCAATTAAGAGCTGCTTACTTTTAGATGGTATTTTTTTTCTGCACAGCATCTTATGACTGCCAATAAAACACGCACGTGCACAAACGCAGCAAAGGAACAAAATGGTGTTCAAGTACATGACCCTTGGCTCCCAGCTAAGAGGGTGACGCAGCGAAATGCAAATTTGGGTACAAATAAATGAAGCTTTAAAAATGTTTATTGTTCTGCAGTTTAGCAGTCTTCCCCAAAGTGTCGTTTTTATTTACGCATTTAAACTCGCTCTCCTAATCAATGCATAGATTCAGAAACAAGGAGCGCTCAGCAGGTTCCGCTGCTCAGAGTTCTCCTTCCTCCCTAAAAGATTTCTCCAGAGTAGGGGTCAGCAAACTTTTCCAGCAGGGGGCCGGTCCACTGTCCCTCAGACCTTGTGGGGGGCCGGACTATATATTTTTTTTTGGGGGGGGGGGAATGAACAAATTCCTATGCCCCACAAATAACACAGAGATGCATTTTAAATAAAAGCACACATTCCACTCATGTAGAAACAAGCTGATTCCCAGACTGTCTGCGAGCTGGATTTAGAAGGCGATTGGGCTGGATCTGGCCCCCGGGCCTTAGTTTGCCTACCCATGCTCCAGAGGCTGGATGTGACACTTAGCTGACAGGGCATGTTGAGAGTGAGAAATAAAAGCTTGGGCAGGAGAACTTGTCAGCTCATAAATACAACAAGGACCCAAGCAGAAATCATTCCCAGAAAGTGATTCTGATCATTTGTACAGGTGGCTCTTCCATTTTGATTCGAGGACCCGATCCCTGCTTGGGGAATAAAGACACGTGGATGCAGAATGTAAAGGTAATGGGTAAGGTAAAGGCCACAACTTTATTGATTACAGCATGTGAGAAGGTATTGGCTTAGGCATTGGACCACGGAACATTAGACTCCACCCACTCTTAGAGGGGTGAGTCTGAGGAGGGGTTAACCACCAGTAGGGGGAGCCTGTTGATGCTAATCCAACTATAGGCTCTCTTCCTGATGTCACCGAGGGTCGTGCCATGGCCCCCCGCCACACGGGCATCGGACAGGATCCACGACCACCGAATTCCTTTAGCGGAATACCCAAAATTGTCGGGGAAGGCGATGGCCACACCGTGCCCCCCGAAACACCAACAACACATTCCAATGCCTAATCGCCAAATACCACAAAAGTTGTGATGGTTGCTACGAGGTAGGCGAAAAAAAACCAAGAGGCCAGGCCAATTTAGCCAATTGGAAAAAAACTCCTACCAGGCCCCCTGGTTAAACAGGGCGACCAACCAGAGGTCCAGAGCAAAGTCTCAGGAACAGCTAATCTAAAGGGAGTGGAGGGTGGGTGACTCGAAGAAAATGTGTGTGCAATGGTGGGGATGGGCTGGCGCGGCTGCGTTTGAGCAGCAAGCTACCCCCTGCCGAGCTTCCCTATTGGGTGCCCAACCGGGGAGGGGCGTGGCGCCAGCCCTGGAGTTGAAGCAGGGGGCAGAGCGCCCCCTGCTTGACGCAGGAATCGTCTCCCGCTCACAATCCCTTCCCTCCTGGGAGTAAGAAAGGCTTTGCTTCGGCATTTGTTATTTTCTGTTTCCAATGAGAGTGATGAATGGGAAGGGGGGGTGAATTCCACCCTGAGCTATCAGTTCAATACAGATGTTGAGCTGCTATGTGTCCATCATTTCCCAGCAAAATTCTGCTGTGATAGTGCTTATCCAAGCATTCTCAATCCAAGCCAGGATAACGTAGCATTTAATTGCCTGAAATGCATACATTAATGCAATTTATGATTATCATTAATAACTGCAAGTGGAAGTGTGGGTTGTGGCTTCTTTTCATGCTCTTCCTAGTTGGGCTAATAAGGCAGAATTTGAGAAAGAGTAAATGCCCTCTTCCTGAAGAATCGGGTCTTTGCAAGCGTGGGACAAACATGATGTAACAGTGCCAGTTCTGCCGATTGAAGTGGTTGAATGGGCAAATGTGGGTTAAGGTGGTCTTTCAAATAAACTGGCCCCAAGCTGTTAAGCTGTATACTATTAGTAGCACCTTGAACTTGGCCAGGTAATAAATACGCTGACAATGACTTATTCCTTCAGCAATCATGCTGCAGTATTCTGCACAAACTGCAATTTCCAGGCTAAGTGTAAGGGAGGTACTGCATAGAGGGCATTGCAGCGATTTAGTTTTGAAGTTACCAATGTAAGGGCTCCTATGGTCAAGCTTTCCCAGTCCAGGAATGGCCACAGTTGTTGCACCAGGTGAAGCTATTGAAGGCACTCCTAGCCACCAAGGCTAACTAGGTCTCCAGTGATAAAGCTGGACCCAGAGGCACCTTCAGGGGGAAAAACAGCAAGTCCATCTAGGGCAGGCAAATGGCCAGTTTCTTGAGTTTGAGTCCTCCATCTTGCTGGGATTCAGGATTGATGTATAGATGGCATATCTCACCGGTGAAACTGGCCAAAATATATAAAAATGAACAGAGGGAATGTTGGAGGTGTAGAGAGGTTGAAGGGACTTCTTAACATATGTGGTGGGATTGCAAAAAGGTTAAGGTATACTGGGAAATGATTTACCGTATTTTTCGCCCTATAGGACGCACTTTTCCCCCTCCAAAAATGAAGGGGAAATGTGTGTGCGTCCTATGGGGCGAATGCAGGCTTTCGCTGAAGCATGGAGAGCGAGAGGGGTCGGTGCGCACTGACCCCTCTCGCTCTCCAGGCTTCGCGCAGCTCTCCGCAAGGTGCGGGAGCCCGGTGCTGGGCTCCCGCGGCTTGCGGAGAGTTGCCTGCATGCTGAAGTCTGGGCACGCTGATAATAAATAATTTTCCTTTATCCCCCCCCCCCCCCCAAAGCTAGGTGCGTCCTATAGGTCGAAAAATACGGTACAATGATTTTTTAAAAAATGTTTAAAATAATATTTGTTAAACAACCAGAAGCCTTACTGTTGGGCATTTTAGGGCAAGATCTGTCAAAAGAGAAAAGAACACTATTTATGTATGCAATGATGGCGGCGAGAATACTGCTAGCACAGAATTGGAAGACTGGAGAAATTCCAACAAAAAAACAATGGCAAGAAAAACTGATGAGTTATGCAGAAATGGGAAAAGGACAATAGGGATTTTGAAAAAGAGTGGGAACATTTCTATTATATTTGCAGAAACAAAGGAAGAACATTGATCTGATGGTAGGATTTAAATAAACAATTTTATGGATAGGGAATAGTTAACGTAATAAAAGGGAAAAGTACGATATTTGTAGAAGATAGCAAAATATATAAGGAGGTAAATAAATCAGAAACGGAAGCTGAGGGAAGTCCAAAAGGGGGGAGGAAGAGATGTTTATGTAATCTGTATGTTATAAGTATATTTGTAATGAGAGAAAAGAAAATTTTATTATTATTTTTTAAAAAAGGATCGGCCTTTTTTAAAACTGAAAATGACCACACCCAACTTCACAGACTGTGTCATTAGGTGCTTTGACTGCAACAACTCAGAGTCAAGATCATTCTGAAGTTCAGTGACTTTAGACGCAAAATGGGCAGCCAATTGGTCACAGCAAGTCCTCAAACACTCCAGGAGTCCTTCTCCCACCATGGGAGTCACCCATCAGATAAACCTTCTTCCAAAATTAAATAAACAAACAAACAAATGAAATACATCGCTAAAAAGGAGGGGCATAAGACACTGCAGAATTTTACAAAACTTGCATATGCTAGTTGATATGTATGAACCCACATGTTGATATAATTATTATAATTTCAATAGTACAATACACCATAATGGGCAAGAGTGTGATTAGGTGGCCTGCAGACCTGTTGAGTTCGCTGTTGTGTAACTGCTGATGTGCAACTTTGAAGCTCCTGCTCTCCATTCTTCTCCTCCTTCTCCTTCTCCTTCTCTGAAGTGGCCTTGGGCCAGGCAACCCTTCAGACAGAGCACTCCTTCAAATAGAGGACTGTCCTCTGCAATAAAGGACATGTAACACCCACCACATCCTGCAACAACACACAATCCTTTCTTATTTTGGACTTCCATGCATACACCTACACTTGTGAGCAAGCTCCACTGAAATTACATTCCAAGTAGATGTGCATAGGATTGACTGTATAGGTTTCTGGGTGGATGTGGGTTGGAATCATGTCTGTTACAGGAGCTTCATAATGCCATTTTTATCAGAACCACAAAAAACAGCAAAATAAATGGCCAAATCCTGCTTTATAGTTGAAGATAAGATACATTCCCATTAACATTATATGAACAACCCTGTTACTAATGTGACAACTGTCCCATTCAGTGTTTAGATTTTTTTTAATGAACAACAATTTAGCATTTCAAAAGCCATTTAATTGTTTTACTATGCATTCAATTTTTTCTCAGTGAGCCAAGAGGAAAAGACGGATAAAGGCAATAAACTGTGATTTCCCAAGACTTCATTGAGATGAATCGCCCTTTTGCTTTTCATTTAGACTTCCTCATTATTTTCCATTGACTTATTTTGTTCCCCTCCTTCCTAATTTGAAGTTATTATTTTTGCTTCACGCTTAATGTGAAAATGTATAGCTGCTTCTTAAAAGAAATGTATTGAGCTGGGGCAAACAGAAATATGCAGCGACTCAAAGCCCTGCTGCTCTACAGGCCTTTGAACAATAGAGTGGAAACGTTGGGATCTACATTATGCTGTTTCAATGCAGCCGGCATATATGTGAATGACCTTTGCAAGCCAATTTATTCTTCCTCCCCACAACTCCAGCTTGTTCCTGTGCATGTTTACTTGAAGTTTTCTGTTGAGTCTAGTAATTGGATTGTTGCCTTCCACAGTTTGTTTCTCCATGCTACTGCGCCTTCTGCATCCATTATAATTCATGGCACAATGCAGTAAAACTTGAAACACAGTATTATTATTATTATATTATATTATATTATATTATATTATATTATATTATATTATATTATATTATATTATATTATAATTATTGCAGTGCACAGGGTAAAAACAGGATAAAACACAGAAACACAAACGCTAAAACAATAAAAGCTAAAATCATCCATGCAAACTCTACAAAGAAATATTCCATCAAATATAAAACTGGTCTCCCATAAATGACTGGGTTACAGCCAAACTCCCTTGAGGCATAGGGACAGTGCTTGGGTGAGGTACATGCAAGTTCTGTTCTGTCCCATTCCAGTAAATACCGGTATATTGATAGAGAAATAAGGTGGCATTCAATTAACTTTTTGTGCTAGTGTAAGGATTAGCACTGGTGCAATTAGATTTTCCTGTCTCCTTGTCCTGTGCCCCATACTATGCCATAATCTACTCTGGAGAGTTGGGGGACCCCCATAACAGATGGAGAGGGGACAGGAAGAAAATGGGAGAAGGCGTTCTGATGTACAAGCGGAAATCACTGCATCAAGGGCGTAATTTTAGCGCTATGTTGAATACCACCCATAGTATTTAAGGATTAGAGTTGGTAGACTTGCCATCACCACCACCTACTAATGAATATAATTAGCAGAGATGATGGGCCCCACTCACAGCTTTTCAACAACAATGATCTTTATCAATACTGTGAAAAACCAGAGAACCTTCTGAATCTTTTTCTTCTTATTGGATTTCCTCTTGGCTAGATGTCATTCTTCCCATTCTGTGATCCCATGGGTCTACTGTTACCTCTGATCTAGCTACTGTTTGTGCCCAGACTAACTCACCTCATCATCATCATCATCATTTTATTTGTATGCCGGTGGCACTGTGGGTTAAACCACAGAGCCTAGGACTTGCTGATCTGAAGGTTGGCTGTTTGAATCCCCATGACGGGGTGAGCTCCCATTGCTCGGTCCCTGCTCCTGGCAACCTAGCAGTTTGAAAGCACGTCAGAGTGCAAATAGATAAATAGGTACTGCTCTGGCAGGAAGGTAAACGGTGTTTCCGTGTGCTGCTCTGGTTCTCCAGAAGCAGCTTAGTCATGCTGGCCACATGACCTGGAAGCTGTACGCCGGCTCCCTCGGCCAGTAAAGCAAGATGAGCGCCGCAACCCCAAAGTCGGTCATGACTGGACCTAATGGTCAGAGGCCCCTTTACCTTTACCATGGTTGAAACTACAGGCTCAAGGTGGCTTACAACATGACAAGATTTACATAATTACAAACATAACAGAAGTCATAAACAATAAATAAAACACATCAACAAGTACACAACCAAATGGAACCAATTTCCACGTAAATCATAAGATCTAGAACTAAAAATACAACAATAATATCAATAACAGCAACAGCTCTCTTAACCCCCAGTAAACAATACTCCAGCCCAAGAAGCTGTTCAACAGCTTCAGCTTTTGTAGTTGGAGTCAGTCAGCACTCCATTCTCCCGGGCCAGATGGGACTCTCCCTGCCTGGATGTATTTGATGTGGTAACTTGGTTCCATTTGGTTGATTTGCAGATCCTCTACTCTGTTATATTTTAACCAATATGACCTGTTTACCCATAATACAGTTTGTCTCGAGTCTTCTTTCTGGTGTGATGGCAATGAGCTTATTCTGCAATGGTCCTTACTTGCCAAGAGGACTAACGGTAGCTCAGGACAGATCGAGCAATCCTTTCAAAGTCCACTGAGCCCTCATATTAGAAAAGTGTGCTTGTGTTATTAGCTATATCTGAGGAAATACAGAGCTGTTTTCTGGATTTCTAGAAAATCCCTGCAAGATGGAGACTCCAAAGGTATGTACCCTTTGATATCAGCTCATTCAAATAATTTCCCTTCCAGGGGTGCCAACTTGAATAAAATATTGGGAGGGAGGTAAGCCCTACCCCACATAATCCATCACATGATGTGGTGCATGCACACCATTTGAATGTCAGTGCCCATCAACTTGGGGGAAGGGTGGCACCCTCAAATATTTTATTTGGAGCGCGAAAGAACCCTCAGCCCCTAGGAGTTGGCTCCTATGTTCCCTTCTGAGGTATCAAACCAAGCTAAAATACAAACACTGTAGATTAATACGCTTTTGGACCAGGTTGACACTCAAACCAATAACTATTGCAAAGCATTGCATGTACCCGCAGCATTCTCGCAAGAGTAACGAGTCTAACGAGCAGAGCAAATAATTAAATAGGAATAATTTATTACAGATTTCCTGTTTAGAATAAACAATTTAAACTCTACTTCTGTCTGTTTGTCCGTTCTCGATTATCCCCTTGAGGATTTAAGCAAATAATTCCAAGCCGGGGGGGGGGGGGGATTTGCAGGCAAGCAAGGGAAAGATGCAAAGTACAGTGGATCTGGTCCAAAGCATTACAAGATACCAAAGTTAGCATCCTAAGCACACCACCTAGGGAGCGAGGAAAGCTGAGAAGAAAGTTAACAGTGAGGCTGAAGTACCCAATGTATCAGTGCCCTCACCAAATAATTATGATCTAAGGAAACTCTAGATGCATGCAGATTAAATAAAAGTCAAAGTTAATATTTATAAATATTCAGATGAACACTGACAGGCTTTTTTTTTTTTTTTAAGAAGCATTCATCCAACTACAGTATTAACCTTGTCAAGCTGGTCACACTCTAAGTCTGCATAATTATGTGCTGCCTACCTTGAGATTCTCCATCAGTTCAATTAGAGAAGTTATTCACATTTACAATAATTCCGAAAGAGCGGTACTTCTTTGATATGAGGTATAATTATATCCTGCTTATTTTTAACATTAAGAACATGGTGTATATGGAAGATTCATGAAACAGGAGGCTATTTTTAAAGTATGTGATTGCAGGACTTTGGTGTGCCTTTTTTAAATCTCAGACTAGGGCTGCCATAGTTCTGGAATTTCCTGGACATAGATTTTGCATTCTGGACTTTTGTGTCCGGACTTTCATTTTTTGAAATACGGCAACCCTATCTCAGACCATAGAACGAAGACGATTAAAAAACCCATTTCTAAGTTCCAAATAGTGCATCTGCCACTTTAGTAAGGTAAAGGGTAAAGGGACCCCTGACCATTAGGTCCAGTCGTGGCCGACTCGGGGGTTGCGGCGCTCATTTCGCTTTATTGGCCGAGGGAGGCGGCATATAGCTTCCGGGTCATGTGGCCAGCATGACTAAGCCGCTTCTGGCAAACCAGAGCAGCGCATGGAAACGCCGTTTACCTTTCCGCCGGAGCGGTACCTATTTATCTACTTGAACTTTGTGCTTTCAAACTGCTAGGTTGGCAGGAGCTGGGACCGAGCATGCTCAACAAAAACGAGTACATTTTGTTTGGTGGCACATACAGAACATGCTCAAATTACACAAAGGGCTGGATCATAAAAAAACACAGGTAGAGTTCTGCGTCTTAATGTCTCTGTGGCTCAATGGGTCAGGGTGCCTGGCTATTAGCCAGAAGGTTGGTGGTTCAAGACTACCCAGGGACTACTGTGGGTTGGATTCTGGCATTGCAGGGGGTTGGACTTGATGACCCTTAAGGTCCCTCAAGGTCTACAATTTTATGATTCTATTATTCTCACCCCTTCCAACCCATTAACCCCAAATAAAGTCTGTTCCTTAGGATTGGGAGCTCCTTGGATTGTCCAGCAAACTGTCACAGCATCTGCGACAGAAATTGACAGAAACTGGGGGTGTTTTTGGGCAACCAGAGTGGGCTTTCAGGCGTCAAGACACAGGGACTAAATATGATGAAGGCCTGTTTTCCCACTCAAAACATCTGTAGGTTAAAAATCTAGAGGTGCCCTTACAAAGAAACCAAACATCTTTTGAGGGATGTCCTTCTTCTGAAATAAATAAAAAATAATAAAAAAAAATGTCCAGTAGCACCTTAGAGACCAACTAAATTGCCCATAAGCATGCCATGTTGTTTTTCTCCTTTTAATATATGCTGAAGGGTTAAAATAATAATTGGAAACAGACAGATGGGAAATGATTCTGCCGTTAGAGATTGCAAGTTTCTTCCCGTCTCCAACACTTACTCGGACCTCACGAAATGTGTCACCTACATATCTAAAAACAGTTTAATTTATTGAGTGCGAACCTAACAAAAAGTGTATTACAAAAGGCACCCACCTGGGCTAAAAGCTTGTTCCAGTTCTTAGCACTTTTCTCCCCCCAGCCAACCACCAAAATTACTTTATCCAGAAGGAACTACTCCTAGGTTCCTTTAGGGCTGCCATACACCCGGTTTTCCTCAGATATTACTGAGATTTCAAAGGTGGAATTGACATCCAGGGGGAATTTCTGAAAGGCGGCGGTTTGTCCTTGATCTTAGGCAACTCTTTTTTTTTGTGAAGAAGAAGAAGAAGAAGAAGAAGAAGAAGAAGAAGAAGAAGAAGAAGAAGAAGAAGAAGAAGAAGAAGAAGCAGCAGCAGCAGCAGCAGCAGCAGCAGCAGCAGCTCAACAACTTTCAGGGTGTCCTGGTTTTTACTTTTTGAAATATGTCAACCCTAGTTCCTTTCCATCACAACTCACTCCGTTTGTAGACTCTGCTGAGAATGACATTAGCTTCTTCTTAAGAACAGAACTGCTGTGCTGCAGAAACAGAGCAGAAGAAAAAGCTGATGTCCTATATGCCACTGATAACGACTTGGCAGTAATGAAAGTAGAGGTCTACTGAAACTAAGGCTGGGTCGAAAAATCCTTCCACCTCCTTCCCACTTTTTGCAGGGCTGTTCATCTCCTGAGAAAGGGGGGGGGGATTTTCAGAGCCTTTCCAGGGAATGGGGGAACAAAATGAAGGTAGGCTTACCTGATAATATATGAGGCAATAGAGGATCATAGTTACTCTTTTGACTCTAAAAATAAGCTTTGCCATTTCAAATGGCAGCCAGCCAGCTGTGAAAAGCAGCAGCCCAATTTAGGGATGGGGAAGACATCCCGTTTGGTTCACATTTTAAAGCAGACTTAGAGAATCTACATTTTCCAGGTGTTGTTCCTTGTGAATGGGAGATAGAACTCTGTATCACAGGGTACCATTGGCCTTAGGGGCATTCTTTATCTTTATTTTTTATATATTTTAAATGGCTGTGAGTATATATCTTTCCTGTCGGAATAATTCACTGGATCCGAGCCTTGGAGGATTCAAAGCCGTGATCCCTCACATGAAGTAAAAACATGTTGGATTGCAGTTTCAGAGGTTATTTCCTTGCCTCCAGCAAAGGACAGACAAACTGTTTATTTTTGGATGTAACACAGCTGAGGCCTAGAGTGTCTTATTGCCAAAATGCCAACAGCCATTTTAGCAATATTTTTATTTTATTTTTATTATTACTATTATTACTATTATTATTATTATTATTATTATTATTATTACCTCGCCCATCTGGCTGTGTTTCGCCAGCTACTATGGGCAGCTTACAGAATATATAAAACATAATAAAGCATTAAACATTAAAAACTTCCTGATACAGGGCTGCCTTCAGATGTCTTCCATAAGTTATGTAGTGCTTAATCTCCTTGACATCTGCATTGAGGGCATTCCACAGGGAGAGTGCTACTAACACAAAAACCTTCTTCTTAATTCTGCAGCTCTGGCAATAAATATGAACTCACTGTTTTCACATTCTGAACTATAGCAGCAGGCCACACAGCAGTGGCAAAACAGGCAGTGGAGGCAGGAACAGGTAGGTGGTGGTAGCAGCAGCAGCGGCAGGGCAAGGTGCCTCTTCCCATTTTGCTTCAAGTGGCGAAATGGGTCGTGCTATCCCTGCCCATCATGCCTGATCACTGGCAGGGCTGATTCACTCATAAGGTGGGCTGAGGTAGTCGCCTCAGGCGGTAGATCACTAAGAGGTGGTGCCTCAAATGGTGCCCACCCCCCTCCACCACCGGCAGAGAAGCAGCTGTGTCTTCTATCAAGGTCTCGTGTGCTCCATGAAATCTCACAAGATCTCACTGGAACTTCTTTCATATGTGGTGGACCTGTAAAAGGGTAAAAGAGTATTGGGAAATAATTTATAATGAATTGGGGGAAAATGTTTAAAAGCACTTTTCAAAAAGAGAGAGAGAGAATAATTGAGATGGAAATTTCCAGGTTTCAAGAAAGATTATTTATGTATGCCACTACGGTGGCCCGTGTTTCGTTAGCCCAAAAATGGAAAACGATTGAGGTCCCAGCTAAAGAAGAATGGCAACTTAAACTGATGGAATATGACACAGGATGAAAACCACACCTTGGCTTACTCTTTCTTCAATGCCCTTTCTGTTCCCATTTTCATGGTCCTATTTCTTCAATTAAGCTTTCTTAAATTCTCCACCCCCATCGTTCAGCCCAGACACTGAGGTCCAACTCTGAGGGCCTTCTGGCGGTTCCCTCACTAAGGGAAGTGAGGTTACAGGGAACAAGGCAGAGGGCCTTCTTGGTGGTGGCACCCACCCTGTGGAACGCCCTCCCAGCAGATGTCAAGGAAATAAATAACTATCTGACTTTTAGAAGACATCTGAAGGCAGCCCTGTTTAGGGAAGTTTTTGATGTTTGATGTTTTATTGTGTTTTTAATACTCTGTTGGGAGTGGCTGGGGAAACCTAGCCAGATGGGCGGGGTATAAATCAAATAATGATGATGATGATGATGACGATGATGAAGAATTTCCCTGCCTGCCTGCCTGGGCAGGCCAGTCTTCCTGATTTATATACCTGCTGGGATTGACAAGGCATATGACCCCCACCTGAATCTCATAGCTCTCCTGACAGGTGATTTGGTCTGCAGCCACAGTGTGGAAATAAAGGAGGAGATAACAGGCCCACCAGATAACAGGCACTCTATTATTCTAATTTGGCCCCAGTGTTTTTCTTATAATCCCCTTGTCAATTAATTAATCAATTTTAATCTAGCACGTAAATTCGCAAAACTTTCTTATTTGTTAGTTCAGCTACTGCTGTGCTGGTCCCGGGGGTAAGGTACCTTGGGTGTAGCAGAGTCCACACGAAGAGGGGCAAGGTCCGAGGCAGAGAGCCGGGCGGGGAACAGGTACGCTGGAACAGGAGGCTGTGCAGGGAACAGGAACACCGGATGGTCGGGAACAGGAGGCCGAGCAGGGAACAGGAGTACCGGATAGTCAGGAACAGGAAGCCGAGCAGGGAACAGGAGTACCGGATAGTCAGGAACAGGAGGCCGAGCAGGGATCAGGAACACAGGAAGGTCCGAAGCCAACAACGACGTTGCTCCCGCAACCTGGGGCCGGGCTGACTGGGCTTTTATCCTCTTCTAAGGCCAGGGGCGGTCCCGGCCCCCAGGAGCCCCGCCTCCTCTGGCCTTAAGGCGAGCACTCCTCCTGGGGGCAACCAGTTCCCTTCGCCTCTCTGCCCTAAGCCTCTGCAGATCAGGAGAGGCCGAAGGGTTACTGGGCCCTGGAGGAGGCTCACCTGTGGCCACTGAGTCGTCAAGCCTCTCTGGGGCCAGAAGGGTTTCACCTGGGGCCAGCTCCTGATGCACTGCCACAGGTGCAGGTTCTTCAGCATCTAGGCCTTGCCCCAGTTCAGCCGGCCCTGGAGGCGGGGACTCTTGTGCAGGCTGGGATTCCTCTGTTTCATCCTCCGAATCGGAATCCCAGGCCATCACACCATCCCCCCTCCCAGGCCCCCCCCTCAACCGAGGGTCCGGACCCGGCTTGCCGGGGTACGTCGCATGGAACTCTCGGAGGCAGGCAGGTGCGTGGACGTTGGCTGCTGGTTCCCAGGAACGGTCCTCCGGTCCGTACCCCTTCCAGTCAATGAGATACTGCAGCTTTCCCCTGCGGTATCGGGAGTCCAGGATACGTTCCACCTCGTACTCAGGCTCTCCCTGAACCAACACTGGCTGCGGTCGGGGACGGTTCGGGTGGAACTCGTCGGGTGGGGCCACCGGACTCAAAAGGGACCTGTGGAAGACCGGGTGAACCTTCAGGGTAGCGGGTAACCGGAGACGAAATGCCACAGGAGAGACTTGGTCTACGATAGGGAACGGGCCGGTGAAGCGGGCGTCCAACTTCCGCGAAGGTCGAGAGGGGTGGAGGTGGCGAGTGGAGAGCCAAACCAGGTCACCGACGCGAAGTTCCGGCCCCACCTGGCGGTGGCGGTCGGCCTGGGCTTTGTACGCTTCCTTGGCCTGGTGCAGTTGCTCCACCAAAAGCTGTTGCTGGGACTGGAGCTCTTGAAGCCACTCCGTCACCGCCGGGACCACGGACGCCGGCAGCACCTCTGGAAATAGCCGTGGATGATAACCATAACTGGCCTGGAACGGGGTCTGCTGGGTGGACGCATTCACCGCGTTGTTATAGGCGAACTCTGCCAATGCCAGGTGGTCGACCCAGTCATCCTGCTGGTAGCTGCAGTAACACCGGAGGTACTGCTCCAGCACCGCGTTCGCCCGTTCCGTCTGGCCATCGGTCTGTGGGTGGTAGGCTGACGAGAGGCAGACCTCTGTCCCGAGGGTCTGGTGTAATGCTCGCCAGAACCGGGATGTGAACTGAACGCCCCGGTCGGACACCACACGCTCAGGTAGGCCATGCAAGCGGAAGACATGCTGAAGGTACAGCTGAGCAGTTTCCTTGGCTGTGGGTACAGATGGACAGGGAGCGCAGTGCACCATCTTGGTGAAATGGTCGGAGAAAACCAGAAGGCAGGTACAGCCACGAGACGAGGGTAAGTCCACTATAAAGTCCAATGAAACCGTGTGCCAAGGACGCGGTGGAACTGGCAATGGCTGAAGTAGGCCGGGGGGTCGCCCGGTAGGTCCCTTGGCGCGCCGGCAGACATCACAACCAGCAACGTAGCGAGCCACGTCAGCCTTCAGGCGGGGCCACCAAAACTCTCGACTGACCAGATGGGTGGTCCGATACCGTCCAAAGTGCCCCGCTGCTGGGGCATCATGGGCCATCTGGAGAACCTCCAGCCATAGTGGCCCTGGCGGGATGTACAGACGACCGTGATGTAGCAGAAGGCCCTGATGCAGGACCAGTCCCGGATACTGTGGGCTGGACCCTTCAGCCAGCTCCCGGAGCCGATCCTGGGCCCAAGCGTCGACCCGCTGCTGTTCCCGCACCCGAACCTGCAGTGGCTCAACCTCCTGGGTGGCCAGGAATGCAGCCGGAGGTAGGATCGTGGTGGGTTCTGCTTGCTGTACTGTGTCTGCGTTGTCTTCAGGTTTCCGGGACAGGGCATCCGCCTTCTGATTCTGAGAGCTAGGGATGTAGCGGATCCGGAACTGGAACCGGGAAAAGAACAACGCCCACCAGATCTGTCTTTGGTTCAGCTTGCGGGTGGTCTGGAGGTACTCCAGGTTCCGGTGGTCGGTTCTCACCTCCACCGGATGTCGTGCCCCCTCAAGATGGTGGCGCCAGACCTCAAAGGCTACCTTGATGGCCAGTAGTTCCCGCTCCCACACAGTATAGTTACGCTCCGCTGGTAGGAGCTGGCGGGAATAGAAGGCACAGGGTAAGAGTGGCGCTTCAGGCCCAATCTGTTGAGACAAGACGGCACCGAGAGCCGTACTGGAGGCGTCGGTCTCCACCACAAAAGGTCGAGAGGGGTCAGGATGTTGTAAGATTGGTGCCCTCTGGAAACAGACCTTCAACCCCTGAAACGCCTCCTCTGCCTCCTTGTCCCAGGAAAACGGCGTCTTTGGGCGCAGTAGCCGGGTCAACGGGGTGGTGCGATGAGCATAATCAGCGATGAAGGTCCGGTAGTAATTGGCGAACCCCAGGAAACGCTGTAGGTCCTTGCGGTTCCGGGGTGCCGCCCATTCTCGAACCGCTGTCACCTTCCCCGGGTCCATTTGCACCCCATCTGGAGAGAGCCGGTGACCAAGGAAGTCCACAGTCCGCTGATGGAACTCGCACTTGCTGAGCTTTGCGTACAAACGGTGCTCACGCAAGCGCTGCAGCACGGTCCGGACATGTCCCTCATGGTGAGCCGGGTCACGGGAGTAAATCAGTATGTCGTCCAAATACACCACCACGTACTTGTCTAACAAGTCCTGAAACACGTGGTTGATGTAGCGTTGGAACACAGCAGGCGCGTTGCACAAACCGAAAGGCATAACCAAATATTCGAACTGCCCGTACCGGGTCCCAAACGCTGTCTTCCACTCATCCCCGGCTCGGATCCGAATCAAGTTGTAGGCCCCTCGGAGGTCCAGCTTGGTGAACACCTGTGCCCCTTGCACCCGCTCCAGCAGCTCCGAGATAAGGGGTAAGGGGTACCGGTCTGGGACGGTAATTTTGTTCAGGGCTCGGTAATCATGGCAAGGGCGGAGTTCCCCACATTTCTTCTTAACGAAAAGCACTGGTGCTGCGGTAGGCGAGGTGGAAGGCCTAATGAACCCACGCTCCAGGTTCTTGCACAAGAAGTCCTGCAAAGCCTCGCGCTCTGGCTCTGTTAGGGAATATAAGCGACTCACTGGTAAAGGCGCTCCGGGTTGGAGGTCTATGCCGCAGTCAAAAGGCCGATGCGGCGGCAGCTGGTCTGCCCCCCGTTCCTCAAACACGTCCTGGTAGTCCTGGTACACGGCTGGGAGCGTGGGTGCTGCCTCCTCTGAGGGCGCGGCCGCCAGCGTTCCGGATTGAGCATGGGAACATGGGTCTGGGAAGTGCACGGTCCGTTTGACCCAGTCAATCTGAACGTTGTGGGCTTCCAGCCAGTCCATCCCAAGCACCAGGGGGAAGCGGGGCATAGAAGCAATGTCCAAAGTTCGCAACTCCCGGTGCTGCTGGAGACACAGGACCAGGGGCTGGGTCTCCTGAGTAACAGCACCTGAACGCAGAAGTCGTCCGTCAATCGCTTCCACCTGGATTGGTACTGGCTTGTTCCGAAGTGGCACCTGATGATGGGTGGCAAAAGCAGCGTCCATATAGGAGCGGGTTGCCCCTGAATCTACCAAAGCATGGGTGAGGATCCAGGGCCCCCCTGGAGGGTATAAACGTACCGAAACAATAAGATGTTGCAAGTCCATTGGTGCGGGCCCATTCTGTACGGTTTGGGACCCCCGGTAGCTAGGGCCATCAGCTACTGGGGTTGGCGGTTTCCCTGCGGCTGGCGTTTCTCAGGGCAGGACTGAGCGAAGTGTCCACTTCCGCCACAGTAAAGACAGAGATTTCCCTCCCGACGCCGCGCCTTCTCTGTGGGGGAAAGGCGTGGCCGCACTGCCCCGAGCTGCATAGGCTCCTCCGTTAAATCAGTTGTGACCGTGGGGCTGCCGGAAAAAGCTGGTGCCGTGAACTGGGAGTGTCGGCGACCCCGGGCCTGACGACGATCCTCCAACCGGTCGTCTATTTGTAGACTCCGTTGAATGAGAGTGTCCAGCGTGGTGGGGCGTTCCATTGTGGCCAACTGGTCCAGTACCTCGTCCGAAAGCCCTTCGAGATACTGGTCCCGCAGTGCCGAGTCATTCCAGGTCAAGTCCTGTGCCAACAGCCGAAACTCCGTGGTATATGTGGCCACCGTGGACTTGCCCTGTTTCAAACGCCGAATCGCCCGGTTGGCTTGACTCTCTTTCTGGGGGTTGCCGAACGCGGCCTCCAAACGATTGCAAAACCCCGTATAGTCTGCCAGCAAGGGGGAGTCTTGCCTGAGTAGCGGCAACGCCCACTTGGCCGCCTGGTCCTTTAACAAACTAATCAAAAAGTGCACCTTGGTGCGGTCGTCAGGAAAGTTCCGGGCTCGCCCCTGAATATACAGCTTGGCCTGGGCCAGGAACATGGGAAAGCTGGCCGGGGCTCCATCAAATTTCTCAGGCAAAGCCACTGGGTACTTGCCCGGAGCCGGGGCGTCGGCCCCAGGAGCCGGTAGGGCTTCCAAGCGTTGCTGAAGTGCCACAACCGCGTCGCTGAGCTGCTGCACGGTGTGAGTCAAGGCCTGGTTCTCCTGGGCCAAAGCCACCAGTGCAGCCGCCTGTTCAGCCATGGCCTCTGGTTCTTCCCGAACGCACCCCTACGAAGGGGGAGTGCGGGTGTGGCGGGAGCAAACTGTGCTGGTCCCGGGGGTAAGGTACCTTGGGTGTAGCAGAGTCCACACGAAGAGGGGCAAGGTCCGAGGCAGAGAGCCGGGCGGGGAACAGGTACGCTGGAACAGGAGGCTGTGCAGGGAACAGGAACACCGGATGGTCGGGAACAGGAGGCCGAGCAGGGAACAGGAGTACCGGATAGTCAGGAACAGGAAGCCGAGCAGGGAACAGGAGTACCGGATAGTCAGGAACAGGAGGCCGAGCAGGGATCAGGAACACAGGAAGGTCCGAAGCCAACAACGACGTTGCTCCCGCAACCTGGGGCCGGGCTGACTGGGCTTTTATCCTCTTCTAAGGCCAGGGGCGGTCCCGGCCCCCAGGAGCCCCGCCTCCTCTGGCCTTAAGGCGAGCACTCCTCCTGGGGGCAACCAGTTCCCTTCGCCTCTCTGCCCTAAGCCTCTGCAGATCAGGAGAGGCCGAAGGGTTACTGGGCCCTGGAGGAGGCTCACCTGTGGCCACTGAGTCGTCAAGCCTCTCTGGGGCCAGAAGGGTTTCACCTGGGGCCAGCTCCTGATGCACTGCCACAGGTGCAGGTTCTTCAGCATCTAGGCCTTGCCCCAGTTCAGCCGGCCCTGGAGGCGGGGACTCTTGTGCAGGCTGGGATTCCTCTGTTTCATCCTCCGAATCGGAATCCCAGGCCATCACACTGCTCTCACTTCATTACAAACAGTATTTCTACCAAAACACACTTGAGCAAACCTGCTCCTCTTCCTTTCACAGATATTTTGTTTCCATTTGCAACTGTAGCTGCCTCTGATGAGTTATTGTTTTACTCTTTGGGGGGAAATTAGCATCAGACATCATGTGCATGGAAGTTGCCAAATCAATTAACCAACTAGAAGGGTTACTGTTAATAGCATCAGTTTTCCTATAACTTGATATTGCTGGATAGTTCTGATGAACTGCAAAAGCATTTTTAGTTTGCTTTCTGTTGCCACCCTGGAGCTTTTCTTTATTAGTGCCACTTTGTTTTGTACAATTCCTTGCAAATGAAGGAAAACAACTTTTCTGCTTGTTTATGTTGATAATATAATTTTGGTTACTGAGAACAAACAAGATTGTACAAAAACAATATTGGGTCCTTCCTTCCTTCCTTCCTTCCTTCCTTCCTTCCTTCCTTCCTTCCTTCCTCTTTCTTTCTTTCTTTCTTTCTTTCTTTCTTTCTTTCTTTCTTTCTTTCTTTCTTTCGCACTGAAACATATTACAGTGGGAATAAAACAAACACAATCCACACCACTGGGAAATAGAGGTATTATATACTTCCTAGCTTTATCTCATCTTTCCTCTACAATAGTGCCTTGGTAAATTTTATCTCTGCATTTATCTGGAATAATGGTTAGGGGAGCAGAGTAAACATCTCTGGCTTCCATGAACCTGGCTGTAAACAGAATTTGATGTTGATCAAATTGATCTTAACTGTAATATTAATTCATATTACATGTAGAGTTTTTAATAATAATGCTAAGTGTGAATTTCTGTTTTCCCCATAAGATTTTATTAAAACTTTTTCATACAGTAATATAAAATAAACTGATCTAAACTGAAACAGAAAAAGAGAAAGAAGGGGAAAAAGAAAAGAGAATGCAGAGTCCTCTATCAAAGGCAGCTCTTAATCCTTGTCACTCACAGAAAGTGATGGACCCTCCCAACTCTCACCTGGTAGCTTTCCTTCCTTCTCCCAGTCGCTCACCCTGGGAGATCTTCCATTTCCTACCTCTCACTCAGGGTCCAATCCACCACCTTCATGTTTGTGTAATCCTTCAACCTCAATAATGCTCACCAAAGGAAGAGGACACCAAAAAAGAAAAAAAGAAAGAGAAGATAGAAAAGCTTAAAATGCTTGTTGGAAGAAGAAGGTCATAAGTTGCCCTCATGCATTGACTAAATGGCCAATGTGGTACCCTTCACATGCCATCACTGATGGGACAGCTACAACCGTATAAAATATGTATAATTAATATGGTTTAAGAGACCTTATTATCACTATTACAGTTATTCTTGTTTTGTTAAGAAGATTCTTTTTTGTACTGTTGGAAACCTATTGTGGCATTCTTTGTTCAACTACAGATATTCTCTTGGCATGTCACATTTGATTGCTTATGACTTCAGGTGCTCTCTATCTCACTGTGCGTAACTTATTTGCATAAAAAGAACAAAGCTGTCAGGGATCCAACAAAATAGACCTTCAGCAAGGATGGCATCTTAAATCCCACCGACAGCGCCATTTTAGACTGATATCAGTTAATTGTTTTCTCGTTGCTCCAACCATGTCAAGGGCAGGGGAGTGATTTTCACAATCTCTTCACAGGTAATCAGCCACAAGTAGCTCGAACACATATAGGGAAATAAACACAGGTAGAGAAGTTTCTTCTGGGGAAATAACTGAGGCTGGCTGGCACACCACTGTTTCCTAAATAATGTCACCCCCCTGCAAAATTGGGTTCAACTTCCCGCTGCTTTCTGGGAAGGAATGTGTCTGAAACTTTCAGGAGGGCATTGATGCACATTTTACCAGCTCAAACTGGGACGGGTGGCCAGCAGGAAGTTGTTCTTCCCAGAATGCCTTGGCACCATCGCCAGGACATTCCAGAAAGTGATGTGGAGACAGCTTTGCACTGTGGTTGGTATGGGGTTTTTACAAAAGCAAAGTGTGTTCTTCTTCATGGAGAGCATGTGTTGTGGTGGGGGCTAGCAAGACTCCCCACTTTTGCTGGGTGGGTAAAAAATTGTTGGCCACTATTGTGATTGGGCTTCCCTTGTTGCTGGGGAGATTTTGATGTTGCCATTTGGTGATTGACAGCCAGAAACGTTAAAGCCGTTGAGCTTCCTCTTTTCGCAGCGCACATTGGCTTGCCCTCCCTATTTAATTAGGGTTGTATGTGTTGACCTTGCTATGCCTGTCATGGGGTCGTCTGCTTCTGGGGCAGGGGCCCAGTAGGAATTTTGTCCAATTGGCTGATTGGCTGGAGCCATTTGGTTTTTGCCTACTGCGTAGCAAATCATCACAACTTGTAAGGATGCGGTTAGGCATTGGTTCTAGGATTTGATTGGTGGAGGGGCATGGATTGGCTGTGCCTGCCCCTCTAATGCTGTTGCTGCAAGGGTATTCCGTTAAAGGAATCCAGGGGCTCACCATGCTCTTGTCCGAACCCCTGGCAAGGGGCTAGGGCCACGCAAGAGCCTCTGGGAGCATTTGGGGGAGAGCTGATGGAAGGTCCCCTTCTCCATCGTTCCCCCCAAAATGTCTTTCCCTTTCTGACTTCGCGGTCGTGCGAATGTCAGGCTGTCCCCATGCGGGTCAGATAGTCGAAACCAATGCCTAAGCAACCACTCACATTTTATATTTTAATAAAGTTGTGGCCAAAATTATGCCAAAAACCTTAAGCAAAAATTCCATGTGAATTGTGTTTTATTTGGGGTGGCTTGGGGACCTCAACACACAAGAGAAAAAAATGGGAAAGTCTTGGCTGTCTCATAAAATGAAGCAAGGAGAGAGGCTTGTCCTTACCAAAAGTGCCTGAGAAACTTATTTTCCTCCTTCCACGATTTTCTGGGGAGAGTTTTATTTCACTCCCACTCCCATCTACCCAACGAAGGGTGAAAGAAAGCAAGGGAGTTGGAAAGATAACTGCAGACATAAATGAACAGCATTGCAAAAGGTAGGAGAATCAGAGTGGGAGAGGAAGACAAGGAACAGTCTGGCAAAGTGTGTTCTCCTTCATGGAAAGCACACGTTGCAGTGGAGTCTAACAGGACACCCCCTCTTGGTTACTGGGTGGGACCATTTGGATGGCCATGACTATGACTGGGCCAATTTGGGTTGTTGGGGAGATTTTGATGTTACCATTTAGAGGGTTGGCCCGAAGGTTATATATTCTTGGCACGCAGCTTTTTTCAGTCTCTTTTGCTGCATATATTGGATTGCCCACATACCCTCCCTAATTTAGGGCTCTTGCGTTTGACATTGCTATGCCTGTCATGGGGTCGTCTGCTTTTGGGGCAGGGGCCTGGTAGGAATTTTGTCCATTTGGCCGATTGGCTGGTGCCATTTGGTTTTTGCCTACTGTGTAGCAAATCGTCACAACTTGTAAGGTTGCGGTTAGGCATTGGTTAAAATTTGTTTGGTGGAGGGGTAAGGATTGGCATGAAATAAATAATACCACATGGTATGAAATAATAAATTTGCTATGAGAAAATCATATTGTTTCTTTTTCATAAAAATGATATCTTTATTGCTATAGTAGATGTAAACAACAAACTTTTTTCTTTTTTGAAGAGCTGTGAAGTTCCTACAAAAATAAACATTCCAAAAATGTCAAAACCCCAGGCTGCATTGTAAATTAAGTACAGAATATCTCATGGATATATGATAAATATTTCATTTCTGCTTGCGGAACAACAAATCATCATGATTACGACTAGCAGTTATGATTGGAAAGACAAAACCCACCACTCAGCTTCTGATTTCAATATGGTTTTACTGCTAGATGGGATGGGTAGTTTAATGGTATGGAATTATTTTAAATATAGTGTGGGAGTCATACTTGTATGATGGGTTTTGAATCAGCTTTAAATTTGAAGAGAGACTTTAGCCTTCTTGAAACATGCACTGGTGAGGGCTCATCATCGAGCCTACCTGGTGGCAGTGAAGGCAGCAAAGAAGGCATACTCCATTGTGCCGTCCGGAAGAGCTTTTCTGGTAGTGGAGAGCCTCTTACAGTCTGGCCTGAAGAAGGTGGTAGAACTGACAGCAGCTCGCTGTGACCTGTTTGCAAAATATTTTGAATAAAAAAACCACTCGCATCCACTGGGATCTTGACTCTGCTGTTACAGCAGATGAATCTCAAGGGGTGTCCAGAACACTGTTGAGTGCTGTTATGTTAGATGATGAGTGTCAGTTAGTAAGACTCAAGAATGTAGACAAGGTTGGTCTTCGATTGGTCAAGACAACCACTCGGCAGTGGCATAGCGTGGGGGGTGCAAGGGGGGCCGGCCGCACCGGGCGCAACATCTGGGGGGGCGCGCTCGCTGCCTCCAGAGTCGCCGAAGAGCCTCGGGCGCAGGCTGTAGCAGAGCCGCATGACTCGCGGAACCGACAAGCTGTGCGCGCGTCCGGGCTGAAGGCGCCCGGCAGGCAGCGGCTCTCAGCGCTCGCCGCGGAGGACACACCAGGCAGCCCCTCCTCACAGCCCCGCCTCCGCCGGTGCTGCTGCAGCTGCTGGGCTGTTGCATTTTCCTCGCCTCTCTGCCCCCCTCCTCCTCCGAGCAAGCGGCGTGGTTTGGGCAGCAGCGCCAGCAGCAACTCGCCTCAGATCGGCAGGTTAGGGGTTGGGGGGGCGCAAATTACTTGCCTTGCCCCGGGTGCTGACAACTCACGCTACGCCGCTGCCACTCGGTCTGGACCCTTGTCCCTCTTGGCTGATGAAAAATAGTATGACAGCTAGCTGGGCCAGGGAGGTAATTAATGCCTCCTTGTGAGGAGTGGTGGTCCCTGCCTGCAGTGATAATACCACTCCTCAAGAAACCCTCCCAGGATTTGGAAAATCCAAATAACTATCGACCAGTTACCAATCTCCCCTTCTTCTTTTTCTTTTTTTGAATTTTTTTAAAAAACAATTTCAACATAACAAATTATCAATCCAAATAATCAATTGCATTATTCCCCCCCCTTCTTTTGCCCCCCTCCCCTAGGACTTCCCTCAGCTCCCCTCTCTGGTTTTTTTGCACAAATCATTCTCTGCATATTATAAAATTGTACATATCTTTGCCTTGTCTATCATGTATTCAACTAATAAATTTGTGGAAGTTTATTCAAAACCTGCCAAGGAGTGCAAATCATTTTGTTGTCTTTTTAGGTAATTTGTAAAAAGTTCCCATTCTTCTTTGAAGTCACGATTGTCCTTTTCACTCAGTTCGTATGTCAATTTGGCCAGTTCCACATAGCTCATCAGTTTTTCTTGCCGCTGTTCTTTTGTTGGGATTTCCTCATTCTTCCATCCTTGTGCTAACAAGACTCTTGCTGCTGTTGCAGCATACATAAATAAATTCTTTATTTTTCTTGGCAGATCTTGCCCTACAATCCCTAACAAAAATGCTTCTGGTTGTTTTTACAAATGTCATTTAAATCATTTTTTTCAATTCATTATATATCATTTCCCCCCAAAATTTAAGTTCTCTACATTCCCACCACCTATGACAAAAAGTACCTTCTTTTTCTTTACATTTCCAGCATATGTTTGACCCGGTTTTGTACATTTTTGCTATTTGTACTGGTGTGGTATACCAACTGTACCTCATTTTCATATAGTTTTCTTTCAATAGAGAACAACCAATCTCCCGTTCTTGGGCAAGGTTCTTGAGTAGGTGGTCACAGACCAGATCCAGGCACTCTTGAAGGAAACTGTTTTTCTAGATCCATTTCAATCAGGATTTAGGCCCAGTTTTGGCACAAAAACTGCTTTGGTTGCCCTGCATGATTGCCTCTGCCAGGAGAGATTGGGGGCGGGATGTATCCAAGTTAATTTTCCTCCATCTCTCAGTGCCTTTGATGCCATTGATGACAGTATCCTTCTGGAGAGGCTGTTTGAGTTAGGAATGGGTGGCACTACTTTGTGATGGTTCCAGCCCTAATTGGATATAGTCGTTCCCAGAGGGCAATGCTTGGGGAATGCCCTTTGGCCCCATGGAACCTTCAGTGTAGAATTTACCGAGTCCTAAATTCTGCTGCCAGCTCTGCAGCTCCCCCTCCCCTTTAGAAAGGATATTTGCTTCTATCATAAATTTCACTTTGCCTCTTGGTTGCATCAGATCAGATTATGAAGGAAACTGAATGCAGTTTGATAGACTGATTTCTGAGTAAAGTTGCAGAGTGGGGGGAAGTATGGAAAAACGTTTGTGGGTGCAGCATTTCAGGTCAGAATTCAGGTTGGAAGAATTGTCCACTCCATACAACATCCTTGTGCAATTCATAGCCTTCAACCTGTCTAAAATGTATAAGAAATGCAGATGTGAGAGTCCCTTATTGATCCAGTTCCTGCACTTCTCTAATGAGACTTTGACATTCTGGCTAGGAGAAAATGCATTTGAAACAGATCAGGCTTAATAATCAGAGTAGCATGGGATCCTTTCATTAAAGGCAAATGGATGAACATCTCTCTTTCAGGGAGGCCTGGGACTGAGCTACATGTGACATTAATTATGTCATGTTCTCTTGCGAGAACAATTTTCTCACTCATTTTTGGTCCTTATATACTGTATATTATATGGGAAGCTTTCCCCCCTATATAGCTCATACAACAGTATCTTTTGACCTCCACTTTGAAAGACTTTGGTTTATACATTTTCCCACTTCCCTTCTGCTGTGTTCTTTGACCTGCTTAACCAAAGCTTCCCAACATCTTGAAGTGCGGATAAGAAAGCTAGTGGAAAATCTCTTTTTAGCTAATGATGAGCAAATTTCCCTTGGCTTGCCTTGAAAACCATTCTCCCTCTCTCTCCCTCCCTCTCGCTCTGAAGCGCTCTCTCTCTCTCTCTCTCTCTCTCTCTCTCTCATGGAAAATGCTAACCCACACAAGATTTGTTCCTGGTTGTGGTTAGTGAGGAGAGCAATTAAAGGCATGTTAGTATGTTCAGATGACATACTAAGCTGAACTATAATAATAATAATAATAATAATAATAATAATAATAATAATAATAATAATAATTTATACCCCGCCCATCTGGCAGGGCTTCCCCAGCCACTCTGGGTGGCTTACAAAAAAATATTAAAATACTGTAATACATCAAACATTAAAAGCTTCCCTAAACAGGGAACTTTTGCTTAACTCAGTTCAGCAAGGTGGTAAAAAGAACTGGAAAGGAGCAGAATAGCTGTGAGCCCCTCTCTTGGAGCCTGCAAGCTCTTGTGGTATAAAGGTAAATGGACCCCTGACCATTAGGTCCAGTCGTGCCCGACTCTGGGGTTGCGGCGCTCATCTCGCTTTGTTGGCCGAGGGAGCCGGTGTACAGCTTCCGGGTCATGTGTCCAGCAGGAATAAGCAGCTTCTGGCGAACCAGAGCAGTGCACGGAAACGCCATTTACCTTCCCACCAGAGCAGTACCTATTTATCTACTTGCACTTTTGATGTGCTTTCGAACTGCTAAGTTGGCAGGAGCTGGGACCGAGCAACAGGAGCTCACCCTGTTGCGGGGATTCGAACCACCAACCTTCTGGTCAGCAAGTCCTAGGCTCTGTGGTTTAACCCACAGCACCACCCGCATCCCTCTTGTGGTGTAGATTTGACTTATTGTGTCATGCGACCCAGGTCACGATGTCTCAGCCTGGCTTACAGGGCTGTTGTGAGAATCCTGTGAAGAGGGGGAGAACCATCTATGATGCCTTGAGGTCCATGGAGGAAAGGTGGGATAGAAATGAAGTAATAAAGTAAAACAAATAAATAAAACCTGGTGATGCTTGGAGTGCCACATCCAGTTCACAAGAAGGTCAGAAGTCTTCTCCTGTCTCTAGGAAGTTATCCCTGGCATCAGTTGTAACCTTCTCTGTCTCTGTAGGTTTTTTTCTTGCTTGGAAAGAAGGGTGCACTGACAGAGAGACCTGGCTAGCAGTTGAGATGAACTTGATTTTGAAATGGACCTGAGTTCAGGGGGGGCTGGGCCTAGTTTGAACCAGGAAGAGGCATTTTTGGGTGGCAGGAATTTGCAGATTCATTCCGTCACTGGTAAAGCACAGGATGCTGTCCTTCACCACATGACGCCATTGGTCCATTTAGCCTAGCATTACCTCCTTTGATTGACAACAAGTAATCAGGATCTGAAGCAGAGCAGAGAGAGGGTCTTCGACAGTTCTGATCCCTGCACATGGCAGGGATCACAAGTGAACTTTGTTCCTTTAGAGCTGGCCTGTCCAACAGGTTGATCGTGATCTACCGGTCAATCATGGGCTGCCCCTGGTCGATCCTGGTCAAAAAAAAAAGCTCAACAACTTTGATGAAGCTTTCCCCAAACAAGCTCAACAACTCTGGTCAATCCAATGGGTAGACCACTGCCAATTCTTATATATAGTGGTTGTAGATCACAGTCTCTTAGAAGCTGGACAGCCCTGTTGTAGATCATGTCTCCTTTTCAGAAGCAAAATGCCCCAAAATGGTCTCCCACGGGAGGTAATAATAATAATAACAATTTATTTATATCCCGCCCATCTGGCTGAGTTAACAGGTCAGTGCAAGTAGATAAATACCGTAGGTATCACTGTGGTGGGAAGCTAGACGGCATTTCCGTGTGCTCTGGATTCCGTCACGGTGTCCCATTGTGCCAGAAGCTACTGTTAGGACCATCATGAGACGTCCACCAGCTTCCAACCAGGGATACCAGCAGCCTTCAAGCAAGCAAACTTGCCTTATTAACGCTCCCTAGCATCCGACTGCCAGAGGATTGCCTCCTTCCATTCACCACTTTACCTCCTCCAAGTGGAAGAAACCTGGGCAGTGCTGAATGTCACATCCATTGCCAGGTGTGTGTCCTGCTAGAAATAAAAAAGGGCTTTCCCCTTGGCCTGCCTTTATATCCACTCAGTTGCCAAGTGCTTTTGTGACATCACAAGAAACCCACAGCCAATGGCAACAGCTGGGGAGGCATTGTCTTCATTGCTCTGAGCCTCACAATGGCAGGTGGACCTATCGGTGATTGTGTGCTTGTTTATTCAGGATGCGGATGGCACTGTGTTCTAAACCACTTAACCTCTTGGGCTTGCCGATCAGAAGGTTAGCAGTTCGGATCCCCACAACGGGCTGAGCTCCCATTGCTCTGTACCAGCTCCTGCCAACCTAGCAGTTCAAAAACACGCCAGTGCAAGTAGATAAATAGGTACTGCTGTGGCGGGAATGTAAACAGTAATTCTGTTGCTCTGGTTTCTGTCATGGTGTCCTGTTGTGCCAGAAGCAGTTTAGTCCTGCTGGACACATGACCCAGAAAGCTGTCTGTGGACAAATGCCAGCTCCCTTGGCCTGAAAAGCGAGATGAGCGCCGCAACCCAGTAATAATAGTAGTAATTATTATTATTATTATTATTATTATTATTATTATTATTATTATTTAGTATTTATACTCCAGCCATCTGGCTGGGTTTCCCCAGCCACTCTGGGCAGCTTCCAACAACATATTAAAATACAATAGTGTATTAAACATTAAAAGCTTCCCTAAACAGGGCTGCCTTCAGATATCTTCTAAAAGTCTGGTAGTTGTTTTTCTCTTTGACATCTGGTGGGAGGGTGTTCCACGGGGTGGGTCCCACTACCGAGAAGGCCCTCTGCCTGGTTCCCTGTAACTTGGCTTCTTGCAGTGAGGGAACCACCAGAAGGCCCTCAGAGCTGGACCTTAGTGTCCGGGCAGAACGATGGGGGTCGAGATGCTCCTTCAGGTTTACTGGGCCGAGGCCGTTTAGGACTTTAAAGGTCAGCACCGACACTCGGAAACATACTGGGAGCAAGTGTAGGTCTTTTTGTGGACTCTCCTTCCTTGGTGGCTTCTAAGAAGAGGTTGGACATCCATCTGTCATGGATGCTTCAGCTGAGATTCCGGCATTGCAGGGGGGTTGGGCTAGTTAACCCTTCGGGTCCCTTCCAGCTCTACAGTTCTATGATTCTATTATTCTAAGAACCCAAAGCTATGGTTCAGCTGCCTGCCAATACAAAGGCTTGTCTTATTTCTCCTCCCAGTGACAGAGGAGGCAAATTCGAATTTGGTGAAGGATAAATATGGTGTAAGGTAAAGGTAAAGGGACCCCTGACCATCATATATTGGCCGAGGGAGCCAGTGTACACCTCTGGGTCATGTGGCCAGCATGACTAAGCCACTTCTGGCGAACCAGAGCAGCACACGGAAATGCCGTTTACCTTCCCACCAGAGTGGTACCTATTTATCTACTTGCACTTTGATGTGCTTTCGAACTGCTAGGTTGGCAGGAGCAGGGACCGAGCAACAGGAGCTCACCGCGTCACGGGGATTCGAACTGCCGACCTTCTGATCGGCAAGTCCTAGGCTCTGTGGTTTAACCCACAGCACCACCTGCGTCCCAACTAATATGGTGTAACTTGTACCTTTTTTTGGAAGGGGTTGCCTTTATTTGTTTTTAAATGTGCATGCATCAGATAACTAAATAATGTTTTGCTATCAGAACTTGGGCCTTTTTCGTATGCATAAGATAAATGATTCAAAGGTATTCATTAGAAGGCCTGGGAAAAGGGATAAGAAAAGGCTGTGTTCAGTGATACTTACCTCTGCTGTTACGTTTCTGTTCCATTGCACCGGCTCTTTCATAGCTCCCGGTGCCCATGCTCAGTGTCACATTGAGAAAAGACCAGAGCAGCTTAGTGCAGGCCACAGTTTGCCACGCTAATTGACTGATGGCGACTCCATTACACAGCAGTCTTTCTGCATCTTTCATTTATCGGGTTTGCCCAAGAGGGAAGTGCACTTTCCTTCGAGAGGCTATGTAAGCCGAGTGCCACATTATGGGGGGACATTTCAAGCTGTAATCAGAGGTCTGCTCCTCAGTCGACATTTAATGGAGACTATTAACAAAATGCTCTCAATGGGATCCTAAATAATATGCCTGCAATAATTGCAATTATGGCGCCAAGTGGAATGGTTCCATTCATGTGTGAAACAAGGAAATCAGCATGCCTGCAAGGATGTGATGCTTTGCATTGCATTATAAGCAATTCAGCTTTTTCTTTTGAAAATGAAAGGTTCCAAACCCAAGCGCCAGAAGCGTATGGGGCCCTCAAAAGCCCAGTCTGATGACCCACCAGCCTGATCTATGGCTCTAAGAACTTGAGTAAGGATGGAGTTGCGAAGGCTGCTGTGAGTTTTCATAGAACTGGTGCCATGGGAGTTCTGAGCCCTTGAGACTGTTGGGTGCTGGTCAGTGTGGTGTAGTGGTTAAGAGCGGTAGACTTGGAATCTGGTGAACTGGGTTCGATTCCCCGCTCCTCCACATGCAGCTGCTGGGTGACCTTGGGCCAGTCACACTTCTTTTAAGTCTCTCAGCCCCACTCACCTCACAGAGTGTTTGTTGTGGGGAAGGAAGGGAAAGAAGATTGTTAGCCACTTTGAGACTCCTTAGAGTAGTGATAAAGCGGGATATAAAATCCAAACTCCTCCTCCTCCTCCTCTTCTTCTTTTGCAACAGTGAAGTTTATAAGGAACTAAGGCTCATTCTCCCTCCAGTGGATATTGGAAATACTTATCAGACACTGGGATCCTATAAACTCACCACTAGTACAATTAAGTATATTTGACAGATTCTGATTTAATATATTAAATATGAAATGAAATTGTATGGTTGTGTACAATGTAGGGCCACAGCTATGTAAGGATAAGTAGCTGTAATGACAATGATAAGTAGCTGTAATGACAACCCATGTCACCCAGGGCCAGTGTGGTGTAGTGGTTAAGAGTGGTAGACTCGTAATCTGGGGAACCGGGTTCGCTTCCCTGCTCCTCCACATGCAGCTGCTGGGTGACCTTGGGCCAGTCACACTTCTCTGAAGTATCTCAGCCCCACTCACCTCACAGAGTGTTTGTTGTGGGGGAGGAAGGGAAAGAAGATTGTTAGACGCTTTGAGACTCCTTAGGGTAGTGATAAAGAGGGATATCAAATCCATACTCCTCCTCCTCCTCCTCCTCCTCCTCCTCCTCCTCCTCCTTCTCTTCCTCTTCTTCTTCTTCACTGCTCAGCAGCAATTGTAACCATTCATAGGAGCTGTTTGAACAAGTGGAGGCTTCCACGAAGGGGCACTGGGAGGCAATTTTCCATTATTCCTTCTTCCTTCTGCAGCCTTTGCCCCCATCCCCAAATCTGATCCGAGGGTTGGGGGAACCTTTGAGACGCCTTTTGGTGGGAGCAACAGAAGTGGCACTGAGAAAGGTGCAATTTGCAAAAACTGCAAACGAGACTCCTTGAGACAATGCACATTTGTGAACATAGCAAGATCCACCCTGATGCAGTGCAGGCAAGCATAGAATAGTTCTTTGGCAGGGGAAACCTACGCTGGAGCTATGGTCCGCTCCTATACCTTCTCCCCAAATGAGCAACATGGCCAGTGATCTAGAGACACCTAAATGTGTCCTTAAAAAAGCCAGAGAATGAGAATAACTGGAGGGAATCTGTGGAGGCTAGGCCAGAAAGCGAGTTATTGTGACTGAACTGCATGACGGCTGCTGCAAATGAATGAGTTTTCTCCAGATATTCCACAAATCAAAGTACTATATCATGTTTTTACTACTGAGTAATCTCTTCGGATTCACTGCATGTAGGTGAACAAGATTTATATGCTCTTTCTTTGATCTACAAGGTTAGCAACATGTGCAAGATATATGTACATGTGAAAAAACTATGTATATAAAATAGGCATAATTCTTTTGTAGTAATGCCTGTTGCGAACACCATGTTGTCTTCACATTATTAGTAGCAGAAGCACAGCATGAAACAAAGAGGATGCTCAGATAAAAGATGAGCTCACTTACGCTCATTAAACGCTAATTTAGGATTGCTATTAACTTTGCTGGGAGAAGGATGGTGTTCAAAAGGCCCTGTTCAGTTTCCCAATATTAGTATCTCTACTGAGCTGTTTACTATTACTGTAAAGCAGAATAAATGTGCACAGTTAATGCAAATTACAAGGCTGTGTACATAGTGAAAAGGAGGCTGCTGTATGAACTTTTTTTTTAAAAAAGGATAGATTTTCCAGATCAGACTTCAGAAATAGTTACAATATTTCATTGATGTTTTTATTTTTCATCACATGTGTATTCCACCCTTCCTCCAGGGAGCTCGAGGCAGTGCTTTTGGGACCAATAAGAAGTTCAGGCTAGTTTAAGGGTCAAATCCTGTTTACGGCTGTGACTGCCAAGGGTGGGAGGAGAACCAGCACTTCTATCCTGTTTACAAGCCAAATGAGACATGGCCACCCTGACATCTAGCAGCAGCAATCCATGCGCTAAAGTCCATGCATCGATTGCATACCCTCCTTCATTGCTCCAATGAAAATTGGGACGTCCCATTCCATAATGATAACTTTACTATTTATACCCCACGCTTCTTATTGGGTTGCCCCAGCACTCTGGGAAGCTTCCAACATATAAAAGCATTAGAAAAAACATTAAGCATTAGAAAAACTTCCCTATACAGGATTGCCTTCAGATGCCTCAGGGGTTGACTAACACCCAGGGCCGGACTTAGGTTTAATGAGGCCCTAAGCTACTGAAGGTAATGGGGCACTTTATATGTCCAGCTGTCCTTCGTCAACAACAAATTGATGTTTTTTTGTGTTGAATGGGCATTAGAAAGCACTGCTAATAACAAGGCCAGTGGAAGTGGTGGTATTCCAGCTGAACTATTTAAAATTTTAAAAGATGATGCTGTTAAGGTGCTACACTCAATATGCCAGCAAGTTTGGAAAACTCAGCAGTGGCCAGAGGATTGGAGAAGATCAATCTACAACAAAATCCTAAAGAAGGCCAGTGCCAAAGAATGCTCCAACTACCGCACAATTGCACTCATTTCACAAGCTAGCAAGGTTATGCTTAAAATTCTACAAGGAAGGCTCAAGCAGTATGTGGACAGTATGTGCAAGCTGGATTTTGAAGGGGCAGAGGAACCAGAGACCAAATTGCAAACATGCACTGGATTATGGAGAAAGCTTGGTAGTTCCAGAAAAACATCTACTTCTGCTTCATTGACTATGCAAAATCCTTTGACTGTGTCGACCACAGCAAACTATGGCAATTTCTTAAAGAAATGGGAGTGCTTGATCACCTCATCTGTCTCCTGAGAAATCTCTGTGTGGGACAAGAAGCTATAGTTAGAACTGGATATGGAATAACTGATTGGTTCAAAATTGGGAAAGGAGTATGACAAGGCTGTATATTGTCTCCCTGCTTATTTAACTTATATGCAGAATTCATCATGCGAAAGGCTGGACTGGATGAATCCCAAGCCGGAATTAAGATTGCCAGAAGAAATATCAACAACCTCAGATATGCAGATGACATAACCTTGATGGCAGAAAGTGAGGAGAAATTAAAGAACCTTTTAATGAGGGTGAAAGAGGAGAGTGCAAAATATGGTCTGAAGCTCAACATCAAAAAAACGAAGATCATGACCACTGGTCCCATCACTTCCTGACAAATAGAAGGGGAAGAAATGGAGGCAGTGAGAGATTATACTTTCTTGGGCTCCATGATCACTGCAGATGGTGACAGCAGCCATGAAATTAAAAAGACGCCTGCTTCTTGGGAGAAAAGCAATGACAAACCTAGATAGCATCTTAAAAAGCAGAGGCATCACCTTGCTGACAAAGGTCTGTATAGTTCAAGCTATGGTTTTCCCAGTAGTGATGTATGGAAGTGAAGCTGGACTATAAAGAAGGCTGATCACCGAAGAATTGAATTATGGTGCTGGAGGAGACTCTTGAGAGTCCCACAAAGACCAAACCTATCCATTCTGAAGGAAATCAGCCCTGAGTGCTCACTGGAAGGACAGATCCTGAAGCTGAGGCTCCAATACTTTGGCCACCTCATGAGAAGAGAAGACTCCCTGGAAAAGACCCTGATGTTGGGAAAGATGGAGGGCACAAGAAGAAGGGGACAACAGAGGACGAGGTGGTTGGACAGTGTTCTCGAAGCTACCAGCATGAGTTTGACCAAACTGCGGGACGCAGTGGAAGACAGGAGTGCCTGGCGTGCTCTGGTCCATGGGGTCACAAAGAGTTGGACATGACTAAACAACTAAACAACAACATTAGGTATCTCAAGCCATTTGCACATAACAAATATGTATTTTATCAAAGTAATTGTAGAACTGAAATACAATTAAGAAGAAGTACAGTCTATTAATAGTGAAATACACACTGTTGCTGTATTTAGGTTTTATTTTATTTTTATCTTATATTTTGTAAATATACATCCAGTTTTTTTCCCCTTTAAATTTTTTGGGGGCCCCCAAGAGAGCGGGGCCCTAAGCTATAGCTTGTTTAGCTTATATGTAAATGAGGCACTGATAACTCCATAGCTTCCAACATTCCTTAGGACATCCTAAGCAAAAGTGGGACATTCAAATCAGAAACCAGGATGATGTCTCTAAATCAGGGACGTCCCTGGAAAATAGGGACACTTGGAGGGTCTGCAATTGTAGCGGGGGATCCAGAATGCTGAAGGAATAGGACTACATTATGTAATAGGCAGTAATGTATGAGGATACCCATGGCAAGAAATAAATGTGAGCTGGGCTGAATCAAAGTAACAGTCACAGTTCAATGTTCTGCATGTCACTACACCTCAGAATAGGAAGCACCCATTCATTCACTTCTGTATCAGGCTAGGATTATGTACATACACAATGGGAATGTGGTGTAATATAACATTACTTAAACACTGGAGTAAATACATTAGTGCCCCTTGGAGCCTCTGATTTGCTGCTTTACCTTTAATTATTTTGTTTTTCAAATATTGGATCATGGTATTTTATTACCGGGATGGTTGTGTAAAGTGACTAATAAGCTTAAAAATAACAATCCTGATTAAAAGCACTGTGTCCAAGTAACTGAGTGCCAGGCCTGCTATAATATATTGTTATGATTTTTAAAAAATATTGCTGCCAGAGATATTAACGACAAACCTGGTGTTGAAATGATTATTCGCTGTGGGTTGCAACTTTTACAAAATTTGTAGATTCTTCAAAAGAATTATTTTTCAATTATTCATATGAAAAGCATTTTCAATTTTTGCCAAAGGGATTGTTTATAACATTTCCTGGGCCTTCCCATCTCGTGCCCCTCTCCTGGTGTGCACTTTCCAGTGCGGATATATATACAGAACCCCACAATATGATCTGCGAATTGATCAAAAGGTTTATGCAGAACTATGGAAGACTGGAATGTTTGAGTGCATGTCTCTGCAAACAGTATTGAAATGCATTTGCCTTACACTGCTAAAGCCATACGGATGAACTGGGTTCCACACAGTCACAAAAACAAATGAACCAAAAAAGCCACAAAAACAAAAATGCTAAAATAAATAGCAAAAACAAAAGTGCCAGACTTAATCCATTCCGCAAGTCCGTTTGACTTCTGAAATGTTGGAAAACCAAGGCGCAGCTTCTGATTGGTGCAGGCACCCTGAAAACAATAGCTGACAACCGCATGGGACATTTGGCTTCCAAAAAACATTCGAAAACCGGAACACTTACTTCCAGGTTTTCAGCATTTGAGAACCAAGGCGTTTGAGTACCAAGACGTTTGAGAACCAAGGTACTACTGTACTGAAACCTCAAACTAATAGAAGTCTTCTTTTTCTAGGAGGTGTAGTCCTTCCTTAGTTACAATATATTTTAAAATGCTCCCTTGTTTACGACAAGGGAAGGAAGGCTGGTGTCAAAATGTTGTGACTTCCAAAAGCCAGCCGCTATAAAGGGATGGTGGCAGACAATCCCCTCATAGATAAAACATGTAAAAGCATTTACCACATCCTGGGTTTGCACTCTGCAGACCTGCGCACATGTACTCTGCTTTCAGAATAGTTTTGCAAGTTGCAAGCAGACAAGGGTGGAAGCTTTTTAATAAAAATGCATTTGTGAGAGATCCTGTATCAGAATATAATAAAACTCCAGTTTAGTCAATACTATCCATGTTGTACAAGAAATCTCTTCTGTTTTAGTTGACAACTTCCTGCGATAGGCATATAGTCACATGAAGGAATTTATTAGAAATGTGGTGGTTGGTTTTGTTTTCGGAGCCTTTGTGTCCATGGAAAACTTTGAAATCTTTGGGTGGAAAAGTCACCAGTACTGTAAATATAAATGAAATGGTTCAGCGAGCACGGTTGGCCAGGTAAACATCCTTGTACTGCGTTCTGTATGTTGCAACAATGACTCTCAGTTTCATCTGGTATTTTCCATTCCATTGGAGTAGCTGTGCTTTTTGCTTTTTTTTTTTTTTTTTAAAAAGAGAGTAAGTGCATATATATTCTGCCTCCAGCAAAGAGCAAGTTATACACACAGAAAATCAACAACTCTTCAGGAGAAGAAAGGAAAGCAATTCGGATTTGGCTGTGAGTGGGGAAAGGACATTTAAGATTTGAAAAAACAAAGGTTTGGGAGATGGGTGGATAACATAAAATACAACTTGCTTTGATTCAGCCAAATATTTCTTACATTTTTTGAGCAAAGGCTGATAATGATGATGTAGAAAAATAGTTAAAGAAGCAGAAAACCAAGACCAAACCAAATGAAGACAACCTAAGAGATAAATATAAACATTTCCCTCATTTTTTCCTTTAGCTGTTCTCCTTTTAATTTGCTTCTCCCGTTATTCCCCTCCTTCGAATCCTTTCCCCCCTTTCTGTCAAATAAAGCATTTTTCTTTCTTCCCTGCACTGCCCATTACCCTGTTTCCTCAACTTACCTTATCTCTCTTTTTTTAATTGTATCCAAGTATTCTTTTGTAATTGTAACCAAGTGTTTTTTATAATTGTATCCAGGTAATTTTAAATTGTATCTAGTTTCCCCGCCCTCCTGTAATTGTGTCTTTACTACTTGCAAATGTGAATCCTTACTGTGACCCTTATGCAATTTGGTCTTTGCAAATGGAATCGACCCCTTTGTATCCTTGTGCCTTATCAGAGTTTGTTCAACTTCTCAATGATTGTAACTACAGGGATACCTCAGTTTCAGAACAGTCCGATTTAAGAATGATTTGGTTTACAAACTCTGCAAAACTGGAAATAGTGTCTTGGTTTGAGAACTTTACCTTAGTCTAAGAATGGAATCCAAACAGTGGAAGGGCACCAGCGGCAGGAGGCCTCATTAGGGAAAGCACACCTCAGTTTAAGAATGGTTTTGGTTTAAGAACGGACTTCCAGAACGGATTAAGTTCGTAAACCGAGATACCACTGTAAAGGTAAAGGACCCCTGACAGTTAAGTCCAGTTGCAAATGACTCTGGGGTTGCCGTACTCATCTCGCTTTACTGGCTGAGGGAGCCAACGTTTGTTGGCCAGCATGACTAAGTTGCTTCTGGCGAAACCAGAGCGGTGCAGGGAAATGCCATTTAGCTTTCTGCCGCAGTGGTACCTATTTATCTACTTGCACTGGCATGCTTTCAGACTGCTAGGTTGGCAGGAGCTGGGACTGAGCAATGGGAGCTCACCACATCACGGGGATTCGAACCGCCAACCTTCTGATCAGCAAGCCCTAGGCTCAGTGGTTTAGACCACAGTTCCACCCGCGTTCCTAGGTACCACTGTACAAATAAAGGATCTTCGCTTTTAAAAAGCTGCTTGCTTCTTTCTCTCATTGGTTGGACACTGCCTGTCTACTCCAACCCCAGTGGACCCCTCTGCAGCTCTGAACCAAAGTTCTAAGTGCTTTACATCAGTGAGATATTTGCAGTGTGTGGTTGGGATGGTATCAAGGGATGATAGTTGCTCAGATTGCCCTGGCTTTTATTATTCTCTTGACTCTATCCATATCAGGGATGGGAAACTGGTGGGACTCTAAATGTTGCTGGACTCAAATCTTTGCAGCTCCAGCCAACATTGCCAATAGTCAGGGATGGTGGGTATTCCAACCCAGCAGCATCACTGATCTGCATGATATTGTATATGGAAAATATAGGCTCTGCTTTCTTGTAATAAAGTTGCATTTCTCTGTCTTCCAGGGACATATTTTTTTTCATGCCTCCAAATTATACTGCACTACAATTTTACTGCAGTAAAAACAATAAAAAAGAAAGCACAATAGGAAGCAGACAGTGGCAACTTTCCCTCCTTATGTCTCCGTGAAGTTTGACACTCTTTTGATTCTCCTCAAAACAGCCAATTAGAGACTTTGTTATGCCCGTAGAGAATGTTTCCCTCATAAACTGTCTTCAATATAGCAGCGTAACAAGACTTTCTGCATTCCCTATCATTAATTTATTTTATTCAGTGTAAAAACAAAGATTAAAACAAACTCCCTCAGTGTTCCTATAGATGGTCCGTCAGAGGAATTAAATTTGAATTTGGCATTAATTAATGTTCCAGTATGTGCTCAGTTCCTCCTGCACCACATGATACGAAAAGCCTTTTAAGTATTTGTTGGTCTCTGAGGATTTACTCTATTTGAAGGCCTTCCACAGCTAAACAGAAACCACAGTTCTGGACTTGGCGTAGCTGAAAGTCTGCTGTACTATAAAATGCCCATCCTGGTCCTCTACTGGTTACAGATGTGCCTGCGCCTGCAGGACAAGAACGGATATTTTACAATTCCCAATGTGGAATTATTTATGCCTTGTACGTTGGAGCTGATTCAGACAAGTGCCTTAGCATATGGTGCAGCCCACAAGCCATTTGCTTCTCGGTAGTTCTCACACCATAGGATGCACTCATGAATTGAGCCAAACCCAGTCAAACAGCAGAGATCCGAATGACTGGTCGACAGCTCCTTTTGCCATCATACGCCAGCCTGCATCTGCACAATCCATAATATATTTATATCTCTGATGCAGCCTGGGCACCATTTCAATTTCGTGCTTTTCTGAAGGCCGCAGATGCGCAATTCTACAACGCACAGTGCCAGCAACACATAAATACTCAGGAGGCAGCGAGACCAGCATCTAGAGGCTGCACACCAAATCATGGCACAAAGAGGGAGCTGTGGAAAGATTGCCTTAGAAGGAAACGCTGGAGAGCACCATGCCAGGGTTTTCAGATGTGTCATAAGGACTTGTCATTTTAGCAAGGAGAGCACCACCTTCAGCTGTGGGATGAGCTGCTTTTGCAACTGAACTAACAGATGTACATACCAGCAACTCAAGCACCTGCTACAGCCATATGTGTGTGTGTGTCTGTGATTTATTTTTATTTTTTCCAGACGTTTTCACAGTAACCTTCAAATCAAATGCATCGTTTCATAAGCTGAGTTTCCAGTAGCGTTGTGTCCTTTCTTGGCGTGCACAGAACCCACCGTGTAAAGCTAGCGCTCGCTGCCAATGCTGCCAGGGGAGCACACACGGGGTGTAAAGAAAGCAATAGAAGTTATCAGTCAGAAAATGTTAAAAAAAAACAAGTGTTATAAACATTCAGAAATAATTAAAATCAACCATAAGCAAAAACCAGATTAAAGCACATAACAGCTTTACGAGTCTGGATAATAATAATAATAATAATAATAATAATAATAATAATAATAATTTATACCCCGCCCATTTGGCTGGGCGGCTCCCAATCAAGTGTTAAAAACAATACAGCATTAAGTATTAAAAGCTTCCCTGACAGGGCTGCCTTCAGATGTCTTTTAAAGATAGGATAGCTGCTTATTTCCTTCACATCTGGTGGGAGCGTGTTCCACAGGGTGGGCGCCACTACCGAAAAGGCCCTCTGTCTGGTTCCCTGTAACCTCACTTCTCGCAATGAGGGAACCACCAGAAGGCCCTCGGCACTGGATCTCAGTGTCCGGGCTGAACAATGGGGGTGGAGACGCTTCTTCAGGTATACAGGACCGAGGCCATTTAGAGCTTTAAAGGTGCCTTTCACAGCCTCATTCATAGGCTGGGGAGGTGTTCTTAAAGGATCGAGGGGGGCTGGCTTACCATTGTTGCGGGGAGGGGAGTTTAGGGGCAACAATGTGTTTCTCCTTCTTCTGTATTTTGAGTTTAACAATGAGCAGCAAGTTCAGTGGCAGCAGATGCCCGACTCACAACAGTGCCCTGAAACTCATATGCCGCCCCCCCCCCTTTGGGGCTGCCATTTTGAACCAATTTCAACGCTTCCTCATTTTGACTAATCTAATAAACCCCAGCTAAGTTTTCTTGGGCTGTGTTTTTCCTGTGTAAATGATTGGAAAAAGCAAATACAGATGGATGTCAGAGTCAGGATTGAAGTATACGCATACACAAGTAAATAAAAGATAATATAATGCATCGAACGCACACTAAAAGGGAGGAAATGCTTTCATTTCATTTCATTTTTTTTAAAAAATTGGCATTTTACCAATATCCCAGCAGATGTGTTAATTTAATGCTGCCTGCATAAGTCTGAAGAGACTGGCAACAGAACATAATTAATTGAGTATTGTGCCGTGTAAAGTGGTGCATAGACAAACACGGCTCATTTGTCATGTCCACTTTGCTACATTGAGATTCTGGTCACTGATCTATAGACTTGCTATGGGTGGTTTTTTCTTTCTCCTTTCCTTGCTCAAGAGACATAGAGAATCAGTTGCATCATTATTCATCTCCTTGACAGCATTCTGTGTATCACATGCATTCAGCACCACTCTTCCACGTATATCTCAGTAGTGCATGCCATTTAGAACTCTCTCTCTCTCTCTCTCTCTCTCTCTCTATATATATATATATATATATATATATATTTACCAAAAAATAAATAAATATCCAAAATCAAAATTTACATAAAGAAAACACACTGGGGAATGCAATTACTCCATCCACTGTCTTCTCTGTAGTGGTGCAAGGCAGCTACGGCCAATGGCTTGCCTCTCCAAAAGGGTATGGGAGAATGTGATGCTAATGACAAAGCCTCTCCTCCTTCCAGAGGGGAGGGATTGTGAGCGGGAACCGATTCCCGCACTACGCAGGGGGTGTTCCGGCCCCTGCCCTGCCATCATCACTGGCGCGCCACGCCTCCCAGATGGGCACCCTATCGGGTGGCAGCTCAGGGGCGTGGTTTAGCTGCTCAAATGCGGCTGCGCCAGCTCTCCCCTCCACTGCGCTGCCAATTTCCTTGAGTCACCCACCCACCACTCCCTTTAGCACGTAGCTTCTCGCTTGGCCTTGCTATGGACCTATGGTTGGTCGCCCTGGTTGCCCAGGGGGCCTGGTAGGAGTTTTTTCCAATTGGCAAATTGGCACCGGCCTCTTGGTTTTTTTCGCCTACCTCATAGCAATCGTCACAACTTTCTTGGTATTTGGCGGTTAGGCATTGGAATGTGTTGTTGGTGTGTGGAAGGGCAAGGTGTGGCCATCGCCTACCCCTTCACTTATGGGTATTCCGTTAAAGGAATCAGGCGGTCGTGGATCCTGTCCAATGCCCTGTGTGGCTGGGGGCCATGGCATGACCCCCGGTGACATCAGGGGAGAGCTTATAGTTGTATTTGCATCAACAGGCTCCCCCTACTGGTGGTTAACCCTCGTCAGACTCACCCCTTTCCGAGTGGGTGGAGTCAAAATTTGCTGTTGTCCAATGCCTAAGCCAATACCTCTCACATGCTGTAATCAATAAAGTTGTGGCCTTTTCTAGCCCATTAACCTAATATACTGTGTCCACCTGTCTTTATTATTCCCAAGTGAGGGATGGGTCCTTGAATCACAAATACCAAGACATAGGACTACCAGGCTTGCGTGTGAGTCATGGGCAAATTACACCCCTCAGGAGAAACACCTCAATGCCTTCCATATGTGCTGTGTCAGGAAGATTTGGGCATCACATGACAAGACAGAGTCTCCAACAAATATGAGTTCACCCAAGCCCATATTCACCGCATGTTTGCAATTCTGCATCAGTGACGTCTACGCTGGCTTGGTCATATCCACAGAATGGAAGATGGCAAGATCCCCAAGAACATGCTGTACAGGGAGCTGGCTTCAGGCACCAGGCCCATTGGCAGACCAACTCTGTGTTACAAAGATGTCTGCAAATGAGACGATAAGGCTGGCAACATTAACTCCGCCATATGGGAATCCCATGCAGATGACCGCAGTGGTTGGAGACAGACAGTTAGGTTTTGTATCCACAGCAGTGATCAGAGGAGGAATGACCCCTGGAAGGAGCGCAGAGAGAAGAAATGCCACGGTGTGTCTGCAGCAGCAAAACTGGACACCTTAATCTGGCCCTTCCTGCAATAAGTTAGAATTCCTGCTCCATGATTGCAGTCATGGGATTTTTGTCTATCACATGATGGTGTGTGTTTTGACTCCACAGAGTGGGAAGTGACGGAGATAGGATGTTTGTGTTACTGTGTTCCATGAAGTGAGACTATTCTCCTTTGTTCTTTTTCTCTTTGTTGTCTGATGCTGGAGAGAGAGGGAGCCATGTTGCAGTGCTCTGTGTGCGTTTATAAGTAAATAAAGTAGATTAGCCAAAATGCTGAGTTGCTGAGGTCTGTTATGCAAGACTCTGCAGTTCCCTAAGTGTGCCTATGTCTGTTGGCATCAATTGCTGTGATGTTCAGGCTGAAGAAAGCTTTTGAAGCTCCCGAACGATTGACCAGGAGGGAGAGAACATGCCAGTCGGGCATGTGTCTCTGCCAGAGTCCTACTTGAGTGTAGGACAAGCTCCTACATAAAGCATGTCTCTCTCATATCAGACTCTACAGCCACAGCAGGTGCTGTGTCTCTCCAATGGGTTAACTTTACCCAAAGGTGCACTATTCCATTGTCTTTTGAGACTAATAATAATAATAATAATAATAATAATAATATTTATATGCTACCCATCTGACTAGGCTACCCCAGCCACCCTGGGCAGCTTCCAACAATTTAATACACAGTAAGACATCAAACATTTAAAACTTCCCTAAACAGGGCTGCCTTCAGGTGTCTTCTAAAAGTCAGGTAGTTGTTTATTTCCTTGACATATGATGGGAGGGCGTTCCACAGGGTGGGTGCCACTACCGAGAAGGCCCTCTGCCTGGTTCCCTGTAACCTCACTTCTTGCAGTGAGGGAACCACCAGAAGGCCCTTGGAGCTGAACCTCAGTGTTGGGCCAGAATGATGGGAGTGGAGACGCTCCTTCAGGTCTACAGGGCCAAGGCCATTTAGGGCTTGAAAGGTCAACACCATGGGGTGGGAGTGACCACCGAGAAGGCCCTCTTCCTGATTCCCTGTAGCTTCACTTCTTGCAATGAGGAAACTGCCAGAAGGTTCTAGGAGCTGGATCTCAGTGTCCAGGCTGAACGATGGGAGTGGAGATGCCCCTTTAGGTATACTGAACTGTTGAGGGCTTTAAAGGTCAGCACCAGCACTTTGAACTGTGCTTGGAAATGAACTGAATGTGCACCTCTAGTATTATTTACAGCGACAGTGTTAGACCAAGTGCATTGAAACACGTGGATCAAAATGCTACACAGTGTTTATTTCATTCTATACTCATGGAAATAAAAGGTTACTGTTCCTTAACTGATTTCCTTTGTGCCAGTCCTTAGGAAAACCTTTCTGTTAAATTGGCATTACTTTACATGTATTTTTTAACTTCCACTAATACGTTAAAAGCTTAAGGGCATTTATACATCATTTCCTGAATGCTGAGGTCCTAAAAGATGTCTAATGTCAGCACACAATCGCTAGGCTAGAGATGTGCTTGTAAATTGTCAGATAAAGGCAATGTCATGCTGTGGTGCCTTTCGGATGAGGGGGAGAAAGACATCAGACAAGGGACTGAAAACAGACCTGTCAGTTAACTTCACAGTCACGCTGATAAAGGTGCACTAAAACCACTTAAGGAATGAAAGACTGATTGTGCCTGTTAGATAAAAATTACTGCATTTACTTTGGAAGTTAACCTTGTTCTAAAGATAGATGTTCTTATTGCACCAAATGGCTCTGCTTTCTTGACTAGTGTGCACATTAGTATTTTGTGTACCTTGCTGCATGAAAAGAAAAGCAACCATTTCCAAAATATGCTTCGAAACAATTTAACATTTCACTTGAAATATTTCTCTATTCTTCTTCCTTTGCCATGTGTAAAAACCTGGAAGGGCTAATCTTTTCAGTTTTCTAAGATCCGAAAATGTCCACCCAGTCCTTTTTTCACTTTTCTGTTTTAGTGATCAGAATAAAATGAATCTTTCACAACAATCCTTTATTCCCTTAGACTTTTCCACTGCTGTTTCTCTTATGCAGTGGTTTCCTTTCAGAAGCTGTCATATTATTTTACTGCTGGTAACAGTAGTTCTGTTGAAGAAGAATGACATTTCCTAAATCTAGATTGATTCTGGACCGCCAGCTGGCAGTAAAGACTCTATATCAAACAATATATCAAGTTACTTTTAACAGCCTAAAGCTTGGAAGAGTAGTACACAATGTCAGGGCTATGAAATGTAAAGCCTGGAGACTTATCAGGCTCATTGGGACAAAACACAGCACATCAACACCCTCACCAGAACTACATACTTGCAGTATGGAAACTATCAACGGGACAATAAAAATGGATTTTGTGTGGCCAAGAGATTGATAAACTGGAAAAATAAAGATAGGATACCCTTTAATCAATGAATTGACAATATGACATCACTCACAACCTATGAACGAACTACATACAGGCGTAGACTTTGCCTGGATAAATATGATAATATATGGAAGGACTTTGTACAAAATATGGTAGACTATTAATGTTCACATAAATATTAGGATAATAACACTATAAAAATTTATATAAGAATGTATGGGAATATCACATATATATATATATATATATATATATATATATATATATATATTCTTTTATATGTATCTTTGTTATTCTCCCCCCTCACTTTTCCTTCTTTTTTCTGTATCACTTTATTTCTTTTAATTGAAATCACTTCAATAAAATATAAATATTTTTTTAAAAACACTCTCACCAGACTCTACGCTATTGACATATCCAATCTTCCAAAAGGAAGAATTCAGAATACAATCTTCAAGGCTAATTATCAGCTGAACCTGTAATTTCACACTCAGCTTATCATTAGTCCAGATCTTGACCCAGACCTGGTCCTCACCACAAGTGCAGCTTCTTCTTTTCCCTTTCCCTCTGAAATTTGCCTGGTAGTAGCAGCAGCAGAGGAAGTTCTAGCCTTCATTAGTCCTGCAGAAGAATGGTGGTTCCTACAATGAGTCAGATTCAACCAACCCATTCTGATAGCAGAAGCCAGTGCAAGGATTCTCACAAGTGCAACAGTGCTCCTTCCACCAAATCTGCTCAAATGGGTCACCCTCCAGAATGGTGTGGTGGGGAAGAAGAGAGGAGATCGTTCCATCAGGTAGCAGAAGAACTTATGCTGATGGAACAATTTCCGCAGCACTATGCTGAATTCCATCCAATATTTCCCATGGGGTCCAATCCTTAGTATGGGCCAAAGAAGCCTTAGAAGCTACCATTGTCATGGATCCTGGCTTTCGGGAGTATCCCTAGGAATATCCTTGGCTCAGTCCTTTGGAACTGTAGTTCATCAAGACTTCTGGGTCGTTACTAATGCTGTTGCTGCATCAGCTCCTGGATAGTTTTGGAAGAAGGGGTTGAAGCAGCAGGAGAAAAGACCCAAGAGAGTTGTAAATAGGGTGCTTATGGTGTTCCACAGAAAAATGAGGTATCACGTCTGTGTCATGTTCTCAGTGACATTGTTAGGAGCATGTTGAAACCTAGAGTTCAGAATAGGCTGAAGCTTTCCTTGTTCTCTTATACAGTGGTACCTCGGTTTAAGTGCTTAATTCGTTCTGGAGGTCCATACTTAACCTGAAACTGTTCTTAACCTGAAGCACCACTTTAGCTAATGGGGCCTTCTGCTGCTGCCGCGCTGCCGGAGCACAATTTCTGTTCTCATCCTGAAGCAAAGTTCTTAACCTGAAGCACTTTTTTTGGGTTAGCAGAGTCTGTAACCTGAAGCGTATGTAACCTGAAGTGTATGTAACCCGAGGTACCACTGTAATGGCAATGGCGCCCACCTGAGAGGTTCCAGATCTTAGTTCTGGTACATTTTGGCTGAAAGAAAGCCCTGAGCCCAAGCTTGATATTACTAAAATACCATGAGACGAGGGAGTTAACAAAGTCAGGGTAAAGGGGCAAACTCAGCTCAGCGATGGTTGACTGTACCCCTCAATATTAGCATCTCTTATCACGCCTTTTAAATTATCTGGTAGGCCCAGGGTCAGCACCTAGTGTAGTTGTGTGAATGATGTAGCCTTCTGGAATTCACAATAATTTAATTGATTAAAAATAAATAAATTAAGAGCCCTGAGTTGTTAAGGACAAGCACCAAACCCATCAGCAGGGAACATATCCTTTCCCCGACCCCACTATGTGTCACAGCAACACTATGTTGAGAGCCAGAGACATTTGCTGAAAGAAGACAGACCCACCTGGTAAGGTTACTAAGTACAATGGGATTATCCTGGCTTGCACAAGCTTTTTTTATTGTAAAAGGATTGAAGGAGTCATGCCAGCAGCTTCTGCAACCTCTCAAGTCAGCCTTCTTCATTCCCACCCATTCTGCCTGTTCCCACCACCAGGTCAGTTTCCTGGAGGACTGCTGCACAGGAAGTGTGGTGGGTTCTGCTGTGACTGAAGAAGTGACGGGGAAGCAGGCATTGCCCAAGGCCCCCACTGTCGGCATGCAGAGGGCCGGAAGGCCAGCTGACTAGCTCCAGCTCAGCCGTGTCCTTCCAGCTGTCCTGCTGTGAAGACCATTGGCCTCTGCCCGATGTAAATCAGTGACCCGGGCTTCAAAGCCTGAGCACACTATCAGCAGAGCAAACTGCGCACACAGAATAGGTGTGAGGCTTGTGGAAGCATATTACAACTACAGATTTATTCATCATAAATCAGGACAAAGAAACATGTCGTCTCTCTCTCTCGTAGTCTCAGAGAGAACAACAAAAGCTATACACAATGGAAGTTCCCAGCAAGCTGTGCTGGAATGTAAACAGACATGTGACATGCAACAATTCCACACGTCTGCTACTTAAGGTGGAATAGAAATGTCAACACCCACAAACCTGGCTCCAGGACTTTTATCACAACAGCTGTCCCAGAGTGGAAAGAGCATGGGAGAGCGGGTGTCAGGATGCTGTCAGCGGCTCCCAGCTGGTTGCCCCAGAAATTATGAAGACAAGAAGTTCCTTACAGGCCTTTTTATTTCAAACTTTACAGAAAGAGGCTACAGACCCTCAGCCTTTGGATAATGGCATTGTCCTGCATGAATCTCCACCCCACGTCTCTCCCACGTCCTCATTTGTCACTTCTATGGCTGCTGCTACATGCCCTCTGTCTTTGAGCTCTTTGCTCTCCTACTTTTAAGACTCGCCGGGCTCTGGGAGATGGGGGATCTGGAATGCTTTTGTGCTGGCCCCGGGGGTAAGGTACCGTGAATGTAGCAGAGTCCACACGAAGCGGGGCGAGGTCCGATGCAGAGAGACGGGCGGGGAACAGGAACGCTGGAACAGAAGGCTGAGCAGGTAACAGGAACACCGGATGGTCGGGAACAGGAGGCCGAGCGAGGATCAGGATCACAGGAAGGTCCGAAGCCAACAACGACGTTGCTCCCGCAACCTGGGGCCGGGATGAGTGGGCTTTTATCCTCTTCTAAGGTCAGGGGCGGTCCCGACCCCCAGGAGCCCCGCCTACCTTGGCCTTAAGGCGAGCACTCCTCCTGGGGGCAACTAGTTCCCTTCGCCTCTCTGCCCTAAGCCTCTGCAGATCAGGAGAGGCCGAAGGGTTACTGGGCCCTGGAGGAGGCTCACCTGTGGCCACTGAGTCATCAGGCTCCTCTGGGGCCAGGAGGACTTCACCTGGGGCCAGCTCCTGCTGCACTGCCACAGGTGCAAGCTCTTCAGCCTCTAGGCCTTGCCCCAGTTCAGCCGGCCCTGGGGGCGGGGACTCCTGTGCAGGCTGGGATTCCTCTGTTTCATCCTCCGAATCGGAATCCCAGGCCATCACACCATCCCCCCTCCCAGGCCCCCCCCTCAACCGAGGGTCCGGACCCGGCTTGCCGGGGTACGTCGCATGGAACTCTCGGAGGCAGGCAGGTGCGTGGACGTTGGCCGCTGGTTCCCAGGAACGGTCCTCCGGTCCGTACCCCTTCCAGTCAATGAGATACTGTAGCTTTCCCCTGCGGTATCGGGAGTCCAGGATGCGTTCCACCTCGTACTCAGGCTCTCCCCGAACCAACACTGGCTGCGGTTGGGGACGGTTCGGGTGGAACTCGTCGGGTGGGGCCACAGGACTCAAAAGGGACCTGTGGAAGACCGGGTGAACCTTCAGGGTTGCGGGTAACCGGAGACGGAATGCCACAGGAGAGACTTGGTCCACGATAGGGAACGGGCCGGTGAAGCGGGCGTCCAACTTCCGCGAAGGTCGAGAGGGGTGGAGATGGCGAGTAGAGAGCCAAACCAGGTCACCGACGCGAAGTTCCGGCCCCACCTGGCGGTGGCGGTCGGCCTGGGCTTTGTACGCTTCCTTGGCCTGGTGCAGTTGCTCCACCAAAAGCTGTTGCTGGGACTGGAGCTCTTGAAGCCACTCCGTCACTGCCGGGACCGCGGATGCCGGCAGCACCTCTGGAAACAGCCGTGGATGATAACCATAGCTGGCCTGGAACGGGGTCTGCTGGGTGGACGCATTCACCGCGTTGTTATAGGCGAACTCCGCCAATGCCAGGTGGTCGACCCAGTCATCCTGCTGGTAGCTGCAGTAACACCGGAGGTACTGCTCTAGCACCGCGTTCGCCCGTTCCGTCTGGCCATCGGTCTGTGGGTGGTAGGCTGACGAGAGGCAGACCTCTGTCCCGAGGGTCTGGTGTAATGTTCGCCAGAACCGGGATGTGAACTGAACGCCCCGGTCGGACACCACGCGCTCAGGTAGTCCATGCAGGCGGAAGACATGCTGAAGGTACAGCTGCGCAGTTTCCTTGGCTGTGGGTACAGATGGACAGGGAGCGCAGTGTACCATCTTGGTGAAATGGTCGGAGAAAACCAGAAGGCAGGTACAGCCACGAGACGAGGGTAATTCCACTATAAAGTCCAACGAAACCGTGTGCCAAGGGCGCGGTGGAACTGGCAATGGCTGAAGTAGGCCGGGGGGTCGCCCGGTAGGACCCTTGGCGCGACGGCAGACATCACAACCAGCAACGTAGCGAGCCACGTCAGCCTTCAGGCGGGGCCACCAAAACTCCCGACTGACCAAATGGGTGGTCCGATACCGTCCAAAGTGCCCTGCTGCTGGGGCATCATGGGCCATCCGGAGAACCTCCAGCCGTAGTGGCCCTGGCGGGACGTACAGACGACCGTGGTGCAGCAGCAGGCCCTGATGCAGGACCAGCCCCGGATATTGTGGACTGGACCCTTCAGCCAGCTCCCGGAGACGATCCTGGGCCCAAGCGTCGACCCGCTGCTGTTCCCGCACCCGAACCTGCAGTGGCTGCGCCTCCTGGGTGGCCAGGAATGCAGCCGGAGGTAGAATCGTGGTGGGTTCTGCTTGCTGTACCGTGTCTGCGTTGTCTTCAGGTTTCCGGGACAGAGCATCCGCCTTCTGATTCTGAGAGCTAGGGATGTAGCGGATCCGAAACTGGAACCGGGAAAAGAACAACGCCCACCGGATCTGTCTTTGGTTCAGCTTGCGGGTGGTCTGGAGGTACTCCAGGTTCCGGTGGTCGGTTCTCACCTCCACCGGATGTCGTGCCCCCTCAAGATGGTGGCGCCAGACCTCGAAGGCTACCTTGATAGCCAGTAGTTCCCGCTCCCACACAGTATAGTTACGCTCCGCTGGGAGGAGCTGGCGGGAATAGAAGGCGCAGGGTAAAAGTGGCGCTTCCGGTCCGTGCTGCTGAGACAAGACGGCACCGAGAGCCGTACTGGAGGCGTCAGTCTCTACCACAAAGGGTCGAGAAGGATCCGGATGCTGCAAGATTGGCGCTCTCTGGAAACAGGCCTTCAACCCTTGAAACGCCTCCTCCGCCTCCTTGTCCCAGGAAAACGGCGTCTTGGGGCGCAGTAGTCGGGTCAACGGGGTGGTGCGGTGAGCATAGTCCGCAATGAAGGTTCGGTAATAGTTGGCGAACCCCAGGAAACGCTGTAGGTCCTTGCGGTTCCGAGGTGCCGCCCATTCTCGAACCGCTGCCACCTTCCCAGGATCCATCTGCACCCCACCTGGTGAGAGTCGGTGACCCAGGAAGTCCACTGACCGCTGATGAAACTCGCACTTGCTGAGCTTTGCATACAGACGATGCTCGCGCAAGCGCTGCAGCACGGTCCGGACATGGCCTTCGTGGCACGCCGGGTCACGGGAGTAAACCAGAATGTCATCCAAGTACACCACCACATACTTGTCTAGCAGGTCCTGGAACACGTGGTTGATGTACCGTTGGAACACAGCAGGCGCGTTGCACAAACCAAAGGGCATAACCAGGTATTCGAACTGTCCGTACCGGGTCCCAAATGCGGTCTTCCACTCATCCCCGGCGCGGATCCGAATCAAATTGTAGGCACCCCGGAGGTCTAGCTTGGTGAACACCTGCGCCCCTTGCACCCGCTCCAGTAACTCTGAAATAAGGGGCAAAGGGTACCGGTCCGGGATGGTGATTTTGTTCAGGGCCCGGTAATCATGGCAAAGGCGGAGCTCCCCACATTTCTTTTTAACAAAGAGCACTGGCGCAGCAGTGGGCGAGGTAGAAGGCCTAATGAACCCACGCTCCAGGTTCTTGCGCAAGAAGTCCTGTAAAGCCTCGCGCTCTGGCTCGGTTAACGAGTATAAGCGACTCACCGGTAGAGGCGCTCCGGGCTGGAGGTCTATGCCACAGTCAAAGGACCGATGCGGCGGTAGCTGGTCTGCCCCCCGTTCCTCAAACACGTCGTGATAGTCCCGGTATTCAGCGGGGAGCGTTGCAGCAACCTCCTCAGTGGGCGCAGCTGCTAGCATCTCAGTCTCAGCCGGAGAACTGGGGTCTGGGAAGTGTACAGTCCGTTTGACCCAGTCAATCCGCACATTGTGAGCCTCCAGCCAGTCCATCCCAAGCACCAGGGGGAACCGGGGCATGGAGGCAATATCCAGAGTTCGCATCTCACGGTGCTGCTGGAGGCACAGGACCAGGGGCTGGGTCTCCTGAGTGACGGCACCCGAGCGCAGGGGCCGTCCGTCGATTGCCTCCACCTGCACCGGTTCTGGCTTGTTCCGCAGTGGCACCCGATGCTGGGCAGCAAAAGCAGCGTCCATATAAGAGCGGGTTGCGCCCGAATCCACCAGCGCATGGGTAAGAATCCATGGCCCTCCTGGAGGGTATAGATGTACCGGAACCATAAGGTGTTGTAATTCAATTGGTGCGGCCCCATTCTGTGCTGTTTGGGACCCCCGGTAGCCAGGGCCATCAGCTACTGGGGTTTGGTGGTTTCCCTGCGGCTGGTGTTTCTCAGGACAGGACCTTGCATAGTGTCCGCTTCCGCCACAATAGAGACAAAGATTCCCCTCCCGACGCCGCGACTTCTCTGCGGGGGAGAGGCGTGGCCGCACTGCCCCAAGCTGCATAGGTTCCTCCAATGACTTAGCTGGGCCCGTGGGACTGCTGGTCGACACTGGGGCCAAGAACTGGAGGTGCCGGCGGTCCCAAGCCTGACGCCGGTCCTCTAGCCGATCGTCAATCTGTAGACTCCATTGGATAAGGGTGTCTAGCGTGGTGGGGCGTTCCATCGTGGCCAGCTGGTCCAGTATCTCATCTGAAAGCCCCTCGAGATACTGGTCCCGGAGAGCCGAGTCGTTCCAGGTCAAGTCCTGTGCCAGCAGCCGGAATTCTGTGGTGTATGCGGCCACCGTGGACTTGCCCTGTCTCAACCGCCGAATTGCCCGGTTGGCTTGACTCCCTTTCTGGGGGTTGCCGAACGCGGCCTCCAAACGATTGCAAAACCCCGTATAGTCTGCCAGCAAGGGGGAGTCTTGCCTGAGTAGCGGCAACGCCCACCTGGCCGCCTGGTCCTTTAACAAACTAATCAAAAAGTGCACCTTGGTGCGGTCGTCAGGAAAGTTCCGAGCTCGCCCCTGAATATATAGCTTGGCCTGGGCCAGGAACATAGGAAAGCTGGCCGGGGCTCCATCAAATTTCTCAGGCAAAGCCACTGGGTACTTGCCAGGAGTCGGGGCGTCGGCCCCAGGAGCCGGTAGGGCTTCTAAGCGTCGCTGAAGTGCCACGACCGCGTCACTGAGCTGCTGCACGGTGTGAGTTAAGGCCTGGTTCTCCTGGGCCAAAGTCACCAGTGCAGCCGCCTGGTCCTCCATGGCCTCTGGCTCTTCCCGAACGCACCCCTACGAAGGGGGAGTGCGGGTGTGGCGGGAGCAAACTGTGCTGGCCCCGGGGGTAAGGTACCGTGAATGTAGCAGAGTCCACACGAAGCGGGGCGAGGTCCGATGCAGAGAGACGGGCGGGGAACAGGAACGCTGGAACAGAAGGCTGAGCAGGTAACAGGAACACCGGATGGTCGGGAACAGGAGGCCGAGCGAGGATCAGGATCACAGGAAGGTCCGAAGCCAACAACGACGTTGCTCCCGCAACCTGGGGCCGGGATGAGTGGGCTTTTATCCTCTTCTAAGGTCAGGGGCGGTCCCGACCCCCAGGAGCCCCGCCTACCTTGGCCTTAAGGCGAGCACTCCTCCTGGGGGCAACTAGTTCCCTTCGCCTCTCTGCCCTAAGCCTCTGCAGATCAGGAGAGGCCGAAGGGTTACTGGGCCCTGGAGGAGGCTCACCTGTGGCCACTGAGTCATCAGGCTCCTCTGGGGCCAGGAGGACTTCACCTGGGGCCAGCTCCTGCTGCACTGCCACAGGTGCAAGCTCTTCAGCCTCTAGGCCTTGCCCCAGTTCAGCCGGCCCTGGGGGCGGGGACTCCTGTGCAGGCTGGGATTCCTCTGTTTCATCCTCCGAATCGGAATCCCAGGCCATCACAGCTTTCTATTTTTTTTTTTTACATTTACATTTTTTTAAAAAAAAGAATTAAATAATTTTTTATTGTTAAAATAATTCAACATTAATACACATACAAACATACATTTCATACAACATACCTACATACATACAACATACCTACAACATACCTACACTCAATCCCACAGATAATTCCCATCACCATCCACCACCCCTCACCCTTTGTGTTAGACTTCCAATCTACTCAATTGCAATTTCTTTCTACTTCTATTACTTTCTTTCACACACCTTTCACCTAATTTCATATTTCTTTTTCTGTTAGACATTGTTATCCATCTTATTTAGTATTCCAATATTTGAAACGAAACTTGTTTATTCTAATAGGAGTTCTGGTTTTTCGATATAGTTTTGCAAGTATCTTTTAAACACCTTCCAGTCCCTGTCTGCCTTCTCTTTTGAGATCCTTCCAAATTCTCCCATTGTTTTAGATATATTGTAGTACTCCAATGCTTCCTAATGACAACGTGCCAGTAAGGTGTTGCTCTGGTTCTCCCATGATTTCCCAACTTTCCCCTCATCTGCCTCTGTGCAGTGACCTCCCTCAAACCCCTGTTCTAAATCTAAACTATCTTCCTCTTTCTTCTCCCTGGAAGGGTCAGGATGGGCAGGCGGTCTCCACCATTCCTCCTCTGCCCAGCCCCTGACGGGAGGATACAGTAACTTGGACCACCATAGAACTCAAGTTATGATTTAGTGAACTGCCATAAAATCAATAACAGCTGAGGCAAGTCATAAAACTAAGATAGAACTGAACTAGGGATGAATGAACCTGACAATTTTAGTTTCTCTCTTAAAAAAAGATCCAATCTTAACTGTAACTGCAACTTTTTAAAAACACCTAACCATTTAATACACATTTATTTATTTCAACAGTCACATTTTTATAAGCAATTTCCTATAATGTAATTCAATTTTTTTTGCATGCTCTTTCCACAAATATATGCATTTTTTTGTTCATTTCCCCCTAATATCTGCATTGTTGTGCATAGTATTTGCTTGTATAACTGCACTGCAAAATTCAGAGAAGTGCAAATTTTGAAGGGCAGCTGTGTTTGTTGTGAATTAGGTAGGGTCACATTCAAATGAGATGAATTTCTTCTCTCATCTGCACCCAGTGTGGAGGCAGCCCACTAGACTTCATTTTTGCACTTGCCTCCAGGAAAATTGTTATAGTGGAATGACCCTAATCCAACATCGACCAACACACCATTGTAGGATCAAATCTACCACGGAACTGCACTTGCTCCCTGCATTTGCTAACTTTAATCTAGCTGATGTTTGCTCTTGTAGCATAAATCTCCTAAAACTATTGATGCTGGAAGTGAATTTGAGGATCTGAAAATGTGAGCCCCAAAATAAGCTTTCAAGAGCTTTAGATTTCAATCTAAAGCCTCCCTCCCCACCATTATTTTAAGGCTTTGCTCAGGTTTTGGTTTGTCACTTCTAAAATGATGGATATTGTGCACCTAAAGATTGCATCGACTGAAAGAAGTCCATTGCCCTTGAAAGTGGGAATAAATTTGCTTTTCAGATCCCAGCGGGTCAGAGTTCTTTGCAGGCTCCTGCCGCAAAACCCAACTATTTTATTACATTTATGGGCCAAACAGTATTCATGAAGTACAGGTTATGGCAAAGTCAGCTTTCAGGCCCCTGAAGCTTACTAAATCAACAATCTGATTTACAGTAGCTTAAGTTGTAGCGTGAAGCAGAACAACACCAGTCACTCTAATGTTTACTGCTTTTTGAGAGTAGCTGTTTCTGTTTGCACATGACAGGATGACACAAGGTCGTTCAGAGCGTAAATAACAATTATTGGGAGCAATATATAATATTTCAATTACTCAGTTTAGGTTATCAAGGTAAACAAGTGAGAGGCAAACATGTTTTTAGTTTTAGTTTTAAAGACCCCTTATATAATAGAGAAACATTGGAAGACATTTAATCTTGTAGTCTCCACAAGAAAGGGGAGGATTGATGCTACACATCCAAAAGTGGTGTTTTTATCTACTCTGGTGTCATCAATCAATAGAATTAGATCATGCAGTTCTATTAACCAAAGAGTGGCAGGAGTGTATTGTTGTTTTGTCATTCTGCCACATTACGCATCCTATTAAAAATGCAACTGCCAAGTGTGGAGTCTTTCCCAGCTTTTAATTAATGTTCCTGCAAGGACCAGCCATGTATACCTATGAGAAACAACCTCATTTGGGTAGCTCTACCACCCTCTGAAGCATACCCTATTATTTTCATGTAAATTCTTTTAACTGGTGTTTTCGTTGTATGTTCTCCACCCCCATCGTTCTGCCCGAACTCTGAGGTCCAGCGCCGAGGGCCTTCTGGCGGTTCCCTCGCTGCGAGAAGCCAAGTTACAGGGAACCAGGCAGAGGGCCTTCTCGGTAGTGGCACCCGCCCTGTGGAACGCCCTCCCACCAGATGTCAAAAAGAACAACAACTACCAGACTTTTAGAAGACATCTGAAGGCAGCCCTGTTTAGGGAAGCTTTTAATGTTTAATAGGTTATTGTATTTTAATATTCTGTTGGAAGCCACCCATGTTGGTGCTGACCTTTAAAGCCCTAAACAGCCTCGGCCCAGTATACCTGAAGGAGCGTCTCCACCTCCATCGTTCAGCCCAATTTTTTATTGGTTTTTACACATATTTTCCAGCATAACATCCTTTTAAACCTCATTTTGAAATTTTTGGCTATTGCAGCCTAAGACTTCCTTCAACCTTGACTGATGGTTTTCTAAAGTCTTTCTAATTATGCATTTTGTTACTATAATTATTGCTATAAACTCAAATTTCCAATACATCTATTCTTAATTCTTTTCACAATAATTTATAAATTACTCATTACAAAACTTCTTTTAACCCTACAAGTGATGTCAATTGCTTACAATTGCTTTCCAAATATATTGAAAACTTCCATTCCTTTAGGAAAGTCTGGACCTGCTGGTTCCGAATTTTCCCCATTAGTCTCACCATCTCAGCATAGTTCATCAGTTTCTCTTGCCATTTAATGTTTGATGTTTTATTGTGTTTTTAATATTCTGTTGGGAGCTGCCCAGAGTGGCTGGGGAAACCCAGCCAGATAGGTGGGGTATAAATATTATTATTATTATTATGGCTAGCATTTGTTGTACTCAGAATGAGCTCAATCAGCCGCATACTGTGGCCTGACAACAGCTGCCAATGCCTCAACCAGCAGAATTCATTTTTGCACTGTCACCTGTCCTTGGGCAGCTTGGAGGTGCTATTCTATTTCCCCACAATATCTTGCCCCTGACATAACTCTTTAGGGCATTGAGGGAAATTAAAAAGGTGTGTGGGTGCCCACTGTCAGGTATAAGTTGGGTTAACCACTGCTGCCTCCAGGCAACACTTTTCTCTGGCACCCCTCAGACCTGCGACAGCCTCTGCAGTCTCTTCGTTCGCTCAGTCGGTGTTGCAAATCGGGTCCTCCCTTAAAGAGGGCATGTATTGCGGTGAGACCTGGAAAACTGACACCCTGTATTGTGGGTGGGTATGATTGGTCAGCCACAACACTTGATTGGTAGGTCCCTCAAAGCTGGGTACAATCTGGCCAATGGGACGCAGTCCAAAAGGTTTGAGGGACCTATTTATGCCCATGCACATGACCCAGAGCTTCCTCTTTCGGCGCGTGCATTCGGAACACCTGCCCACCTCTCCCTACTTTTAGGGATTTGCGCTTGACCTTGCTATGCTGTTGTGTGTCATCTGTCATTGGGACAGGGACACGGCAGGAATTTTCCCCACTTGGCTGATTGGCTGTTGCCATTTGGGTTTCGTCTGCTGGGTAGCAAATCGTCACAACTTGTAAGGTTGCGGATAGGCTCTGGTTCAGGTGATAGGGATGGGAGAATGCTCTCGCCATCCCTATGTGAAGGGTATCCCGTTAAAGGAATCCAGGGACTCAAATGGTTTGGTCAACCCCTGAGAGGGGGTTGTGCCCGTCCCTGAGTCCAGGGGGACATCTGGGTGGCGGACATAGTCTGTTCCTGGCTTTTCGCCTATCCAGGTGTTCACCCTTGGCTGACCAATGCTGGTGCCCTGGGTCAGCGCTACCTGCCACGGTGCAGGGAGCTAGTCAAACCAGAGCCTATGCAACCACTCACTTGCTGTAATCAATAAAGTTGCGGCCTAAATTCTGCCAAAAACCAAAACCAAAATTTTGAGTCAAGTGTGAATTTATTTAGGGGGGAGGTTTCTGGGTCTGAACACGCAAATTCTTTGCCAGATGAGAATATAGTTCTTTTGTAGCTGAAATTTAAACTTCTGTTAAAATTGGTAGATCTTGGGTCAGCTTCTGAAACATTACTAAAATGGTAAAAGGAGGACTTAAATAAATAATGCCACATATCTCTATATCTATCAATCTAAATCCTGTGCTTTTCTTTTCAGAAAAAAGACCACTTTTTACATTTGTGCTATGCAAGCAAATAAGAATACTTTTTCTCTAAAGAGACACTGAAGCTGCAGGCATTTCCCTTCCACTTAGGCTCCCTATCCATTGTCTTGATGGCACTAGATTTTTCTCACTTCTGCATTAATATTATTTGAGGCCTGCAGCTTCAAATATATCATCATTTCATGCAGCAGCAGAGACGATGGATGCATTAATATTTAAAAATCATTCACTTTTAACAGAAACACATCCCATCTGATGGTTTAATTCTTGCCAACTTTCCCTTTCAAAGAGAAAATGTGAAACAGACAAAAGATGGTGTGGAAATCCTATTTAATCCCCCTCCCAAAGTAACAAGAATCCCGCAGTGCAGATAGTGGTTGAGGTTTTCTTTAGAAATGCCACTCCAAAGCAAATCAGCAGAGGTTTAGGAATCCAAAGTCAATTACTTTAATCGGCAGTTCTGATTAATAATGACAATTTCCAAACGATACAGGGCAGGTCTTTAAATTTACTAGCAAATCTCTGGGAAGATGATATCAGAGTTTCTGCGCTGGGAAAAACCTAATCTGATTGTTCTGGCGGTGCAGCGCTTTTGCAGGAGGAGCAATTGCTGGCAGAGAGTGAGAGAGATTACTGCTGATAGGAAAACTGCTAAGCAGAAGCACACACATGAAATGAGGAGCAAAAAAAGGGGGGATTCAGAGCAGAGCAGAATTAAGTTTTCTGAGACTGATGGGGTAGGATCCGAAAAAGCACCTACAGGTATCCAGAGTAATTAATCAGTGTCTAGGTGCCACAAAAAGACAAAACACAGTGAAGGATAGTTGGAATGATTTATCTTCTGAAATTTTGAGAAATATCAGTACTGCAGATTGGATCTCTCTACTGTTGATATTATTGATTGAGTGATTGGTTGTGTGTGTGTTTTTTTTAAATATTCTTACCATGAAAGGCTTGAACTTCCTGCTCTTAGGGCAGACAAATGATGGTGGTGGTGAAATCATTTTTGCCAAATTTCTTTAAGGGGAGGAGAAATTATCTAACAGTTTCTTGGCAGTGGGGCTCAAAACTTCTTTCTCGCTCGCTCCCCCCCCCCACAAGACTTTTTCTCTCCTTTTGCTGCCACTGCAAGAGGAAGCGGCAGCAAACGTCCCAGCAGCTTGGCCACCATTTTGTATCATTCACAATGAACTCAGCACAAGGACACAAGAAGAACCTGCTAGATCAGGTTAACAGCCCATTTGCGGCAGCATCCTGCTCTCACAGTGGTCAACCAATGTCTGTGAAAAGCACACACCATTGTGGGGCATTGTGGAAATGGGGAAATTGCAGTCACTGCCCTCCCTGTGACCCTAAAACCTGCATTGTTGTTCTTTAGTTGTTTAGTCGTGTCCGACTCTTCGTGACCCCATGGACCAGAGCACGCCAGGCACTCCTGTCTTCCACTGCCCCCCGCAGTTTAGTCAAACTCATGCTGGTAGTTTCGAGAACACTGTCCAGCCATCTCATCCTCTGTCGTCCCCTTCTCCTTGTGCCCTCCATCTGTCCCAACATCAGGGTCTTTTCCAGGGAGTCTTTTCTTCTCATGAGGTGGCCAAAGTATTGGAGCCTCAGCTTCAGGATCTGTCCTTCCAGTGAGCACTCAGGGCTGTTTTCCTTAAGAATGGATAGGTTGGATCTTCTTGCAGTCCATGGGACTCTCAAGAGCCTCCTCCAGCACCATAATTCAAAAGCATCAAAATTTGTCTATCAGCCTTCTTTATGGTCCAGCTTTCACTTCCATACATCCCTACTGGGAAAACCATAGCTTTAACTATACAGACCTTTGTTGGCAAGGTGATATCTCTACTTTTTAAGATGCTGTCTAGGTTTGTCTTTGCTTTTCTCCCAAGAAGCAGGCGTCTTTTAATTTCGTGACTGTTGTCACCATCTGCAGTGATCATGGAGCCCAAGAAAGTAAAATCTCTCACTGCCTAAAACCTGCATAAAGTTCAAGAAACATTTTGCAAAGTGGCTTTCTTTCACAGGAGTGTGGGTGAGAAAAAACTGTTTTCTGGAAATATTTGGTTCAGCAAGAGAAGAAGAAGAAGAAGAAGAAGAAGAAGAAGAAGAAGAAGAAGAAGAAGAAGAAGAAGAAGGTGGTTCAACAAAATATTTGGCTTTCCTGAGTAGGTCACCTGTTGGATTGGATCTCCCATACAAAATTGGGTTAATTCCGCTACTGCTTTTCCACTTTTGAATGTTGGAATGGTCTATAGAGTCTCCCTTCCTTGATTAGGCCACCCATGCTTGGTACTCATTCCACATAAGTGGGCAGCAGGTGATGCTGTCAGCTCCAGCAGCACCCATAATCTTGGACGCTAAGGAAACAACGACCAGTCCTCCCACTTTTGCGAGCAGGTGATCAGGGCTTTCAGAGCTGACAGTGCCAGCCATCTGTTCAACAGGCACAAATTTGTGGGCCAATCCTTGCAAACAAAATTATTGTGTTAGGACACTTGTTCTACTGATATTTCTGGCACTAGATAGGATCTGAAAGTATTGGCAGCAGCTGAGGTTGCTGTGGCAGAACAAGTTGCTGCGTACGATTACACCACTTTGATGCACGTATGGCTTTATAAGAGAATACAGTTTTTCCAGAATCTCTGTCCTGTTTGATCTTCAGAGTTAATATGCTCCGCACGATGCCTTGGAAAGCTTCTGTTCCATTCCTGATGCCCTCACCATTTCTTACATTTCCATCTGTCAGTTTTATGCTTTTGCAGCAACTCATTATCTGAACCTCCCTTTATCCTGACTAATTAAGGAGGTATTTACATGAAAAATATTTATGTGTGGATCTAATATTGGGGTTTGGTTTTTTTTACAACTCCCCCTCCTCCCTAGTTTTTGCCAGGAGGGAATGTGCATTGATGAATGAACTGGTGGGGAGGACATATAAGAAGGTGATTTAAGTGGTTTATTTTACGCTGCATCCTCAAACAAACAAATGTTCTTTGTTTTCACCTTTCCTCCTACTCACTATTTACAGGAATGTCCCGGAGCTGTTTGCTTTCCTAAAAAGCCAAGCAAAAAGTTCTAGGAATAGGCAGTCAAACTTGGGAATTAACTGTACACCCAGCCCTGTCAGTTTTTCTGGGAACAGCAAGTGTCTAATGTTGGTAGACATTTTTTTCTGGGTACATGGAGATGTTGGGGAGTTGAAATAAATGGTGTGAGTTTTGTATGTGTGAGGCTGTCTCCTTCCTTGCATTTGGAGGGAGTGCGATCCTCTAAGGCTGCAGTATTCTATCCGCCCTCCAATTATATTTTATTAAGTTTCAACATTTTTAACATCTACAGTCAAAACACAACGTTCTCTTTTCTCTTGTTTTGGTTGACTTCCCACCTCTTTTTTCATGGAATTGTTTCTGCTGCACTCTATCAAATCATAACCACAGTATTATAATCTTATTACTTTTGTCTATTTACTTTTGTTTTGGTAAATAAGGCTGCAGTAGTCTATGGGCACAGGTATTGTTTTTGGTTAGGAAGAACTGTGAGAAATAGCTTTGCTTTTTTTTATATAATAATTTTTATTGATTTTCCAAACATATAATAAAACAGGTAGTAAGACAATACAAAACATACAAAACAATACAAAACATACAAACAAATAAACATGTATAATTTCTTAAACTTATTTTCATACACCTTATTTCCCGGACTTCCCCATACCTCCCTTTTTCTGCATCCTTATGTTAACCCTTTCTCAGCAACCCTTCGTTCAATTAATTCGCTCATTTTCATTATACGTTCTTTAGAGTTATGATTTACAGCTGCAATTCTCTATTTCTTATGACCATAACATCTCAGCCATCGTCAATCTTACAACAGTCTTTAAGATATTTTTTGAATTTCTTCCAATCTTCTTCCATCGTCTCACTCCCCTGGTCGCGGATTCTGCCGGTCATCTCTGCCATTCCCATGTACTCAATCACCTTCGCTTGCCATTCTTCCAGAGTGGGTAGCTGCTGCGTCTTCCAATACTTTGCCAAAAGAATTCTTGCCGCTGTAGTAGCATACATAAAAAATGTTTTGTCCTTCCTTGACACCAATTGGCCCACCATGCCCAGGAGAAAGGCCTCTGGTTTTTTCAAAAATGTCCATTTAAGGACTTTTTTAATTTCATTATAGATCATTTCCCAGTAGGCCTTTACCCTCGGGCAGGTCCACCAAAGGTGGTAGAAGGTACCTTCAGTCTCATTACATTTCCAACATTTATTACTGGGCAGATGATAAATTTTTGCAAGTTTGACTGGGGTCATGTACCACCTGTAGATCATTTTCATTATATTCTCTCTCAATGCATTACAAGCCGTAAACTTAACACCTGTATTCCATAACTGTTCCCAGTCATCAAACATTATGTCATGACCTATGTCTTGTGCCCATTTGATCATAGCTGATTTTACTGTTTCATCTTGTGTATTCCATTTCAGCAGCAAATTATACATTCTCGACAAGTTCTTAGTATTGGGTTCTAACAATTCTGTTTCTAATTTCGACCTCTCCATCTGGAAACCTATTTTCCTGTCCTGTTTAAATACCTCGTTTATCTGATGGTAGTGCAACCAGTCTCGTACTTTGGACTTTAGTTTGTCATAACTCTGCAATTTAACTCTTTCACCATCTTGTTCTAAAATTTCACAATATTTTGGCCATTTGGACTCCATATTTAGTTTTTTTATCTCTTTAGCCTCCATTGGTGATAACCACCTGGGAGTTTTACTTTCCAGTAGATCCTTATATCTTATCCAAACATTATACAGTGCTTTCCTAACAATATGGTTTTTAAAGCCTTTATGCAGTTTTACCTTATCATACCATATATATGCATGCCAACCAAATTTATTGTCATACCCTTCCAGATCCAAAATGTCTGTATTCTCAAGAAGTAGCCATTGTTTCAGCCAGCAAAAAGCTGCCGATTCATAATAAAGTCTCAAGTCCGGCAGGGCAAAACCCCCTCTGTCTTTTGCATCAGTTAAAATCTTGAAGTTTATTCTGGGCTTTTTGCCCTGCCAGACAAATTTTGATATGTCTTTTTGCCACCTCTTGAAACAGTCCATCTTATCCAAGATCTGGAGTGTCTGGAATAAAAACAACATTCTAGGCAATACATTCATCTTAATAACAGCAATTCGGCCTAACAAGGAAAGTCTCAACCTTGACCATATTTCTAGATCTTTCTTCACCTCTGTCCAACATTTATCGTAATTGTCTTTAAATAGGTTTGCATTTTTAGAAGTCAAGTTCACACCCAGGTATTTCACCTTTTTTGTTATTATTAAACCTGTTTCACTCTGAAACTTCTCTTTTTCTGCCATTGTTAGATTTTTTTCTAACACTTTGGTTTTTTGCATGTTCAGTTTAAATCCTGCTACTTGACCGAATTTCTCGATTAGTTCTAAAACTCTTTTGGTACTAGTCTCTGGCTGTTGCAAAGTCAATACTAGGTCATCTGCAAATGCCCTTAGTTTATAGTTTTTAGCTCCGAGCTGAACACCTTTAACCAGTTGGTCCCCTCTAATCATATTCAACAAAACCTCCAGGACTGTTATGAAAAGTAAGGGTGATATTGGGCATCCCTGTCGTGTACCTTTTTCTATAGGAATCTCTTCCGTAACCACATTGTTCACAATCAACTTTGCTTTTTGCTTAAAGTATATAGCACCTATACCATTTTCAAATCCTTGGCCTACCCCCATCCCTTGAAGATTCTTCTTCATAAAGGTCCAGCAAATGTTATCAAAGGCTTTCTCCGCATCCACAAAAATTATCACTGCCTTTCTGTTAATATTTACTTCCAACAACTCTAAAATGTCTATAATGTTCCTTACATTATCTGACATATGTCTCCCTGGGAGAAAGCCTGTTTGGTCCGTATGAATCTCCTCCACCAAAACTCTCTTCAGTCTTTTTGCTAAAATGTCTGCAAAAATTTTGTAATCCACGTTAAGTAATGATATAGGGCGGTAGTTTTTAACCTGGTTCTTTTCAATCTCTGTTTTCGGTATAAGTGAAATGAAAGCTTCTTTCCACGATTCGGGTGCCTTTTTCCCTTCCAAAATTTCATTACAGACCTCCTTCAATGGTTGTATTATCCATTCCTTCAATGCCTTGTAGTATCTAGCAGTCAAACCATCTGGTCCTGGAGATTTTCCCAGTTTCATCTTCTGAATGGCATCCTCTATTTCTTGTCCTGTTATTTTCTCATTCAAAATCCTTTTACTTTGATCTGAGATCTTTGGTAATCCGTACTTTTTAATAAATTCTTCTATTTCCTGCTCATTAACCGGCCCTTGTGCATATAGTTTCCTAAAGAAACTTTGAAAACAATTATTTATCTCATTTGGTTTGTGGATAATTTTTCCCTCCATTTCCAGACTTGTCACAGTATTCAATTTTTGTCTCTTTTTCAGTTGCCATGACAGAAGTTTCCCACATTTGTCTGCCGATTCAAATGTTCTTTGTCTCATTTGCGAGAAATAGCTTTGCAGAAAGTCCTGGGAGGTGATCAGCCTTTCCCATGTCGCTGATAAAACCAGTTTCACTCCATTGGCTCCTCAGTCAAACACATGTATTACCTACTTGTACATTTCACCCCCACTGGTCTCCTAGGTCCTGGTCCAACATTCTAACTGCTACCTATTGACTTCTGGGAATATAGCGTCCAAACTGACCCTAAGTTCCGTCATCACATGGAACTCTCAGTAATCTGTATTGTTTTTAACACTTGATTGGGAGCCACCCAGAGTGGCTGGGGAAACTCAGCCAGATGGGTGGGGTATAAATAAATTATTATTATTATTGTTGTTGTTGTTGTTGTTGTTGTTATTATCCATATACAGTGGTATCTCGGGTTACATATGCTTCAGGTTACAGATGCTTCAGGTTACAGACTCCGCTAACCCAGAAATATTACCTTGGGTTAATAACTTTGCTTCAGGATGAGAACAGAAATCATGCTCTGGCGGTGCAGCGGCAGCAGGAGGCCCCATTAGCTAAAGTGGTGCTTCAGGTTAAGTACAGTTTCAGGTTAAGAACGGACCTCCGGAATGAATTAACCCGAATTAAGTACTTAACCCATACCACTGTATGGTGCTTTGTGAAAGAACGCAACCTGTTTTGAAGGGGAAACCCTCATTATCTGTCTGAGGTAAATCTAGGGCTGTCATATGTCCCGGTTTTCCCAGACATATCCAGGAATCGGGCTGCAAAATGGCATCCAGGTTTTTGCTGAATCGGCAGATTGTCTGGGAATTCCCTAAGCAAATCACAGTTCCTGGTTTGTCCCTGTTTTTGCCTTAAGGCAATGCTTTGTTGAAATGTTATTCGTGCGAGTTGCTAGAGTTGTCATTCATCAGAATTCAGTTGCGTGTCAAGGTCCCCAAAACACCCCCCAAATAAAACACAAGTGCCACTTAATTTTTGTTTAAGGTTTTTGGCATAATTTCGGCCACAATTTTATTAAATTACAGAAATGTGAGTGGTTGCTTAGGCATTGGTTGCAACTATCTGACCCCGCATGGGGACAGATTGACATTTGCATGCCTGCGAAGTCAGATAAGGGAAAAACATTTGGGGAGAAGGACGGAGCTGGGTACCATGCCCTCACCTCACCTCAAATGCTCCCAGGGGCTCTTGCGTGGCCCTAGCCCCTTGACAGGGGTTCATGGCGAGCCCCTGGATTCCTTTAATGGAATACCCTTGCAGCAGCAGCATTTGAAGGGGCAGGCACAGCCAATCCATACCCCTCCACCATCCAATTCATAAAACCAATGCCTAACTGCAACCTTACAAGTTGTTATGATTTGCTACGCAGTAGGCAATACCCGTGACGGGGTGAGCTCCCATTGCTCGGTCCCAGCTCCTGCCCAACCTAGCAGTTTGAAAGCACATCAAAGTGCAAGTAGATAAATAGGTACCACTCCGGCAGGAAGGTAAACAGCGTTTCCGTGCGCTGCTCTGGTTCGCCAGAAGCGGCTTAGTCATGCTGGCCACATGACCCGGAAGCTGTACGCCGGCTCCCTTGGCCAATAAAGCGAGATGAGCGCCGCAACCCCAGAATCGGTCACGACTGGACCTAATGGTCAGGGGTCCCTTTACCTTTATGCAAAAACCAAATGGCACCAGCCATTCAGCCAAATGGAAAAATTCCTACTGGGCCCCTGCCCCCAAAGCAGATGACCCCATGGCAGGCGTAGCAAGGTCAAGCGGAAAACCCTGAGAATAGGGAGGGTGGGTGGGTGATCCGATGCGCGCAGCGAAAAGAGGAAGCTCAACGCTGCGTGCAGGGTATTTAAAGGCCTTGGCTGTCGATCACAAAATGGCAACATCTAAAACTCCCCAGCAACAAGAAGAGCTTAATGCAAATGGTGGCCAACCTTTTTCCCGCCCAGCAAGAGTGGGGTGTCTTGTTAGCCATGAGGGAGAACATGCTTTCCTTCCCCTGAGTCTCCACAAGCAACATCTCCACCGAGATCTGTATACTTATTGTCATTAGTGCACATGCAGATAAATGCATGTATGTGATGAATACTGACGCAACGTGTGGCGCACAGCCTGCCAACTCACACTGGGCATATTTTTAAGGGTGATATCATATTGTCAGAGAGCTACATTTTAAAGAAAACAAAAATCTTGAGCCAAAAGAACAAATGCCATGCTGACTTGTCATTTGCTGCTTTTGCAGAAATACAAATGCATCAGATCCTTTAGCAGCGTGTAGTGGAAGACAGAGCCCAGGAAAGCGATCGTTTTGGTGGGGAATAGGGGTGCTATAAGCATGTCTCCATTTTCACCTGTGAAATGCTGGAAGGTACGGAATTGAACACCAGGATGCTATTTCTGCCTTTAGAAAAAGAGGGCTGTGCCTGTATTTACAAACCTCCGCAAGGCTGGGGATTGGAGAGGAAAGATTGTCTTTGGGGACATAGTGCCAGTTGGATCCTCGTAACAGAGGGTCCATGTTGTGCTCGGCCCTGGAACTCTTCCCCAACCAGGTTGTGGGCGGGGCTTGAGCCGCTCCAAGCCGGTGGTGCCACAGTTATGCCGCTGGCCTTTAGCCAATCGGCAGCGTGGCAAGGTTGGGGGTTGGGGGTATTTCTCTGGCAGCGCATCATAGGGACTTCCCTTTGCTTTGCGCTGCTGAACACCTGCCCACCCACCTGTTAATTAGGTCGTGTTTGGCCTTGCTTTGGACTTTGGTTGGTCGCCTGTTTTGGAATGGGGGCCGGGTAGGGATTTTTTCCAATGTGGCAGATTGGCTGTGGCCACTTGGTTTGTGCCTACCTCTTAGCAATCGTCACAACTTTGTAAGGTTTGGCAGTTAGGCATTGGTTTAGGGGAATGTGGGGAGGGGAAGTGTGGCCATCACCTGCCCCTCCAATTAATAGGGTATTCCATTAAAGGAATCCAAGGGTCTGGATCTCGTCTGAAGCCTGGAGAAGGGCTAGGGCCATGCCAGGACCCCCAGGAACCCCGGGGTGAGCACCAGTCAATATACACTGTTGGAGCTCCCCCTGCTAGTCGTTTACCCTTCCAGGCTTCCTGCAGGGTGGGGCAGGAGCCAGTTATAGCTTTGATACCAATGCCTAAGTCAATACCAGTCACGTTTGTGTAATTAATCAAGTTGTGGCCAAAATTTGCCCATTAACAATTAAACTAAATTCCGTCTCCACTGTATCTTTATTTCCATGGGGGATGGGTTTTGGGGCTTGGAGCACAAAAGCCCCTTCCAGTTTTAAGCACCATTTTAGGGAACAGTTACAGTTTTAGGACCAAGCCCGATGTGACATAAATTGCAGGAATGCAATTAACGCATATGCTTTCATTTATGTAACTAGTAGTGTTGGGGCCATGGTTGTGTGTGGAATTGGGGAGGGGGAAAGGATGGCAGGGTTGACTCTGACATCTGTCAGTTTGCATTTTTCAGTGCAGAAAGTATTGATCTGATGTGTAGAAATCTTTCCGATTCTAATTAATTCAAGAGGGTTCTGGAAGCTTCTCTGTGTGAAAGAAACAAGCAGATGGTTCATGATGTTTGGGTTATTCTTTTAGAGAAGCTGAGTACAGCTGATTTAAATTGGTTCTCTTATCTCTTCTGCCAAGGTCATGCTGACTAGAATAATAGGCCAGAAGGAGTCTGAGTTTCTCTTTCTCTTTCTATCTCTTTTCCTTCTGGTGTGGTGTTCTGTATATAGTGTTAAGGTTTTAGTCTTATTATAAGTTATTGTTAAGTTTAAGTTAAATCTGCTGCAAATGAATTTCTTATGGACAGGGCCAATCCTGAATGTACTGGATTTGTGACCGTTATGCTCATTGGCCTTCAGTAGCAGTACAGTGGTACCTCAGGTTAAGTACTTAATTTGTTCCGGAGGTCTGTTCTTAACCTGAAACTGTTCTTAACCTGAAGCACTACTTTAGCTAATGGGGCCTCCTGCTGCCGCTGCACCGCCGGAGCACTATTTCTGTTCTCATCCTGAAGCAAAGTTCTTAACCTGAAGCACTATTTCTGGGTTAGCAGAGTCTGTAACCTGAAGCATATGTAGCCCGAGGTACCACTGTAAAGCTCTGCTGGATGAAATATTAATTGCCTCTGGTCTATTTTGGGGGAATCCTGCAAAGTGTTTAAGTTTTTATTCTGCTAACTATACATCGGAGTTCTGCTCTGGAACAATATTGAGTAGAATTCCATAACATCAGCCACACTTTCTCCTCCACTTTCCCCTGGGGAAAACCACTAAACCGGAGCAAACGTCAATTGGGTTTTATCCAGATGGATGTTTGCTCCAATTTAGCACTAAAGAGTGGATTTTCTAGGGGAAAACAGCAGAGCAAAGTCAAAACCACTCAGACCCATGCCTTCTAGTGTGGATGAGCCCTTACGTTCTCTTTCTCAGTTCTGGCAAAAATGGTCTCCCCACACTCCCTTCTTGCATTTCAAGGAAAGCTGCTGTCGGTGCCTGCACTTACTTTTCCATCCATATTCCAGCAACATTATAACCTTCTGAGTTTCCTGTTTTCATATCAAGGAAAGCTCCTTTTTGGCACCAATGTTCCCTTCTGTTGAAATGCAGATGGTAGCCTATGAGAGTCAAGTTTCTGTCTGGAATGTGGCAGGGACCGAAAGATTTAAACTTCCCCTCCCCGTCACCTATGGTCCTAAGACTGCTCATGTCTCCCCAAAGTGCTATTTACATAACAAGCACAATTGCATCCACACAATTAATGCTTCATTTAATTTGGCCCACTGAAAAGCCTGGAATAACAGTTGATGCAGGAACCAATAAATGCTTCCAGTGATTGTGTACTGTGCAAAAGCACCGTCCATTAGAGGATTCACACCTTCTAAAAATGATGAAAGATAATGTTCGTCTATTGGAATAATTCAAATAATTCTACTTAGTGTCACAGATGATTCTTGTGTAAGAAAAATCCCTGGCCACAGAATTATAGGACCTGATAAATATGTCTTCCTAAATCATTTTAATGCAATGTCAACTCTGAAACCCAACTATTTTAAATGTCAACATGGAAATTTATTTTTGTTTTAACTGTCATACCGGAAATGTCTGACTGGTATACTCATTCGGGATGGCTGGATGTATCTGTCACATTCTGGCATTTTATTCCATTGAAAAGTGGTCCCAGTCTGTTTTAAATATTCAAAGTGTAGATGGATTTATTCAGAAAGGCATGCATAACTAATATGCCTGCTAATGACCTGGAAAAGCCATTGGACACAATGTTTAAACAGCCACAAGTAGAAAAAACTTTGAGATTCCAGGGATATGTTCTGCAATGCTTCAGAAAGGTTGGTAATATATGGTCCGCAGCTGTGGTTGAAGTGGTTAATAAATAAGCCAATATCATTAATTCCTTTTATATACAGCTGTCAGGAAAAAGCAGCAATGCTCCCTGCAGATGTAAACTGAAAGTATGTTAACACTCTTACTGCTTTCCTATTAGGAACCTGCAGCATCCAGGAGATGTAACAGACTGAAAAATCAAAATTCTGTCTAGGCGCTCCTGCCTATACATGGATTTAGAAGGCTACATTTTCTGAATAGTTGCCCACTGAAGTATAGGAGAAGTTGCCTTACTAAGAGCAAAGCTAAAAAAAATAGCACTTGGCCTAATAGTTCTTGTTGGCATCCATCTGTCTCAAGAGACAATGGGGTGCACCTCTGGGGGTGAAGTTAAACCACTGCGTTAGCAGCACTGAAGTGACCACAAGCCTGGGCAGAGTGTATGGAGGTCCTGGGCTGCCCAGGTGACAAGACCCCGCTCTTGGCTTTGCTGATGTGGTCCAAAAGAAAGCAGAGCAATTTGCTTGGCTGCAGGAATTGCTGGAAGGAGGCGTACAAGGAGCCATCCAACCATCTTAGGGTATCCAGTCTGGACTTGTGTAGGGTCTACTGAAGTGCAGAGTGTTTGAGGACCAGGACATTCGCAGGGAAACCAAAATGCTTGTTTACAAAGCTGTTGTACTACCAACCTTACTATATGCTTGTGAAACGTGGACCACTTATAAACGCCATCTCAAGCTCCTTGAAAGATTCCATCAACGGTGTCTCTGAAAAATTTTGCACATCACTTGGGAAGACAGGCAAATGAATATCAGTGTATTGGAAGAAGCAAAGATCACCAGTGTTGAAGCAATGATTCTTCAACATCAACTTCGTTGGACTGGTCATGTTGTGTGGATGCCTGATGATCGTCTTCCAAAGCAACTACTCTATTCCGAACTTAAAAATGGAAAGCGTAATGCTGGTGGTCAACAAAAGAGGTTTAAAGACTGTCTCAAGGCAAATCTAAAAAAAAGTAGTATAAACACCAACAATTGGGAAACACTGGACTGCGAGTGCTCCAACTGGAGAACAGCCTTTACCAAAGGTGTCATGGGCTTTGAAGACACTCAAACTCAGGATGCAAGGGAGAAATGTGCTAGGAGGAAGGCACGCTTGGCACATCCACACCATGATCAGCTTTTGCCCGGAAACCAATGTCCCCACTGTGGAAGGATATGTGGATCCAGAATTGGCCTCCACAGTCACTTATGGACTCATTGTTAAAACCGTGTTTATGGAAGACAATCTTACTCAGCTACAAGTAACCCTTTTCTTCTCCTGAAGATATCCCTCAAGGAAGCAGAGGTTTAGGATCAGAGTTTCTTTTCTCCTAGATGGGCTACCTTCCCAGGTTGATGAGCCCCATCTGCCCTTCATTTTCCTCTACAGCACACGCAGAAATTGCTTTCTTCACCATTGCACCTAGTCTTGGTCTTGTCCGCATAATCTGCTGGGGCCTGCATGCGGGGGAAGTCCCTGACACACCAGGGCTACCATCACCTAGTTTAGCCTAGTAATTCCTGCTTTATTAATGCTTGGATGTGTAAAAAAGAAAGAGTGCACAATAATATACTAGAACATGAAATTTCCTTTTTGAAAGTGTGACTTCCCTCACCCCACTGGTATATTTCCCTTCACCCTTGCAGAATTAGTATATATGATTGCCCAGTTATTTGTAGTGTTGATGCACTGTCTTAATATGGCTCGAGATACAACATTTTTCTATCTTGTGCTGTGGCTTTCAGAGGAGCTGTGCTGTAAACTTTGTCACCTAAAAGAAGTGTGATCTGTGGGGAACTCTGTGCACACTATTCCTTGAAGAAACTCACTTGCTGCAAGCATGCTAAAAGGAAGCAACTGACACAAGATGTTAGATGACTAGCATGTTAAAAAAAATATGACCCTTCTCACATGAAGCCAGAGAAATGTTCTGAGCTATTGAGTAATGCATTTGCCACCAAGTTGATGGTCAAAATAGTTTGTGCTTGTTTGGCATGCTTTGGTGATTGCTAGTTTGCTAACATTTAATTAAGTTTTACTCAGAATAGACCCATTTAAATTAATGGACATAACTTAGTTAGGTTCTTTCATTTCAAAGGAACTACTCCTGGTAAAACTCAGTTGACTACTGCCCAGAGACTTCACTTGGGCTATGCAAATCCCAGCCTTTCCAATGATATATTTTTTAAAAAAAAATATTTTCCAGTTGTTTCTACCATCTGATGGAGAAAGCATTTACCAGCTTGGAGTTATTTCAGCTTTACCCAGTTCTATCAAGATCCACTAGATTATCATCCCAAATGTGCTCTTTAATGTAAGAACTCGTTCATCATTTATCTCCAGCTATTTTTCAGTAGTCATCTATGAAACTTTGGGCCTCTGTAAATAAAGGCTAACTTCTTGCCACCACCTCAACACAGACAAATAGCAGAATTCATGCGAACTGATGTGGATAACTCTTCCACCCCCACCCCCACCCCCAATGAATGGAGTCCTTCTTCAACAGTCTTTTCTGGTTGAATTCAGTTAGGAGAGGAAGGGGGGATGAGTTTAGCCTAGTAAATGCAAGGTTCATAAAGTCCCTCTATGAATCTTGGCCATAATTGTGTAATAATGAGTTTCGCCTCAGCTGCTAAATGGATTGATTCTTACAAGGAAGTCAGTGAGATGGAGGAACGAGTAACGAAGGATCTGATGGCTGCCATCCAGACCAAACACTCGGCAGTTGAAGGTAAATAGTTCTCGTCTGTCTGGGTTCTGCACCTGCTGAAAGGCTCATTGAGATAGTAGTGTGTGTGTGTGTGTGTTATAGAAACGTGCACCACTAAAGAAATTCTGTCGTTCACAAGAAAATGTTCTTCACTTTAAAGCGAACTAGCTATGGAGAAGTAGAAGCAGTCCATAACGACCACGGCTGCACAGATGTTATTGGCCCAGAGATGGAAAGAAGATAAAGTCCCTACCAGAGAAGAATGGCAGATCAAGTTGATGGATTATGCCAGAAATGGTTAAAATGACTAGAAGAATCAGAAATCAGGAAGACCATGATTTTAATAAGGAATGGGGGAAATTTGTAATTTATCTTAAAAAACCATTGTAAACAGTTAAAATCATTAATAGGATTGGAACAACACTTGAAGTTTAATGGTGAACTTTGGACACAATGGAGAGGTAAAAGATTTGGTTTATCATAAAAAGATGCAGAAGGAAATGATTCACAATAGGACCCACAAAGGGGCGGAGGGAAGCCCAGGAGATTCCTTGGAATCTTGTTTCTATGTTGTATGTTGGGTGTGTGACTGTAAATTTTTGATCTGAAAAACCAAATAAACAAATTCATTAAAAAGAAGCAGCAGCCCAAAGCTTGTTGACTTCATTTTAGTTATATAGCTAACAGGGCCATTCCAAGACAGGAACCACAAAATGGCACTCCCACCCCAACCCCACCTGCAAGGGAAGAAGGGATGAGAGAAGATCTACATCAGGAACAAGTGGGTGGCGGGATAAAGATTTACATCAGGGTAAAGATTTACATCATTTCCTGGAGGCCAGATCTGCTGCCCCTGTAGATCTTGCCACCCAAGATGGTTGCCTCACCTTGGCTCAGGGATGAGCTGCCCTGGTAGCTAGTAACTAAGAGAGCAAAAATTCTGTTTCTGGAGTATCAGGGTTTAACAGACTTTCCAGGTGTCCCTATTTTCCAGGGACAGTCCCAGATTTACAGAAGCTGTCCCAGTTTTTGGTTTGATTCTGGAATGTCCTGCTTTTCCTTAGGAAGTTCCCTGTTTTCATTGGCGAAATGTTTTAGGGCAGGGGTCAGCAAACCTTTTCAGCAGGGGGCCGGTCCACTGTCCCTCTGACCTTGTGGGGGGACAGACTATATTTTGAAGAAAAACATGAACAAATTCCTATGCCCCACAAATAACCCAGAGATGCATTTTAAATAAAAGGACACATTCTACTCATGTAAAAACACGCTGATTCCCGGACCGTCCACGGGCTGGATTTAGAAGGCGATTGGGCCGGATCCGGCCCCGGGCCTTAGTTTGCCTACCCATGTTTTAGGGTATGGAGTTATGTGACCCCCAAGCCAAGGAAATAAGTAAATTACACCTGGGGCTGAAGGTGGGGACAGGTAAGACACTGCTGCCACAGCAATCACACCCAATGGTTGCACATTCCAGATGAGCTTAGCACCTACCTGGCTCATTATAGGGCTTTCCCCACTTGCCTAAACTTCTGCACACCTAACACTTGCAATGGGCTGAATCCTGATCTCTGAGCTGGAGGAGTGGTGCCAATGGAGCTGCTTGGGCTGGTCAGAGAAAGACCACGCTCCCTACAAACACCTCCAGTGTGATGGACAAGGGGTTTGGATTGCAGCCTAAAATCTTGAAAGCATGATGGTAAAACAGGTGACTTTGATATGTATGCTTTGCAAATATCAAGGTTAATATCACCGGGGCATGTTTCAACTATGCAAAATGAGACAGAGTTTTATTTCTGAACATTTTGGATGCCGTGCTATGTCCCTGCTACAAGGCATCACCTTGATGCCTTTCCTTTCCTTACAGCTTTTCGATCCTCAGCATAATGGCAAATTTTGCTATGGGGCACATGTGTCATGCTAAGTCACAGATGGAGGACCTAGAAAATAGCTTGTATGATCAGGATGAAAAAGCAAATATGTGTGCTGGTCCCGTGGGTTTCCCGAGAGGCGAGGTCCAAGTCCGGTCCGTGGTCAAAGGTGCAACGTGGAGGCAGTCCGTAGTAGCTGAAAGTGGGTGCAGGGCAGGGAGTCAGGTGAAGTCAGGAACAGGCTTTCAAGCAGGGAGCCAGGGCATGTCAGGAGCTCAGGCAGGAAAGCAGGACAGGGTTTAGGCAGGAACTAGCAACCAACAATGTTGCTCTTGCAACTTGGGACTGGGGCTGGCTGGCTTTTATCTGCCCCAAGGCATAGGGCAGCCCCGATCTTCTGGTGACTCGCCTCTCCTGGCCTGGAGGCGAGCACTCTTCCTGCAGGAACTTAGTTTCCTCCGCCTCTCTGCCCTGAGCCTCTGTGGCTCAGGAGAGGCTGGAGGGTTACCGGACCCAGAGGCAACCTCAGCTTCCTCTGACGGGGCTGAGAGTGGAGCACCTGCAGGCAATGGGTCCTCCATCACCTCAGGAGCCAGAGCAGACTCAGCTGGTGCCTGCACCTGAGGATCCAGCACAGGTGAGGACCCTTCAGGCTCCTGCCCCAGCCCCAGCTCAGCTGGTTCTGGAGGCGGGGACTCCTGTGCAGGCTGGGATTCCTCAGGTTCAGCGTCCAAGTCCAAATCCCAGGCCATCACACTAAGCCTGACTCATTTTGCCCCTGATTCGATAAAGCAGGTACAGGATCAATTATATAGCAGATAATTTTTTTAATGGGTTGAGATCAGAGCCGTAGCTAGGTGATCTTATGTCCCTGGCAGAACTGCCCAGATTGCGCCTCCTAGCCACGGACAAATTAGCTCTTCTTTCTGCCTCTCCTCCAACCCCGCCCCCTTCAAATCACCCTCTATTAAAAACCTTTTCTTATGAGGCAATAATCAATGTTCAGGGAATTTTTTAATGTGTGACATTTTAATGTATTTTTAATCTTTGTTGGAAGCCGCCCAGAGTGGCTGGGGTACAAATAATAAATTTTATTATTATTATTATTATTATTATTATTATTATTATTATTATTATTATTGACATATTTATGGGCATATTTTTAGCCAATTTTGCAGGGGGTCCTCGCCTGTGCCCCTAGCAGGGGCCCACCTCACCACCTCCTAGCTATGGCCCCGGTTGAGATAATCACTTGCACAAACATCCAAAGAAATCTCTTAGCTGGAAGACCTGTCGTCTTTTCTTTCTTTCCTTCTGCATTGTTGACTTTGCTGGAAGTACATTTGAGTGGACTCACTCCCTATTAAGCGTTTTCAGAATTTCAGCCTTAATTTTTGCTATATTTAATACCTGACAGTTCACTTCTAATTATCATAATATTTTACCGCACACTATACTGTACATTATTACTTTTTAAAAGGATAAATAGACTAATATTAAGGCAGCTGAGTCACCTTTACTGGTATGAGTAATTGTATTGATTAATGAGACCATGTGTGTGGCGCAATTTGCAGAGAAACAGATAAAGAATAAAACAGCTTTTGGCAAAATTCAAAGTACAAAACAAGGAAAAACAACGTTCATTGCGTTTATTGGTTCTAGTCCATGAGGGTAGCATATTAAAGAAATAATCTTGTACACAGAGAACTTTTTATCCCATTTTACAGCAAACTTTGTAATTTAATAAAACACAGTGGTCTATTGTATGGAACTTTCCACGATTCTAGATTTCCAGCAGTCTTGTTCTGGCAAGCCTTATATCAGAATGGGAGCTTCAAAGTATTGGCTATCTCTCTGTTCCAGAGTTTCTACTCCCTGTGTGCTTCTTTACAGGGATAGCCGAATATCCACTTGCTTGGTCCAAAAATAATTTGTGCTGCTCAACTGTCCATGTTTGCAACACACACACACACACACACACACACACACACACACAGCCTTTCATGGGTTCTTTGACAGTTCAAGCTGAATGCAGAGCAGCCCAGTTGCTCAACTTTCTCAAGCCTAAATTCTTATATTCCAGCCCGATCACCTAGCTAATTTGCAGGAGTGTCATTGGTTGTCCACTTAGTTGGCAAGGCTCATTTGACATGAACACAAAATAGAGTGTTTAGTGGCATCAGCCCAGTGCTGGGAAATATAGATACAGCAGGCACATTCTGTTCCAACCTTTAAAACTGTGGGATAACCAGCCTCATATAACCAACATGCTTTAGTCTAATTAATGCACAAAGGGGTTAAAACCATAGAGTAAGCTGTTCTGCCAGGCTTAGGTGACCTTCGGAAAGACTAGGTAATCAGGCCTTTGTTCCCCGCCAGTCTTCTTCGGTGTGTGAAGAGGTTTTGAGCTGTTTGCTCCAGCTCAGCCTCTCTTAAGTTCCTTTCTATACCAATAATTTAGACACTTTCACCGCTTTGCAACTAAGCCAAGTTTTACTGCCTGTGCAACTTTTTAATTAATGCTGTATGGAAAAGCACATGAATCTGACCTTTGGAGAATTTGTAAGTAAACTATTTTTATCTTACCAAATGTGTAGTCTTTTTCTGTGCTGGGGAAGAGGGAGACTTTGGAAGGAATTTAGGAAGGCATATTTTAAAGGTTTAATGGCCTATATTTCCTCACTTTACTTTGCTGAATGCTTTGTGATTTTAAATCTCTGCTGGTGTTCTCTCACCAAAAAGTACCTGCCCCAGACATGGATATTGGCATCCAGGGAATTATACTTTTGTACCTAATTTTTCCTTGCACCAACAAGAGCCCTGATGAACATTCCTCTGTTCCACAGGCAATTAAGACTACACTTTTCCATAATCATCAATGGTCTTTGATTGTAATTGAATTCTTAATATATATGAAATCACAGTGTGTGTGTGTGTGTGTGTGTGTGTATGCATACACACCATAGCTGTCAACTTTCAGATTTGAGAATAAGGGCTCAGCAGCCAAAATAAGGGATCAGCAGCTTCACCTGTCCCAGGCACTCCTGTCTTCCACTGCGTCCCACAGTTTGGTCAAACTCATGCTGGTAGCTTCAAGAACACTGTCCAACCATCTCGTCCTCATGGTTCACTGTTACTCGTGAGCAAAGTTACCCATTCAGGATTTGAATCTTGGTCCTAACTTTTGGGGTTAAGTTTCTATTTAGCTGTCCATTAATACTGACAAACCGTATCTCCCATTCATCTCTCAGATCATCTTGTAAATCTAAAGTACTGACCTCACCACATCCTGCGGTAAAAAAAATTCCTCAAGTTAATTACACATTGTGTGAAGGTAAGTGTGTGAAGCTACAGCACTCCTACTATCAGCTTAAGTGACACATATTCTCTCTCTCTCTCTCTCTCTCTCTCTCTCTCTCTCCCTCTCTCTCTCTCTCTCACACACACACACACAGTAGAGCCCCTCCGAGCCAAAGGCCCAAAGGCAGAAAGCCCAGCCAGCAGCCAAACGAAGCCTCAAGCGGTGGTTCCCACCGCGCAGCAACCCGGCAAAGGGGATGCAGCAAGGAAAACCACACCATCACCTCTCCGCTGGGAAGTGCTGAAGCAAAAGCAAGTCCCCAGGCAATGCAGCCGATTTGATAGGCACAAGACATGCAAGCTCCACCCCCCAGTCATTCTCAGACTCCTTATTGGTGAGCAACGCAGCCGAGCAACGCACTTGAGGAGGCTCCCTAGTCGGCAAGGAGGGAGAGGAGACGCTTCCTTTGAAATCTGGGAAATTTACGGGATAGCAACAATCCTATGAAATCCGGAAATCATGGAAATAGTGGAAATGACTGGCAGAATCCGAGACCAGGGAGAAGAGTTGGTGGAGGAAGATTGGAGGAAATTTAAAACTTATTTACAGAAACATTGTAAAAATTTTGAATGCTGATGACATTGAAATGAATTGAAGGGGCCCTAGCAATAAGATAAAATGTAAGATGGGATTGATAATAGATAAATTAAATAGGACATGAATTTGCTGAACCAATTTTTAAAAGGGATACAAAAAAGGGAGACGTGAGGAAGTCAATAAAATAAGTTAACTAAAGATGAGAAGCTAAGAAAGAGGGAGTTTTGTTTTCTTTTATATGTGTATGTGTTTTTTCTTCTTTTTTGTTTCTTTTTTGTGTTTTGTAATTTTGTATTTTTCTGTTTTTGTATTTTTCTGAACTTCTCTATTGATAAAACCTAATAAAATATTATTTTTAAAAAAATGAAATCCGGGAAATTTACGGGATATCAACAATCCGGGATAGCACCTCTCCCAGTGGAGAGGTGATGGTGTGATTTTCCTTGCTGCTGTATCCCTTTGCCGGGTTGCTGCGCTGTGGGAACCACCGCTTGAGGCTTCGTTTGGCTGCTGGCTGGGCTTTCTGCCTTTGGGCCTTTGGCTCGGAGGGGCTCTACTGTGTGTGTGTGTGTGTGTGTGTGTGTGAGAGAGAGAGAGAGAGAGAGAGAGAGAGAGAGAGTCACTTAAGCTGATAGTAGGAATGCTGTAGCTTCACACACTTACCTTCACACAATGTATAATTAACTTGGGGAATTTTTTTACCGCAGGATGTAGTGTGGTCAGTACTTTAGATTTACAAGGGGATCTGGAATAAGGGAGTTTCCCGCCAAATAAGGGAAGGTTGACAGCTATGAGACACACACACACACACACACACACACACACACAAACACACACCAATAAGCCTCTTCGTTTCCTTTGCTCCTCTGCCCTCCTCTGCCTTTCTTATGGGGGAGAATTCATTGTGTTGCGGAAGGTAACAATGTCCTTGGGCAAGAGAACAGATCAGGGATTGGAGGATGAATGATTGGGGCACAGCATTGGAGGGGGGGGTCCAGAGGGGCCCCAGGCTCTGATATTTGAGGGGATTCAAAGCTGGCACCCCCACGCAGACACCCCCACAGGGTGTGGCCCAGATTATTCCATTTGAGCATGTCACATTTTTGAATCAATAAGGGCTTCCTTTTGCAGAGAAAAGCAAAATACACGTAAAATTATGAGAAAATAACAATACAATGCAGTTAAATATAGATCTGTAGGCTCCATGGCGACCAAACAGATCAGCCTGCCTAACTTAGAACGCTATTCTGAGCAAGATAATTCACGAGAAAGCTTCGCCGCAAAGGGTTGTGGCAAAGTGGGGCTGCCAGCCTGTGCAATTGTGGTTTAGAGCATCTGGCTAGATAAAGAGATTCACACAAGCCTTCATCTCTTTGGTTCCTAAAAGCAGTCACAGTCAGCTAGGTTTAAAGTGGGCTTTGGGTTCTTTCTCTTGCAAAGGAAGGGGGCCCTTCGATTGCAACGGGGAACGTCAGAATGAAAGCAAGTAAATCTTAGAAGCAGCCTACAGAAAATAGGGATCTCGTTCCCAGTATAAAACAGAACACATGACTGTCTATTTAAGCAAGTACCAAGAAAGGGAGGAAGAAGGTTTGACTTGCACTTTCAAAGTGTTGAGCTTGACAAGTCGTAGAAATCCATGTCAGACGGCTGGGAATGGAATGCAGCTCTGTTCTCAGAGAAAACACGCTTCTTTTCAATATAACAAGCTGTGAAATATTTCAGTGGCTCAAAACTATTTCTGAGCGTAATGTTATGTTGCAAGAGGTATCTTGCAAAAGGAGCTTTCCTGGTAGACTGGTGGTTAAACTGCCTGATGAAAGAAATAATACGGGGTTTCAATAATGAATAAGACTGTGGCTGACAAATGTTTTTTCCTGTCTGGTCTAGCTTTTAGAAAAGGACACAGACGTCAAAAGGACAAAATGATTCCTGACTGGTTTCTCTTTGTAAGTTTCCAATTTAGACATAAATCATATTCTTCCTTTAAAAGACTTTCATTGTTTTTCCAGCTGCTTTTTCTTGGGGGTGACAAAGATCATATTTATTCCAAGAAAAAGTTATAGTGCTTAAAAGCTTTTACTTAAAAAAAATAAAAATGTTTTATTCCTATTTTTAATGACTATTTTATATTATTTTGTGTAAACTGCTTAGAGACATTTTTTGATCAAGTGGTATATAAATCTGGCTAAATAGCTTTTTAAAAAAACAGTGGGTTCTATCTATATTTTGATAATTTATTTTATGTCTATTGGGGGTTTCCCCCCCGTTTTTATCACAATTTTTTAATCAAAGATTCATAGAACTGTAGAGTTGGAAGGGATTCTGAGGGCCATCTAAGGTCATCTGCTGCAATGCAGTTTATTTCATTTCATGTAAATGGCTTAGAGTTTTACTGTTGTTGTTGTTGTTATTTTTAAGTTGCATATAAATCTTGCTAAATGAACAAAATAAAATAAATAAAAACTGTCATGTCATTGCTGGCAGGACTGTTTCTTAGCTTGGTCTTTCTTCTCTAGGGTTCTTTGAAAAATACCATACTTGTCAAGTGTCTTGGAAAAAATGGGACATCCTGTTTTTTCATGCACGATCGTGGCAGCCATTTGAGCGCTGCAGGAGATCTCGCACACACACCCAAGTGCTTTTTGGGGGGTAGAGAGCGAGTTGCATCCCAGTTTTATGTCGGAAAAAGTTGGAAGGTATGAGATACTACAGAGAGGTCTACCTGCTGAAAGGCTTGCCTTGCTTGCCATCACTGAAAGACCTGATTCTGATATCAGCTGGAATAATATTGCTGGACTCCTTCCACATGGACCCTATTCTGTTTAGTGCTGATTGAAGGTCAGGTTGGAGCTAAGTTCCTTTTCTTACAGTGCTTGATTTCTCTTTTTGCTTGTATGTTGTCATTTTTCAATGTCAGAGAGAAACTGCGGAGAAACTCCAGTTTGCACTGATGAGAAAGCGATGCATGAGCTGGGAGATGAATTGATGTGAGCAAAGGAAGGTTGCTGTCGTCGTTTTCCCAGTCACAATGTGGCTAACAATGGGGGAGAAATCTGATTCAGTTCTCATTTAAAGGCAAAATTCCTTCATTCATCTTTCCAAAGCTAGAATGCCACCCAGGCTTTGAAATGCACACATCTTCAGATTTTGTAATGCAGTTCTTCAGTCAAGTCATGGGTAGAAAAATGCACATAGTGGAGCAAAATGTGCAGGAAAAAATACATATATCATTGAAAATAACATACAAAATTGCATTAAAATAGAGAGAAATTGCTTTACAAATATGTGTATCGTGGGCAAAATTGCATCCAAAAATGTGTGCATTAGAAGAAATTCGCTCTTAAATGCTGTTGAATTTTCACATTTTTAAAAAATGAACATGAGGGAGGGGACAGTCTAGCTCTCCTATCCCTGTTTTCTCTGAGTTCTTGCATCACCATCAGCAGTAGCGAAGCCTGCTGTATGCATGGATGTTTTCGCATGATGTACAATGCTGGAAGATCAGTGTTCTACATCATGCAGGGAGACACCTCCGCAAGTGCTTGAACGCATGGAGAGGGGCAAGTTAAAGCCCTCTGTCGCATTTTTGCTCAATATCCCTGAAGCATTCTTGAGATACAGCATTAAACTGTTTTGGTTCATCCATCATTTCAGCAAGAGAGGCAATTGCATTGATTCTTCTCTTCCCTGAATCCAAATAAATCAATGGTGACTACGTTAAAACCAATTGGATCTATCTATGTAAGGTGGGGGAATTAACTAGGGCTGCCATACATCTGGACATAACTGCAATAAAGCAATAAAAAAAAAAATACAATGGTGTTAGACTCCAACCTCCAGTCACAGTCAGCATGGCCAATTACAGTGGTGCCTCGCAAGACGAAATTAATTCGTTCCGCAAGTTTTTTCTTCTTGCGAGTTTTTCGTCTTGCGAAGCACAGTTTCCCATAGGAATGCATTGAAAATCAATCAATGCGTTCCTATGGAGACCGTCCGGGGACAGAGGGGAAGCGCCGCTCTGTCCCCTCTTTTGAAGCAAGGGGCTGCGGAGAGAAGATAGCTTCTCCCCGCCGCCCCTTGCTTCAAAAGAGGTCCGGGGACCTTGCTTCAAAAGAGGTCCGGGGACCTCTTCAAAAGCAAGGGGCTGCGGGGAGAAGCGATCTTCTCCCCGCAGCCCCAGGTCCGGGGACAGCGGGAAGCGCTGCGCTTCCCGCTGTCCCCGGACCTCTTTTGAAGCAAGGGGCGGCGGGGAGAAGCGATCTTCTCCCCGCAGCCCCAGGTCCAGGGACAGCGGGGAAGACGCACTGCGCTTCCCGCTGTCCCCGGAGCTTGCGGGGCAAGCTTCGTTTTGCGAAGCAAGCCCATAGGGAAATTCGTCTTGCAAGGCAACTCGAAAACGAAAAAACCTTTCATTTTGCGAGTTTTTCGTCTCGCGAGGCGTTCGTCTTGTGGGGCACCACTGTATCAGGAATGATGGAGTGTTGGTTCAACAACATCCGAAGGGGGAGGGGGGATGTCACAGATTTCCCACCCCGTAGTAAAGAAACTGAATGGAGAAATTCACCATACTTGAATGTTCAAGTTTCTCTGATCCCCCAAAGCCTACCCCAGTGCTATTTTTCTGCAAAAGGAGGCACCGGAAGTCACCATGAACATCTCCCTTGTTCTCTTATAATGGCAATGGTGTCCACCTGAGAGGTGAGTTTCAGCTGTGGGGGGAAAGACCTGCCTACCCCTGTATATAAAAGGTACATGTTCTGGCATTCTTTACACTATTTGGGTCTTGCAGACATCTTTCCATTGTGGTGTAGTGGTTAAGAGCGGTAGACTCGTAATCTGGGAAACCGGGTTCGCGTCTCCGCTCCTCCACCTGCAGCTGCTGGGTGACCTTGGGCCAGTCACTCTTCTCTGAAGTCTCTCAGTCCCACTCACCTCACAGAGTGTTTGTTCTGGGGGAGGAAGCGAAAGGAGGTTGTTAGTCGCTTTGAGACTCCTTTGGGTAATGATAAAGCGGCATATCAAATCCAAACTCTTCTTCTTCTTCTTTCTTCTTTGGTGATCACTCATAGCCGAGTAAGATTGTCTTCCATAAACATAGTTTTAATAATGAGTCTGTAAGTGACTGTGGAGGCCAATTCTGGATCCACATGTCCTTCCACAGTGGGGACATTGGTTTCTGGGCAGGAGCTGATCACAGTGTGGATTTGCCAAGCATGCCTTCCTCTTAGCGCGTTTCTCCCTTTTGTCTTGAGTTTGAGTGTCTTCAAAGCCCATGACACCTTTGGTAAAGGCTGTTCTCCAACTGGAGCACTCATAGCCCAGTGTTTCCCAATTGTTGGTGTTTATACTGATTTTTTAAGATTTGCCTTAAGACAGTCTTTAAACCTCTTTTGTTGACCACCAGCATTATGTTTTCCATTTTTAAGTTTAGAATAGAGTAGTTGCAGACATAGCAAGTAATGCAAGACCCCTTTAAACTAGACTTCTGGGGGTGGTTGTATTCATCACTAAGGAGAATAATATGAGATGGGAGCGGATTGCTGCTGCTACCTTAAGACTTCAGTGATTAATGTCGTACATCTATTCATATAATCCTCCTGTGGCCATCCCGAATTTCAAAGTCAAGGTCACCTGGATATTGGAGAAGTGTCAGGCAGGGATATTAGCAATGCAAATTCTGCATATCAATAATTGTATTATTTATTAGGCTGAGCAAGAACAAATGCATCAAAGAGCTTTTGTCAAACAGAAGACACTCTTTGAAGTTCCGCAATAAATCTTCTTTTGTAGGCCAATTCCCTCACACATTCACACCATCCCTTTCCTCTCATTTTAAGGTTGTACATTCTTCCCTAACTTTAAATAGTGTGCACATCTGATACAAATCTGCCAGAGTCAGGGAGATTGCTGTAATCTGGCTTAACTATTGTCAATAATGCTAATGTATAAAGTAATTGAATCAAAATAAAAGGAACGCTGGTCTGGCGTGCCTTTTTGGCATGCCTTTGGAAAAGCTTATTTAGAAGACCTTTGTCACATCCTAGTTTCTATAGACGGGCAGGAATAAACACTCCCACCCACATGATCCCAGTTGCACAATTGTCAGTCTACCAGACATAGGGGGCACTAGACAATAATTTTATCATCTTTTTCCAACAAGGAGATACTGGTGATGTGAAACTCCAGGCTCCACCCACATACAACTAAGTCTAGTGCCACCTTGTGACTAAACTGCATAATGACATTATCCACACACTATTGTCAGGATGGTGTCAACAGCTCCTGGCTGGTTGCCCAAGAAAGTATAAAGACAAGGAAACGTTTCTTACTGTCCTTTTTTATTTCAATCTTTACAGAGAGAGGCTATCGAACCCAGCCTCTTGGATAATGGCCTTGTCCCAAGTCAATCTCCACCCCCAGTCTCTCCCACTTCCTCATTCATCACTTCTATGGGCCCTCTGTCTTTGAGCTCTTTGCTTTCTTACTTTCTCCTGGGTTCTGGGAGATGGTGGGTCTGGGGTGCTTTCTAATGACACCGTGTCAGCCAACTGCCGCTCCAGTTCTCCTCCTTTCCCATTATCTCCCAACTTTCCCCCTCATCTGCCTCTGAGCTATGACCTCCTGCAAATCACTGCTGTAAATCTATACTGTCTTCGTCTTCCTCCTCCCTGGAAGGGTCAGGATGGGGAGGCAGTCTCCACCATTCTGCCTCTGCCGAGTCCCTGACAACTATTCCATACACAGAGAAGTCTGCATTCTGTCTGAGGCTTTCAGGAATCATTTCTAAATTCTGTCACCAGAGACCACTTGAGCATCTCTGTTCTCATTGACTCCTGTGTCTCACATGGAAGCAGGAAGAGACTCTTAGGAGGCCAAAAGTATCTGGACTGGAGCTTTTGTTGTTGTCCCCCCCCCCCCGATCTTTACTGAAACTTAACATATATACATAATAACCAAAATTCCCAATGATTCCCTTACATAAAATATAATATCTAAATTACAACAGCTACATAATTATACACTTAATTATAAAGCCCACCACCCACCCTCTACTTCCCTCCACTGCAATTCAACTTCTTTATATTTCTTTCTACCTTTCCCCCTTGCATTCTATAATAAATTATTTTTGTTAAATTCTGATTTCCCCTTCTTTCTTTATTGGTTTGGTTATTGCTTACATTTTTTATTCTAAGCCTATGAGCATGTCATTTTCAGAACAATATTTTGACATATAATCTTCGAAATACTTCCACTCCATTCTTAACTTTTGATTTGATTGATATCTTACAACTGAAGTAAATTTTGCCAATTCTATATACTCACTTAATTTACAAATCCACTCTTCCTTTGTTGGTGTGTCCTGAGATTTCCTTTTAGTGGCAATCACTACCCTGGCAGCTGTTGTTGCATATAAAAAGATTGGGGTTTTTTCCCCATATGTTGTATGTCTTTGCCCACCGGCCCTAATATCCTGGACTGGAGCTTTTGCACAATGCTTATTCCTGTGCTTGCAGCCTTGAAGCAACCTATTTTGCTCCTCTGCCTGTTGCCTGGATCAGCTCTATTGACAAGTCTGTTGTTGCTGTGAATCCTTCTCAGCCTTCCTGATTATGCCCTCTCCAAATGTACTCCAAATGTGCAGAGACATCACCTTGCCAACAAAGGTCCGTATAGTTAAAGCTATGTTTTTCCCAGCAGGGATGTATGGAAGTGAGAGCTGGACCATAAAGAAGGCTGATCGTCGAAGAACTGATGTTTTGAATTATGGTGCTGGAGGAGACTCTTGAGAGTCCCATTGACGGCAAGAAGATCAAACCTATCCGTTCTTAAGGAAATCAGCCCTGAGTGCTCACTGGAAGGACAGATCCTGAAGCTAAGTCTCCAGTACTTTGGCCACCTCATGAGAAGAGAAGACTCCCTGGAAAAGACCCTGATGTTGGGAAAGATGGAGGGCACAAGGAGAAGGGGACAAAAGAGGACGAGATGGTTGGACAGTGTTCTCGAAGCTACCAACATGAGTTTGACCAAACTGTGGGAGGCAGTAGAAGACAGGAGTGCCTGGCGTGCTCTGGTCCATGGGGTCACGAAGAGTCAGACACGACTAAATGACTAAACAACAACAACAAAATGTACTTCTTTTATTCTGATCCAGCTATGCTCCCCATGTCCCAAGCTGTTCCCTGACAGAGTCTGCACTCACACCATGCATTTAAAACAGTCTTATACCACTTTCAGACCCTCCAAATGTCCCTATTTTCCAGGGACAGTCCTGGACATGCAGAATCTGTCCCAGTTTCTGATTTGATCCTGGAATGTCCCACTTTTCCATAGGACATCCCTATTTTCATTGGAGAAATGTTGAAGATTATGGCGTTACAGTGGTACCTTGGTTCTCAAACACCTTGTTACTCAAATGCCTTGGTACTCAAACGCTGAAACCCCGGAGGTAAGTGTTCCAGTTTTCGAATGTTTTTCTTGAAGCCAATCATCCAATGCAACTGTCAGCTATTGTTTAAGGTGCGCCTGCACCAATCAGAAGCTGCGCCTTGGTTTTTGAACATTTCAGAAGTCAAACGGACTTCCTTAATGGATTAAGTTTGACGCTTTCGTTTTTGCTATTTATTTTGCTTTTGCGTTTTTGAGGCTTTTTCAGTTTATTTGTTTTTGTGACTGCAGAAATGGATTAAAGCCCCCCCCCCCCAATCCAAATAATGACTATCATCAGTGCAGGTAAGAGAATTTTTTTTTATCAGCTGCAATATTGTCTTATTTATTTTATAGTACAGTACATTGATTATTGCTTTCATTTTATGGATCAGTGGTCTCGTTAGATAGTAAAATTCATGTTAAATTGCTGTTTTAGGGGTTGTTTTTAAAAGTCTGGAACAGATTAATCCATTTTCCATTACTTTCTATGGGAAAGCGCACCTTGGTTTTGGAACGCTTTGGTTTTGGAATGGACTTCCGGAGTGGATTAAGTTTGAGACCCAAGGTACCACTGTATTTGACACCCCCCAGGCCATTTAAATGTTTAATGTTTTATAACATTTTTATATATGTTGGAAGCAACCCAGTCAGATAGGCAGGGTATATGATGATGATGATGATGATGATGATGATGATGATGATGATATGGGATGACCCTATTTTCATTGGAGAAATGTTGAAGGGTATACACTTTACCATTCATGGGTTTCTCCAAAGAATCATTGGAACTACAGCATGTTACAGGTGCTGAGATTTGTTAGGAGACCCCTGTTCTTCTCATATACCATATTTTTCGCTCCATAAGACACACTTTTTACTTCCTAAAAAGTAAGGGGAAATGTCTGCATCTTATGGAGCGTCTTATGGAGGAGCAAAAAACTGCTCCAGCTAAGGAAAAGACAAAAACAAAGGCAAACAAGAGGGAAGGGAATGTTGAAAGGAAACAGCTGATCGGTGGGATCGGAAGAGAGATAAGGGAGGCTAGCGGAGGCTGCCTGGGAGGGGGGAGGTTAAAAGCCCATGGATCCTCAGGATTTTTACATTGGGTCACCCCAAATTCACCCCAAATTCACCATCAGATCACATAGCATGTCCATGGCTACAGCCTGGACCAAAAACATTACGCATCCACTGTTTCCTGGGGCTGCAATGGTGCAAAAATGTGGTTATGTAGCCTTCTTAGACTTTACCAATTGGTTGGGTGAGAGTTGCTCCCAGAGAGGGAGGAAGGAGTCAAAAGACACTGAGGTTGGTTCAGAGAAAGAGTTCTTTATTTCTGCTCTCTGGAGTAGCAGAAAGGCACTTGCGTGGTCAGTTCACAGCAAGCCCAAAGAAAGAGAAATTTCACACAGTATATATATCCCCTCCAGGCACCCTCTCCACCCTTCCCCAGGAATCCAGCCTCGTACTTTCATACACATAAGTTGACATCCATGACCATAAACAGATGTTCCTGTACATAAGTTGATATCCATGACCATAAACAGGTGTTCCTGTTCCTGTACTCTTATCTTGGGGTTAAGAGGGTCACCTAGCTATTGGAGTTTCCCTTGACGTCATCTCCATCTCCGGCCGTGGGGGCTGACAGACCCTGTCTTGCAGAGTCTGTGCGTCAGTGTGTCAGGATACTTACAACCTACAAGATAAAATAAGCCCCAGCTCTGCCGTCCCGTCTCCACTTCGGAACTGACAAGGCCGTCCATTAAGCGTCACGTACTGATAAAGGAGAGGGCTTTGTTTATACAGCTGGGTTCTTATTATACATTGGCTCAAGTGCTCAAGTTAATGGATTTTAGCTAATGGAGAAGGAAAAATGGGGATTTTGGGACCCGTTTCAGACTGACTGCACAGTCAGGTTTTAGATTTGGGAAACCCATTCCTTCAGTTACAAAGCACGGATCCACATGGATCCTCAGGATTTTTGCATTGGGTCACCCCAAATCCACCATCAGATCACACGTCTGTGGCCACAGCATGAACTACAAAAATCATACATCCACTGTTTCATTCAGAATATTTTTTTTCTTGTTTTCCCCCTCTAAAAACTAGTTGCGTCTTATGGAGCAAAAAATACGGTAGTTATCACAATCCGTCTTCCCTGGAAATCTTAGCTCTGTGTGGGGAACAGAGGTCTAACAACTCTCAGCACAACTCTTAGCACCCTTAACAAATAATTGTTCCCAGGATTCTTTGGGGAAAGGCATGACTGTCAAAGTGGTCTGGTGGTGCTTGAAAGGCATGGTGTGAATATGGTCAGAATATTCTTTGCTTGGCTGATGCTGCTGAGCAGAATCTGTGTCGTATGTCACAAGCAGGGACATAGAAGACATTCATATTCAGTGTCCTGCCACTACCAAACAAATATTCCTTTTCAGCAAATAAATGACCTCTGTTTACAAACCATCACCGTAGGAGTATGTAGGAACACAGAGATCTAAGGATCAATGTTATCATTTTCCTCTTTTATAATGAAATGAATGTTCATGGGGCGAACATACACACACACACAGTGTTCATTGAAGAGAGATTATATATTGCATTCGTAAGCATTCCTCTTTCAAAATGCAAGCTAAAGTTTTTTACGGATGCTCTCCCATAGGATGTTTCCATATGGATCTCAGAATCTCCTGTCTTCTTTTAAAACTTCAAAGAAAGGATCTGCATTTTAATCCTTTCGGTGATTACTACTGTAGAGGCAAAGTGCAAGGAAATACATTATTAGGATAAATGTGGCAGAATAGTAATTTTTAATCTATAGCTCCACATGATCATAACAGGCAGAAACCCTGAAAATCAAATTGCATTGCACATCTGCAACTAAGCAGATATAATCTTGGGCAATCTCTGCTTCTTCCTGCCTGGTGATTTCTGCTAATCTTTGACATGTAATATGTTGAGAGAGAGAGAGAGAGAGAGAGAGAGAGAGAGAGAGAGAGAGAGAGCTTAGTTTGACTTTAAATTTGCTCTTGGATTTACAATCTGTCTGGAAAATAATTTCCAAGAACTCGTCAGAGCAGCTTCCTTCATTGCAATTCAGCACTTCTTATCCCAGCTAGAAGGAGGAGCTTTGAAAAGCCAAGAAATACTGAGATCAAGGGGGCGGGCGGGGGCAGAGACACTTCCAGTGCTCAAGTTGAGTCATAATAGGAAAAATCTGTTGGTCTTGCTGCCCAATGGCTTAAGTAGCTCCATAGTTCATGGGAAAGGTCCCAGGACATAACAAGGTTATGTATATGCACTCAATTTCTGATTGGTGGGTCATCCAGAGTCCTGCTTCTTCTGGATGGAAGTCACAAGAAGCTTAAGGTATTTTGGAATGTTTGCACACTCTCTCTCACACACAAAGCTGATTATAAGATGAGAGGCATTTTATTTAGCCTACCTATTTAACAGGATTTATATAGTGCTTTGCATAAAATATATTAGGCAGTTCACATAAAATATACCGCATATACTCAAGTATAAGCCGACTTTTTCAGCACATTTTTTATGCTGAAAAAGCCCCCCTCGGCTTATACTTGAGTGAGGCGGGTGGCGGCGGTGGAGGGATGAGTGGCCTGAAAGGAGCCCTTTCTTGCCGTTGATCCTGCCACCGCCACCTGCCTCTCGCAAGGGCAGGCACAGGAGCCACGATTGGGAGAGGCGCTGCGCTGCTCTTGCCAAGCTCATATTCATGCTGCTGCTTTCTACACAGTGATACAGCTTCTGTGAGGTGATAAAAATGATGGTTCGGAGGCCATGTTCGGCTATGGCACTTTGATCTTCCCCAAGCGTATCTCTGCTAAATTGGTGCCACAGCCATTTTTACACTTGTTCCCAGCTAAGCGAGAGAATCCAGTCTTCACTTTTGTCTTACAGGCCTCTTTGATGTTTCCTGTGAACACACAACAGTTCCTTTTTGTTTTGTTTTTTGTTCTTAATAAAGGACCCGGTATTCTAAAACACCTGCAATCGAGACCCACGATAAAAGCTTGCTAATTCCAACCTGAAAATGAGCAAACACTGAAGAAAAAGTGAGATGACAAGCTCCTCATCCATACTTGCAAAAGGATGGTCGGTATGTGATGGAGCCATTGAGAAATGGAGGCCTGCATGAGGCAAGATGAGTCTGAAAAGCTGATCATTCGAGGTTAATTATAAGGTACATTAATTCCATTTATTACTTAGGGGATGAGAAGCAGAAATGGCTGTCCTTGAAACAAAAGGTGAATCACAGAGACATGCCGTGCTTCGGCAAAGGACTTATTCATGCAAGTAGGACCACTCCATTTACTATGATAAATGCCCAATTTACCAACCGCTCAGAGAAGCCCATTATGTCAAGTCAGTGGATGAATTTGACAGGGAAGCACTGGGAGTTGTTCTGGGTTATGTGCCTGAGCACTGAAAACACACTTTGATATATATAATTTTGATGTACCTATGACAGAAGTTAAATTACTCCACATATGCACATTCACAAGTTTTGTTGAAGTTTTCATGGTGGCAGGGAGTAATGGTTTGGGGTGTGTGTGTGTTTTTGGAGGTGCAGTTTCTGCCTATTTCCTTATTTCTTTTTATAGCTTTTTATCACTAACTGTGGTGGAGACAGCAGTAGAGATCCTCTTAGCTAACCCAACTAATCAGGGGTTTGATTAAAAGTGGATACAAGGTGGACTCATGTCTTTTGTGTGTGACTTCATGCAGCAGAGTCCTGTCCCATCCTTCCGTTCCATCTGGAACTCTTCATTCTGGAATAAAAATACCAGCGATTAGTACAATGTTATATAATCCAAAAACAGGAGGAAGAGAGAATCGGCAACAACACTAAAAGGATAAAAAGATCAAGGAACAAATAGAAAAGGATTAACAGTAAAATCCTAGGCGTGTCTACTTGGAAGTAAGTCCCATTGAGTTCAGCAGGACTTTATCTCCTTGTAAATTTATACAGGATTATAGCCTAAACTGATGTTCTTGCCATCGCTGGGAACATGCAGATATATTTTTTAAATTGCGGAACTGAGGCACATAGCGATAAGACGTCATATATCTCCTTTATTCAGTTATTTGGGAGATGAACAAGATCTTTTGGAAGCCAAACTGTCATAAATCAGGTGTTATTTGTGACGTGTTGCAAATACATTCCACATCCTGGATACTGCTCCAAGCCATTTCCATTTTTCACAGGAAAACGTTTGCCAAAATAGGCCTGTAAATCAAAAGGCAAGCTAAAACACCCAGAGATGAAGGGGTGGGTTGTAAACACTTCTTCCCCCGTTGCCTCTAGGAGTCAAGAGACATCTGCAGTGGTGGCAGCCCAGGTAAAGAAGACTGCCCTATGATGCTGCTTTGGCAGCCATGACATGTCTGGAGTCTCCTACAGGAAATACTGTGGCTTAGAGATTCAGAGCAGAGTGGCAGTCCGACCATTAGAGGACAAGGCAGGTTCTAAATAACAGTGTCTTCTCCATCTGGTACCAGGCGCTAAGCTGTAAGGGACATCTGCTGTGGCAGCAGTCCACTTAAGCAAACAGCATCTGGCTGCTGCACCAGCCATTTTGTCCGAGTTCTCCCCGGCAAAGAGATGCAAGAAGCAGTTGGAGTGTCTGATCTCTTGGGAATAAGGCTGGCAAAGAGAAGTGAACACTTCAGAAGGCAGATGCTGAAAGGAAGCAGCAGCGACAGCTCCTGGTGTTGCTGAGGTAAACTTCCCATCACCTCCAGCAGGCATGGCTAATAGCCAGGGATGATGGGAGTTGTAACTTAGCAGTACCTGGAGTGGCTAGGTTCCCTACACCTGCTTTGAGGGGATGTGCTATATTTGCTTCTCCACCTCAGGCAGCAAAATTACTTTGGCTGCCTCTTCTTGGGTAACCTTACATACATCTTGTTTCTCCTTTGTTTTGTTGTATTTAAAGTGTATTATAAGACCTTCCATTACTCGGTGGCGTGCAAATGCCCTAAGTGCTCACTGGAAGGACAGATCCTGAAGCTGAGGCTCCATACTTTGGCCATCTCATGAGAAGAGAAGACTCCCCAGGAAAAAACCCTGATGTTGGGAAAGATGGAGGGCACAAGGAGAATGGGATGACAGAGGACGAGATGGTTGGACAGTGTTGGCGAAGCTACCAGCATGAGTTTGACCAAACTGCGGGAGGCAGTAGAAGACAGGAGTGCCTGGCGTGCTCTGGTCCATGGGGTCACAAAGAGTCAGACACGACTAAATGACTAAACAACAACAACAACAACAAATACTCTAAATGAAGAAACAGTAAAACTCTGTTGAAGTAATGAGTTCTCCTGAGTTGGCTTCAGTGTTGAACATTAACATTTTTCAGGTTATTATAGGGGTGCCATATTCTGAAGAGCAAAAAAAGAGGACACTATGACGACTCTCATTTTAAATATCCAACTATATGTAGGCAATAGAAGCTGTGATATATTGCTGAGGGGAACAGGAGAAGAGGAGAGCAAGTGTTCAGCCACCAGTTATGCCTATGTCTCATCCAGAAGGTATAGCCAGAGACATTTTGGCAAATTTAAAAAATCCGCCCGAACATAATTTTTACCCCTGAAAAAGATGACGTGTCCTGGAAAAAGAGGACACATGGCAAGCTTCTTTTCCTATGACACATATGGCTGGAGACTGGAAGAGAAAGTTGAGTAATATTTACACTACCATTTCAGCATTCATAATTGTGCATGATGATGCTAAGTCAATTACAGTGGTACCTCGGATTAAGAACTTAATTCGTTCTTAACCTGAAACTGTTCTTAACCTGAGGTACTACTTTAGCTAATGGGGCCTCCTGCTGCCGCTGCGCAATAACTGTTCTCATCCTGAAGCAAAGTTCTTAACCCGAGGTATTATTTCTGGGTTAGCGGAGTCTGTAACCTGAAGCATCTGTAACCTGAAGCGTCTGTAACCCGAGGTACCACTTTAGCGGCAAATGATTTATTTTAATTTGTATGGCTTCCTTTTCCAGGAGTACCTTGGGATGAGATTGGAGATAAAGTTCAAAATGAGAATGCGTAATTTCTCTTTAGAATTCCACCAAGTGTTCATAAGTAGCTGCTTTCTCAAGCATGTCGCTCGGCTCAGAAAGTTATTATAGAAAGTTTCTACAATAATTATTGAAGATGGCCTACTTTTGTAAAAATTATCTTACTGAATTCAAAAATTTCTTCTTGAAGCTGAATACAACACAACTCTAGAGACAAGTGAAGAAAATTCACTTTTCTTCTTTTTCATATTCTCAAAATATATCTAACAAACAAGTCAATGCCCATATACCCAGACAACCCAAGACACATTCCATGCATATGCAATGTAAATTATACAATCATATTCACAGGTTAATGTTTGAAAAATATCACATATCTTATTAATTGCATTGGTACCCTCACCTTTGGAGCCCGAGGCAGTACAGATCAGTCAATCTCTCTTTGGTTTCATAACTGGCCTAGTAGACAAGTGATTGGTCCAGTGGCATCCAATGAGCTTCAGTGCTGAGTTTGACTTTGATTCTTGGTCCTGTTGTGACATTTTATCTCCAATATAAAAGTTCTTGTTTATTTCTCCTGTACTGCATTTTTTATCAAGGTTTGGCCACCATATATTGAAAGGGATAGGAAGAAACTGGAAATAATTTAGAGGAGAACAGCAAAGATGACTAAGTGATAATTGTAAAGAATAGAGAAAATATGAGTAACTCTGTATGGTAGCCTTAGAGAAAAGAAGTAATTTTCAAATACATATGAAGCAGACATAAAGAAGAAACAACATTTATTTACTAAGAGCCAGAAGCAATGTTTTGAAGCTGCAGTGTAGTGGGAAAAATGATGGTTGGCTACTGAAGCAAATTATAGTTGAAGATTGGAATTGGTTGTGTTGTGGGCCAGAAGTTTAACTGATGGTCTTAAAGAGGGAATGAGGGGGTGCAAATCTTTACAGAGTTAGGCTGCTTAAATCCTCCAGATAATAAGTTTAGAGAAAGACATTCTTTATGATTATTGGACGACATTGCACTTATAATCCCTTCCCATTCTACTCCTTTAAAGACAAAGTATGAGCAAAATACAATTAAACATATATTGTTGTGCAGCGGGATTAAAAACCATATCTAAAAATACCAGGCAAAAAACCATTGCCATAGATAGTGATTAATTTTTCCCCTGCCGTGCATATGCATCACCAGAGGGTATAATATTTGCATGAAAAGAAAACGCTCACCTTAAAAGAAATAATAATCCAAATTCTAGGAGGTGAATCATGTAATCGCTTAGTAAATTGAATATGATGATTTTATTCCAATATAGAGATCAAGACCTTTCGCACTAAAGATGATAAGCAATGTTGCAACTGAATGTTAAGATGCTTTGACGTGCTTTTAAGGTTCTCTTTTAGATCAAAAAGTTTCCCTGCGATAATCCACAAATAATGATTTGCAAGAGAATTTGTTTGAAGTCAAAGGTACTAACAAATGAGAAGCAATTTCTTTTTAATGGCCTTTTTATTATGCACTGTTAATATCGTAAACCAAAAGATAATCAGTAATTGAGACATTTGTTCTCAGTGTTCAGATTAACTAGTCTCTAAAAGCTCTGATGAGACAGCATTATGCCCATCTTAAAACAGTTGGCACTTTTTTTTAAAAAAAGCAATAACTTTATGGCAAACTGACTAACCTTTCGGACTGCCCAAGCCTTTCTTCCGAAAAGATTGCAGCTCAAACTCCTGGTGAGATGTATATATACTGGTGATGCTATTTAGGAATTATTCTAAAGATGCCCCGTATTATTAAATGATACCATTGACAATACATTTTCCTCTTACAGTAACTTTAAGAGACTATGTGACAAAATTCAATTCAATTTGTCTTTAAAAGCAAACTTACCTAATACACATTTTCTGAAACAAAATATGAAGTGAAACACGGTCATTCTTCAAAATTTGTATTTAGGATTGCACTGTAAAATCCAGATAGGTACAAATTTTACAGTGCAAATCTTAAGCCAGTATGGAAAATTGGTTTGCAAAAATATGTTTATTAGGCAAGATTGCATTCAATATGCAAAATATGCATATTAGGAGAAATTCACACTAAAATGCTGATGACTTAAAAAAAAAAAGAAATCTCAAACTGAAGTGGAAATTTGGAGAAGTTAAGAAGGAGAGAAATAAGACAGAGAGAGAAACCAAAATGGGCAGCTTCAACCTGTCAGTTATAAGTGGCTGCCTAAAATAATGGAACTGACATCATGGATATCTGCCAAAACTTTTTCTTGGGTGCAAAGCAAACTGAGATGTAAGCCCATCACATGATTACTCGCCTTTGCTTAAGGCGATTCTTGCACAGATTGGCAGACTGGGGGGAAAGGGTGTTTTTCCTCTTAATGTGAAGAGTTTCATGTATTAAAGGTATTTATTCCTTTACAAAAAGCTAAAGGAGTTCCAAAGCAACTTACAAGAAAAACGTAAATTTTAAAAAGCAGAGACATCACCTTGCCAACAAAGGTCCGTATAGTTAAAGCTATGGTTTTCCCAGTAGTGATGTATGGAAGTGAGAGCTGGACCATAAAGAAGGCTGATCGCCGAAGAATTGATGCTTTTGAATTATGGTGCTGGAGGAGACTCTTGAGAGTTCCATGGACTGCAAGAAGATCAAACCTCTCCATTCTTAAGGAAATCAGCCCTGAGTGCTCACTGGAAGGACAGATCCTGAAGCTGAGGCTCCAATACTTTGGCCACCTCATGTGAAGAGAAGACTCCCTGGAAAAGACCCTGATGTTGGGAAAGATTGAAGGCACAAGGAGAAGGGAACGACAGAGGATGAGATGGTTGGACAGTGTTCTCAAAGCTACCAGCATGAGTTTGACCAAACTGCGGGAGGCAGTGGAAGACAGGAGTGCCTGGTGTGCTCTGGTCCATGGGGTCACGAAGAGTCGGGCACGACTAAACGACTAAACAAATAATAAGATATCAATTAAAAAACAATCCAAACATCCATGTGTCCATCCATGATGATCTGAAACCCGGGGTGTAGGAAGGGGGATGCGTGGGGTGTCGGGTGCCCTGGGTGTAATCCCTAAGGAGGTGACAAAACCACTGGGGGTTACTGGGGGTTACTGGGGGTTACTGGGGGTTACCATGGGGCCTGGCCTACAGCACGCCCAAGCCACATGTCTCTCCTGGGACTGACACAGTGCCCCAGGGCCCCACGCTGCCCGAAACGGCAGTGTGGGGCTTGCATCCGCCAGTTGAGCGGCTCGCCCCCACCCCCACCGCTCTGGGTGCTGGAGCAGCTAGCTACACCCCTGTCCGAAACACAGACTATCTACCTCTGCTCAATGCAAGAACGAACACAAGAAACAGCTGGCCATGAATATCATCCAGATGTCTGGGAGAAATCATTATTGCCTGGCACCAAAAAGATGACAGTCGGGACAAGGCAAGTTTTCATAATCAAGGTGCTACCACAGAAAAGGCCCATTCTCTTGCTGCCACCCTCTAGAGGCACAGAAGAGAGCCTCACGCAGAGGAGAGCCACAGTTGTTGATCTCAGGGTCCAGGTAACTTTTTGTTGGGAAATGTGAACCTTGATGTATTGGGATGCTGGCTATAGGTCAAAACCAGCAACCTACCAGGTACAAGAAGCCTAATCATAGCTGTCAACGTTTCTCTTTTTTTAAGGGAAATTCCCTTATTCCGAATAGAATTCCTCACAAGAAAAGGGAAAAGTTGACAGCTATGAGCCTGATCCAGTTGAGGACGACAGTAGGGAGCAAAGGATTAAAGCCTTCTACCGCCCCCTCCAGGAGGCTGATCCAGATCAGGTTCCCTGCACTTGCCATTTGCTTCTACAAGACCATTCGCACAATTGCTTACATTGTATGAAATATAAAACTGGGTACCAAAGAGTTGGGTTAGATGAAACCTGAAAGATGCTCTGTTTTTGCTGCAACAGGCTAGCACAGGTACCCAGCTAGTTTACAATTTTAACCTTTTGGAAATGGTTTAAAAAATTCTGACAGTTGGGGTGGGATACTTTTTCTTTTCTTTTGAAAATACCAATCTGAATCCCAGGCAGCCCCTCGATCTTAGGCTGCTTTCATCAATCAAGAAAAGCAAGGCCATCAGTACAAAGAGAAATGAGCAGTCCAACAAATCCCTCAATTGCCTTGCTGACAATTTCGTTTCCCAGATGTGGAAGAAGCAACAAGGGGATCATCTCTCTTGGACCTGGTCCTCACCAGCAGGAACTGATTGACAAAGTGGCAGGACAGGGAACCTTGGGAGGAAGTGATAATGTCCTATTGCTATACCAGCTGCACTGGCTCCCGGTGGAGTACAGAATCAGGTTTAAGGTGCTGGTTTTAACCTTTAAAGCCCTCTACGGCCTAGGACCCTTGTACCTACAGGACCGCCTCTCCTGGTATGTCCCACAGAGGACCTTACGGTCCTCAAAAAAAAACCATCTTGGAGGTCCTGGGCCACAGGGAGGTTAGGCTGGCCTCAACCAGAGCCAGGGTTTTTTAGGCCGTGGCCCCAATCTGGTGGGACACTCTGTCACAAGAGACTAGGGCCCTGCGGGACTTGACATCTTTCTGCAGAGCCTGCAAGACAGAGATGTTCCACCAGGCCTTTGGCCAAGGCACAGCCTGGTAATCCTCATAGAACTCTAGCCCAATGGTTGCCATTAATTTGATTCTGAATTGATTTTAGAATGTATTGGTTTTAGAATGTATTTCAATTAATTGATTGTGATTTTATGTAAACTGTGTTACTTTTACTGTTGTTAGCCGCTCTGAGCCTGGCTTCGGCTGGGGAGGGCAGGATATAAATAAATTGTTGTTGTTGTTGTTGTTGTTGTTGGGTTCCATTATACAAAGGCAAAGGAAAGCTGAGTGTAGCCGGACATGCATTCTGGACTTTAAGAAGGCTGATTTCAAAAAGCTTAAGAACTGCAAGGTAAAGTCCCATGGTCAGGACTACTCAAAGAGAAGCAGGGACATTGAGTATAGGGGGCAGAGGGGGCCTCATCCCCCTCAATATTGGGGGGCAGGGGGCTCAGCCCCCCAATATTGAGGGGGCTTCCCCCTGCCACCGCCAGGCCCTATCCCCTCGCACTGCCGGTCAAACCCTTGACAGACGGGTGGGACGTGCAAGGGTGAACATCACCCTCTGTGCGTCCCATCACCCTGCCCCCCCCCCTGTACTGCCAGGCAAGCACTCCCCTCCAAGCGCCCCACCCCTCTCAATCCACAACCTTTCTCCACCCCTTGGATCAGGCTTGACCTGGGGATGAAGCTGCCACAGTTGAGGAGAGGGGCGGCAGCTTCTCTGCTGACGACTCTCCACTCCAAGGAAGTTGCCTCGCCAGCCCCCTTGCACGATGGAGCCAGGCTCTGATAGGAGCCTGTTGGTGGTGGATCCTGGTTGTACCCTGTCCAGAAGATGTGCCTGGTGGATGGTGGGCTGAATGGGTCTCTCCAGGTTGCAGGGTGTCATGCATGTGGAGTCATGCACATGTGATGTGGCCACCTCCCCGTATTGGGCGCAATTCTGTGCACCTGAAGAGAAGGGAGTCCAAGATGGATGGGAGTTTCTTAAAGATGAAATATTAATGGCACAGAGGCAGACAATTCTAAAAGAAAGAAAAGTGGGAAGTTCCTAGAGAAACTGCTGTGCCTGCATAATGAGACTACAGATGGGCTGATGTGTAAGAAGGACATGTATAAGACACGGGGGGAAAGGAGAAAACATGAAGGAAGAGTATACAAGAGTAGCCAATAATTTCAAAGAGAAGATCAAGCAGGCCTTGGTCAGCCAACACTGGAATACTGTGTCCAGTTCTGAGCACCACAATTTAATAAGTCCTATATCTAGAAGTAGTCCCACTGAACTCAGTGACTCTTACTTTTGAGTAGGCATGCATGTTACTGTGCTGTTCGTTTAAGGATCTTATTATCAGTACTAATCATTGCATGTTTAATGTCATGGAGGTGATGCCTTCAGATTACAATTGCTCGTAATAACTGACTCTCTCTCCACCAAGGTGGTTAACAACTTCTACAGAAAATCAATACAGTTGTATCTTGGTTCTCGAACGTAATAATAATAATAATAATAATAATAATAATAATAATAATAATAATAAATTTTATTTATATCCCGCTCTCCCCAGCCGAAGCCAGGCTCAGGGCGGCTAACAACAATAAAATAGTACAACGTTCTAAAATCATTTCATTATAAAATTAATTCAAATCAAATTGATGGCAACCATTAGGCTAAAGTTCTGTGAAGATTGCAGCGTTCGGGAGCCAAAACGTACGAATACTAATGTATACCAAGGTACGACTGTACTTAGAAAAAGAGCTTTATCTGTGGCCCTTAGCATCCTTCACATTCCATACAAGTAAATATAGATAAAGCCATAACCTTACAGGTGTCTATTGTTTGTCAGCTTGTGTTTAAGTTAAGAATGGGATGAAAATGTTTTTACCACATTGTTTCTTGAAGGCTAATCCATTTCAACTTGCACACTGGGGGGGGGGCGCTATGGAAGGGAGCCACAGACACTATCATCAGTTGTATTGCCACAGACGCTATGTAATAGATGTCCATGACACTCATTCAACCACATTTTAGGCAGTGCTCCAGATTGCATTTTCCCAGCAAGGACATATTTCTCTTTCAAGTGCTGAGAATATGTGGCATTCCAGAAACAAAAGAGCTTCTTTGAAATAAAAAAGCCTGCACACCATGCAACAGATATTCAGGAACAGAACATCCATACAAACTGATTATCTTCCTTCCAACTTCCTTAAGTTGCTTGTTGTTGTTGTTTAGTCGTTCAGTCGTGTCCGACTCTCTGTGACCCCATGGACCAGAGTATGCCGGGCACTCCTGTCTTCCACTGCCTCCTGCAGTTTGGTCAAATCCATGTTCGTAGCTTCGAGAACACTGTCCAACCATCTCGTCCTCAGTCGTCCTCCTTTTCCTCGCACCCTCCATCTTTCCCAACATCAGGGTCTTTTCCAGGGAGTCTTCTCTTCTCATGAGGTGGCCAAAGTATTGGCGTCTCAGCTTCAGGATCTGTCCTTCCAGTGAGCACTCAGGGCTGATTTTCTTCAGAATGGATAGGTTTGATCTTCTTGCAGTCCATGGGACTCTCAAGAGTCTCCTCCAGCACCATAATTCCAAAGCATCAATTCTTCGGTGATCAGCCTTCTTTATGGTCCAGCTCTCACTTCCATACATCACTACTGGGAAAACCATAGCTTGAACCATACCAACCTTTGTTGGCAAGTTGATTACTTAAAATAAATGCATTTAGGAATGATGCTTATTCTCTCATCCCTAAAATGTCATGCAACAAAGTTAAGACTTATCTTTTAAATAAGGGATTTTGTTGGGTTTCTTAAAAGGGGCAAAACTGTATATCCTACCTGAATAAAAAATACAGGGTTATAGTCATTAATTTTACCCAGACTCAATTATATTCATGGACATAGGCCTCTTAACGTCAGTGAGTCTTCATACCCAGCACAACAAATAATTAGGTTGTCTTCCAAACCATAATAAAATGAAATGAGTTTGAGCCTTTCCATAAACTATCTCATAGATATGATGTTCAAGCCACGTTTAAAAAATACCCATGTAAACCTTCTATGCATCTTACATCTAAAAACACTTGTAACGTGCTGGCCTATTCACACGAAGCTTTCACGTGCCAGTGGTTGACTGTTTAGGCTGTAGGAACACCCTCCCGTCAGATGTCAAGGAAATAAAGAACTACATAACCTTTAGAAGACATCTGAAGACAGCTCTGTATGGGGAGGTTTTTAACATTTAATGCTTTATTATGTTTTTGTATATGCTAAAAGACGTCCAGAGAGGCTCGGCCAACCCAGTCAGATGGACAGGGTATTATTATTATTATTATTATTATTATTATTATTATTATTATTACTACTACTACTACTACTACTACTACTACTACTACTATCTGCCCCTGTCTCTTAGAATACGCAGTCTCTGCTGATTTAGTGCTGTCGAAGGCTGTTCAACGAGGGCTTATCCAAAATTCTTCTTTCCCCACTGCTTTTCCCTGGGGAAAACATTCTTTAGTGCTCAGTCAGAGCAAACAGCAATTCGGGATTGCCATTGGTTCCAGTCTATTGCTAAAGAGCAGGTTTTCTCTTGGAAAGAAGAGCAGTATATTTCAAGAAGAAAAGAAATCAAGACACCCCCAAAGTTGTTGAACTTTTACACCAAAAAAAAAAGTGATTTCTCCGTTTACTTGCCGAAGACAAACTGTTGCCTTCCAGAAACACACACACACACCAGGATGTCACTTCTGCCTTTGAAATCCCGATAATATCTGGGAAATCCCAGACGTATGACAACCCTTGGGCTTCTTGTCATCTCTTTTAGCTTTTATCGATGGGATTTCTGCTTAACAAGTAGCCACTCAAATGCCTGCAGCAGCAGGGCCTGTCCTCTAAGAGTTCATCTGGACAGCATCATGCTTCTGATTTTTCGCTTTTGCTGCACACAGCGAAAGTGCGATGTCGCAAGCTGTGACTCTCGCCTCAGCCCTTGCAGCAGAAGTGGGAAACCAGACACGCAAATCAGTCACCCTGCTGAAATTTTCAGTACTGATAAACAACCTTTAGTACTGATCAGCCTTTAGTGGCGTGTAAGATTAAAAGGGATAGCGAGTCATACTGATTTCAGTCAGCAGCCTGGGATCTCTGCATCAGAACCATTTCTGCACTTGTATAGTAGATACAGTTCCCGTGTGTGTTGCTGCTCTCTGAGCCTCTGGAACAAGGGGAACTGGACCGACGAGCAATTCAAAATTCACTTCTGTGTGCCTTTTTATTTGCAACTTGCCTGAAGCGCACAGTATACTTTCAGTGAGCAATGACCACATCTTCTGACAGCCCCTGAAGCTTTCTTCCTCCCTTCCTGTTTCTCACTGCTGATACATCTGCTTCTAAAAAGATCATTGTCTGCCTTGCTGCTAGCGAGAGTTCAGGTAGCTCTCACTTGTAGCAGCCACATTCTAAGAACTGTTAAAGAACACTACAATTTTTCACAGATTAATGATACATTGCACACACTCCAACATATATGCTGGTGAAAGATTTCCAGCCTCCCAGAAGGCATTTGGTTTTTGATATGTTCTTCTTTTGTTTCGGGTTGGTTTCCCTTTAACACAATGCGTGTTTGTAAGGGTTCATGACAGCTGATTCTTGAGAGCATTACTTGATATATACGTGTGATATACAGCGGTACCTCGGGTTACAGACACTTCGGGTTACAGATACTTCAGGTTACAGACTCCGCTAACCCAGAAATAGCACCTCAGGTTAGGAACTTTGCTTCAGGATGAGAACAGAAATCGTGCAGCAGCGATGCGGCAGCAGTGGGAGGCCACATTAGCTAAAGTGGTACCTCAGGTTAAGAACAGTTTCAGGTTAAGAACGGACCTCCAGAATGAATTAAATTCTTAACCCGAGGTACCACTGTATACAGAAGAGTAATAAAAACAGGGGCAATGAATTCATCGCTAGATTTCAAATGGAGGAATCTATTTAATATTGACTTCTTTGCTCAACTTATAGTCGGTTTACTATACATAAAAATATCTTAAAGGAGTTTATGGTAAAGAGTAGGAGACTTTAAAATAACAAGGAGTTGAGGATTCTAAAACAAGAGCATACAGCTGTTAGACTATGCCAAAATGACAAAACTGGAATGCTCAGAAACCAAGAAGACAAAATCTTTAGGAAAGAATGGGGGAAATTTTATAATTTATTTTGGAGACCACTGTAAGCATATGAAAACATTAGCAGGATTTTAACCTCACTTGTAATGTAACAAATAGCAAGGACAATATGGATAGATACAAAATATAGACTATGAAATAATATGCTGTTGAAAATGTTGACCATAGGACCAATGGAGGGGACAGGGAGAAGTCTCAAGATTTCGAGAAATCTCATTTTATGGATATTGTCAGAGTTGCTTCCAGATCCTAGCTCACAGAGGATCACGCTAGCCAGCGATCATTAAATAAAAGTCTTTATTGAGTTACAGTTTCCATTCTCAAGCTGCTGCATGCAACTCTACGTCTTATGCTTAGATCGGCGTAGCTCCATCTGAGTCTCCGCCCCTTGTACACCAACTTAATATCCTAGCCCTGCTCCACCTTTTCCGCCTGACTGTTCTTCTCTGGGTCCCTCTGCCCCCCGGGGTCTCTTCCTTCCGGGATTCTTCTGACGCTGACCCCCCGGACCCTCCTGTCTCCTTGCGCCGGGCTTTAGGACCTGGCTCCCTTTCCGGGCTGCCTACTGCGCCACCTTCCTGTGCATTTGAACTTGGGCGCGCGCCCAACCTTCCACCTTCCGTCTAACCGTCTCTTCGCTCCCCGATGGAGGTGTGGCCACTCCTGACTCGTGCCCTCCCTCCTGTTGTGAGCTGCCAGCGCTTGATCCCTGGCGCCCTTCCTCTTCCCTGCTCTCTGGCGGTGACGCTGGTCCCGATTTCCAACTGCTCCCCTCTGAATCCCCTCTGGCTCTATCTTCCTGGGGTGTCCCCCTAGTCTCCCCCCTTGCCCTGGCCACTGGTGCTCCTTTCTGTGAATCTTCTGATTCACTGGAAAGACTCGGAGATCTCGGGTCGTCGTCATCACTCATCTTTTCTTCTGCCTCCTCCCCCTCGCTCTCTGTTTCCTCCCTTGCCCTCGCCTCTGCTCCTGAACCCCTGACATCCATCCCCCCCTCGAAGCCCCCTCTTCCCCCCTCCCCTCCTTCCGGTGCGGGAGCTGGGTGCTGCCGTGTCAAGGGGACGAATGTCGGGTACAGTTCGCTTCCCGTGGCGGGCCTCCATCTGAAGTCTTCCGGTTCTTCCTCCCTGCTCTCGTCGACGACGGTCACCTCCGCTTCCATCTCTGTGCCGCCGTGCTCGAAACCCGGGTCGTCCCCGAAAACGTCCATGTCCGTCTCTCCCTCGCTTCCTTCTGGAGACGTTGCTCGTCCTGGACCCTCCAGCCACTTTCTGCGCCACTGCTCCTCTGGTCGATCATCCCACCAATACGAGGGTTCTGAAGCAGATCCCGAGGGTGACCCCTCCGGGGAACGGGCATCTCGTGTCGGTTCCTCGTCCGAGTCGAACCCCCGGAACGTGCTGGCTGAAAGCGTGGGCGTGAAAAGCCAGTCGTCGAAAAAGTCTGCTGGCATTGGCCTATGTGGGAAGAGGGCATGAAACTCTTCTTTGAGCAGAGGTTCGTCTAAAGCGTAGCCCGGCACCCAGCTGTTGGCACTGGCCGGGGTGCCCTCCTTGGCGAGAAGGTATTCTACCCCCTCTTCCCCCCATCTGGAGTCCAAAATCTCCGTGACTTCGTTGATGCGCTCCTCCTGTGCCACTCCCCCTTGCCCGGTTCTCTCTCGGAGCGGACTCGGTGCCGTTCCTGGTTCCTGAAACCTGTGAGGTGCCTTGTAGGGAGTGAGCACTGATCTGTGGAACACCGGATGCATCCTGGAGCCCTCCGGAAGTGCCAGCCTGAAAGCCACTGGGTTGACCTGCTCTTCGACTTGGTAGGGCCCCAGTTGTTTATGCCCTAGTTTCTTCTTCGCCAACGACCTGGCCGGCACTGCGTGGGCTGCTAACCAGACCCAGTCTCCCACATGGATCTCTTCGCCAACCCTTCTGTGTTTGTCCGCTTGTACCTTGTATGCGTGTTTAGCCAGCTCCAGGTGCCGCCGCAGCTGATCGTGGACCTCCTGCAACTCCGACGCGAACGCATCTGCTGTCTGCGGCTCCCCCTCCCCCAGTCTTTCCAGTCCCGGGAAGGTTCTGGGGTGCCTCCCGTTGTTGGCGAAGAACGGCGTGACCCCTGTGGACACGTGCTTCGTGTTGTTGTAGGCGAACTCGGCGAGAGGCAGGTAATCCACCCACGTCGCAGGCTGTTGATTCGCATAACATCTGAGGTACTGCTGCATGATGGCATTGACCCGCTCCGCTTGCCCGTTGGTCTGCGGGTGTCTAGCCGACGCCAGGTTGATCTTGACGTTCAGGAAGCCCATCAGCTTCTGCCAGAAGTTCGAGATGAACTGTCGCCCTCGGTCGGACAGAATAGACCGCAGCAGACCGTGAACCTTGAACACGTGATCTATGAACAGTTTGGTGGTTTGTTCCGCCGTGGCCACCTTCGCACACGGAATGAAATGTGCCATCTTGGAGAACAAGTCCACCACCACCAGCACAGCCGTCTTGCCCCTCGAGCTGGGCAGATCCGTGACAAAGTCCAGGGCCACTCTCTCCCATGGTTCGAACGGAGTTTGCAGCGGTTCCAGCAGTCCGGCCGGCAGTCTGTGCACTGGTTTGGCCCTCTGGCAGGTGTCGCACCTCGCCACGTAGTCCGCGACTTCCCTCCTCATTCCGGGCCACCAGAAGTCTCTGGCGACTAATTCCACCGTCTTCTCCTTGCCAAAGTGCCCGGCAGTGGGCGCGTCGTGCAGCTGCTGCAGTACCTTGGCGCGAAGTTCGTCTCCCGGCACGTAGATGGCCCCTTTACGGAGGAGCAATCCATCTCGCAGCTGGAACTCGTCGGTCGCTGCCGTGCCCCTGTGCACCTCTGCCATCTTTGCTTGCGCGAAGGAGTCATCCTGCAACGCTTGTCGCACCGCCTCCAGGTCAACTGTTGCCGCAGCGCACGCCCACACTGTCGGTGCGAAGATGTGCATGGCGGCCGCTGGCGTTGCCTCCTCCAGATACTGTGGCTTACGGGAGAGAGCATCCGCCATGATGTTGGTGTCCCCCGGGACATACTCTATTCGGAAGTCGAAGTTCGCAAAGAACTCAGCCCAACGTATTTGCCTCTGGTTCAGGAACTGTGCCGTGCGCCAGTGCTCCAGATTCTTGTGGTCTGTGCAGACCTGCACCGTGTGCTTGGCGCCGATCAGGAAGTGCCTCCACGCTTTGAATGCTGCATGAATGGCCAGCAACTCCCTGTCCCAGATGGTGTAGTTCTGTTCGGACTTGCTGAGCTTCCTTGAGTAAAACGCTCCCGGCCTCCAAACCCCCTGCGGGTCCTTCTGCAGCAGGACTGCTCCGACGGCTCTGTCCGAAGCGTCTGTCTCAACCCTCATCGGCCTGCTGGGGTTGACATGAAGCAGCTGCTCTTCCGACGCGAAGAGACGCTTGAGTGCCTGAAAGGACTGCTCCGCCTGCTCTGTCCAGATGAACTTCTTTTTCTTGGAGCTGAGCGTGTCCGTGATGGCCGCTGTCTGCATAGCAAAGCCTTTGATAAACTTGCGATAGAAGTTCGCGAAGCCGACAAACCGTTGGACCTCCTTCCGGTTGCGTGGGCTTTTCCAATCCAACACTGCTCGAACCTTGGCGCTGTCCATGGCGAGCCCCTTGTCAGACAACTTGTAGCCCAGGAAATCCACCTCCGTCACGTCGAATTGGCACTTCTCCAGCTTGGCGTAAAGCCTATGTTGCTGTAGCCTGCTCAGCACTTCCCTGACGTGTCTGTCATGCTCCTGCTGCGATTCCGAAAAGATCAGGATGTCATCCAAGAAACAGACGCACGTCTTGTAGAGGAGCCCCGCCAACACGTGATGCATGAAAGCTTGAAAAACGTGGGAGCCATTTTGCAATCCAAAAGGCATAACTCTATATTCGTAGGTGCCCAGAGGCGTGAACATGGCTGTCTTCCACTCATCTCCTTCCCGCATGCGAATGAGGTTGTACGCCCCTCGCAGGTCCAACTTGGTGAACACGCTGCCCTTGCGTACCTTTGCGAGGAGGTCGTCGATTCGGGGCATGGGGAAGTCCGATGGCTTGGTCACACTGTTCAAAATGCGATAGTCCACTACGAGTCTTTTTTGGGGCGTGTCCCACTTCTTAACAAAGAATACCGGACTGCCCCCCGCTGCCTTGGACTCTCGGATGAAACCGCGCTCCAAATTATGATCTATGAACTCCTTGAGTTCCTGCAGTTCGTCCTCAGACATGGAATACAGCTTCCCTTTGGGCAGTGCCGCCCCCGGCAGCAGGTCAATTTTGCAGTCATATGGTCTGTGGGGGGGTAGCCTGTCTGCCTCCTTCTCGCAGAAAACCTCCAAAAATTCTGCGTACTTGTGGGGAACCGCTTGCAGCGTGCCTAGCTGCAGCTGTGACTCCTCTTCCTCTCCTTCCTGCCGGGGCACGATGCAGTGTTCAGTGCAAAAGGAAGAGCCGAAGGTCAGCTGCCTCTGGTACCAAGCCAGCGTCGGGCTGTGCTCGTCCAGCCAACTCATGCCCAATACAATGGGCGTGTCCGATAGTTGAGTGACGTTGAAGCTGATGACTTCCCTGTGATTCCCAAGTCGCATCACCATTGGTGGCGTCTGCTTCACCACTTGCCCCCCTAGCAGCTCCCTGCCATCCACCGTGACAACCTGCAGGGGCAGCGTGGCAGGCAGCAGCTGTATAGCGTGTTTATCGACAAAGTCCTGCCCTATAAAGTCCGCATTGCTTCCTGAGTCAATGGTGATTGGCACGTCCATGGTGATTCCATTGGGCAGCTGGAGAGATGCGGTGAGCCTTACTACTGGTTTGGGCGGGAGGGGGTCCATGGGCTGTAAAATCTCTGGGGACTGCTTCACTGAGACGTCTGGCTGGGCCCCAGTGCCTCTTCCTCCAGCCAGACTCCGTCGTTTCCCTGCTGTGGTTCTGCTTGCTGCGTTGCTGCAGTTACCATTGCTGAGGTTGCAGTGTGCTTGTGGAGCCTCCGGGGACACTCTTTCGTCATATGCTGTGGATCATCACATATGTAACACTTCCTGTTCCCTCTAGGAGGCTTCGATTTCACTGTTGCCGGTGCTAGGGCTCTGGCCGCTGACTGAGCCCTTGCACCTCCAACCTCCATAGGTTCTGCCCCTCCTCCGGGCGGAGGCGTGGATTGCGCACGCGCTGCTTCTCTGGGAAGGAAGGAGGAGCCCCTGGCTGGTTCGCGCCCTCCACGCCCTTCGTCCCTGCTCCACGGACGTTCTTCCAGCCGCACCCCCACCGCCAGCGCCCTCTGAACGATCTCCTGCGTGGTCCGGGGTCTCTCCCCCCTCGCAATTTCATCTTTAACCGAGCTGTGCAATCCCTCCCAAAACAGGTCTCTTACAGGGGCCGAATCTCTGTCCCATTCCAGGGCACTGACCAAAGCGAAAAAGCGGGCATGGTACTGCCTTACGCTGGCCCTCCCTTGCCTTAGTCCATGCACCTCCTTCCGGGCAAGATCCACGTCAATGCTTGATAAAAAGCACCCATCCATCGCTTTAATAAAGGCATCCGCATTTTGGAGCGCCGGATCCTTATCTCTCCACAAATTGCGCAGCCATGCTTTAGCGTCTCCATGCAAATGGGACATGATGAACCCCACCTTCTCTTCCTCATCTCTAAAGTCTTTGTTCAGCAGTTGCAGTGCACACATTACATCTGCTCTAAAGTTGGGGTACTGTTGCAAATTCCCATCGAAGTGAGAGACCAGACCGCCTGTTCGTCTCCCCAACCCAATCCCCTCTGGTTTGGGTGTCTGTTGCCCTTGCTTCGTAAGCACTTCCAACCTGACCTGGAGATCCCTGTAGGCGGCAGCTGCGTCCTCCTCTCTCTTCCTGGATGCAAGAGCCTCGGCATTCAGTCGTGACACTGCTTCTCTGAGTTCCGCTATCTGCTGTTCGGCCGTCATATTGTCTGCCGTTCGTGAGCTCGCTAGTAGGCACCCGCTTTCTCTCCTCTCCGCGAGGCCGTGGATGCCCACAATTTATGAGATGGAGCTTACTGTCAGAGTTGCTTCCAGATCCTAGCTCACAGAGGATCACGCTAGCCAGCGATCATTAAATAAAAGTCTTTATTGAGTTACAGTTTCCATTCTCAAGCTGCTGCGTGCAACTCTACGTCTTATGCTTAGATCGGCGTAGCTCCATCTGAGTCTCCGCCCCTTGTACACCAACTTAATATCCTAGCCCTGCTCCACCTTTTCCGCCTGACTGTTCTTCTCTGGGTCCCTCTGCCCCCCGGGGTCTCTTCCTTCCGGGATTCTTCTGACGCTGACCCCCCGGACCCTCCTGTCTCCTTGCGCCGGGCTTTAGGACCTGGCTCCCTTTCCGGGCTGCCTACTGCGCCACCTTCCTGTGCATTTGAACTTGGCGCGCGCGGCCAACCTTCCACCTTCCGTCTAACCGTCTCTTCGCTCCCCGATGGAGGTGTGGCCACTCCTGACTCGTGCCCTCCCTCCTGTTGTGAGCTGCCAGCGCTTGATCCCTGGCGCCCTTCCTCTTCCCTGCTCTCTGGCGGTGACGCTGGTCCCGATTTCCAACTGCTCCCCTCTGAATCCCCTCTGGCTCTATCTTCCTGGGGTGTCCCCCTAGTCTCCCCCCTTGCCCTGGCCACTGGTGCTCCTTTCTGTGAATCTTCTGATTCACTGGAAAGACTCGGAGATCTCGGGTCGTCGTCATCACTCATCTTTTCTTCTGCCTCCTCCCCCTCACTCTCTGTTTCCTCCCTTGCCCTCGCCTCTGCTCCTGAACCCCTGACAGATATGTATTTGGTATTGTAATAAATTTTTACCTGTAAAAACAAGAGCATACACATCTACAGATAATGCAACTCATAGAATCATAGAATCATAGAGTTGGAAGAGACCACAAGGGCCATCGAGTCCAACCCCCTGCCAAGCAGGAAACACCATCAGAGCACTCCTGACATATGGTTGTCAAGCCTCTGCTTAAAGACCTCCAAAGAAGGAGACTCCACCACACTCCTTGGCAGCAAATTCCACTGTCGAACAGCTCTTACTGTCAGGACTCACCAATAGGATAAGGAGATACCTACTGTAAGATACTAGAAATAATCTGCCTCATGATCCAGCATTTTAATAAAACTAGAACATAGAACAATATGGTGTTCTAACTGGATTAGTCCCACTTGGAAACCTCAGGCGTTGATTCCAATATATAACTGTATGGTGTCTATTCTTATCAACAGCAGCAGTGACTCTCCCCATGGGGAAGTGTCACAGCAATAGCCTCCAGGCAGGTGATGCAAGAGGAAGAAGAAGAAGAAGAAGAAGAAGAAGAAGAAGAAGAAGAAGAAGAAGAAGAAGAAGAAGAAGAAGATATCCCACCTTTCACTCCCCTTAAGGAGTCTCAAAGCCACTACCAATCTCCTTTTCCCTTCCTCCCCCACAACAAACACTCTGTGCAGTGAGTGAGGCTGAGAGACTGAGAGAAGAGTGACTAGCCCAAGGTCACCCAGCAGCTGCATGTGGAAGAGTGGGGAAGCGAACCCGGTTCACCAGATTATGAGTCCACCACTCTTAACCACTACACCACGCTGGCTATCCAAGGCAGTAGTAAGGTCAGGGCTGCATGGGTAGAGGAAATTCAACTCTCCCACCAGTGTGCCTGCATAGCCCCAACCTTGCCGCTTCTAGTACGTGGCAGCAATGGTTCTGTTGGGAGGCAATTGCTGCAGCTCTGGCAAACTGGGTGAGCCATAGAATCATAGAATTGTAGAGTTGGAAGTGACCCCAAGGTTTATCTAATCCAAGCTCCTGCAATGCAGGAATCTAGCTGCCCCTGGGTGGGCTCAAACCACCAACCTTCTGGTTAACAGCCAGACACACTGACCCATTGCACCACCTGAGGACCATAATTAACGACAACCAGAGCTTACATCACCCATTTCACCAACCTGATCCCCTTCAGATGTTCTGAACCACAACTCCCACAATGGCTACGCTGGCTGGGCTTGATGGGTGTTGTGGTCAGTGTTTGAAACTCCCATTGTTCTAGGCGCATTTTGCAGCAGTGAATTTCATTAGCACGAGCAGTTTCTGAGCTCTGGGCACAGTACAGATTTCAGATCAAAACTGCAGAGTGGAAGCAAAGCAGGACCTTTTTCTGCCTCCCCACTGCCAGCTACTCTCTGCAGACTGCAGAGGAGACCCTCTTAAGAATATTAAGGGGGTGGGCAGGGAAGGACTAGAACATGTGAAAAATGAGCACAATATTTTAGCTGCAGTTCATTCATTTTCAGCTTTGTATTCTTGTTATAAAAAGTGTGCCTAGACGTTCCATTCTTGCGCCCGTAACTTAGGTTTAAGGTGCCATTTAGCTCCTAGTGTTCACATCTCAGTTTCAAACACTGGTTGTAGTCTGGAGAGCACCAGGTTGGCAAGTACTGGCTGCATTGATAAGAAAATTAAGGCATTTTCATATCTACAACGCTGGTTTCATGTCTGCATTTATCAGCCACATACACAACTGCAACACGTTTTCAAGCAGATTAGCTTATGGTTACCAGATATTTTTTTTCAAGGAATCAGGGGACACTTTAAAAAAATAAATCATGCTTTATTATTTTAAGAAAGGGTTGCCCAGAGTTCTTGAGCTTTTTCTGGGGGGAACCCCAAAGTTGTCGGGTGTGCACCTCGACACAAAGCAGGCAGAGAAGCCCACCTACAAATGCCCACAAAAAAACAGGTGGAAGGGGGAGAGAGAGATTGAGTAAAGGCGCTCACTGGTCTTGGGAAAACACGCATTAAAACACACACACACAAGGCTCCGTCTCTCTGTCTGCTTCTCCTCCTCTTCTTTACCACCTCAGCACCTCACTCCCCCCCCCAACTCAGGTGTGCAGAGCCTATGGCAAAACAGCACCACAGGCTCTTCTGCTGCAGGTGGCTCTACGTGATTTCGGGACGAGTGTTGATCGAGGAAGTGAGCCACAAGGTAGCTCTCTGGCTCATGCCTCGGTTTAAATAGACACCCCCCCCAGCCAGCGTATTGGCTGGCTAGAACTTTGATGTGGCCGTCGGGACCTCCAGTGCTGCTCTCTGCTATGGCACCCACCACATTGCCTCGCCGGAAGTCCCCAAGCATAAATCGGGGGACATTAATTAAAATCCGGAGACAGATTTTGTCTGGGGACAGATTGGTGAATCCGGGGACTGTCCCCAGGAACCAGGGTTGTCTGGTAACCCTAGATTAGCTTCTCACCAGTGTCATATATTAAAAGTGTTCCTGGGGAACCGTCCAGTTCGCGTTGCCTGCATGATGCCAACCCCAAGGCAGTGTCCCAAGCAAAGTGGCACTCACACAACATGTGACCCAAGGAAAGCCACATTGTACCAGATTACCTGTGTGTGATCAGCAGCAGGTCTGCGGAAGCAGATGTTCTGTGCATGTCAGTAGCTGGCAGAATGGGCAGTCCCTTCATGCAGAAAGTGAGGAAAGAGGAGGAAGTGCGTATGCTTCTGCAAAACAATCAGTGCTATTATCTCATTGCAGTTTTGACCTTGAAATTTGCCATCAACTTTAGAGGGGGCTACATTGCCTTTGAGCACTTTAAATCCCTGACATTGTAGGATCCTGAGCAGATCAAAATAACCCACATTCTTCTGAAAGATCTCAGCAGTGAACCTTTTTCTTTTGCAGCCTCAAAGCTTCTTAGATCTTTTAACCGTTAGACAGCTTCAGCATTCATACAAAAGCAGCAGAATTCAGTGTGCGTGCTCCCGACAATGTATAAATAGCTGAATTTACTGGCAGCCGTCTTTTTTATATTTCCTAAATTCTAGCATTTACGTTTTCAAATATGTTTTTGGTTTGGCAGCCTGCCATGACATTATTGCTTTATATTCTTCCTCAACGTCAACCCAACTGTTTAAAAAATGTCATGTATTTTAGAAACACAAAGGGCTTGAATAGGTAAGGTAGATTTCCCCCTCGTTTTAGGCTGCAATTCTACAGCCTGAAAGTAGGTCCCATTGAATTCAATGGGGTTAAGTTCTGATATACATGTATAGGATTGTGCTGTTAATCTAACCTAAATTACCCTTGGCAGCAAGCATGAAACTGCTCAGAAATGTGACAGTATTTCTAGGAAGCGATAAGATTCAGGTGTAGGCACTCTCAAACCCCATTCATGCCTTTAGAATAAGTTTCAAAAGAGAATTCTGAGATGCATGTGAATTGTTCAGACAAGCAAGCTTTCTGGCCTTGAAGATCATAGAATCATAGAATCATAGAGTTGGAAGAGACCACAAGGGCCATCAAGTCCAACCCCCTGCCAAGCAGGAAACACCATCAGAGCACTCCTGACATATGGTTGTCAAGCCTCTGCTTAAAGACCTCCAAAGTAGGAGACTCCACCACACTCCTTGGCAGCAAATTCCACTGTCGAACAGCTCTTACTGCCAGGAAGTTCTTCCTAATGTTTAGGTGGAATCTTCTTTCTTGTAGTTTGGATCCATTGCTCCGTGTCCGCTTCTCTGGAGCAGCAGAAAACAACCCAGCAGATAACGTGATTAACATTAATTATTTAATAAACTGATGCAGAAACTGGGCAAACTGAATTCAAGACCAGACTAATGAAGAACCAGGAAAAAATGAAACTGACACATCAGCCCATCCTTCAACTGTAACAAAATGTGCTTGCCCACTAAGGGAAAGGCAGGAGCTCAGTTTGAATTTCCATTTGCTTTTCTATGACTCACTTTCAAGGAGTGACCTGGCTTCCTCACACAGTGTCCTCCTTGTGCATTTGTTAATGCACAGACCAACCATAGAGGAAGGCTAAGCGCTATTTTGCTGCTTTATTTACATAAGCTTGGAATGCAGAAGGGGCAGAAATGTACACAAATGGTAATAATGACTTACTTGACTGCTGTCCAGCAACCATCAGCTTTCCGTACCAGACCAGATGATTTCATCTTTGGTGGAAACTCAGGGCTGGGATCTCTGTCACAGAGGTCAGTAATCCTTGGAATTTGCAGCAGTTAAACAGCAGGTCTCAATTATTATACAGATTCACAGGCTGCCTCTGAAAGGAAACCAATGTACTGCTACTAAACAAGGAAAGGTGATTTGCTTTGTTCTACAGCCTTATTTGGGTATTCTTGCCTGCCATGTTCATTCATACAGAAGGAAGGAGTGGGGCCATGCCAAGCAGCCCTCCCCACCCCAGACAGCATGTTCCTCCTATGTCGTCATGCACATCACAAAAATCCATAGAAAGGGGGCTTCCATATGTGTTGTTGAACACAAGAAGTCTTCTTTAGGAAGTAGAACTCTAGATTAATTCAATTCTAGATTCCAGGGAAGTCTTTATGTATCTTAGTAAAGGTAAAGGGACCCCTGACCCTTAGGTCCAGTCGTGGCCGACTCTGGGGATGCGGCGCTCATCTCGCTGTATTGGCTGAGGGAGCCAACGTACAGCTTCCGGGTCATGTGCCAGCATGACTAAGCCGCTTTTGGCGAACCAGAGCAGTGCACGGAAACACCGTTTACCTTCCCGCTGGAGCAGTACCTATTGATCTACTTGCACTTTGACGTGCTTTCGAACTGCTAGGTTGGCAGGAGCAGGGACCGAGCAAAGGGAGCTCACCCCGTCACAGGGATTTGAACCGCCAACCTTCTGATTGGCAAATCCTAGGCTCTGTGGTTTAACCCACAGAGCCACCCACGTCCCTTATGTATCTTACTATATAATATTTTTGTAATAAAAACGTCACACTGCAGTTCATGTGTCTGCCAGTAGGTGGCCAAGCAAACTGCAGCATGACAACAGAGGATGGAGTGAATAAGTGAAGTAGGTCAGTCAGTGTAGGCAGGGTTGGTAAGCAGCACAACTTGCACAACTATATAGTATATGCATAGCCCAGCCTACATACTACTACTACTGCTGCTAATAATAATAATAACAATAATTTTATTATTTATACCCGCCCAAGAGTGTGACATTGGGGACGGGGCTACTTCATGCAGCCTTACTCCTCACTCCTGCACTGATCAACATGGGAAATGACTGTTTGCAAACAGGACTTCTTTATCTCTAGATCTAGCTATCAGAACATATGCATTCATAATATCAATAATCACTGTACGGCAAAGCTGCAAGAAACTCAAACCAGTAAGTGATGAAAGCATGACCATGTCACTCTTGAAGCTTGCCTATGCTGAGTCGGAAAAAAGGGGTTCTTTTAAACAAAACAAAAATTCCCCACTGCTCAGCGGAATTCAAATAACCAAAGCTATTTTAGTTGATGCTCAGAATAAAATCATCCAGAAATTATTTGAATTTGAATGAAATTTAATAAGTTTCAGTGAAGTATAATTGCTTTGGCATGTATTCAAACACTGTGGTTATTTTTGTACTCATGCAAAAGGATTTAGCTGGGCTCCCTAAAACATTCTGAAGCTCAGAGGAATAGAGAGGCTATTTTCACACTGCATTCAGTGGTGGAGAAGAACAGGAAAAGTGTTTTTGTGGGGGGGAGTTAGGGCAGTTAGCAACATCTGGACTTCTTTTCTGAACAGAATCAATGATGTCATCTACTGGGTAATCAATAGCCCGATCTTGCCCTGGCAGGTGAATGAGGTGACAATGAAGCTTTCAAGTTTTAGTATTTTTTGTGTGGCAGATTAGCATCAAGGAAGTCAGAGAATGAAGAGAATAATCAACCAGAGGCTACATATTTCTTTCCTTGCTTCTTTGCTTCTTTGAGAGTCAGTGTGGTGTAGTGGTTGAGAGCGGTAGACTCGTAATCTGGGGAACCGGGTTTGTGTCTCTGCTCCTCCACATGCAGCTGCTGGGTGACCTTGGGCCAGTCACACTTCTCTGAAGTCTCTCAGCCCCCTCACCTCACAGAGTGTTTGTTGTGGGGGAGGAAGGGAAAGGAGAATGTTAGCCGCTTTCAGACTCCTTAGGGTAGTGATAAAGCGGGATATCAAATCCAAACTCCTCCTCCTCCTCCTCCTCCTCCTCTTCTTCTTCTTCTTCTTCTTCTTCTTCTTCTTCTTCTTCTTCTAATTAAAAGCTAAAGGTTCCGTTTCAGCAGGACAGAGACATTTTGTTAATGATGAACATTTTTTATAAATTGAAATTATGCAGTCAGAAAGCACCCCAGAGCTCAATGGAGCTTACTACCAGGTTATGCATAGGATTGCAGTCATGGTCGGAAGGACGCGGGTGGCACTGTGGTCTAAACCACAGAAACTCTTGGGCTTGCTGAACAGAAGGTTGTCAGTTCGAATCCTCACGACAAGGTAAGCTCTCCCATTACTCTGTCCCAGCTTCTGCCAACCTAGCAGTTCTAAAGCACACCAGTATGAGTAGATAAATAGGTACTGCTGCGGTGGGAAGGTAAACGGCATTTCTGTGTGCTCTGGTTTCTGTTATGGTGTCACCGTTGTGCCAGAAGTGAATTAGTCATGCTGGCCAAATGACCCGGAAAAGCTGTCTGTGGACAAACACCGGCTCCCTAGGCCTGAAAGCAACACCATAGTCACCTTTGACTGGACTTAACCATCCAGGGGTCCCTAACCTTTTTTTATCTTTTGCAGTCATGGGACATGACTGATCAAGGATCTGAACGGAGATCTCTGCAGCCAAATTCAAACATGCCCAACAACCCCTGCTTTGCCAGTTCACTATTCTATGACTATCAACTAATTCTAATAAACTGGGTATTATTTTATGCACTGCTACTTAGTTCTGTACCTATAGCTGCCTGCTTCTGGGAATTCTCCTTGGGGATCATGCAACTTCATAGAATCACAGAGCTGGAAGAGACCCCAACGATCATATAGTCCAACCTGAATATGAAGATGTCCCATACGGGGATCGAACCTGCAACCTTGGCATTATCAGCACCACCCTCTTAGTGGTAAAACCTATTTGGTGTTTCACAACTTTCTGACTAGTTGCAGGACCTTAGCCAGACCTAGCAGAGTACACGCAGAATCCACAGAAGCAATTGGCGACTTAGCTGCAGACAGGATAGACGAAGCAGGAACCAGGAACTTGTAGTTAGGTGTTTATTATATACAGTGGACTATTTACAGGAACAGAACACGGATCTTTAGCTAGCTCTCTCTGACACGACTCACAACTCCTACACTGACACAGAACTCTGAACTCACGAACTAAGAACTAACACATTCCAGTTAGCAGGCCATTAATTATCACTCCCTTGAGAGAGCTTGACCAGTCAGGGAGCGGTCTCCATGTCTCTGTTATCACCAGGCAGACTTACTCCTTCAGATTGCCTTCTGGCTGGCTGCCAAACCTTAACTGACTCTGTGTGAGTAGCTGCACGTACACAGTTTCCCAACAACTCTAACCAACTGAGCAGTCCTTAGGACAGGAAAACAACTGTCTTCCTTAGAGAAGCACTGTTCAGATGAACCCACTTGATGTGCAATGAATGCTCTTAGTGGGATCCTGGGGGCATGCACCTCCCCACGAAGCCATGTAGATTTGCAACATGCCTTGGCACATCCAAACTGTATGTGTTCGGGCTTCTATATGCTGTTGGAGTTCCTGCAAAAAGCACAGTCCCTGCACATTTAAGTCTAGTTTGTTCCTGTGTTGGCACATTCCCGGCGGGCAAATGTCTAGGAATATGGGATGGAAAGGGCTCCCTGTGTAGATGGCAGGAGCGAGCATTCATTGTAAGCGCAGAGGTACATGTGAAGAGAGCTATCATGCCTCCAGCTATCTGATCTCTTAAAGAGACCAATGTTAAACCTACATGAAAGTAGAATGACCTCACTCTAGGCAATTTTTGCCTTGGAGCATGAGCCTTATATCCTCTTGACTAGTTTGGCACTACCATTTAATATGGTCTGTGATCAGGCTGGTCTGTTTATGCCACTGTCTCCCTTGTTCATCATTGCAGTAGCAGGAGGTGGGTACCTGTTATCTAGAGCGACAATTTGTGAACTACTGAGCCTATATTGGTGTTGACTTAGAATTTGCCTGTTTGACAGTTAGGGGTGCTGAAAAGTTCTGATGAAAATGGAGGTGTAGCAGAAATTGTTGCAGTTCTTGTGCTTGTCTATGGCCAGGAATGGAAATCAGCTATGTAAATATGATTGGTATTCATTCAGGTTGTCATGTAACTTCACAAATGATGCGCAAATAACGACAGGTTTGATTTCCCCACCCCCACCCCATTGTTTTGATGTTTCCTTTATATTAAAATAAATGTAAGTTATGTAAATAGCATGACATTAAATAGTGGAAACCGAGACAAATAATGTTGTATTTAGAGGAAACCAAACTGCAGCAGAATGGAAACAGCCATGATTGTGACAAAGCCAAAATGCTGCCTTTTTACATCTGTATTGATAGTTTGGCTTCCACGATGTTAAAAAAACAACACAACTTCATAAACTCCATCTTAAGGGGCCAGAAAATTGCCTTTAGTTCTGTGAATTCATTTTTCAGTCACCATGACAACAAATCTAGCACTTCTATCCATTGCTCAATCAGCCTTAAGTGCCTCTGAATTGCCCTAAAGGACTTTCCCAATGTCTGATCACTGTAATTCGGGGGTGATAATTAGATTTGCTTCCTGGTGTCATTAGCATGAAGACTAGGAAACTATATTTGCATAACCTTTCCTCATTGGCTTTTCACAAGCCCAGCCTCTGGGATATTGATAAATCCATGTCACATGTAGTGGATAATCCCCCCTTCTACATTCTCAGTCCTCACAATTTGAAAAGAGAGCACTTTCTTTTCAACTCTTCCTCCCTTCTTTTCATTTCCGTAAGTGTTTAGAAGACTTGTGTTCCAGCAGGAGTTTTTCTCAGCTGCGAATGGTCCAGGAACAACGTGGTTGATGCCATGTTATATGGCAGAGTGCATTGGCTTTGGACAAATCCCAAAATTAAAGGGAGCACCACAGAAGGGTTTTTGGCTTGCCGGGGCAAAATAGGAACTGTATGAGGAGGTGAGAGTTTGGGGACCCATGAAATGCTTTGCAGGCCAAGGCCCTGTGCCCCGCAGTCCCCCACTGATTAATAAGCATGCAGACACAAGTATTTAGGATTATGGGCTAACACAGGCCACAGCTTTATTGGTTACAGATGTGAGCGGTTTGGCTTAGGCCAGGCTTCCTCAATCTCAGCCCTCCAGATGTTTTGAGACTACAGTTCCCATCATCCCTGACCACTGGTCCTGCTAGCTAGGGATCATGGGAGTTGTAGGCCCCAAACATCTGGAGGGCTGAGGTTGAGGAAGTCTGGCTTAGGCACTGGGTGAAACCAGGCTATATCTTGACTCCTGCCCATCTGCAGGGAGTCGAACTAAGGGTAAACCACCAGAAGGGGGAGCCCTATGGCTTACATCAAATAGGGGCACCCTGACGGGTCCCTGTTGGGGGTCATGGCATGGCCTTAGCCCAGGCTTCGGACAGAATCCACACCTCCGGATTCCTTTAACAGGATACCCTGACAGGAAGAATTCGAAACCTGCAGGACCAGAGATTTACAGAAGATTGGAAGAAGCATATGAATTATTTGTCGATCAACTGTAATCAACAAATTACTCTAGTAGGAGTACAAGAAGTTTTGGAAGGAGAAATAGACGAAGTGTTTCAAAGTATAAAAGGATAGAGATATTGGCTATGAGTTTAAAATGTAATAGGGAAAATAAGAAATGCATACTAAGAGATTAGATTGGAAAATTTTCAGACAGGACTGATGGAAGTAAAAAAAATGAATAAGATGAAAAGGTATGTTTAATTACTGTTGAAAATGATATGTTAAAAACTAATAAAAATGTATATAAAACAAAAAAACACACACCAAGATACCCTTATCGAGGAGGGACAGGTGGAGGCTACAAACTCCCTTCCTTTAAACAAAGGTCTACCCAATGCCTAACCTTACAAAGTTATGCCGATTGCTACAAGGTAGGTGGAAACCAAGTGGCAGGTGCCAATTCGCCAAGTGGAAAAATTCCTACCCAGCCCCAGCAATAAGGCGGCCAACATTTGTCCATAGCAAGGTCGTGCATACCAAAGCTTAGAAAGAGGGCAGGTGGGTTGGGAGATCTGGTGACCCGCTGCCATGCCCCTTGCTGGGATAGGTTGGCCGAGCAGGGGTAACGCAGCCGGGGCAGACATGGAAGGGGACGTCAATCTCTCTTTTCTTTTATTAAATAATATTTATTGAGTTTCCAAAAATTTAAATTTAAACACTACAAACAAAAAAGAAAAAACGAAAAAACAAACAAACGAAAAACAACACAATACAATACAAAAACACTACAAAACTAACACATAAGACAAATAAAACAAAACAAAGACCATTTAAAACATATTAAACAATTTCAATGTCATATCTTTCGTTCGCTTATTTCCACGACTTCCTCACACCTCCCTTTTTGTATTCCACATCAATTAATTATTTCAGCAATTCCTTTCCATCTTCCCCTGTTTTCTATCCTATAATTATCTTAACACATTCTAACCTTATTTTGTTCCCTTTAATACTCGATTGATCTATTTATACTTAATTCCTTATAACATTTCTGCTAAAGCCATATAACTTCATTCCAACTGTGTTTTAACATTCATTAATTTTGCAATATTTCTATAAATAGTCTTTAAACTTCCAGTCTTCTTCCACCAGCTCTTCTCCCTGGTCTTGGATTCTGCCGATTCTCTCAGCCAGCGAAAAGCAGATGATTCACAACAAAACTTAGGGGTCTGGCAGGGCAAGTCCACCTCCTTCTTTAGCATCCGTTAATATCTTAAGTTTTACTCGGGGCTTCCTGCCCTGCCAAACAAATCTAGAGACGTCCCTCTGCCACCTCCTGAAACAATCCCTCCCATCCAAAGCTTGCAATGTTTGAAACAAAAACAGCATCCCCAACATCACAGCAACCCTCATCCCCACCACAACAACTCGGCCCAACAATAACCACTTCCAATTTAACCCTGTTTCCAAATCCCCCTTCTCTTCAAGCCAACGTCCTTCACAATTGCCCTTGAATAAATTCACATTTTCCTCGGGTAGGGCTCTGATCCTCAATTTCATCTGTTTCTCTTTAAGTTCAGTCATAACCAGTGTCAGCTTGAATTCATAAAGTTGTCCTTGAATGGATGGGACTCTCTCCAGTTGAATTACTTTAACTTCAGCAGCAAGGGTTTTCTCCTTAACTTCATCTGCAGTTTGCCGTATCAGGATAGATTCCTGTATCAATTTCTGGGTGGTTTCTATATTAGTATTCACCTTTTGTCCCAGGTTATTTAAACTTTCTACCATTAAGTCAGTTTTAATATTTGCAGCATCCACTTTCATATTTATCACATCACATTGTGAAGTTGTTCCAGCGAGTCATTTATTTTCACTAATACAACCGCTAAGGCCTCTTCTGGTGACATTCCGTCTTTCCCATCTGCCATAACACTCAGTAGATTCAAGGTCAATCTCACAGTCTCACGGGTGTTATCTTACTGCTGGAAATTTCCCAGCCCAGATCTTATGTAGCCGCCAGTTTCAAGAACTTCCACTAGAGGGAAACAGTTTCTATTTGTATTGATACATAATATCCTCTTATAGGCACAGTTGAAACGACCCAAAACTAATTTCAAAGTTACTTTCACTGCTGGAGACAGTGGAAACAATGTATCTTCTCTTATGCTAGTTGTCAATGAACGATCCAAACACTGTCAATAAACATCCCACCAAACGTCGGACCTACTAGCAGCCCATTCCCAGGGTCCGAGCGGCGGTATTTTGCCTCTCTTGGTCTCTTCCGCAGGCAGACTCAGTCCACAACTCCCCCCCTCTTCTCCTGCCTCCAAGGGGGGGGGGGATTATATTCTTTACTTATGGAAATTTAGTCTTTACAAAAGGCTTTCCAAGACTTCAGCTTGCAGCCTCAATTGCTTCAGTCTATTTACAAAAGGAGAAGGCGGACTTCCTGTATTGAACCTCCCCCATTTCGATGCCAAATTAGACGTTTTTAAAAATCCAATTTTCCCGATTAAGCTCTACTCACGGGTAGTTACATTAGAGTTAAATTGTCCACAGGAAAAAGTCAGCGGTCTCTGACAACAGCTATGCGGCTTCGCTCAGTGGAAGAAGCAGATGATTCGAAGCACCGCGCCGCTCACCCCACGTCGCTCCGGATCCCCGAAATCGGGTTTCCCCGTGAGTGGGGGAGGCGCAAAAGGTGCCCGCCGAATCCCACGCTCACAGGCTTCTCCCGCCTGTGATTTTTAACGGGTCTCCGCCTTCGCCGTGGCGGCCAGACCCAGATTTCCATGGGGCTGATTCCTCCCGATCAGAGGAATCCAGCCATTGCCGGAGGCGCCTCCCCGGAAGTCTCCTGGGGACGTCAATCTCACACCCCCGAGGCAGGTCATCGTAAGGGCCCAACCACAACACCACTGCTGCTCCTTGAGTATCAAGCAGCTGTTCAGAAACCCACCAAACTGCAGCCCTGTTTCTTAATGGAGAATTAAGCCTGGTCTAACAGAGAGTGCATACTTTTTCTGGAGTCAGATAATTTAATTGGGAACTAATAGCTTTATGTAATTAGCAGCTGGCAATTTGTACGATGAAATACTTAATGGATGTGGATAATAACGATGACGACACTGGTGATAACAGAGGTAATGATGATGTCTATTGTATGGGTGGATTAGATGGGTGGATGGGGAAAGTTAAGGTAATGTTCATTCTGGTCTAGCATGTACAATATATTTGTCATACACAATGGTGAATAAGGAGGGGAGAATGCTATATGCTTATTTAGTGGAAATGTCAGAAGTTTCCATAAGACCAAGATTTTGGATTGTGGTGGATAAATTGACCTCAGGATTGGTTTTTAGGCCTGTAACTCTCTTTCTAAGCTAGCATGCTAGGGTGGTTGTCAGGACAATGGCAAGGACAGAAAGAACCTTAAAGAAGCATTCTCCTCAGATTCCCGGCTTTCATTAAAAAAAAATAAAAATAAAGGTTTTAGCATCTGGATAACCTGAGATATGAGATAAAATAGGAAGACACTTCTTTTAATTTGTGTGTGTGCATGTTATATATATAGAGAGAGGACAAATTAACCTGCTTCCCCTTTTCAGTATTTTACACTCCTCCAACAAAAAGAAAAATTAAAAATCCTATGGATGCCCTTTGGATTGGAGAAACGAGAAACGGAAGGATAGAACCAGATACTGCTTTGTTAATGCTTGCTGTGATTCAAGCATTGTACAGGATGAAGCGTTCAGTCAGCCTCCCTGCTAAATGTAGATTGGCATGCCATTTCATTTTGAGCACGCAATCAGCTTGAAATGCTACATTTGTGAACAACCGGCGCTTTTCTGAGAGACACAAAGCATCCCAAATCAATTCATCTTCTCTTCCCGGAGTTTCATTTTTGTTGTGGCAGAATGTCCTGACTGATGGCAACTCCTGTTCCTAATTAAACGGAGCACATTTGCTCTCTTCAGGCGTTCGATCTGAATGCGCAGAAGTTGGGGGGGGGGAGGTACATGGGGCCCTGCACCCTTCTGTGATGCTGCCAGCGCCGGGCACTCCTTGGCCAATACGTGATCACTGTTAGTCTGAAGCAAGCGGTTAGTTGGGCAGCCAGTCTGTCTTACTTGTGGAGATTCCAAAACAGGACCCCCAGCCGATCAGGATGCCTCTCCCCATGTCAGAAACTGCTGCACTGGGTGGTAAGCCAATGAGGCATCAGGGTAGCAGCAAAGACTCAGTGAAAGACAAAGCAGAACCCTGATTTTCTAGGGTTTTTTAATAGGGCAGAGAACCATCTCAATTTAATTTATGAACTGTTGTACAAGATCCATAAAGTTCTACTAAAACAGCAAAATATTACCAGAATATGTCAAACAACAAGAAACAAATTTAAAGATTTAAACTTTACTACCACCTGATATATTCCAGCTTTCTTTTTTAGTATTTATTTATTCAGTCTGTCCGTTTTGTGAGAGATTTGCTCATGTCCCAAAGCACGTATGTGCTAATGGCATGATGCTTCATTGGGGGAGCTGTTCCTGTATTGCACAACAAAAACTGCTTGTGTGTATATTGCCCATGTAGTACACAACCATAAATATACACAGCTGTTTAGTCTTCAGTGATGTGCTGCTTGCTGTTGTTCGTTATTGTTTAGTCGTTCAGTCGTGTCCGACTCTCTGTGACCCCATGGACCAGAGTACGCCAGGCACTCCTGTCTTCCACTGCCTCCTGCAGTTTGGTCAAACTCATGCTAGTAGCTTCGAGAACACTGTCCAACCATCTCGTCCTCAGTCGTCCTCCTTTTCCCTCACCCTCCATCTTTCCCAACATCAGAGTCTTTTCCAGGGAGTCTTCTCTTCTCACGAGGTGGCCAAAGTATTGGAGCCTAAGCTTCAGGATCTGTCCTTCCAGTGAGCACTCAGGGCTGATTTCCTTGAGAATGGATAGGTGTGATCTTCTTGCAGTCCATGGGACTCTCAAGAGTCTCCTCCAGCACCATAATTCAAAAGCATCAATTCTTTGGCGATCAGCCTTCTTTATGGTCCAGCTCTCACTTCCATTAAATGTCAACGGTCTACTGCCATGTGAAAGAATGTAACAAACGCCTTATATACTGCTCTCTGCAGGAGACATGACATTAGTGATGATTGATATTTGGCCTCTTTACAGACAGATTTCTTGTAAGATATTCCCCAAAGCACACTGGCCATATGAGAGTACTGGGAAATCCAAATCTAGTGCAAAGTCATAATAAAAACGACAAACATTCTGGGAATAATTTACTCATTTATTACTGCAGTAATCTGTTAAATGCTTGACATCGTATTATTGTGGGATGGAGCAAGAGTTCTTCTTTAGACTCCTACCCACCCCCAGTTCCTTTGTGCTGTTATTCCAGCAGTAAGCATACTACAGTGGTACCTCGGGTTAAGTACTTAATTCGTTCTGGAGGTCTGTACTTAACCTGAAACTGTTCTTAACCTGAAGCACCACTTTAGCTAATGGGGCCTCCTGCTGCCACTGGGCCGCCGTAGCATGATTTCTGTTCTCAACCTGAAGCAAAGTTCTTAACCTGAAGCACTATTTCTGGGTTAGCGGAGTCTGTAACCTGAAGCATATGTAACCTGAAGCGTTTGTAGCCCGAGGTACCACTGTACAGTGGTACATTGGTTCTCGAACTTAATCCATTCTGGGAGTCCGTTCAACGCCTGAAACCGGTCAAAAACCAAGGTGCGGCTTCCGATTGGCTGCAGGAGCTTCCTGTACTCAAACAGAAGTCGCATCAGATGTTTGGCTTCCGAAAAATGTTTGCAAATAGGCACACTTACTTCCGGGTTTCCAGTGTTCAGGAGCTGATTTGTTCGGCAACTAAGCCGCTCGAGAACCAAGGTATGACTGTACTTGGTTTGTCTGCAAATCAAGTACAATCCTATATGCCACCACCAAATCAGGGGAGCAGCTGCCATATCTGACCCATGTTTGGGAGGGGAAAAGACACAAGACCAAAAAATACAGTGTTACCTTGGGTTAAGAACTTAACCCGAGGCACCACTTTAGCTAATGGGGCCTCCCGCTGCCACCGCCGCGTGATTTCTGTTCTCATGAAAGGTGTCCTGATACACACACTCAGCCACAACAGCAGGTGTATCCTAGGACATTTGCCTCCTCCCCGCAAACACACGCCAAGCCCCAATATCTGGTCATAGGTGCCAGGAGCACAGGGACAAACAGAAGGAGCCCTAGTTGGGTGGAACGGCCTAGGCTTTATAAGCAGTGGGTCCCAAGTTGGAATCCAGGGTATAACCCCCACACTAGAAATGTAGGAAGTGCCACCCCACAACCAGGCACACCTCAGCCAATAATCAGAAGTTCAGTGTAGTCATCCACTCCTTCTCCTTGGCAACCATAGGAACCAACTCCTAGAGGCCATGGGAGCTTCAGCACCTAAAATAAAATGTTTGAGGGGGCCGGGCCCCCACAAAGTTGATGGGCGTTCCTATTCCCATGCTATGTGTGCACTGCATCATGTGATCACTCATTACCTGGCCCCCCCACAAAGACTCTCCTCCCTGGAAGAGAGAGGAGTGGTTGTGGGCGGGAGACCGAGCTCCGCCCCTGGTAGGGGGCATTAGCCCCCTCCCCTCCTACCTGGCTGGCGCCCACACCCACCGGAGGTGACCAACAGGTGCCTCCAGGGGGGCGTGTGTAGCAGCTTAATGCTGTGGTGCTAGCTCCGCCTCCTCCTCATTCGTCGTCATCCCTCAGCAAGTCACCCACCCTCCACTCCCATTTAGCTCAGGGTATAGGTTTTTGGCCTTGCTATGGACCTTAGGTTGGTCGCCCTGGTTGGCTGGGGGTCCTGGTAGGAATTTTTCCATTTGGCATTAGGCCTTTTGGTTTTTTCGCCTACCTCGTAGCAAGCGTCACAACTTTTGTGGTATTGGTGGGTAGGTTAGGCATTGGATTCATGTGTTGTGCTGTGTCAAGGGCTAGGTGTGGCCATTGCCTATGCTATCTACAATGGGTTATTCCGTTAAAGGAATCTGGCAGTCGTGTATTCCGTCCGATGCCTGCTTGGCGGGAGGCCATGGCACGACCCTCGGTGACATCAGGGGGTGAGCCTATAGTTGGATGAGCATCAACAGGCTCCACCTACTGTTGAATAAACCCACCACCTATAGTCATCCAATGCCTAAGCCAATACCTTTTCACTGCTGTAATCAATAAAGTTGTGGCCTTTTCTTGCCCATTAACCTTATATCACGTGTCCTTGTGTATTTATTTCACATAGCGGGGTCGGGCCCTCGATCCACAATATATATTTTTTACTGTATTTTTCCGTCTGTATAAGATGTCAGCTTCGCCTTTGAGCCGGTGCCAATGACTGGGCTCAACCTCTTCAGCCCTGACTGGGCGAGGCGAGCTGGGAAACCACTTCCAGAGACCTTCCACTGCAGGGAAGCAGGTCTAAGTGCTATGGACTCACAACTTTGAGCTGTGAGCACCAAACTCAGTGCCAAAGTCAGCGGAGCACAGCAGAGTATGAACTACACGAACGACGGCTCTGAACCATAACTTCTTTATTCTTTTCCAGCTACTGCAAGCTAAAATAAACCAAAGACCAGTCGGAAGCTACTGGACTGCATGAGTTGCTTAAGCAGTCATCTTATCTCTACACAGATAAGACTCAGACTCCCAAGGGTCAGGCTGGAGCGGAAGAAGCGATGAGCAGATTCCGCCCCTCTGAAAACATTGTCAGTAGATTCTTGCAATGGGAGGGGTGAAATATCCACATAAGACTATTTGGGGGGACTCAGATTTAAGAAAATGGGAGTAGATGTATCCATGTATAATATGCCCCCTAATTTCTGACATTATTTTCTAGGGAAAAAACTTAGTCTTATACAGTGGTACCCTGGGTAACATTCGCTTCAGGTTACATACGCTTCAGGTTACAGACTCCGCTAACCCAGAAATAGTGCTTCAGGTTAAGAACTTTGCTTCAGGATGAGAACAGAAATCGCATGGCAGCAGCGCGGCAGCAGCGGGAGGCCCCATTAGCTAAAGTGGTGCTTCAGGTTAAGAACAGTTTCAGGTTAAGTACGGACCTCTGGAACGAATTAAGTACTTTCCCCGAGGTACTACTGTACACAGAAAAATACGGTAAGTTGGCACCCATGCTAAGTTACTCTCTCCTCCTGCCATCTTGCTTGTAGGGTGGGCGACCCTACCAGGTAACATCTCAGAAGGGTTTATTGCCCTCCTCACCATCTCTCCTTCCGCATCCCTTCCCTCCCACCCGCAACTGCGATTACATCATATACACGGGCAGTTCCAGTGTGAGTTTAACCAATCCCTGGCAAAACGGGAGTTTGCGGTCATCACCAATCAGCTGATCAGTGCAGTCTGCAAATTGGAAGGAGGAAGATATTCAATAACTCCTTTTAGTTATATATATGGAAGATCCTTTCTTAAAAGACAATCAAGGACCCATATTCTCACAGATTTGCAAAAGTGTGTGCGTGAGCTGCTCTGGGGGGATTTTTCATTAGAAGAGCGGGGTGAAAATGTTGTAAAATAAATATTACAAATCAAACTATTTGTATAGAAAACACTCATTCACTTTTTTGACAGTTCCCAGAACTCTGGACATCTTGGAAACATAAGAGCAGGTGCTCACAGACTTCTTAGAGATATTCAACAGTTTGAGGCAGGAGTGCTTTTTTGCAACATTACTCTTTTGGCAGAGACTATGCATAAAATACCTTGTGGAGCTGTGTTAAAGGAACTCTATATAAGAAAATGAATATAACTAACCACGCTTACCTGGAAGTAAGCCCCAATGAATTCAAGGGGACTTACTTCTGAGTAGACATAGTTTGGCTTGCAGCTTGAAACATTTCCCAACAGGTCTTGAATGGTTGTCAACCTTTTTCATCCAACTTCAGTTATGTTGTCTTACTCATAGCCCTTATATGTTGTAGCTCTTTCCCCCTCCGCCTTCTAAAATGTAGAGTTCAGCCTGAATTTTGGATAGGGTGAATCTTTTACCGCATTGTGCCATTTCAGGGAAAGTGACATTTCTTGCTCAGTTGACCTACCCAAATTTCTGAAGCCTTTCAAAGCTGGGGTTGAGACACCTCAGCACCGTTAAAAGCCTTTTTTTGTCATCTGTTCTCAAGCACCATGACTACAAGAAAAGCTCTGGCACAATCACTAGGCTGACAAAAATGTCAAGCATTGTCACTGCTTCAAAGAAGGCTAAAAGCAAGCCAAAATTACACCAGTCAATTCAATGCTGTTGGCTAGGGTCTAATTAAACATGTCTACATAGAGGCCTACTGAGGTCAATGAGACTTGCTCCTACATAAGGGTTGTCAAGAGTTGCAGCCTAATGTAAAGGATTGCACAGCATGGATTACATAGCCCAAGATATTCTTCTGCCTGAGGCAAAGGATAATAATAATAATAATAATAATAATAATAATAATAATAATAAAGGGGAGGCAATTTCTATTTGTATCCATTTTTTTAAGGCAAGTCCAACAAAGGAAAATTACTTTCATTTTTCAGATATTTTTCAGATATTTTGTTTCTTTAGAATGCAAAAGGCAACATTGGAATCAGTCTATTTCTCTTCTTTAGCTATCTGTCAAAATGTTCCATTCACAGTCAATGAACCTTTCCAACTATTTCTGTCTCTGACACCCTGTTCCCAGGTTAGAGACGGTGGAAGTTTATCCTTCTTCACTCCCTCTCCTGCAGGGGTTAAACAAAGTTCTCCCCCCTTTTCTCCTACTTCCAAGGGGGTTTCAGTAATTATAAATGAAGGAAATTAGACTTTTTTCACGGCTTTCCAGGCTTTAGCTTACAAAGTTTTTGCTTTAGTCTATATACAAAAAGCGGAAGGCGGACTTCCTGTTTTGAACCTTCCTGCTTTGATGCCAAATTAAGATATTTCTTGATCCAATTTTCCGTTTCTACTCACGTGTACTTGTTTTGAATCCAATTGTCCACAGGAAAAAGTCAGCGCTCTCTGGCAATGGCTGTGCGGCTTCACTCCGTAAAAATAGCAATCAGTTCGCAGCACCGCGCCACTCACCCCACTTCGCTCCGGCGCCCCCAAAAGGGGTTCCCGGTGAGTAGGGGGGCGCTCCTGGTGCCCTGCCGAACCCCACATTCCCAGGCTTCCTCCACCTGGGATTTCTAGTGGGTCCCCACCTTCGCCGCGGTGGGAAGACCCAGTTTCTACGAAGCCCGTTCCTCCGATCGGAGGAACTCTGCCATTCACCGATGGCGCTGACCCGGAAGTCCCTGGGCTGGCTGGCTTTTATCTGCCCCAAGGCATAGGGCAGCCCCGGTCCACAGGTGACTCGCCTCTCCTGGCCTGGAGGCGAGCACTCCTCCTGCGGGAACTTACTTCCCTCCGCCTCTCTGCCCTGAGCCTCTGCAGCTCAGGAGAGGCTGGAGGATTACCAGACCCAGAGGCAACCTCAGCTTCCTCTGACGGGGCTGAGGGTGGAGCACCTGCAGGCAATGGGTCCTCCATCCCCTCAGGAGCCAGAGCAGACTCAGCTGATGCCTGCACCTGAGGATCCAGCATAGGTGAGGACCCTTCAGGCTCAAGCCCCAGCCCCGGCTCAGCTGGTTCTGGAGGCGGGGAGTCCTGTGCAGGCTGGGATTCCTCAGGTTCAGCCTCCGAGTCCAAATCCCAGGCCATCACATGTGCATTTTTTGTTTCTTCAGCTTGTAAACCACCTTGAGTATTGTAAGATAGAAAGGCGGTATACAAATTAAAAATGATGATGACGATGATGATGCCTGGCTCCTCCCACTCAGCTGCCCTACAGCTGAGGGGGAAGCGGCGGGTGGACCGTTTGGGGAGAGTCGCGTGGCTCAGGCGTGCTGCAGAACCTGCGGTGAGTGCCGCCCGGCATTTTGTCAACCCCCCCCTCCAGTGGTGACACCCGGGGCGGCCCGCCCCCACCTTGCTCCGCTGCTGCTGACACCCCCCTCCCTTGAATGCTCAAGTCCTCTGAGTTTATCAACTCCCAGCTTGCCCCTTCTGCTGACTGCTCCTCAGTGTCCCACCACCAGGCTTCGGGCCCTAAGGTGTCATCTTCGGAGCTCTCCCTGAGGGGCTTTTGCAGGCTCCCAGCACCCCTCTTCAGCCAACCAGGCCCTGAAAGTTTCAGAGTGCAGGGCAGGCTGTATGGAACACACAACATACAAAGGGGAAAGGCTGGGGGCTTCCACTCCTGCTCCCCCCACAACACTTGAGGTAGTCACTTCACCCTGGCTTACTGTAGGGCTGGCCCTGAATTGTTCTGTGACTCCACAGACCCAAATACAAAAGTTTGCAGCCCCCTTTTTGAGCTTCTCTCTCATCAGATCAGCTTTTCCACATTTCTTATGTCCCAAACATTTTTGCTCTGCAAATTATACCTGCCCCCTCCCAAAAAAGTAATAAACTTCCAGTTCAAGTCAGTTCTCAGTATGTTAAATCTGCACTGGCTTGCTTCCCTTCTGACAATTTCATGCATATTTGAACAGATCTGAAGGGTGTGTTTTTTTCATATTCAGGGATGTTTCAGAGGAACTGTATGATGGGCAAATAAGTTGGTATAAATTTGAGAGGATTAGCAATTATTTGCAATTAGATAAATTGCCTTTTCCTTGCCTCCTCTAATTAGCATCCCCTTTACATGCTATTATCAGTGGCATGATAAAATCAAACCACAACTTCTGTTTCCCAGCTTAGTTGAATCTCTTGCTGTTTTAAGCCATTATGGCCTGTCAAACAAAAATACATTTCAACTGAAATACCATTTTGATCACAGTGCCCTTCAAAAACTGAGAGCACATTTAAATTCATGAGTTTGGAAAATGTCAGTACGGGGCAAAATAAAATTCCCATAATTATAAACAGAGATTTGTGGTTTTGCATATATAAACATTCCCTCTGCCTCCTTGCTTAGATGAGCTTATCTTGCCAATTGATTTCTGCCACACATACAGCAGACTGCCCCCCACCGGCCACCATCGCTTCAGACCAACAGTGATCACATACTGGCCAAGGAGTGCCCAGGGCTTCCTTTATGCATCCCTACTTTGTGCATTCAGACTGAAATGTGATCCATTTAATTCAGCCTTTAGTTGCCATTAGAACATCTTACCACAACAAAATGAAACTTCGGGAAAAAGGGATGAATTAATCTGGGGTGCTTTGGCTGGGTTACTACATGTTCCAGATGTACAAGTGCTATTTAGTAGAAGCAATGGGGGAACAGAGTTGGTAGTGGTTAGGAGAGGAAACCTAGACAGCATCTTAAAAAGCAGAGACATCACCTTGCCAACAAAGGTCCGTATAGTTAAAGCTATGGTTTTCCCAGTAGTGATGTATGGAAGTGAGAGCTGGCCCATAAAGAAGGCTGATCGCCGAAGAATTGATGCTTTTGAATTATGGTGCTGGAGAAGACTGTTGAGAGTCCCATGGACTGCAAGAAGATCAAACCTATCCATTCTGAAGGAAATCAGCCCTGAGTGCTCACTGGAAGGACAGATCGTGAAGCTGAGGCTTCAATACTTTGGCCACCTGATGAGAAGAGAAGACTCCCTGGAAAAGACCCTGATGTTGGGAAAGATGGAGGGCACAAGGAGAAGGGGACGACAGAGGACAAGATAGTTGGACAGTGTTCTCGAAGCTACCAGCATGAGTTTGACCAAACTGTGGGAGGCAGTGGAAGACAGGAGTGCCTGGCGTGCTCTGGTCCATGGGGTCACGAAGAGTCGGAGACGATGAAACGACTAAACAACAACAACAACAGGAAAGGAAAGGACAAAAAAAAATGAGGTTAAGTTGTTTGCATCTCTCCCCTCCCTGTTATGTTATTGTCACTGTGGCAGAATGGGAAATGTGTGAGGAGGGAGACACGGAATGAGTAATAGGTAGGAGTGACAGATGAGGTGGACTGTGATAGGGTGATACTTTGCTTAATACTCAAGAGCGTCTTCACTTTGCCTGTGTTTAGGTGGCTGGCAGAGCTTGGAGAGTTCATTTTAAAAGCAGCTCGCTCACATCCAATATGTCCAGAAAGAAACTAATTCCAGATCACATTTGTCCCTTTGCAAAACTAAATACTTCTGTTCATAATTCACTTCAATTCAGTCTATTGCCTTTCAGGATTCAGAATGTTACAAGCTGCTGTGCTGGTGTATCAAATATACCTAAGACCAAAAAAAACCCCATCAAAACATACACCCAGTGGCATGTGAAATATTTTTGTTCAATTTCCCAACCAGGTATGATCTTTAAGCTTAAAGACCCAAAATGTCTAAAGAGTAAAAAAGAAAGAAAAAAGAAGAAAAAAGAAATAAAAAGGATGAACTTGAAGATGAACTAGAAATCTTTCAAAGTTCTCTCCCCCCCCCCCCCAGTGAACTTCATTCATGTTCACTTCATCTAGTAATTATAGGAACTACTTTAAGGTGTAGTGCAGAGATTTTTTGAACTAATTCAGTAAATATCATTAAACTAAATTAGTTCGTTCCAAGCATTGGTGGCAGGTAGAGCATCAAATGCTTAATTTATTTACTGATTCAGGATTTGAGGGTGTGCCTGTTGTCTTTGAAAGTGAAACCCCTGAATCATAATGCTGTGATGTGTGCATCTTCCATTCATATGATCTGCCACCACCAACCAACCCTTTTTGTGTGTCAGAGCAGCTTTAAACATGGTGCTGATACATGACGTTCTTCTTCCACCCGAGTATGAGATCTGTTGCTAAGCTGTATGCTGAATCGGGAAATTACTTACTTTTCAGAAAGAGCCATGGAAAGGGAAGAATGCTGTGCTCCAGCTGAACAAAAAGAAGAGGTTGTGCTGACCTGAGAATACTCTGCAGAGATTTGTGCATTACAGCATCATAGCCAATGTTGCTTATTACCAAGACTGATGCAATTTCTGGACACATCTTTTTTTAAAAAAATCTGTTTCTGTTGGCACAACAAAGCTTTACCTGGTGGCATAGCTGCCAACCCATGATTTCAAGGCCCAAAGTTTTTCACCATTTCCCTGTTGCTCATCAGTTGTTGTTCCTTGTTTATTGCTCGGAATATAGGTCATTAAAAAGCTTACACTGAAAAGGCAGAATGCATTTTTTGTCAAGCTGTTTTTAACAGCCTGAAGGCAGAACTTTATCAGTCTTTCTTCCAAGCTGAATTACTGAAAGAATTTTAATGTGTTAAAATATTTTTGGCAGCAAATGCCAGTGGAAAGAATATCTGATTAAGGTTTTTTCCCCTTCAAAAAACAAACAAAAAAACACAGATATTGCTGCCACCCCAGACAGTCCCATTGAACCCAGGGGGCTTGCTAAGCAAGCAAGGATTCATTGGGATGGGATGGATATTACTGATAAGAGACACTCTTTGAACACACGCACCTAGAAATAAATCAAATCAACTTAATTGAAATATAGTCAGCTTGCTTAAAATTACAAGAAGGCTGTATTCAGAAAGAGAGCTAAAGGGCATACAAAAAATTAAACTAAATATTGTTCATTAATGGAGCAAACATAGGTTATCAAGTTTGTACTGTTCAGTAAAAAATAAAAGTTTTGAAAAACTTACACAAGTGGGAAAGTTGCTGCCTCTAACATTGTTGTTGTTGTTGTTGTTGTTGTTGTTGTTGTTGTTGTACAACCCTTTATCAAAAGATCTCAGGGCAGTGTGCTACCTTAGAAACACATTACAAAACATCAATGATAAAAACATAATAACACTCTAATCCAATGCTACTACAGTTACAGTAGTGCAAGGCCAATTTTTGTATCAGAAAGTGCCAGCACAACATTACATTAATTCAGCATAATGCTGGTGGTCAACAGAAGAGGTTTAAAGACTCTCTCAAGGCAAATCTCAAAAAATGTAGTATAAACACCAACAACTGGGAAGCATTGGCCCGCGAGCGCTCCAATTGGAGAACAGCCTTCACCAAAGGTGTCATGGGTTTTGAACACACTCAAACTCAGGATGAAAGGGAGAAACATGCTAGGAGGAAGGCACACTTGGCAAACCCTCACTGTGATCAACTCCCACCTAGAAACCTATGTCCCCGCTGTGAAAGGATGTGTGGATCCAGAATCGGCCTCCACAGTCCCTTACGGACTCACTGTTAAGATCGTGTTTATGGAAGACAATCTTACTCAGCTATGAGTGATCACCAAGGAAGAAGAAGACATTAATTCTTGGGAGGCAGGGTCCTGTACCTTGATTCTCTTTGTACCTGTCTCCCAAAGGTTCTTTGTACAATACACTTTGCACAGGAGCTTCCCTGAACTGCTAAGCCAACATCAACACATCAAGGATGCAATACATTCTGTTGCACTAGTGATGGGAGCCTAACACAGCATCATCTGTTTTCATGAGTTCATGAGTTCCTTTGTGGGCACAAGCTCACACAACAGGGGCTTATTTCTCTCAAGCTACTTATGGAGAGTAAAGGGGTTACTTTAAAGGCTGCCTCGGAAGAGAGAAGCATGGAAGGTGTTTGCTGTTTTACTTGGAGCCAGCTATAAGTAGCAATGCCATCTAAGAAACTGAAAATAAAAACCATCTGCACACTGGTGCATACAATTTGCCATAGGGCTGGAGCCACCTTTGAAAGGTCCTACAAGACCAATTTCAGTTGCGCATTAAACACATGTTTGCATTAAGTACAGACCTGAGCCATTTATAGAATGACGGCTGCTGGGAGCTTATACCTAAGTAGTATCAGTCCCTTATGTGAAGTTTCAGGGGATGTGCATAAAACAGAAATGTTTCTTTATCAGTATGGGGCACTCGCCAGATGTCAGTTCTAGATCATGCCTGGAATCATTTCCTGTGGCTTTCTAATTAGTGCTGGGAAGTTGAAGAACCTCAGCAAATGCATGCTGACATTTCTCTAAAAGAGCTCAGCGTGTATGCCAAGATTATGAGCCTGGAGTGCCGTGAAATCTTCCGAAAAGCAAACTAAAATCCACATAAATATATCTCCCTGTAATGGAAAGAGATCCCAGGCTAAGCCAAAGGGGTCTGAGTCACCGATGCAAGTTGTAGATATGGACTTTGCGTGAGAACTGCACAGCAAGGGAGCTCTGCAGCAGAATGGAAGACTCATTCATTGATTCATTTGATTGCACAGCAAAGTCAAAGCCAGACGACTGCCCTTGTCACCGTCATTGATATTGCTGGCAGAAAGAGCAACAAAATGTGGCTTGACTGCATTTCTTTCTGTCCTTAGGCCAAATTACTCCCTTGCTAAGGAAACAGTAGTTAATGGAAGAAAGATGAAAACCTCTTAACGCTTAACCCCCCCCCCCCAAAAAAAAATTGTGCCCTTGCCTTCTTTTATTTCATAGAATCGTACACAAAATACGTCATTTATTTATCAACTCAGGATTGTGACAAATATTACATTTAGTCTCTCCCCCCACACACACACACTTTCATAGAAAGTTGCATTGCTGGGTTGAAACAAAAATAACAAATGTGCTTAGTTTAAAAATATCAAACATATACATTGTACTACCTCTATATAAAGTTGGATATCACTGAAATTGGGATATATGGGTATATCGATACTGGGCTCAGGACATCAAGAGAGTAACCCAGTTCTCTGAATTTCCCCTCTCTTGCCATTTTACGGCATTTCATTTCCTGTTAGTGAAAGCTTTTGCTATTTTAAATCAGAAAACCTTCTGCATTCCGTTTCCATACTTTATTTTATTTTATTTATGATTTTAAATTTTATACATTTCAGCAATTTTATAATCCTTTTAACATTTCAAAACTTGACATCCTTCCCCCTCTTTCTGTGGTTCCTTAGATTTATTTTTCATACTTTCTGCATATCCAAATTAACTTAATTTACTCATTTATTCATCTATTTTAAATATATACTCTTATAAAATTGCAGGTTATTACAATAATCCTGCCAATGTTCTTAGCCGTTTGTAATTTGTTTGTAAATATTCAATAAACCCAGTTCCATTCTTTTATATTAAAAAATGTTATCTAGATTTCTTATTTTTCCTGTAAGTTTCACCATTTCTGCATATCCCATAAGTTTTTGTCTCCATTCTTCTTTTGCTGGGACTTCTTCTTCTTTCCATTTTTGGGCAAGTAACATTCTTGCCACTGTAGTCGCATACATGAATAAGCTTCTATACAATTTGGGTAGTTCTGTCCCTATAATTCCCTTTCCATACTTAAGCAGCCTTTTATAATCCTTTTAACATTTCAAAACTTGACATCCTTCCCCCTGTTTTGTTATAATTAATATATCTAACACACAATCTCTTATCATGTGTATAGATTGGAGTTGTCCATGTGGTGGACCCAGGGTTATCCCAAGACATTACGCTGCTGGAGATAAAGGACAAGATACACACATGCACCATTTCATGTATGGAAGCCGGCTGGAGCAGTTTACTTTAACAATGATGAAAGAACAGCATATTCCATTGTACCTGAGGCAACAGGCTAGATAAGGGAGTGCAGGGCAGGCCATGTTGTGTACACAACTCTGTCCTCCAGCACCTGTTGTTCTCTAACTCAAAGCATCTACTACCTGAGACAGTTGATTCACCCTGTCTAATGAGAGGACAGGCCCTGGATGGGGCAATGTGCCTTAGTTGTAACTTGCTTCTTGAGGCCTGAACCAAGACAAAAATCTTAATAATAATAATAATAATAATAATAATAATAATAATAATAATACTTTATGATTTATACCCCGCCCATCTGGCTGGGCTTCCCCAGCCACTCTAGGCAGCTTCCAACAAAATATTAAAATACAGTAATGCATCAAACATTAAAACCTTCCCTAAACAGGGCTGCCTTCAGATGTCTTCTAAAAGTCTGGTTGTTGTTGTTCTCTTTGACATCTGCTGGAAGGGCATTCCACAGGGCGGGCGCCACTACCGAGAAGGCCCTCTGCCTGGTTCCCTGTAGCTTTGCTTCTCGCAATGAGGGAACCGCCATTAGGCCCTCGGCGCTGGACCTCAGCGTCCGGTCAGAACGATGGGGGTGGAGACGCTCCTTCAGGTATACTGGACCGAGGCCGTTTAGGGCTTTAAAGGTCAGCACCAACACTTTGAATTGTGCTCGGAAACGTACTGGGAGCCAATGTAGGTCTTTCAAGACCGGTGTTATGTGGTCTCAGAGGCCGCTCCCAATCATAGGCATAAGGCAAAATCATATCATCTTTGCGATGTCTTCTTTCCCAGATCTACTCCTTGACATCTCCTGGATTTATAACCTCTTTGATTTTCAGAGGTGAGGGGACTCTTGGGCATGTTTCTCCCTCAAATTAAAGAGGTATCTGAGACTTCCAAACAATATGACTGTAGACTATGGGTGAGTGAGTGCTTGTGTGTGTAAAGGAGTGTCTAGCTTTGTGGACCTCAAGTTCTCACCTAAGACCGAGCAGCTGAATAACTTTACCTAAGGTCTGACCCACTTGACATTGCTAGGTTCCATTTTAAGGGGACAAGCATCAATCTGAACAGCCAGCAGAACAAACAACCCTTGGGTTGGTGTGCATCTTTGGCTTGTCACCTTCGCCAACAAAGACTAGGTCTCCCACTCCATGCAAGCAGTAGCCTACTCAGCCACAAATACCTGTAAGTTCTTTTGAAGGAGCTGGTTAGATTGCTTTTCCCTTTCATAAACTAACCTACTAATCAGACCTGTTGTCAGGAAGAAGGAGATTGCTCGGCTCTGGTCAATGACCTAATTCATTTCTTGGCAAGCTCGGATTGTCATTTTGCAAATTCTACTTTTTACAGGTTGGTATGATGATAATTAGGGACGCGGGTGGCGCTGTGGGTTAAACCACAAAGCTTAGGGCTTGCCGATCAGAAGGTCGGCAGTTTGAATCCCCGTGACAGAGTGAGCTCCTGTTGCTCAGTCCCTGCTCCTGCCAACCTAGCAGTTTGAAAGCACGTCAAAGTGCAAGTAGATAAATAGGGACCGCTCTGGCGGGAAGGTAAACGGTGTTTCCGTGCACTGCTCTGGTTTACGAGAAGCGGCTTAGTCATGCTGGCCACATGACCCGGAAGCTATACGCTGGCTCCCTCGGCCAATAAAGCGAGATGAGCGCTGCAACCCCAGAGTCGGCCACGACTGGACCTAATGGTCAGGGGTACCTTTACCTTTATCTTTATGATGATAATTGTTCCACTTCTCTGGGAAGGTACAACCAACCTTTCCCCCGATCAGGACTCAAATTCTGGAAAGATTTAGATTGTAGATTAGAAATATTGGTTTCGGCTACAGCCCCCTGTCATGCTGTGTTCCAGTTTCTTTCTTCTGGAAGGATGTGTTCTCCTCCAGAGTAAAGACTAGTAGGTGACCTTCTAGGCCCTGTGAAGGAACTATTGATTCTTAGAATCCGCATACTTACAATTTAAGTGGCAGAGAGAACTTTTAAAGCAATATATTCTTTTGTTTTTTGAATAGTTTAGAAACAGATCTTTAACACTTACAATCCTATCGCTTTGCAATTTCAAGGTGGTCCCCAAATGCTTGTAATCTGTGCATAAAAATGCTGAAACGTGTTCCTGGGGTGGATCATTTTATATTTATTGTTGCGTCCTCCCCGCCCTCCCCTAGCAAAAACCCTGTTGCCCCCAGGAGTCCTGTGGGGTGGGGGAGAAAAGACATTGCAGCTTGTGCAATGCTGATTGAGGATGCACAATCACCCAGAGTGTCTGTAGCCAGTGTTATGCATCTACTCATTCTTCTGCTGCCCTTTCTGGCTGCTAATGTGATGGCCTGGGACTCGGGCTCGGAACCAGAAGAGTCTCAGCCCGCACTGGATCCTTTCCCTCAGGCAGCATTGGAAGCAAGTCTGGGGCCTGATTCTGAAGAGCCCCAGTCTGCACAGGTTCCCCTGCAACAAACACCAGCCGGGCCGAGTCAGGGGCCTAAGCCTGCCCTGGCTCCAGATGCGGGGATGACCTCGTTGCCTTCAGAGGGGCCATCACTTACAGCTGCTCCACTACTAGTTGGGTCAGGAGAGGCTGAGGCGGCCTCTGGGTCTAGTAACCCACCGACATCTCCCGAGCTGCAGAGACTAAGGTCTGAGAGAAGGAGAGACCTGAGTACTCGCAGGAGGAGTGCTCACCTTTGGGCAAAACAGGGAGGTGAGTCACCAGGGGATTAGGACCGGCCATTACCCTGACAAAGATAAAAGGCTGTCAGACCCCGCCCCAGGTTGCAGGAGCAATGTTGCTGTTTGCTAGAACCTGCCTGAGACCCTGTGCTTGACCCTGCCTGGTGTCCTGCCTTGGCCCTGTCGGACTGACTCCTTGCAGAACCCTTGGATTTGGGACCAGACCTAGACCACATTGCTTGGGTTACCCCCGGGTCTAGCACAGCTAACACCATAGCGACGTATAGCAAAAGCACAAAATGGTTTCACAGATGTATACCTCTAAGGATTGGCATAATTCAAGCAAGGCTAGGTAGTCATGCTTTTACATTGATACCCAAGTTTTCCCTGAGGAATTTAGGCTCCCTCCTCCAGCCATGTTGGCAGAGCCAGTGTGGTGTAGTGGTTAAGAGCGGTAGCCTCGTAATCTGGGGAACCAGGTTCGCATCTCCGCTCCTCCACATGCAGCTGCTGGGTGACCTTGGGCTAGTCACACTTCTTTGCAGTCTCTCAGCCCCACTCACCTCACAGAGTGTTTGTTGTGGGGGAGGAAGGGAAAGGAGAATGTTAGCCGCTTTGAGACGCCTTAAAGGGAGTGAAAGGCGGGATATCAAATCCAAACTCTTCTTCTTCTACAAGGAAAACGTATTGGGGGTGACGGCAAGGCAAGCCATTGTTGTGCTTTATTGTTTCATATTAACCAGAGAACGGACGGAGAGTGCAGAACCTAAGAGGTTGGTTTTATAAGACCCTATTTGGCCCCATGACTCCACTTACAGAGCTCTTTTAAAAATCAATTCATGTATTAGTCTTTCTAAATGAAATAGTCCCAGTTAATTGTGGCCATCTCTGCTGTCAGAGATGGACAGAGATGTAGCACCACAGATTTCCTGGTGCCCTTGAGATGTTTTGAATTGCAGCCCTCATTATCTTTGACTGTTGGGCATGCTGGCAAGAGCTGGGAGTTGTAGTTTTAAATAAATGTAGGCTGGGGTAGCCAGAGGGAAAGGAAACAGGAACAGGCAAGGGAAATGAGCTATGCATTCTGTTGCTGCTTCTCTGAATGTTCTGCAAGTCTTGAAAACTTCTACCTATGTGTGTCAAACATAGTGAGAGGTGCTGTAGGGAAATTGAGGCAACATCTCCACATTCTTTTGTCTCCTGTACAAAGACAGAACAGGGGCTCCTACTGTCCCAAATATATCTTTAAAATATTGGATTTGCCCAAGATATCTTTTAATGTTTTTCTGTCTCGCCTATAAACCTTTATGAAATATCTCCTACTTTAAGCACTGCTACCGGCACAAACCCCCAGAAGGACCCCAGTCAATTTCGATGGAAATTCCTTTTCCTATTTATCCTTCTTTGTGAACACAGCAGCTTAATAATAGATCACAATGGATTTCTCAGATAAGAAGAGATTGTACAGGCTTTGTGTGCCATCTTTTTCCTTGTTAAATATTTTAAGAACTGTATCCAGGCAACATCAGTGACCCAGAAAATCTGAAAGTTTATGGGCATATAATAGGTTTTGAGAATGATGCTTGTTCACAAAAGAAGCATACTTTCCTGTTTTGACCTATTGGTATTTTTCAAAAACAATGCACTGAGCAATAGCTTTGACTCAATTCTGAGAGGCTAAGTGTGACTTTGCATGTTGCAGGACAGCATCAAAACAGGAAGGAGGAGTGTGTCATGTGTCCTCATCCCATGCTTCTACAGGTATTTAATGTATGGAGGCAGAGTTTGGGCTTCCTATAGACAACTAATTGGTTGCTGTAGGAAACAAGATAGGCCTTCTCATGGTCTTATGACAGCTCATCGATGTCACCATAGGAGACATGCAGACCTCCCATCACGTTTTCCCCCTTTCCTTTTGCTCACTCTCCTTCTTCACCTGCTCTATAAACCAGGCACCTCAAACCAAGGTGTGATATGCAAAAGAATAGGGAGGAGACCCAGGTGTAGGCAGATGCCATAACAATGCCTCTTGGTCTTCAGTTTAAAGGAAAGTGGGAATCACTTTGTCCCAGATTTTATCTTGTGAACCACCCTGAGATCTAGGGTGGTATATTATTATTATTATTATTATTATTATTATTATTATTATTATTAATCAGTATGCAATTATGTTTAGGGTCACTTGAGAGGTGAGCTTTTGTCTATCTTAGACAAAATATCTCAGTTATTACTGAATGCGTTGAAAGCAGTATTTAAAACAAAATTTGAATTTAATAGAGATTGAATGAGGACAAGTCAGTTCTACTGTTGTGCAGTAATCAAACACATTTTGAAGAAATTAATGACTTTTCACACATTAGATTCTAGGTCATATAACTAGGCTATTTAAATGTCTACCTAAATATCTATAACGTGTTTGCACTCAACATGCCATTAGATTGCAGACAAGATATTCACACTAAAGTGCTGAAGAATTCTCATGGAGATTTTTTTAATGAGAAAAAAAAATCACAAACTGCTGTGGATGTGTGGAGAACTGACCATAAAGCTAGAAAAATGAGAAACCGAGATAGACATTAAATGCGCAACCCTGAATTTGCCAGGTATGTGATTGCCTCCTGCCTGAAAACAGCATCTGTCTGAAAGTGCCCTGGGTCAGGCAGGCCATTTGAAAAGGGCTCCTCTTTCACTTCCTCTCCTGTTAAACTTATGAATGAATATTGATGTGTTGCGCCTGGTGGTCTGTTTTAATAATCCAGACCTAATTGATTTTTCAGTGACGGCTACGCTATGACTGTCCACCTGTTGTTCCAGAAGGGCTGTGCTCAGTTGGTGGCCGAAGGTGAAAGTTACTTTCACCTGCTCCTCTGCCAACGGAATACCTCTTTAGTTGAGAGTTTCACACACTCCCATTCCACATTCAGCACTGCAGCGGAAAACAGTGTTTATTGATCAATATTGTCTCTTCAAAGTAACACCGCATGATCCCAAATGCCAGACTCTTCAAAGTGCTGTAAATTGAGACAGCAACTCCAAGGACAGGGAATAAAGCTCTATCAATGGGAGCTGGCCCTGTCTGAGCTCTACTAATGCCAAACAATACACATTGATCTAACCTTGAGAATGAGAAATGACTCTGCCTCAAAAGGGGAAGCGTTTCTTCCCCCCTGTTTTACAAGCTATTCGCATGATGGACTGTCACACCTCCCCAAAAAAGAGGAACGAGCACTTTACACATGCCTGCCTCATAAATGCTAAAACCTATTGACCATCTACAAAATATCACTTCGGCGCTGCCAGAAACTTATTTATGGTTTTGATCCACCTCGAGTTGTTTGCAGCGTGAGCAGAAAAGGTGGGCGAGCTTCCCCAGGCTTAGTTTGGATTGGGATTCTTACGAGCAAATGCGGAAGCCATTGGGGAAACTTCTCCTCAAGCACCCCCCAAAAGTACTGAATTTGTGCATAGTTTTTTCCAGTGTGGTGTAGTGGTTAAGAGCGGTGGACTCGTAATCTGGTGAACCGAGTTCGCTTCCCCGCTCCTCCACATGCAGCTGCTGGGTGACCTTGGGCTAGTCACACTTCTCTGAAGTCTCTCAGTCCCACTCACCTCCCAGAGTGTTTGTTGTGGGGAAGGAAGGGAAAGGAGATTGTTAGCCGCTTTGAGACTCCTTCGGGTAGTGATAAAGCAGGATATCAAATCCAAACTCTTCTTCTCCGTCTTCTTCGCACCCATCCACCCATACCTTCGTACAGTAGGCTAATTTGTGCACTGAGTCACACATCCCTCTGTCTTCTCTAGCCAGGGTAGCAATAGGGACTAACAGAGTTGAAAGACACCTGTCGAACGCCCTTCCATCAGATGTCAAGGAGATAAAGAACTAGGCAACTTTTAGAAGACATCTGAAAGCAGCCCCATATCAGGAAGTTTTCAATCTTTGACGTTTTATTGTGTTTTAATATGTACAGTGGTACTTCGGGTTAAGTACTTAATTCGTTCCAGAGGTCCGTTCTTAACCTGAAACTGTTCTTAACCTGAAGCACCACTTTAGCTAATGGGTCCTCCCACTGCCGCCGCACCGCCAGAGCACGATTTCTGTTCTCTTCCTGAAGCAAAGTTCTTAACCCAAGGTACTATTTCTGGGTTAGCAGAGTCTATAACCTGAAGCGTATGTAACCTGAAGCATATGCAACCCGAGGTACCAGTGTATTGGAAGCTGCCCAGAGTGGGCGGGGTATAAATATTATTATTATTATTACTATTATTATTATTATTCCTCCAGCCAGGGAAAAACATACAAGGACAATATGAAAATAATCAAGGAGGAAACATTGGCGAAAGGGTGTGGCTGGTGGGAGAGTGTGGTCTCAGGAAAGTTGCAAGGGCCAGACAGAGATGCCTCGATTTGGCCCACAGGCCTGAGATTCCTCACCCCTTATTTAAGTCAAAGATTCAAGACACCAAAAGAGATTACACAGCAGCTAAAGTCAGAGGGTTAGTCTTTAATGCTTTGACATCTGCTGCGCTCTCTCTTTCTCTTGTTCTCGGTTCTGTCGCTCTCAGTTTCTTGTTTCTCTGAACAGTTAAAATCAGGAAGGGAAAGCGGAGGGGGGAATTGGGTGTGAGAAATAAATTGCCACCAGTCCTAGGCTTATCCACATTCCTCCCGGGGAGCACAAATACAATTGCAAACCGCTACATGCTCCGAGTGGGGAATTTCAATACAAGCTAGAACGCTGCATGTTATGAACTGGGTCTCCAGAGGTTCCTTTCAGAGCCAGATCTCTGAAGCAGCTTAATGGCAACCGGGAATTGGATCTATAAATTAACTGCTCCATGGCTGTCCCTTTAATTGAAGAAGATTGCACGGTCTGAGCTACCAAATGGCAGCCGTTTAAATTCTAAAGAAGCAAGTGATTGAATGTGTTAATAAACATGCTGATTATTGCTGTACTGCATCCAGCAGCTGTCAATAAAGGACTGATTTCCATTCAAAATTGTCTTGTTTCATTATTGCTCTGGGCTTCAAGAAGCTCCATGGAATGTGCTTGTCAGACACTTTTGGAACATCTACCTCTTGCTGTTGAAAAATAAAAGTAGATTCTAATTAGTCGAGTATCAGAGGTGACTTTTACAGGCAAGAGAGAGCCTCAAATAGCCTTATTGATTTCCCCACTGTTGTGTCAAAGAGCAGGAGTCTTTCAACATTTCGCTCCTAGGCTGCTAATGAAAGAGAACCTTCTTGCTGCAATTTACATGAAGGGCAATGGTTGTGGTGTCCCCAGTTTGACAGAGCTCCTTTCCTAATTCATGTATGGGCAAATATTGGGAAGCAGAACCATGTAGCTGGCTTGGGAAATGAATTTGGAGACTGCTGATCAAATGCCCGGCCCTGGCAACAGCTAAGAAGAATGACAGCTGCCAGAAATGTGAAAACTGGTGGTATTTGCAAACTCAACAACCCGTATTCCTGCATCCTTCATTTGTGACCAAGCCAGATTCAGGGTGTTCCTATTACAGTCGTACCTCGGAAGTCAAACAGAATCCATTCTGGAAATCCCTTCGACTTCCAAAATGTTCAACTTCCAAAGCTTGGCTTTTGATTGGCTGCAGGAAGCTCCTACCGCCATTCGGAAGCCACGGAAGCCACGACAGACGTTCGGCTTCCAAAAGAACGTTTGAAAACCAGAACACTCACTTCCAGTTTTCGATCATTCAGGAGACAGAACATTCAACTCCCAAGATATTCAGGTGCTGAACTATGACTGTAGTGTGAAAAGCCCTCAGACAGTTTGGGACCAGTTTACTTGAAGGATAGGCTTGCGCCAAATGTGCCCATTCAACTGCTTCAGTCTGCAGAACTGGCCACTTTGTAAGTGTCACATAACCTGTGAGAAATTGATCCTTTAGTGTGTCAGCACCTACTCCTTTGCTGTGCTGTTTCCAATGTCTGCTGATAAACTTCATGCTTGGACAACTTACCCAGACTTGTGGTTCTGTTATGTTGCTTTTATCTCTGTGTTGACATTATGATGTCTACGACTTCCAAAGTCTGCTTTAATTGATATTTCAAATTAATACAGTGGTACCTTGGTTTACGAACTTAATCCGTTCAGGAAGTCCGTTCTTAAACTGAGGCGCACTTTCCCTAATGAGGACTCCCACCGACAGTGCCCTTCCACTGTTCGGATTTCGTTCTTAGACTGAGAATTTCAGTAAAAATCTGGCGTTATCCAATTCACTCAAAAATGGTGCCAAACTGTTGCAAATTCTCCCCTGCAACTTTTGGCGGTGCAAAAAGCACGTTTTATCATAGACCAAAAAAATCAGCCCTCGGCGCCTTAAACTGCGGAAAAAACTTTTTTTAGAAAAAACACCTAACCCACAGGGTCACAATTGCACCAAAAATCTGACGTTATCCAATTCACTCAAAAATGGTGCCAAATAGTTGGAAATTATCCCCTGCAAGGTTTGGTGGTGCAAAAAGCACATTTTATCATAGACCAAAAAAATCAGCCCGTAGTACCTTAAACCACAGAAAAACGTTGTTTCAAAAAACATCCCTAACCCACGGGGTCACAATTTCACCAAAAATCTGCCATTATTCAATCCACTCAAAAATGGTGCCTGCAAGGTTTGGTTGTAAACCACTAAGAGAAATGTATTATTTTTTTCAAACAGTATATCAAATTTGCTGCATACAAAAATATCAAGACAAAATGCAATCATACCTCAGATTGAATGAGCTTCAGGTTGAGCGCTTTAGGGTTGTGGTCCACGGCAACCAGTGGCGTAGCGTGGGTTGTCAGCACCCGGGGCATGGCAAGTAATTTGCGTCCCCTAACCCGTGGATTTGCGCCCCCTAACCTGTGGATTTGCGCCCCCTAACCCTAACCCCCAGATGTTGCGCCCGGTGCGGCCGGCCCCCCCTGCACCCCCCACGCTACGCCACTGACGGCAACCCGGAAGTAACGGAATGTGTTACTTCCGGGTTTCACCACTCGCACATGCACAGTCAAAATAACGTCATGCGCATGCGCGGAAGCGGCAAATCACGACCTGCGCACGTGCAGATGCGCAGTCGTGGGTTGCATTCGCTTCAGGATGTGAACAGGGCTCCGAAACGGATCCCGTTCGCATCCTGAGGTACCACTGTAAAGGCAATTTGATATCTGCTTGTGATCCACTGGGTTCCAGCACAAAAGGGCCACTGAAAGAAGGGAACCATAAGCCTACCAGCTTCCCAAATAGTATAATATTATAGCTACATAGGACCTGTGGTAGATTACTTTGAAACTCCTCTATGGATTCGTCCTAATGGTCTGTAAATAAGCTAAGACTTGCTGAACCTTTTATCTCAGAGGAAAATTTTACAGCCAGGATTATAAAGGGAGATGCTAAAAATGTGGCGCTGTAATGAAGCACATACAAATAGAATAACATGCTGAACTGTGGTCTTTGGGGAAATACACCCCTGATAATAAGTCCAATATTTATAAGTTAAACTGGAGAGCCGTAGAACAGGAATCTTCTATCAAAATTACATAAAATCTGTGCTCAGCTAACTAGGTCCACTGGTGTGCATTAAGCTTTTAAGCTGTTCTCTGGTGGGAATGGAGCATGAAGCCATGTATCCAACTGAGACGCAGGCCTCGGGAAACAATGTGTGGCAACTTGCAAAGTCTATTTAGAAAAATGATAATAATAAAATGACGGATTTCAGTAGCATAAATTCTCGGGGCATTTGAGTAAGCAGTTATGCACTTCTGGACATTTTATTTACCGTATTTTTTGCACCATAACACTCACTTTTTTTCCTCCTAGAAAGTAAGGGGAAATGTCTGTGCGTGTTATGGAGGAAATGCCTATGGGTGGCATGCCTACGGATTTTCCTCCTCTAAAAACTATGTGCGTGTTATGGTCGGTGTCAGGGAACTGCCATCGGAGCATCAGGTGGTGGAGGGACTCAGGGAAGCTTCCAGCGAGAACAGTGGGGAGGTATCTGAGTCTCCCATAGGGAGACCCACACCTCGCCGGAAACTGTCACGCCGTGAGTCCAGGAGACGCGTTTCCGTTAAGGAGCTCCTTTGCTGGAAACGCTTCCGCAGACAGCCACTGTCGGACTCTACTAGTGACTAGAGCAGACATGTCTGAGGAGCTCCGTCACACACGGAGGTTTGTGGGGTCGCACAAACTCTGAGGGAGCACGTTTTTACGCACAAGCAGCTAATCAATCCCTAACAGCAGTCCGACAGTCTCTGTACGCTGCCTGTGCAAGAGAAAGCATCATGAGCGAACCAACCGGAACCGGAGGAGCGGGGGCTGGAGCTGGTCCAAGCTTGGAAGATAGATACCGAGCGTTGGAGGTCCAACTGGCGCTGCAGACGGCGAGGCTGGAGGAGAGAAGGGCTCAGGATGCAGACAAGAAGGGGAGAGCCACTCAATTCCCCAGAAAGGTACCAGGATTGGTGCAAAAATTTGGGGGGGACCCCAAGGATTACCATGCCTTTAGGACAGAGATGCAATATGCCATTAATGTGCAGTTCGATGAGTTCCCTGATGAGGAATCGCGAGTTGCTTTTGTAATTGGGCATCTTGAGAAAGGGGCGAGAGACTGGGTTCGACCCCTAATGGCAACGCACAATGACATACTAAAGGACACGAGGAAGTTCTTTCGTGCAATGGATATCATGTTTTCCAGCGATATTGAGGAAGGGGCGGTGCGCAGACAGCTAATGGCTTGTAAGCAGGGAAGTCGATCTGTCCGTGAGTACTGGACTGAGTTTACCATGCTGATTCACAGACTGAGTTGGGATTTATCGGCGGCACCCATTCAAATGCTATTTGAAGAAGGTCTTTCTTCGGCGGTGAAAGACGAGCTGTCACGGAGCCCCAGGGCGGAGTCTATGGATCAGCTGACCAAATCTGCGCTGACCATAGGAGCGCGGCAGGAGGCAAGAGCCTTGGAGAGGCGGGAAGGGAGAGGGGAACGTTGGAAGGAGTTCCGCATTCCAGACATTCCTGAGCCAGCTTTCCCGCCGGCAGAGCCGATGGAAATCGGAACAGCGCGCGCGCGCGCATTTTCAAAAACCAGCGAGGGGGCTAAGAAGGAGGGAAAGGGCCCCCGGAAATGCTATCTCTGCCAACAGCCAGGCCACTTTGCCAGAGTCTGCCCCCAGAGGAAGGAATGGCAAGGGATGGTGGGAGCTGTTGAGGGGGGAGAACAGGGGGGAACGGAGCAGGTAAAAGCCAACGCCTGGTTGCCACAATCGGGGCACTGCAGCCAGGCCAAAGAGCAGTGAAAGTGCCCGTGCCAGAAGCTCCTCGACCTGCTCTAGTGATTGAAGTGTCGCTAGAGCTGCAAAATGGGCACCCCCTAAAAATAAAGGCGCTATTGGACTCAGGCAGCTCCTGCAATTTTATGAGCAAGGAGTTTGCTGCTGAACACCAGATACAGACTATCCCTTTAAGCAACCCCCTGCAGGTGACCACGATTGATGGCAGGGAGTTGTTGGGAGGAGGAGTCAGCTTGCAGACTGTCCCAATGATAATGAGGGTGGCAAGGCACACAGAACTGATAGCGTTTAATGTGGCCACCCTGGGAGGCGCTCCCATTATTTTGGGAATGAGCTGGCTAGCTCTACATGATCCGCTGGTTGGCTGGCATCAAAGAGTGGTGTCCTTTGGTTCAGCACATTGCTTAGAACACTGCAAAGGGGAAAAGGGTTCAGCAGGGGCCCAAGCCACCCTAGCAGGGACGGAAGTAATGGAGAAGGTGAAGGTACCACCACAGTATGCAGATCTCAGCGACGTGTTCAGCGAGAAGGAAGCTGACCAACTACCACCTCATAGACCCTTTGATTGCCAGATCAATTTACTCCCTGGAGCACAGCTTCCCGTGGGCAAGTTGTATGCCATGTCAGACAGAGAAATGCAGGAGTTGCGAGGGTTTATTGACAAGAACCTGAAGAGAGGCTTCATCAGAGAGTCCAAAGCAGCAGGGGGTAGCCCAGTGTTCTTTGTGGACAAAAAAAACGCGGACAAGCCGAGACTTGTATGCGATTTTCGGAGGTTAAATGCAGTGACTGAACCGGTGGCTTTCCCTATGCCCAGAATTGATGATATTTTGACCAGGGGAGAGGAAATGGGAGGGGGTGAGGGGGGCCCTGGAGGGGAGGTGGATGTCAGGGAACTGCCATCGGAGCATCAGGTGGTGGAGGGACTCAGGGAAGCTTCCAGCGAGAACAGTGGGGAGGTATCTGAGTCTCCCATAGGGAGACCCACACCTCGCCGGAAACTGTCACGCCGTGAGTCCAGGAGACGCGTTTCCGTTAAGGAGCTCCTTTGCTGGAAACGCTTCCGCAGACAGCCACTGTCGGACTCTACTAGTGACTAGAGCAGACATGTCTGAGGAGCTCCGTCACACACGGAGGTTTGTGGGGTCGCACAAACTCTGAGGGAGCACGTTTTTACGCACAAGCAGCTAATCAATCCCTAACAGTCGGGTGCGTGTTATAGAGCGAAAAATACGGTATTCACAGCTTAATTGTATTTGTATTTCACTTCAATTATAGACTGCTCAGTGGCCAGTGAAGACTGAGAAGGGGGCAGGGCAGGGAGCCTAACTGAATACAGTGAAATGTACTTTATGCAAACCTGCACAGGTAAACTCAAATTAACTTGCAGTGCTGTACATGATTACCTGGGCCTAAGTCCCACTGTGCTCAACAGAACTTACTTCTGAAAAGACGTGCCCAGAAATGGAGATGTTAATGTTAATAATAAGAAGAAGAAGAATAAAGAATAAAAATGGGAGAGCAAAACACAATGATACAATGGCTTTAAAGGTATAAGGTAAAGGGACCCCTGACCATTAGGTCCAGTCACGGATGACTCTGGGCTTGTGGCGCTCATCTCGCTTTATTGGCTGAGGGAGCCAGCATACAGAATGCGTGCTTTAATTTAAAATGCATCTCTGGGTTATTTGTGGGGCATAGGAATTCGTTCATTTTTTTCTTCAAAATATAGTCCGGCCCCCCACAAGGTCTGAGGGACAGTGGACCGGCCCCCTGCTGAAAAAGTTTGCTGACTCCTGTTCTATTGAAATAGAATCACAGACTTACTTGCGGCCAGTTGATACTGGGGGCCTTCCTCTCTGCCTTTCCCTCCAAGTATTCTAAAGCAAAAAGACAGCACAGACGATATCAGTTTTAATCTTCTGCAGCCTAAAAGCAGGTGCCTAAGAACCACTGTCTAAAACATAATTATATTTCCTTCCCCACAATTTCATTACATGGTTCATTAGGTTATTGCCATTGTAATTTCTCTAATTGTGAATGCCCTTTATGTCCTTGAAGGATTGCAACTGTGCTTCAGAATGCTTCTGGTACCTTGCGAAGTGAATCCATGAATGACATGGAACAAATGCATTCAAGTCTTCCATGTAACAGTCCTCTCTGGCTCTGCTCTTTCCTAAGCACAATCTCTTCCTCATCCTTGGTTATCATCTATCCTCTCAGGCTATATGTCAGGCTGCAGGTTATTCTTTCCTGCTTGCTTCTTCCAAATTAGCATATTATTTTTTTGCGTTCTTCACCCATATCTCTTTTCAAGCAGACAATCTCCTAGGTCTCTTCTATCTCTGTGATACCACTGAGTTATTTATAACTACTTTTTTGCTCCCTCCATTTTTATTTTTATTTTTTCAACTATATGGCATCAGTACACAAAATAAACGTTGAATAGTTATATAAAATAAAACTATTCTATATCCACCTTATCTTCCTCTGCTTTTTGTCTCTTTACATCTATCAAATGTTTCCTACCTTGGTTCAAGGTTGCTTTTGGAATATCTGTCATGGCCTTTTTATGTGTACCAGGAGAGAAGGTATTATCCTTCTTATGATTAATGTAACATGAGGTTTGCAAAGAGTTGCTTGGAATAGAATCAAGGTCAAAACACTCTTACCCACTCAAAAGATCCCTGCTTACTTAAATAACTCTCTCTCATTCTCTCTTGTTACCACTTGTGATGAGAATGCTCTTCAAAAACACCACAGTCCATGTCATCCCCTTTCTTTAAATTCCTCCTCCCAAACAACATTTTCTATGAAAGCTTCAACTGAATCCCCATAGTTTTTATCATCAAATGAAATAAAAGTTTATGACAACAACACATTTAGGACTGTAACACTTAAATTAACACTTACCTGCAGCAAGTCCCATTGAACTCAGTTGGGCTGACTTCTGGGTAGATATTTACAGGATAGTACTGTTCATCTGGGAAGGCACAACACATGGTTTTGATGGGAACTGCATCTGACATGACACAGTAACATCTAATCTGTAACTGCTTCTTATCAGATGTCTACACAGTTGCTGAATCTTGGCTAGTCAGAAAGAATCTGTGTGGCCAGGGGTGCCAACTTGAATAAAATAGGGGGGTCAAGTAAGCTGTACCCCGCATAATCAATCACATGATGTGACACATGCACATCTTTTGAATGGCAATGCCCATGTCAGGAATGAGCCAGCTCAAAGCAAAGGTTTGCAACCAACTCCAGAAAGTGACCAGGAATAGAGAGGCTTTGATGATAGTCAGGCAGGGGGGAGCCAGCAGCTGCAGAGTTCAGCTCTTCCTGACCTTGATGGGAAAGCTGAAAAGGCAGTAGCTGAGAGCGGGCTAGAACGTAGTCAAAGCTCGCCGGAAGCATAATCAGGTGCGAAAGAGCTCAGAGATAGCCTCTCAGAAAAGGAGGAGGTGGGAGCTAATCCACGAAGTCTGAGGAGTCGGCAGATGGGAGGGTTGCAAGACAGGAAGCAAAACAAGAGACATAAGGTTCATAAGTTCAATTGCTTCTGGCCACGCCAGAAGGCATCTTCAGAAGGGTCATCTTGAGTGATGATGCCGTAGGCTTTGTTAGAGCCGTCTGGAACTATCTGTTTATTTTTGTAATAAATCCTTTTTAATTAGCTATGCTTACTGTGTTATCAAGCTGCGAACCTGGACTCCTGACAGCCCATCAACTGGGGGGGGGGGCTCAAATATTTTATTGGGGGGGCTGAAGGGACCTCGGCCCCTAGGAGTTGGCTCCTATGTGTGTGGCAGCATTAACCCATCCTTTGGCTGGATCCCTACCCAGCAAGGGATTCTGGTTGACTGAGCCTGTGATTCCCTCTCTAGGTAGATGGTTAATCAAATCTGACTGACTTATTAGATCAAATAATCGAATGGAATCTGCATAATTGATGTAGTCTGTCTACTTTTTCCTGCCCATAGTGAGCATGTAGAAATTTACTTTGTGGTTCGCAATTGAATGTGAGAGTTTGATGTGTGGTGATCTAAGGTTCTTGAATATAAATCAGAGAATGGGGCTTGCTTTATTTTTATTTTTCTCCCCCAAAAATTTACATCCTAATTCTTTGTATGGAAAAGATGAAGCCATAACCATTGTTGGGAAGACTGATGCTTCATTCTCTTTCTTCTGCTTGGAAATAGCCCAAAATTTGGACTCCTGTAATTAAGGGAACAAAGTGCCTTCAGTGTTTTCTTTTCTTCTTTTTCTGCCGAGCATATCATATTTCAGGCTTTTCACACAATCATTTGAAATCATGACAAGGACAAGGTCACTTCTAAAATTGGCTTGCGTTTCACTTTATAGCATGGCTCAAATGAATGGCCTATTTAAACAAATGACAAAAACAGACTGCCAGCCTTTTGGAGCATTGTCGAAAACTCCGGCTTGTTAGCATTCATTTCAAGCATCTGTAAGTAATTTCTAGCTGGTGGTAAAATGGAGGTTTGAAGAAAATGGTATTAGAAACATTTATTCTTTCTGAACAAGGACCTTTCAAAATATTATTTACTTAAAACAAACGTTATTGATGCCACCCATGGAATCACATCCATTTACTAGCACTTGCGCAGGAGATTCCTAAATTCCAAGAGCCAGTGTCAAAAAATGCAAGTCATAAGGATCAATAGGTCTGGCGATCGAGGCACCTTTTAGAAGCTGTGGCCTTTTCTGAAACTGCCAGTTGTATGAGTGATTGTTGGCACTTGGGAAGAAGGGGCATGAGATCCCACAAATAAAATCTATCAGTCAATCCATATTTATTGCGGTCAAAGACCAGACAGCAGAATTAACGACAGCCGCATATACTACATCAGCACCAAGGAGCGGATGCAGTAGACGAAACTGAAAATTCCCTGTAAACTTATTTGCAATAAAAATAACACGCCTTCAGCTAAAATCTATTGTCAAGGCTTTAGGGAATCCTATCTCTCTCATGGTGGGATGCCAAGAAGCAGAAAAACAAGAAGAGTTCTTACCAAGTAGTTTATTCAATATTCACAGAGAGAAACGAAGGAATGTGGTCTTTCTTAGATAATGGCGTTGCTCCAAGTAAAGTCCCACCCCCTCAGTCCCTCCTATTCTACATCACCCCTGCACTGGCTGATCTGTGCTTTCTGCCTCTGAGATTTCTGTTCTAGTACCCTCAAGGCACGCCTGGTTCTGGGAGAAGGGGGGGTCAGGAATGCTTTCAAGAGACACTGAGTCTGTTAGCTGTCTCTCCCCTGGTGCTTCTTCTTCTTCCTGCTACTCTCCCAATATTTCCCAGCTTCTCCCCTCTGCAGCCTCTGAACTATGACCTTCTGCAAACCACTGTTCTAAATCTATACTATCCTCCTCTTCTCAGGAAAGTGTAGGAAGAGAGGGGAGCAGTTCCCACCATCCTCCTCAGTCCAGCCCATGACATCTATGTTCCAGAGTTTAAAATCCGTACTCATTCATTGACCATCACTGTCACCACAGCCTGTCTTGTCCTTGTTGCCATAAAACAGAATTTTGCAACAGGCCTGGTGGTATTCAGATCTTTGTCAGCAAGAAGGTATTTAATGTAGGTTTCCTCTGGGTGACCAGCTAGTTTCCTCCGAATGGCTGAATCTGCTCCCTTCGCTATGGCAGGCAATATAGAAGAGCATGCCCAATGGATTCAATCTCATCAGAATTACGTGGACAATCTCTGTACAACTGGGATATTATGACATCTGCCCTCTCATAATGCAGAAGGGGGGACATTAAAGCGGGCTCTGGAAAATGCCCAACTGTGTTTACAGTTGTCCAAATAAAATATTGGACTCAACATTTTCGGTTGACTGACTGATTTGCATGGCAGCATAGTACTTTCATCTGTTTCCCTTAATCTCATTTATGAGAGAATCACACAGGGATGCTGACCTCCCTCCAGCCGCATTGCTGGGCCTACCGGCAGGATTGGGATAGCAGGAGCTATTGGGATAGCAGATTCGTCCTAAATCAACTGAAAAAACGCAGACAACAAATTTGTTGTTGACCAGTGTAATGTGTCAGGGACTGGAGGAATGCAGGAGAGCACCTCCCCCTTCTCCTGAACCTCCCCAAGAAAAGGAGGACAGTATAGATCAGGGGTCAGCAAACTTTTTCAGCAGGGGGCCGGTCCACTGTCCCTCAGACCTTGTGGGGGCTGGACTATATTTTTTTTGGGGGGGGGAGAATGAACGAATTCCTATGCCCCACAAATAACCCAGAGATGAATTTTAAATAAAAGCACACATTCTACTCATATAAAAACACCAGGCAGGCCCCACAAATAACCCAGAGATGCATTTTACATAAAAGGACACATTCTACTCATGTAAAGACATGCTGATTCCTGGACCGTCCGTGGGCCGGATTTAGAAGGCGATTGGGCCAGATCTGGCCCCCGGGCCTTAGTTTGCCTACCCATGGTATAGATTTACAACGGTGGTATGCAGAGGGTCACAGCTCAGAGACAGAAGAGGGGCAAAGCTGGGAGATAATGGGAGAATCAGAGCAGGAACAGCTGGCTGACACTTTCATACTAGAGAGCATTCCACACCACCCCTTCTCCCAGAACCTGGTGAGCAGAGAAAGTAGACCAGAGAGCTAAGAGACAATTGGCCTAGGCAGCCACTGTAAGAGGGGTGGAACTCTTGACAATTGAGAAGGGAAAGGGGGGAGGATATTACTCAGAGCAACACCATTACAAAAGAGGCTGCGTTTCTATGACTCTCTCTATGAATATTGAATAAAAGGCATTGGTAAGAGCTTCTTGGAAAATTACTGGCAGCCTGCCTAGAGGGAGGGGGATCAGATTCCCTGAAGCCTGAGATGGTGTTGGGCAGCTCCTTGGACAATATGCACTCAGTGGTCCATCCCTCCAGGTGGAACCATCTCCTTGTTACTATCTCCACTATCTGTCTCCTGCTTGGTCCAATGTGCACCATTGCCCAGAAGAAGAAGATAAAACTGATGGAGGCTGCTACTCCATCTCCTTGCTCTTGCCATTGGAGATCATGACATTGGAGATCATTGGAGATCCATGATCATTGGAGCAAGTGAACAGGCAGCAACAGCAAAGCAAAGATCATGAAAATTAATCAATAAAGAAGCAAACTGAGCTTAACTGAGCTTTAAAAGTGGGAGCATACAATTCTGGTCTACTAGTTTAAATCCTAAAAACTAGATCCAAAAAAAGGGAGGGGGGACACTCATTGGACGTGATGACACATGCAGTAAAGAACATTGCTGTCTTTAGTATATAATTTCCTTGCATATAATATAATTTCCTTGCAGAGTTCATGCCATCAATAAGAGCCCTTAGCTGCATATTCATCAATGAAAGTTTTGGCAGGTATATACTGAACGTGCATCCAATGATGGAATCAGAAGCCAGCAAAATGGAGCTCTCTTTATTATTATTATTGGATTATTCATATCTCAGTTAAGCTTCCTCTGCAGTAATTAAAGGCTAAGGCATTCATCTAGAGGATAAATCATTCCAGCAAAAATAGCAAGATTAATATATGAGAGTAGGAAGGAGCCGAGAAGCGGGGGGTTGACTACGCAAATAGATAAGTTGTTTGACTTATTTATATTTTTTCTATTAGGCATTAGATGGTACAAAGGATTAGGGAAATTACTTGGGATAAGAGATGATGAATACTGTCTTCTGGTGTCAAATGACTTTCAGGACAGAAGTTAATTGAACTGTTTATCAAAGTGTAAGGTCATAAGCAACATTACAGTTAGAGGACTTTGACATAAAATGAGAAGGCTGTTTTATGTCTAACCAGAAAAACACAGTACTGTAATTTTATTTATTCTTTTTAATTTTTAGTACATTTTATAATCAAACAAGAAACTACAAGAATACTTACAAGAATAAGCAGCCGATCAGCTACTGTATCGATACAGAAGATTTTTTAAAGCTGCTTTACTGTGGTCAACAAGACAATTGTCAGCGGAATCACTATATTTGCCAGTGATGGAAAGGCACATGCTCTGAATGAGAAACTGAAATATTTGATCATGAGGTAATCCATTGGACTGCATGCCAAGTTAACACAAATCATTACACATGGTTGTAATAGACAAGGTGAGACAACAGAATCATGACGTTTATCTTCGATAGGGGTGTTTAATATGCAGTGGCTGGAATCCAAAGACAAGAGGAGGCATAAGAGAAAACAAGAAACAATACACAGCCAATTCCTTGCTTGCTTTATACTTTGCGAGAGTTACTGCTGCCAAAGATACAACCTGCCTTTTGCACCGAACAGTGCTGCATTCATTCTTCAGAAAGGTAGAAGTTTGCTGAAATGATCCATAGTGATTAAAAAAAAATGTTTAAAAGTACTTCCCCAAAAAACCCAGAGTCCTTTCTGTTGGGGATAATTCTGACTGAAATTCCCAGGTGTCAAAAAAGGTTATTTATGTATGCTACTACTGCAGCCCGTGTTTAGTTAGCCCAAAAATGTAAAACGAGCAAGGACACAACTAAAGAAGAATGGCAACTTCAACCGATGGAATATGAGCAGCTTGCAGGCTTAACATATAGAATAAGAGAACCAGAAAAACATACGTTTAGAGAAGACTGGAAAATGTTTATTGAATATGTGGGAAATATTTGTGTACAGCTGAAAACGCTGGCAGCATTAAGATAAATTCAACAGTGTAAATAGGTTTTGATAGATGCAATAATGGAATGCTGAATGGTATAGTTTTTTGTAAAATATGAAGGGATTTATGATATGTAAAATGAACCATGGAAAGAGAAGGGAAGTCATTGATATCTTAAGGATGTAAAATGGGTATTTTAAATTGTAAAACAGAATATCATCATCATGAATCTTTATTACGGTCCAGAGGCCGAACAAAAAACAGAATATATACACACACACATATATATATAGACACATACATACATACATACAAGCTGACTTTTGCACCAAACAGTGCTGCATCCCTTCTTCAGAAAGGTGGAAGTTTGCTGACATGGGGTTATTTATTCTCTGTGGACACCACCTTTTCCTCTTTCCTCACATGAACATGCTTCTGGAGTCCATTATCTCTTACCTTCAAAGCAAGTGGCATGCTGAAGAATATCCAGGAGTATCTTAGCACCCAGGCAGCACCCTATCATCTCACATGAACAGCACATTTTAGCTGGGATGCTCTGGCAATAAAACATACTTTTGTACAGGGATTGTGAGGGATTGTCGGGAAGGACTGTGAAGCGGTACAGAGATCACAAAACAGTACGGAATGAAGAGTGCTGTGACAGTTACTGCAACTTACTAAGCAAAACCAAAATATATGGGGATAAGTGGGGTGAAGTTTTAACAAAAGGTATGTTAAGCAGGGAATCTGTCTGTGGCAAAGGATTTATATTGTTCCGAGTTTGGGGGTGGAGGAGCTGTATGTCTGAGTTTCTTCCAATCCCTGGATCCAGCAGGGATTCAAATTGCTGGAATAGCCAAGCTTGGTTATATTTGGTATCTGAAGAAGTGTGCATGCACACGAAAGCTTATACCCAGAACAAACTTTGTTGGTCTCTAAGGTGCTACTGGACAATTTTCTTACTTCTCATTTTTTTAATTTATTTAGTTTGGCTTGGGTAATGGCCCAAGTATGAGTTGTTAAGGTAACAAAGGAAACGGCTCTGGGCCAGAGGAAAAATGGGTGGGGCCTCTCCATCAACTGTCTAGTTATTAGTTAGAAAGACAAAGAGTTGAGTTGTGTGAGTGAGTGAGCAAGAAGCTGCAGACTGCTGGGCAGTGGAAAGATGGAGCCTTGCCTGATTATTTCTGCTGTGGCTATGGGAGAAGCAAGACCCTCTTTGGGAGTTACTGCTATGAGCCCCTTCATCGTAGACTCAGGTTGTATATACGTGTAAATAAACCATATATCATCAAGATATCACCATCTCTGCTGTCCATCATTCTGAGGAAACAACCCTGGATAAAGGCCTGGAACCCCTGGGATTTCTCACCTCTTGAAGATTAGGGTGACGTGTATCTATACCTTGTTTAATCAGTGTACAAAAAAATTGTTAAACGAATACAATCAATAAAATCAATTAATATTAATCATAAAACCGGAAAACTACCTTAAATATATGAGGGAAAACCAGTAGGTCTGTGTAAGCTGCATTGAAAAGTCTTGACCTCTGTGTCATGTAAACTGCTAATCTATTAGACTTGGTAATTAAGGATAAAACTTTAATATCACAAGTGGTCTGTCAGCCAGGGACTGGCATTACCATTCAATAATTAGAAAAAGATGAGGAACTGTGATCTCAACCAAAGTCCACTAGAAGTAATTTGCTGAACATCTCTTGTGAGTTTATTATTTTTTTAATAAAAAAAAATCCCACCTTGATTATATATTTAATCTCCAAACCAAGCAGTTTGCTTATGCTATCATACTTTGTGGAGATTTAACTTTACACAACTGAGCAAAGTCAGATGGAGTTCTCAGAGATCAAACATCAAAGACTTTCTCGCATGTACCTTCCCAATGGGTAGAAAGTTGATAAGAGGGGATTCTTGTGGCTTTCATTTACTTCACAATTCAAATATAGTGCAGCTGGGGACCGAATCTGCATCCTATTTACTAGTAGGTCATCTGGGGAATTAAAGATTTGGAAGGGTGATAAGAGTTTATCACACCAGAACAGTCCCCGCTTCCAAGGCAAAGGACAAGCATGCTAGCAAAGAATACTTTAGGGAAAAGTTGTTGGCCTGTTTTTAAGAGAAGAAAATGGAGCCAAATTGCCCCTTTGAGACTGTATAGGAACTTAAGCTTCTGGCAGTGCCAAAGTTTGAAACTGGTGGTGATGGGTGTTGCAGAAGTAGATATAATGGTTTGCCCACTGAGCTTATTACAAATCGAGTCCAAACTCCACAGAAATTCAGGCACGACTCATAATGAGCTTTCCCTGAGCCATCACTCTGCCACCACTAGGATTCCACATCTCTTTCCTTAAAATTTGGCAATGTAGATTGCCAAAGTGGTTGATACTGCCAGAGTGGTTGATATAGACCCACACAAACATCGGGTTGATGGGACTGGACAGTGTTGACAGAGCAACAGGAGCTCACCCTGTCAAACTGCCGACCTTCTAATCACCAAGCGCAAGAGGCTCAGTGGTTTAGACCACAGCGCCACCCGTGTCCTGCCAACCTAGCAGTTCAAAAGCATACCAGTGCAAGTAGATAGATAGGTATCGCTGCAGCGGGAAGGTAAACAGCATTTCCATGCGCTCTGGTTGGACACAAAAGTTTAGTCATGCTGGCCACATGACCCGGAAAGCTGTCTGTGGTCAAACACCAGCTCCCTCGGCCTGAAAGCAAGATGAACGCCACAACCCCATAGTCACCTTTGACTGCACTTAACCGTCCAGGGTCCTTTACCTTTACCTTTTTTGTGTCACCATTATATCACAACAGTATGTGGGTGGCACTGTGGTCTAAACTACTGAGCCTCTTGGGCTTGCTTATCAGGAGGTTGGTTGTTTGAATCCCCATGATGGGGTGAGCTCCCGTTGCTCTGTCCCAGCTCCAGTGCAAGTTTACTACTATTGCTGCTATTAAAATTTGAATACTGCCCTTCATTCAAAGACCACAGGACAGTTCACAACATTACAACATGAAAACACAAAATATATGAGACTCTTAATTTCAGGGTCATGGATTTGAGCCCCACATTGGGCAAACAATTCCTGCATTGTAAGGGGTTGGGCTAGATGACCCTCATGGTCCCTTCCAAACTCGATTCTCTGAGTCTCTAATTCTCTGAAACCTATCTCCCTCCTCCCATGGGTTTCATCTATTCTTTCACACATCACATTCGTGCACATGCAAATACCATTCTGCCTCAACCACATTTGAAACCTCCCATGTACTCACACAAACATATACCAGCCGATATCCAAAAAGATGACATCCATTCACGTTCCTGCCCTGGCTTCAATCCACAAATATCCACTGGCTTCTGTTGACTCTCTTCCAAAGGTGAACTTCCATCCACAAACATCAGTCTGCTTTAGCCTTGTAGCCTCCAACCAACTTCTGAATCCAAAAGCCACTGGTTTCCATCCACCAACATCTGCCAGCTTATCTTAGGTCCATCATGAGACGTCCACCAGTTTCCAACCACAGATACCAGCAGCCTTCAAGCAAGCAAACTTGCCTTATTATCACTCCCTAGCATCCCACTGCCAGAGGATTGCCTCCTTCCATTCACCAGTTTGCCTCCTCCAAGTGGAAGAAACCTGGGCAGTGCTGAATGCCACATCCATTGCCAGGTGTGTCCTGCTGGAAACAGAAAAGGGCTTTCCCCTTGGCCTGCCTTTATATCCACTCAGTTGCCAAGTGCTTTTGTGACATCACAAGAAACCCACAGCCCATGGCAACAGCTGGGGAGGCATCGTCTTCATTGCTTTGAGCCTCACAATGGCAGGTGGACCTATCAGTGATTGTGTGCTTGTTTATTCGGGACACGGGTGGTGCTCTGGTCTAAACCACCGAGTCTCTTGGGCTTCCCAATCAGAACGTTGGCGGTTCGAATCCCTGCGACAGGGTGAGCTCCTGTTGCTGTGTCCCAGCTCCTGCCAAGCTAGCAGTTTGAAAGCATGCCAGTGCAAGTAGATAAATAGGTACCGCTGCGGTGGGAAGGTAAGTGGCATTTCCGTGCTCTCTGGTTTTCATCACAGTGTTCTGTTGCACCAGAAACAGTTTAGTCCTGCTGGCCACATAATCCAGAAAGCTGTCTGCAGACAAATGCTGGCTCCCTTGGCCTGACAGCGAGATGAGTCCATTTGACTGGACTTAACCATCCAGGGGTCCTTTACCTTTACCTTTATTTTACAGTGGGTAAATAAAGAAAATGAGGGTCAAAGGGTCCTGTGTTGGAAGAAAAGTTTATGAGGTATGAATGCACCTTCCTTGCCAATGAGGAACCTTTGTGCTTGATAAAATGTTACCACAATACAATAGTATTCTCAGATGATTCTGCTTTATAAGAAAGAAAGAAAGAAAGAAAGAAAGAAAGAAAGAAAGAAAGAAAGAGTTGTAAAGTTTCACTTTTTAAACAATTACAGTATTTGTTACAGTATCCAAATAATGATTCCCAGATCCCTCATTCATTCCCCAAAGATGCCAAGATATAAAAGCAAGCTGCCTTCAAAGAGCTTTAAAGTAGTTTTTCCAAGGAGATTTTGGGTTTCGGTTGGTGACGACTTTGTAAATTCATCAAGGGACCAATGAACTCAGAAGTTTGGGAAGCTCTGCTGTAGATGATGTGGGGCTTCAGTTCTCACCACATATACATTCAAGACAACAGTTTCATGGGAACTGAGCAGAGCACAGTGACATCACAGTTCCTTGCAGTACAAGGGCGATTTCACACAATAAAAATAGGCCCTCCCACCTCCTTCCCAAAGCTGGGAAAGAGCTAACTAGGCTTTGGGAAGGAGGTGGGAGGACTCTAGGACCTTGTCAGAGCCTCCTGCTCCCTTCCCAAAGTTCAGAGCCTGGCTTAGCGGGCTCTGAGATGGTGCCTCCTTGTCTCAGCATCCCGTTCATGTGCACTGCTCACACAGCTCAAACTTCACCAGTCTACTTCGCTTGTAAGGTCCACTGGGTTGGATGGAATTATTATCAAATGCCATGATTTTTTAAAAGTGTAAGGGAATAGCTACTATTCTTGGCAAGCAAAAGTAATTATTTTCTGACTTAAATGTGTTACACACACACACACACACACACACACACACACACACACACACACACACAGTGCTATGTCATCTAGAGGGAAACTTTTAAAAACCAGTGAAAATAAGGAGGGAAACAAGGAGGAGGAATCTCTGGTGCAACATTAGAAGGAAAACAGTTCAGGAGACATGGAATGAGATTGCAGCCACAAATGGACCCTAGACTGCAGAATGCCCCCTGTGCATTAGCCCTAGGCACAGAGGGAGCAAGTAAATTGGGCTACTCTGAATATACTGACATCTGTAGCATCCACAGCACAGAAGGTGGTGCCCTGATACAGCTTCATCAGCAAATAGAGGCAGCTTCAGTCTCTCATGTGCCACATCAGTTGTGCCTATTAATTTGAATTTCTAGCCCACTGTAGGCACATTAAGCCCATTAAAACATAGCCAGTGACTATTCAGTGCATTATAGCACTCTCCTGGCTGCAGAAGAAAGGCAGAAAGGAGTCTGACTCTCTGAACTGAATGACATAATTGTTGAGGGAAATGCAATCATAATGTGCTGCCCCCTTCCCAGTTCTCCTTGCTACATCATTAAGATTAGGTTCACTTAGACTAAAGTATTGCAGCTCCATCTATAATGCAGCCAAATGTCTCCAGTCCCATCACCAGGATATTCTCTCTTAGACCAATTATGTGTTGTGCAATTGCTTTGTACAATCCTTCAATGTAGTACCAGGTGACAGCAGCTGAGATCACTGTCCCACCTGCCCCCCCCCCCCGGCCACACACACATTTTAAATTATAGATATGCAAAGGTAAAAGTAAAGGACCCACGGATGGTTAAGTCCAGTCAAAGACGACTATGGGGTGCGGTGCTCATCTCAATTTCAGGCCCAGGGAGCCAGCGTTTGTCCACAGACAGCTTTCTGAGTCATGTGGCCAGCATGACTAAACCGCTTCTGGCGCAACGGAACACTGTGATGGAAACCAGAGCGCACGGAAACACCGTTTACCTTCCTGCCACAGTGGTACCTATTTATCTACTTGCACTGGCGTGTTTTTGAACTGCTAGGTTGGCAGGAGCTGGGACAGAGCAATGGGAGCTCACCCCATCACGTGGATTCAAACCACCAACCTTCCGCTCAGCGAGCAGGCTCAGTGGTATGGACCACAGCGCCACCCGCTACACGTACAAAAAAACCTCATAAATACATACTATATAAACTATCACAAGACACTACAAAACAAGTTTACTCATAATACTTCAGTGACCAATTCATAACCTTTCTGGTTTTTCATATTGTGTACAAAATAACTCAATGATCTAGACTCATCACAATATAGTCACACCAATAAAGCAAATACTCTATACATGTTAATACCCATATTAAATTGTCCTTTTGTATAATAAATAAATGGCATCCAACACTGCTCAGGGCTTGTTTTTCTGTTTACTTCACATGACTGAACCGTTTTTGTTAGTTTACCTATTGATGCAACACATTCTATAGGTTGTTAGTCCTTTCCTTTCCAGAAACTTTCTGTTTCTGTCCAATCCTATTCAAGCAATGACCAGCATTTTGTTTATTGTTCCAATAAGACCTCCAGAGAAAACGGGCAAGAATTTTTCTTTTATAGAAGAAAGTACATGGATGGATGGAGAGATGAGCCGACAGATATCTATTTTCCAAGATACAGTTCTTGAGGCAAAGGAGTGGTGACGTTTGACAGGTTTTTAATCTACCCATTTGTGGTAATTCTGACAGCCAAAAGTTCCAGCAATGAAGTGTACCTGAAAATGAAAAGTACTGCCATCTGTTCTCTGCAGTCCATAAGAAGGCAGGTTTCCAAATACTGATCTCATCTCCTCCAGTGTCAACAGAATTTCCTAAGATTTAATGAAGGACAGATTTTGACCTGGAATACATGTGTGGCACATTGTCGCTCATCGTTTCTAAAAATTTGCTAATAGCTGTAAACGCAAATGAAGTCATTTGTGATTACGAAACCAATTTTATCAGAGTCAAATTTATGTTCTCCTCTAGGGCACTCATATGGGAGGCTGATGACTGGAGAGACAGAGACATTCTCAGTGTTTTCATGCCACAGCGATTGTACCACTATAATCTTATATAACACTTGTTGTGTACTTTAACACACTCCTACACTTTGAGCATCAATGGGAAAAAGGAATGACAAACAGATCCCACCCATCTCTAATCTTGAGATGTGCATATAAAACATCTTGCTTTCATCTGGTTAACTAAGCATAAAACTATTAGAGTATCAAACATGATAATCTCTCATCACACTTGTTAAGAAACAGCTCCACAGTTTTCTAGATTATTCATTCCTTTAGCAGTAATAAAATAAATATCTGGGAACAACTCCATATGTCACTTTCCTTCAGAAGAGTACCTTCAGTTCGATAGCATTCCCAAGGAAGAGAAGATATTTAGAGAAATTTGAACTAAAACGCTGGTGATTTTTCAGGACACCTTAAATATATATATATCATGCACACAAATTGTGGAAATGTGGAGAACCCAACTTAACATTAGAAAACTGAGAGAAAACAGAATTGACCAATTCCGCCTTCCCCAACCCCATAAATGGAAGCTGGCATATTGAAGAAAAGTGCTTGCAGACTTAGGGCAGATCCATACCATACAATTAAAGCACACCCAATGCAGGCTGAAATCCCATGGTTTCTGCCCCAAAGGTATTGGGAACTGTACTTTGTTAAGGTGCTGGTAACCTTGGTGTTATCAGCACCATGCTCTAACCAACTCAAGCCCCATCGTTATATGGAAAAGAAGCAAAACAACCAGCCAATTTGACCTGTGGGGAAATTCCTTATTGATTCCCTAAATGAGGCCCAGATCCTGTTTGAGCAAAGCGAATCCCCTTCGTCACTCCAATAAAACATGTTTTTGGCTGCAGCCTTATGTAACAGAACATCCTGTCTCTAGTTAATTGTGGCACTCAGTGATGTCCCAGAGGAAAAATGGGGAGAACCACAACCATCTGCAAAAAGGGAAGGGAAAAGGCCTGGCTGGGCCAATGAGTTACAACAGAAGCCACCAGACTGCTATGGCATGCACGAGTCTGATAAGGGACAAATGTATTCAAATTCCTTAAAAGGATTATCGGCCCCTGTAGCGGCTGCTGATCTCTGTAGCTTGTTGGTATTTGCAGACCAGCCTTTCTACACTAAGAACGCCCAGCAGCCTCGGAAGCCAGGCACAGAATGCTGCATATTTGCGAGCATAACCAAATCAATATTTGGAAACTTGTCTGAGAGCTGTCTTCATATTATGATTACTAGTCAAATCTTTTAGGAGGATGATAAGTTTATCTGGATCTTTTTCTGATAATCATCTGAGTAGTTCTTCAGTGAAAAACTTGAAAACAAAAAAATTACAAATCAGCAGTGGACCTCTAGATACTATGAATGAAGTCCTATTGCCCCTGGGAGGCATCCCAGAAGCCATATAATGCATAAGGTTGCGCTCTTTGAAAGGTGTGTGAGAGAGAGCGCGCTGACATTAGTGAGGGAGACTAATGATTGAACGACATTAGTTTTTTTAAAAGTGTTTTAAATACATTATAACACCACGACACCAGATGGCACTGTAGAGCTCCGTCTTTCGGCAACGTGATTTCCCATTATGACGTTTACAACGTGTTTTTCTGAAACTTTTTTTTTTAATGTGTCTAAAGGTAAAGAACCCCTGACAGTTAAGTCCAGTCATGAATGACTCTGGGGTTGCGGCACTCATCTTGCTTTACTGGCTGAGGGAGCCAACGTTTGTCTGCAGAGTTTTTCCAGGTCATGTGGCCAGCATGAGTAAGCCGCTTCTGGTGAAACAAGAGCAGTGCATGGAAACACTGTTTACTTTCCCACCGGAGCGGTACCTATTTATCTACTTGCGCTAGTGTGCTTTTGAACTGCTAGGTTGGCAGGAGCTGAGCAACGGGAGCTCACCCCGTCACGGGGATTCGAACCACCGAGCTTTCAATAAGCAAGCCCAAGAGGCTCTGTGGTTTAGACTACAGTGTCACCCATATTATATGTCCAGATCCAGCCTAAATGTTCAATTCCCTATTCCTGTCTCTGGTGCAACTCCTGTGGCTCTTTCCTTACTAACACAAAAGAAACCAATATTGGTAGGGGGAATAGGCGTGTTGAGGACAATAACAGTGAGCTCTGGGGTTTCTTTTAACAAAAACTGGGAAAGGATGGATGAGTATTCACTTCTGCCCTGCCAGCAACAGCCCAGCAGGGCACTGGATGAGACGGAGGCACTCTTTCCTCTCTCCCCATACCCACAACTTTACAATTGGATTGAAATAAAGTTATTACAGCACTTCCCTAGCTCAGTGCTGAAGGCAGAACCTATTTTCACAAGAATTCTAGCTCACAGCAATCCAAGTGAAAAAGTACCGCATGTAGTAGAGAGGGAGAGTTTTCCCCATTCCCCCCCCCCCGACATGGTCTTGCTGAAAATGCGCCTCCCTGGAGCTGCTATTTGCATCAGGAAGAACGCTTCCAACGGAAGGTGAAGATAGTAAGAATCAAGGCTGGAATGAACCAATGAGAAGCAAGACACAATATCATGCACAGTTGTCACCTTGAATTTAACTATTGTCTTCTGTTTGTTTGTTTGTTTGTTTTTAAATTTTTATTGGTTTTACAGATTTTTTAAACATAAACAAACACATAAAAAACAAACACACACGTATAATTTCATAACATTTTTTCTTAAACTTCTTTTCCGAGACTCCCCCATACCCCCCCTTTCTGCATCCCAATGTCCAAAGTATTTTTTAGCAACTTCTAAATATGCCTTTCCAACCTCTGTCATCTTAGTTATCTCTATAATCTGACCTTATATCACTGTATCCTTTTGTTCCTGAAAACCACAACACTCTAACATTCATTAAGTTTATAATAGTCCTTAAGATAACTTTTGAATTTTCTCCATTCTTCTTCCACCGTCTCTTTTCCTTGGTCACGGATTCTGCCTGTCATCTCGGCCAGTGTCATATAGTCCATCACTTTCATCTGCCATTCTTCCAGGGTGGGTAGATCTTGTGTCTTCCAATACTTTGCGATGAGTATTCTTGCTGCTGTTGTGGCATACATAAAGAAAGTTCTATCCTTCTTTGACACCAATTGGCCGACAATGCCCAAGAGAAAGGCCTCTGGTTTTTTGAGGAAAGTACTTTTGAGTACCTTTTTCATTTCATTATAGATCATTTCCCAGAAAGCCTTAATCTTTGGGCATGTCCACCAAAGGTGATAGAAGGTACCTTCAGTCTCCTTACATTTCCAACATTTATTATCGGGCAAGTGATAAATTTTTGCCAGCTTGACTGGGGTCATGTACCACCTATAAATCATTTTCATGATGTTTTCCTTTAAGGCATTACATGCCGTAAATTTAATACCGGTGTTCCATAACCATTCCCAGTCAGCTGACATAATGTTATGACCCACATCCTGTGCCCATTTGATCATAGCCGATTTGACTGTTTCGTCCTGTGTATTCCATTTCAGCAACAAATTATACATTCTTGATAAATTCTTATTGTCTTCTGTTTGTTACTTATTTTCTACTTAAACCCGCCACTGATATTTAATTCTTTACATGGAAGGGAACCTGTTTTGTGCATGCTCACACCATTATAATGAGTGGGCCTTTTAATCTACTTGAATTCCTTGTTCCTTTAAAACATTATTTGGTGGCAGGTGTAATTAAGGATTTGTGGGATACGTTAATTTTAAATGCTAATCTGCTCTGATCTGTGAAACCTATCAGTGTCTCCTGAGCACCGCATCATTGAATCAGGAGAGCTGAGATACGGCACTGCGAGATTGAAGCACTTTTAATTCGGTCTTGTTGACCTTCCAGTGGCAATTTGAGAATGGCTGAAAAATGAACCCTTCAATGATAAGGCTGACTGTCACTGAAATTTAATTGTCCCCGGCGTTGGAGTGATTAGTTTTAGGGCCTTCCCTTGTCAATGCTTGAGCTGGCGTTGGTGGCATCAATAAACAGAATACTTTATCAGCTCTGACAGTTATGCCTGAGAGCTATGATTTAAGATAAACCTGTTTGCTGGAGAGAAACACTTTGGATCCTATTGGTGTTTGGTTTTGTTTTTACTTTCTTGACTTCTAGGAAGTAGTAGTTCTGGTCCAGAGTTTGCTCTCCATGCTTCCTGCATCCTTGCAACCAGTAGCTAATTCCTGCGCTTAAAGGTATAAATGGGAAAACAAACAAAATGTCAAGGCTCATTATGGGAGAAAACACCAGACTTTAGTCCATAGCAAACTGAGTGGTGACTTTTACAAATTATATATACGTATATAAAATCCATCGCATGTCTACACACTCTGGTAAGCTGCTGAAAATTCAGGTGGATCTTCACACAGGAGGAAAAACCCTCTATAAATAAGTCAGAAATTAGATCAGGTAAAAAAACTATGGGAAATCACATAGAATTTTTTTCTGCTCTCTGGTGTCTTCTGGTGTGGCATGTTTATATCGCATTCAAATCGTTGTTTCTTTACTAGCGTAGCTGAATCCTTTATTGGGTATAACAGATACCTCACAGACAGACATATTGCACCATATTCATCACTCCTGATCTAGACATTTGTGCAGAAGCAGCTTGTTCGGTGTAGTGGAGTTGTTGCATTAGCTTTCTGATCAACATTATGCTTACTTAGAGGGAAATGGAAGAAGCTAGGCAGTGTGGAGGTCAGTGCAGGGCAAACACACCAGCAGAGGCAATCTGATATTCCTGCTGGTGGATTTGCACTGCACCAATCTCCCCATCAAGACCGAATTAAAAGACGCCTGCTTCTTGGGAGAAAAGCAATGACAAACCTAGACAGCATCTTAAAAAGCAGAGACATCACCTTGCCAACAAAGGTCCGTACAATTAAAGCTATGGTTTTCCCAGTAGTGATGTATGGAAGTGAGAGCTGGACCGTAAAGAAGGCTGATCGCCAAAGAATTGATGCTTTTGAATTATGGTGCTGGAGGAGACTCTTGAGAGCCCCATAGACTGCAAGAAGATCAAACCAATCCATTCTGAAGGAAATCAGCCCTGAGTGCTCACTGGAAGGACAGATCGTGAATCTGAGGCTCCAATACTTTGGCCACCTGATGAGAAGAGAAGACTCCCTGGAAAAGACGCTGGTGTTGGGAAAGATGGAGGGCACAAGGAGAAGGGGATGACAGAGGACGAAATGGTTGGACAGTGTTCTTGAAGCTACCAGCATTAGTTTGACCAAATTGTGGGAGACAGTGGGAGACAGAAGTGCCTGGTGTGCTCTGGTCCATGGGGTCACGAAGAGTCGGACATGGCTAAATGACTAAACAACAACAACAGTCTCCCCACCACCTTGGTCCATCCTGCAACCCACCAGCTTGGGAGTGTAACAGCTCTGTCCAACCCAGAAAGTTGCATCTCCATCTGTGCTGTGCCCTGAACAATATGGCTCAAGCCCTCTCAACAGTCTCTGCAATAGCCCTTGAAGTGTTGGCCCAGGGTGGTGGTAACTGGGCTCTGCTTCAGAGAGGGACACCATGCAAAGATAACTGCAGTGAATGGGCTTTGTAGAGCAGTAAGTGCCGTGTGGATACCTCACCTCACTCTTAGTGCTATGTGTATAATTATTCGCCGATAAACTTGATCTGAACCACCTCCTTTATTGTTGGGCAGATGAAGGACACCCTTAAAATGTATGCAATGCCTCTGGCAGAGCCAGTAAATTATCTGTGCTCTCCTCTGGAGTGTCTAATAAATATAATAAGCATGATGATTAATCTAATCACCGAGTTGATAAGAAGCGGTAAACAATCCAGAATCCAAATGAATGCTTTTTGTCTTTTCTGGGACGGGGGTGGGAAATTTGATATCTAGTGTGCTCATTTTACCAGCTGGCAAAACAATAGAGTTCCCCATTTCATTATGTTTTTTTAAGATGCAATTATAATTGAGATATTCATACAGGTTTCACCAACGAGATGAAGAAAATTGCAAACGCTTCCCCCTCCGCAAGTCAGCATATACTAAATTAAAATCCATTGTCATAAATTCATTTCAGTTACATTTAATTCCGTGGTATTGTGGCGTGGGCGTTTTTCCTTGGAGTCGCAAATTTCTTATTAAACTCTTTTCCTATCCCCCCCCCCCCAAGATCCATCATTCCTCTGGATCACTCGACTACATAAATGGAAGAATACTCCATTTGACACGTGTCTTCCTGATAGTGTTATGAAATCCCAAACCTAATCTTAAGAGCAAAATCCATGTTAACTGTCACCAAATTTCCCTCTCTGCAAAATTTTCCTTGGTTTTGCTTTATGGGGTGTTGCTTCAATCTTAGCAGTACATACAATTCAACTGAGGGCCTGGAAGAATTTCAGTTTTCAACTGAGAATCCTACAAGGCAGAAGGGGGCAGGGAGATGCTCTGCTGCATTAGGTTGTATCCACAGGCTTGTGAAACTAACCTTCACTGTAGCCTTTGTCATCCTGCACAAAAGACGTTCCACAAGCCGGTGTAATTGCTGTGATATAGGTAAAGGAAAAGATAAAGGACCCCTGGACAGTTAGGTCCAGTCAAAGGTGACTATGGGGTTGTGGCGTTCATCTCGCTTTCAGGCCGAGGGAGCCGGCTTTTGTCCACAGACAGCTCTCCGGGTCATGTAGCCAGCATGACTTAAACCGCTTCTGGCACACCGGGACACTGGGATGGAAACCAGAAAGAACGGAAATGCCATTTACCTTCCTGCTGCAGTGGTACCTATTTATCTACTTGTACTGGTGTGCTTTTGAACTGCTAGGTTGGCAGGAGCTGGGAAACAGCAACAGGAGCTCACCCCGTCGCAGGGATTCAAACCACTAACGTTCTGATTGGAAAGCCCAAGAGGCTCAGTGGTTTAGGCCACAGTACCACCCATGTCCCAAATAAACAAGCACACAATCACTGATAGGTCCACCCACCACTGCGAGGCTCAAAGCAATGAAGACAATGCCTCCCCAGCTGTTGTCATTGGCTGTGGGTTTCTTGTGATGTCATAAAAGCACTTGGCAACTGAGTGGATATAAAGGCAGGCCAAAGGGAAAGTCCTTTTATATTTCCAAGAGGACACACCTGGCAATGGATGTGACATTCAGCACTGCCCAGGTTTCTCCCACTTGCAGGAGGCAAAGTGGTGAACGGAAGGAAGCAGTCCTCTGGCAGTGGGATGCTAGGGAGCAATAATAAGGCAAGTTTGCTTGCTTGAAGGCTGCTGGTATCCGTGGTTGGAAGCTGGCGGATGTCTCATGATGAACCTAAGAGAAGCTGGCAGATGATGGATGGAAGCCAGTGGCATTTGGATTTGGAAGTTGGTGGAGGCTACAAGGCTAAAGCAGACTGATGTTTGTGGATGTCGGCTGATGGAAATTCACCTTTGGAAGACAGTCAACAGAAGCCAGTGGATATTTGTGGATTGCAGCCAGGGCAGAAGCGTGAATGGATGTCATGTTTTTGGATATCAGCTGGTATATGTTTGTGTGAGTACATGGGATGTTTCAAATGTGGTTGAGGCAGAATGGTTGTGATGGCCTGGGAATCCGATTCAGAGGCTGAACTGGAGGAATCCCAGCCTGCACAGGAGTCTCCCCCCCCCCCCAGGGCCAGCTGAGCTGGGGCAGGGCCTTGATTCTGAAGCGCCTGCACCTGGGCCGGATCCTCAGGAGCAGGCACCAGGTGAATCCACTCTGGCTCCAGAGGCGATTGAGGACGCATTGCCTACAGGTGCGCCTCTCCCAGCCTTGTCAGGGGAAAGTGAGTCTTCCCCTGGGTCCACTAACCCACCGGCCTCTCCTGAGCTGCAGAGGCTCAGGGCAGAGAGGTGGAGGGAACTGGTTTCTCCCAGGAGGAGTGCTCGCCTTAAGGCCAGGAGAGGTGGGTCACCTGGGGGCCAGGACTACCCCTGGCCTCAGAGAAGATCCCAGGTTGCAGGAGCAACGTCATTGAAGAGCTGTTTCGGCCAGCATCCAGTCCTGTTTCCCCAGAGTTCCTGTCCTTGCCCGGCTCCTCGCTGTGGACCCCACTTCGCCCGTGGAGGACTGTCTGCCGACCCTCGACTCAGGTCCTGGACCTCGCCCCATGGTAACCTCCCCCCTGGACCAGCACAATGATGTTTGCATGTGCATGAATGTGATGTGTGAAAGAATAGATGAAACCCATGGGAGGAGGGAGATAGGTTTCAGAGAATTGGAGAATCAGAGAATTGAGTTTGGGAGGGACCATGAGGGACATCTAGCCCAACCCCTTACAATGCAGGAATCTTTTGCCCAGTGTGGGGCTCAAACCCATGACCCTGAAATTAAGAGTCTCATATATTTTGTGTTTTCATGTTGTTATGTTGTGAACTGTCCTGTGGTCTTTGAATGAAGGGCAGTATTCAAATTTTAATAGCAGCAATAGTAGTAAACTTGCACTGGAGCTGGGACAGAGCAATGGGAGCTCACCCCATCATGGGGATTTGCACCGCCAACCTTCTGATCAGCAAGCCCAAGAGGCTCAGTCATTTAGACCCCAGCGCCACCCACGTACTGTTGTGATATAATGGTGACACAAAAAGAAAGCTGTAATGCACATGCAGGGAGCGGGTCATTGGTGGCATGCATGCAATGCCACAGAGAGAAAGAGAGCAACCGCAATGCACATTTCAGGGAGAGGACCAAGCAACAACCAGCAACATTCATAATAAATATTTTTGGATATGCATCCTAACACATTCTAAAGCAGGCATAGGCAAACTTTTGGGACTACAACTCCCATCATCCCTAGCTAACAGGACCAGTGGTCAGGGATGATGGGAATTGTAGTCCCAACCATCTGGAGGATGTTTGTCTATGCCTGTTCTAAAGGCATTAGCATCAATGATGCAGGCTGCATATTCAAATATACTTAATTGAGAGGCACTATTTTTTCTGTGTCCCTATATAATTATCAAGTTCTCCTAGTGTCTTTTTTCTTTCATTGCAAGCAGCTGTGGGAAAGGGAAAGGGTTTGGATCAGCGTTGTGGCACTAAGGGATGAGGTTAATGTGGGATGTAAGAATCAGGTGCAGTCAAACACAACATTGCTAGAATAGATATGAAGGTGGTCTTAGTCCTCCAGCTGGAACTTCCTGCTTTCCGGGACTGAGACAAAACTTCTTATGTGTAACTTGAGATGGGTGTGGCCTCTCCTCAAGTAAAATAACTAGAACCACAGGCTGGCGACCATCTTGTCTCCTCTTGTCTCTACTGATGCCATCTTAACAGCACTACTAAGATGCGCCCTTGGCTCCAGGCCAAGAGAAGAATAGAGGGGCTTTCTCCCATAAGAGATAGTCACCACATTTAAACTATGTTCTAACCTTTTAAGTCTGCCTTCTGGGAACCTTTGTGTGAACAGATGATTACTTGTCAATAAACGTTTTATACTTTACAGAATACTGTGTAGCGTCTTATTTTAGGAGTGATTAAATGGGGGAAATACCAGGAAATATTTACAGAGACTCTAATGAGTCTGAGCAAGCTATCTGCTGTGCGTGTGTTTAAAAAGGGGGGGAATGTTAACTCTGCTGATTTTGTTGAACTTGTAAAGACAAGTTGGGACAGTATATCTTAGACAATATATCCTCCCCTGTATCCCTAAACATTCCCTTTCCCTCATGGTCTTTCCCTGATGCAAATCACATACACGCACATTAGATATGAAACATCGGGGAGTGGGAAGATGCAATGTCCCAGTCTGCACACAATGGCTTAGCATGAATGAGCAGAGAGTTGATACTCTTTATAGGGAAGGCGTCCAAGGGTGGGTATTCTATCTTACTGAGCAGTGTGTACAACAATATGAATGTCATTTAGCTGTTGGGAGCTCAGAAAAGATCTAGCACCTGAAGCTCACATATTCTTCCTGAAATAGAGCTTTAGAAAGACAAAAATGTTGTTTCTGTTTTGTTAGATAAAGGGCAGAATATAAATTGGTTTTGACGTTATGAAACCATACTGACCTACATTTAGAAACAGCGCGTGGGTGGCTTACCGTATATTGATTTGTTTAATTAGCTAGATATTATGTTTGCTTTTTATTTAACAAAAAATAATAGAGCCTTGAGGCACCTAAAAACAGATAGATTTTATTGTGCCATAAACTTTTGAGATCTAGAGCCCATGTTGCCAGGCTGAGGGAGAATTATTCACCTTTAGCCAATAGACATGCACAAGGCTTCAGCGTAGGGACGGCAGAATTGGTCCATTTGGGTTTCTCATTTTTCCAGTCTTCAGTTTTCCCCTTTCTGTATCAGTTTGTGATTTTTTTAAAAAACAAATCTACATGAAAATTCAGACATATTTTCATGCACATTTCTCCTATCCACACATTTTTGTGGGACAATTTTGCCTAAAATCCTTTTTCTTCTTGCAAGCCATTTCCCCTAATGCAACCGCAACATGATTTTCTCCCCCATCCTTTGTTCAGAGAGAGAGAGAGAGAGAGAGAGAGAGAGAGAGAGAGAGAGAGAGAGAGAGACTGTTGGAAAAGATCAGAAACCAGGAAGACCAAGTATTCTTAAAAGACTGGCGGGGATTCGAACCGCCAACCTTCTGATCGGTAAGTCCTAGGCTCTGTGGTTTAACCCACAGCACCACCTTTATGTAAAACCAATTTTTAAAAAATATTTTTTAAAAAGTTAAGGATTCCAGGAGATTTGGGACACTTCACTGCTGAACCCAGATATATAAAAATGGAGAGCCAGTTTCAAAACAGCAGCCACTGTATCATATCTCATAGCCTGTAACAATCTCCTTCTGTTAGTTTCTATCCAAAATAAACGGAAGCAAATCTGAACCCAAAATAGCAATAATCATCACCTTCTTTGTGTGGCTCCCCCTTGAGAGCACTTGGCACTTTGGGATGATTTTTCTTTTGCACATTTTTGGTGTGCACCCCATGACCCCATGGACTGGAAGATAAGGCCCAAATATTTGAAAGCCTTGACCTGTTCGATTGGCTGATTGTCCATACGCCAGCTGTGGAGCCTATATTTTCTTCAGAAAACCATAACTTTGGTTTTCTGATAGTTTACAACCAGGTGTTCTCTCTGGCAATACACTGAGAATTCTCTTATCAATCTTTTTAGGCCTATTTTTGTTTGGAATAAGAGGACCACATCATCAGCATATAAGATTGGTTTTGAGGCCAATTTAGGGGCATGGAACTCTGGAGATGTTAGATACTGCACCATGTCGTTTATGTATAGGTTAAAGAGTGCCGGAGCTAAAATGCATCCTTGCTTGACTCCCTTTGTGGCTGGTACAGATCCTGTAAGTTGGCCATTTGTAGAGCAACGTACTTTCAGCACAGTGTCTTTATAAAGGTAAAGGTAAAGGGACCCCTGACCATTAGGTCCAGTCGTGGCCGACTCTTGGGTTGCGGCGCTCATCTTGCTTTACTGGCTGAGGGAGCCGGCGTCCAGCTTCCGGGTCATGTAGCCAGCATGACTAAGCCGCTTCTGGCGAACCAGAGCAACGCATGGAAACACCATTTACCTTCCTGCCGGAGCGGTACCTATTTATCTACTTGCACTTTGACATGCTTTCGAACTGCTAGGTGGGCAGGAGCAGGGACCGAGCAATGGGAGCTCACCCCGTCACGGGGATTCGAACCGCCGACCTTCTGATCAGCAAGTCCTAGACTCTGTGGTTTAACCCACAGCGCCACCCACGACCCTGTCTTTATAAAGGCAGTTAATCAGATATAATAATCTTCGGTCTATGCTTGAGGTGTTCAATTTAGCCCATAGTCTTACTCATGAGATTGAGTCAAAAGCAGCTTTCAAATCAATGAAAGCAGCATACAGCACACCGCAAGCTTGCTTGGCATACTTATCTATGAGGTGGGCTAGGACAAAGCAATGTCCTCCTTGAGAGGTTCAGAGGTGGCAATACAAGAATGGGTTCCCCGATTGTGGAATGCTCTCCCCAGGGAGTCTCACCTGGCACCTTCATTACATATTTTCAGGGCCCAGGCAAACACATTCCTCTTCTCTCAGGCCTTTAGCTAATTAAACAATCTATGACTTTTTAAGCTGCACATGGGTTTTTGTTTTTGCTCATTATTATGTTATATATATTGTGTTTTTATATTGCAAACCGCCCTGTGATCCTCGGATGAAGAGTGCTATAGAAATTTAATAAAGAAGAAGAAATGTAGCTTATCTCCACTGAACTGCTGTTGCTGATCGATCCTGCTGTAGCATTTAGGCTCTGCATTAAAAGGCCTATTGCTACCCCTTTCATTTCATAGCATTTTCGCCCCACATATGTTTTCTCATAAGACATTTTGTCCGCTTGCCTGTAACACATTAGCACAACAGTCCCTCTGATGTATTTGTGTCAGATCTAGACGAGTTGTTTTAAGATTGTTTGCAAATGCTTTGTCAAATATATAAATCATTCTCCATACAAAAACAGGATTCTCTGGGTTTTATTGCCGAGAGGTATATGAATTAGATGGGGAAAGTCTTAAGCAATTGCTTGCAAGACTGATGTTCTATCCTTGTTTCCCCCAGTTCAGGGCAATTTCAATGTAACAGTAACCAGAAATCAATGTTGCTGCTGCTTCAATTTAAAGCTTTTATTGGTGAAGAGAGAGGTACTGTATTACATTGAAGTAATCCTTGTTATCTACTACAATCGCTAAGCAAAACTCCACTTCTCTTGTTTAGCTGAGCTAAATATCACACTGACAATCACCGTTCCCTCCTACCTGACCATTACATTTCCACTCCTGAAGTAGTTTCCAAGATTTTGTGAGCTACAAGTGAAGAAGTAAATACCATGTCTGAGTGGATGTAGCAGCAGGAAACAGGTTAGCTGACTGCTTTCCAACTGCATATACTTAAAGTTCCCCAGACATATTTTGTCTTCCTTTCACCTTGAGATATTATGAAAGAAGTAGTTAACCTACATCTCAGACAATAATGTCTGGGAATCAGTGTGTTTTTACATAAGTAGAATGTGTCCTTTTATTTAAAATGCATCTCTGGGTGATTTGTGGGGCATAGGAATTCCTTCATTTTTATTTATTTATTTCAAAATACAGTCCGGCCCACCACATGGTCTGAGGGACAGTGGACCAGCCCACAGCTGAAAAAGGTTGCTGACCCCTGGTCTAGGTCTTTGCTTCTGGAACTAAGTTTTGAGTTCTGGTTGACATTAGGGGACTGGGTTTGGAAACTGGAAACATCAATTTGGGGATTGGGGACTGCTCTGATGGCAGTAGTCTCAGTCATGTGACACTCCTGGCAAAATGAAAAGAAGGACGTCAACTTTTGTTTGTGATTCCTAGTTGTGATCCAAGCCACATACTCACTGGCTACAATTGCCATTTGTGGCTTGTAGCTACTGCATTTGCTATCATACCGATGATGATGACGACTCTGTGCAGCTCCCAACAAAATATTAAAAACACGATAAAACACCAAACATTAAAAACTTCCCTAAACAGGGTTGGCTTCAGATGTCTTCTAAAAGTCAGATAGTTGGTTGTTTCCTTGACATCTGATGGGAGGGCGTTCCACAGGGCGGGCGCCACCACTGAGAAGGCCCTGTGCCTGGTTTCCTCTAACCTCACTTCTCACAGTGAAGGAACTGCCAGAAGGCCCTCGGAGCTGGACCTCAGTGTCCAGGCTGAACGATGGGGGTGGAGACGCTCCTTCAGGTATACTGGGCCGAGGCCGTTTAGGGCTTTCAAGGTCAGCACCAACACTTGTGCTCAGAAACATTCTAGGAGCCAATGTAGGTCTTTCAGGACTGGTATTATATGGGCATGCATTCCATTTCTGTGCAGGCGGGGGGCGGTCACGGTGAGGGAGAGGGGGTTTGCAGTGCATAGGCCAGCTAGGGTGGAGTTTTTTTGCATGCATTTCATGTTTTCCGTGGGCAGGGGGAGTGACTGGGGGGGTGTTGGAGAGTGAAAAGGGGGGTTGCAGGGTCTGGTCCAGTGCACGGGGAGAGTTTTTGAGTGGGCAGAGGAGGCAGGAGTGGGTTGGACTTAGAGAGCGAAAGATGGGGTTTGCACTGTTAGGATCATCCTACTCTCATGTGGGACGCGGGTGGCGCTGTGGGTTAAACCACAGAGCATAGGGCTTGCCAATCAGAAGGTCGGCGGTTTGAATCCCCGTGACGAGGTGAGCTCCCGTTGCTCAGTCCCTGCTCCTGCCAACCTATCGGTTCGAAAGAACGTCAAAGTGCTTAAGTAGTTAAATAGGTACCACTCCGTTGGGAAGGTAAACGGCGTTTCCGTGCGCTGTTCTGGTTTGCCAGAAGCAGCTTAGTCATGCTAGCCACATGACCCAGAAACTGTATGCCGGCTCCCTCGGCCAATAAAGTGAGATGAGCGCCGCAACCCCCGAGTCGGTCACAAATGGACCTAATGGTCAGGGATCCCTTTACCTTTACTCTTGTATAGGTCCCTGGCAGAGACACATGCCTGTCAAGTTCTTTCCCTCCTGGTTGAGAGCAGTGGGAGGAGAGAGAGTTTTTGCGTGGACAGAGGCAGGTGGGTCTGAGGCAGAGACGTGGAGACTTGGAGTCATGGTAATGGATTGAAGTCATTTCTGCAACAGGTAAAGTGATTTTTAGCCCTCCAATTCCCCTCTGACTGGTCCCATATTTTGCTTGACCTGTCCTTTATTTTGTCCGACCAAAGGTCGCAACAGTAGGGATGGGGGTTAATGGTCTGTTCACTGCATGATTTTATCTAAATCATACCTGATGTACTCTTTCTCGACAATGGACATGCACACACAAGAAAACACACACACATGCATTGCCTGTCACACTGCCAACTAGACAGCTTACCTTCTGCAGCCGGCCAAAATGTGGTTTCAGTCGATTCTGTCTTTATGCCTCTGAGCTACTAATTTAGAAATGCTAGGTTTCCCCTTGTTTTTTTCCTAAGCTGTTTGCTCTTGTTTAATTCTGTTTTATTGAGTTACACCACAGCAAACACTGCTTCAGGCCTTCCTACTTCACTTTCACGTTCTAAACAGGGTCAGGATATATATATATATATATATATATATATATATATATATGCATCATGTAAGAACAACAAGGTTTATAGCAGGATCTGATTCTCTTCTAATGTCTGTTGGGCAGAAAGGATCATCCCTAAATGGCAAACACATGATGCACATCTTGTAAATCACTCGTTTGAGTATGCACTAAGTTTAATGAGATATACCAGGCACAGGCAAACTCGGCCCTCCAGCTATTTTGGGACTACAACTCCCATCACCCCTAGCTAACAGGACCAGTGGTCAGGGATGATGGGAGTTGTAGTCCCAAAACATCTGGAGGGCCGAGTTTGCCTGTGCCTGAGATATATGATATCTACACATTTTGTGTATTGTTTTGGAAAGTGTGACTATGGTTGATTCACCTTTAAATAAGAACTGAATTGAAATTCTCCCCCCTCCCTCCTGAGATCTAATAAAAACTTATCAAAACAAAACATATTTATGAACGGGCTGTTATTTGCATCTGCTTAGGAGATTCCCAAAAGAATGGATTGTAAATATGTGTAAGAACCAACTTTTTAAACAGTAAATAAGGTGAGTAAATTTGTTATTTAATTGTCCTCTCTCTCTCTCTCTCTCTCTCTCTCTATCCCTCCCTCCCTCTCTCTGTAGAAGTCTCCTTCAATTTCAGAGCACCAAAATGATAAGAAGTATCAGAATAATAAGGCAGACATGTAAGGAAACAAGAGGCTGATTGCGTAAAGATGGAAAACCGAAACTGAATATGAACAAGATCACTTTTTCCACAGCCCCTTGACCCTTGCGGTCAATTAAAAAATGGTTTACATGAAAATAGAAAAGCTGAATAAGGCTGAGGATGTGTATAGCAGGGCTTCCTCAGATTCAGATGATGTATGGATCTCTTATTACTTGGGGAATCTCAGAAAATATCCCTGGGTAGGGATGGAACACCTAGGTGGGTGGATGCCATTTTATGATGAAGTGTTGGGTGGATAACAGGAGGATAAAATATTGCATTCATCCTGTGTTTTGGAATTCTGATATAATATTGCTACATTTCAAAATGAAAATATGATTTTTAAAAATAAATTTAAAAACCTATTCTGTGCAGATGAGATGGAATGCCAGGCTGCAGTTGCTTAATTTGAGCACCTTCATTTCATTGCTGCTGGGCTATACTGTAAATCTCAAGCATATTAAACACCCATTAAAGCCTTATTATTAGTCACCCAAAGCCGAACTTTCAAGCAAGCACTGAGAAATAATTTTACCTGCAAGGTCTGCTGCTTTGGGAGAGAGCTGTCACTCCAGCCCCCTCCTTAAGGCAGCTATTTAGTTCTCAAAGCCTATTAAAATATTCTAATCCCCATGCTAAGCATATGTTTTGGATCAGCAGGCCAAGAAACTACCGGCTTTCATTATCATATTGAAATCAGCACAGAAGGAGAAATGTCTTTATATGTGGTCTATCAGTTTGCCAGTTTCCCCAGCATGTCAAAGACTGAGATTCAGGAAAAGCGGCTTGTTGATGTCATCAGGCAGGGTCTGGTTCTATCATAGAGTTGTTAACTCCTGGATGTAATAAATCAGATACATAGATTGCTTCTGAGAGTGTGTCCAGCAGTCAAGAGAAAGAGATGGAGGCATGGGGGTCCAGGGAGGGGGGGAACTGGAGGGAGGAAGAAAATTAAGACAAAAATAATGTGGGGATTTGCTCTATTTCTTGGTGGTGCATTTTTTTCTTTGTGTTTCTTAGTAGAAAAAAAATAGATTTAAAGTATCTCGTGCAGCATTTTTCAGAATTATGAGTTAGGTTATTTAGTTTTTAAAGCCGTGCTTTAGATGTAGGTAAACTCCCAGGAATTTAAAGGAGGAGACTCTCTCCACACAGCCCCCCCCCCCCAATATACAATGGGGCAGGTTGTTCCCCTCTCTTCCTCCGGAAGTCCAACACCATCTCCTTTGTCTTGCTAATATTTAGATGCAAGTTGTTCTCTAAGCACCATGTAGATACTTTTTGAACCTCCCCCCTGTACGCTGTTTCACCTCTGCCTGCAGTTAGGCCCTTTATGGTAGTATCATCTGCAAACTTAATAATTACTGTGGATGGATCAGATGATATGCAGTCATATGTGTACAATGAGTACAGGTAGGGATTTAAGATTAAGATTATTTCTTCAGACCTTCCTTTGATCAGTAACCAGTGCCTATTGGACTGATAGGGCAGAAGACAGAGAGGCCAACAATAGAAGGCGTCAGACCCAATGACAGGAAGAGCCAACTAATTCTACTTTTGCCCCATCCTCCTGCCTGCTGACTTCTTGGAGGGGCAACACTAAGACTAAGGAGAAGGAAGATGATAGGAAGTTCCACCTCCTGGGATGGTTGTAAGGAAGAAGAAGAAATTCTAGCCGCAGGGTGCGATACTCTCCCCGATGCTTTTCAACATCTTTATGCGCCCCCTCACCCAGCTTGTCCGGAATTTTGGGTTGGGCTGCCATCAGTATGCTGATGACACCCAACTCTATCTGTTGATAGATGGCCATCCTGACTTGGCCCCAGACACACACTGATCAGATGTTTGGAAGCTGTGGCTGGATGGTTACGTGGGAGCCAGTAGAAGTTAAATCCTTCGAAGACAGAGGTTCTTTGGCTGGGAAAGGACGATATGGGATTGGGGGGGGGCAACTCCCATCTCTTGCGGGGGCGCAATTAGTGCCAGCACCGTCCGTTAAGAGTTTGGGTTTAATCTTCGACACCTCCCTTTCCATGGAAGTGCAGATTGCAGCTATAACAAAGGCGGCATTTTTTCATCTCCACCAAGCTAAGCAGTTGGCTCCTTACCTCTCTCCCCCTGTCCTAGCCACTGTGATCCACGTGACGATCACCTCCAGACTTGATTATTGTAACTGGCTCTATGTGGGGCTGCCCTTGAGACTGACCCAGAAACTCCAGTGGGTACAGAATGCCACAGCGAGACTCCTTACAGGGTCCTCACTGCGGGATCACACTGCGGGATCTGGTGGAATGCTCTGTCACAAGAGACTAGGGTCCTGCGGGACTTGACAGGCTTCCCCAGGGCCTACAAGACAGAGCTGTTCCACCAGGCCTTTGGACCCCCTCCTTTGGTAATTCTTCACAGAACTCTAGCCCAATGGTTGCCATCAATTTGATTTGAACTGATTTTATAATGAATTGATTTTATAATGTTGTATTATTTTACTGTTGTTAGCCACTCTGAGCCTGGCTTTGGCTGGGGAGGACGGGATATAAATAAATATATTATTATTATTATTATTATTATTATTATTATTATTATTATTATTATTATTAATGATTTGTGGTTCTGATGTTATTTTTATAAATGTAAAGAAGTAAATGAACTCCACCTACAGTATGCTCACTTTGTATATCAAATATGACACAAATGTTGTAAGTCTCCAGCCTTCTCTGCTTCCAAAAGGAACCAAACCAAAGAAATGCTGTCCCTGGAGTGAGCTTCTCATCCGTCTGAGAAATGGGGAGCATGCAGCACTATGCTGCCTTTGTGGTTCCTTCGTTTTATTGTTATACGCCAGAATCACACATCTGAAATACTTTCTGTATCCCTGGACGATTGCAGCAAAATAGGACAGCTGGTTTTCATTCCCTTTGTGTTATGTCATCCTCCATTCTAGGGTTGGCAAAGCTATGCTGGGTATCAATGTTCCGTTTTTATTCATAGTCAGATATTGCTATATTTATGTTGGAAGAAAACTTTCCTAATGAAAAATAATTTGTCAAAATGCATTCTGAGCTTTTGGTTAAGGATGGGCAAGGCATTCAATTCAGTTCACATTTTTTAGGAGAACTTAGCACACTTTCCAAAATTAAATGAAATCCAAAACGCGGCCATCCTGTCAAATACTCTTTTCCATATTTTGCAGTTCTCCATCCAAGCACTGTGTATAAAAATACACATATAAGTGAAAGTACCATACAAAATTATATTAAGGGGAGTATTTTTAAAAACAAAAACCTGAGTATGTGTCAAACGACATACAAAAATATGTTCACACTAAAATGCTGAAGAATTTTCATAAGGATTTAAGCAATCAATCAATCAATCAGAAATTACTGCAAAAAATATGAACTGAATATCTGATTGGAAAAGTGGAAAACAGAGAAAACTGGAATGTGGTAGATCAGTCTGTTCCTATTTACTTTGAATTATACAATGAAGATTCCATGCAATGGTAAACATAACCCTTCCTTTTAAATTACATCCCCACCAACATTTCTCTGATGAGAATAGGGACATCCTAAGGAAATGGACATTCCAGGATCAAATCAGAAACCAGGATGGCTTTGGGACTGTCCCTGGAAGATAGGGACACTTGGAGGGTCTGTCATTATAACCTACATGCTTTCAATCTGGAAAGCTATTATTAGTTTTAGTCCTAGGAACTGCAGTAAGGAAGCCATCAGGAACTGAGGACTGTAGGGTATCATCTACTAGCATTATCCCAAGTTAAATTTGTGACTCTATGGCTTGTATTTTTCACAGAGAATGAATCTGCACTTTGGCAATCCCTCAGTGTCCAACAATCTCCATTCAAGAGACTGGAAACGGACATAAAACGCTTCCACGTTATTTCTGTGACAAGGCAGGCAGGGTAGATCACACACTTTGGGGGCAAAATCAGTTTTTAAAAAGAGACATTTTTGAGATGTTTTCATGGGAAAACGGCACTGCCGACATGCGATGCCATACGTCCAGATTTTCAAAGACATTTACCTGATTTTTGCCTTGACACTGCTGCCAACTGCATTATTCTGGATACGTCCAGAGAAATCCAGACATGCAGCAACCCTAAAGAATGCTAGGGAGACATGGCAAAACCTTAGAGGAACATTCAAGAACTATGTAAAACTTTATTGTACAAATAATTCCATATTAGCAGAAAATGAGTGATATTTGTAAAGAAAACGATTAGAGGAATATATACAAAGTAGAAAGAAATGATATTATGCAATACAAATCTGTGTTTTAAAAGAATGTTTATATTACAGTATAATGAGAAGGATGGGAAGGATTGTGTTGATGAACACTTTTATTGTGTAAATAATGATGTCTTGTCTTTTCCTCTTTTGATTTTTTTTTACTTCGTAACTTTGTTATTTCTTTATTTTTTTCTTTTCCTCTTTTTTGTTCCTTTAAACATTTTCTATTCTCTACATAATTTTCTTTTTCTTCATATGTAAAGAGATAGCATATAATGTTTGTATAGATATGTAAACTTTTAATCAATAAAGAATTTAAAAAACCTGCCTTTCTGGAACAAAGGAAGCTTGTTTAACCCTGGGTTGGTGCTTTTGAATTATGGTGCTGGAGGAGACTCTTGAGAGTCCCATGGACTGCAAGAAGATCAAACCTCTCCATTCTGAAGGAAATCAGCCCTGAGTGCTCACTGGAAGGACAGATCCTGAAGCTGAGGCTCCAATACTTTGGCCACCTCATGAGAAGAGAAGACTCCCTGGAAAAGACCCTGATGTTGGGAAAGATGGAGGGGACAAGGAGAAGGGGACAACAGAGGACAAGATGGCTGGACAGTGTTCTCGAAGCTACCAGCATGAATTTGACTAAACTGCGGGAGGCAGTGTAAGACAGGAGTGCCTGGCGTGCTCTGGTCCAGGGGGTCATGAAGAGTCGGACATGACTAAATGACTAAAGAACAACAACACTGTTTGTTCATCCAGCCCAGTATTGTGTACTGTTCATTTCAGGAAGAGGTTATTCTAAATCTGAGCCAGTTCATAACAACAAGCAGAAATCAAAATGGCGGGTAGCAGAATGGAAACAGGAATGGGAAAATAAAATATTTGGGGCTGGGGGATAAAATACAAAAATGTTCAGACAGCAGGGAACCTTTGGGAAAGAAAAGATGGGAGCCACCTCTCTTCCCCCACCAGTGATGTCTCCAGGGGTGTACAAAGGGGGGGCAGAGGGGGCGGGCTGCCCCGGGTACCACTTGGGAGGTAACAAGATGGTCTGCTGCCTCCCCCCAGCTTTAGAGTGCCTGAGGGCACACACACAGTCAGTATAGGCGTCGCTCACACAGCATCCATATGGGCTGCTGCTCGCGTGCACCATCCATATGGGTGTCCATACTGGATGCCACGTGTGCTCCGCCGGGCGGTTTGCCCCGCCCCTCGGTGTCCCACCCCCGGTGCCAGAGAGGGTTCCTCTGCCACTGAATGTCTCTAGTATTATGCTACAATGTAATTGAACTACTCTAGTGGGGTAGCTAGTGAATTATTTCAGTGGGAAAATGATGGGACTAGGGTTCGATCCCCCCACAGGACACAATTCATTTAAAATGACAAGCTATTCAACAATCATTGTAGCTGAAGATTTCTTTAGAATCAAGGTACCCAGATTCATCACCGACAGAGAAGCAAAACTGTGGTCCTTTCTGTGCAGAAGAAAATAACTTTCCAAACTTCCTAGGAGAAGGAAGTTCTGTCCATTCATTTAAAAGGATAGATTGCCACAGTACGAAAATTAATCAACTAGTTAACATTTCAAAACTGAGAAAGATTACAACTGGTGAGATTTAAAGTCCCTTCACACACCCCTAAATACCACCCCCAAAAAATAATTATCCTCTGCTTAATGAAACATCAACTTGTCTGAAAAGGTAGAAAGTCATTTTGACAGGTTCCTGTCGATGCTTCTGTGCTTGCTGAAAAGCAATTAGCCACCAAGGGCCCCTATCACTCCTTTATATATTTATTTTTTCTTAAATAAACAAGTTGATGTAATTATATATATTGTGGGGTGGGGTGGGGTGGAAACAACCTGGCTTTTATAATATCCATCAGAGGAGAGGAAAATGTCTGTTGATTTTGCCTCATTTTCAAGACAGGCGGCCAAAGAAGCATGTCATAAATCCATAAAGTGCCACTTTAGCTATAACAGAAGCTTTTAATGAGAGACTTGGGGAAATATTTCAATTCTGTTCAATAAGGGGCAGATCAGGCAGATGGCAGGATGCTTCCCCTCCCCCTTTGGGGCCAGATGCACATGCAAATAGGGAATGAAGTTGTCAATCAGTCATCATGAGCGCACCGTGCAAGCTGTCACTCAAGCTGCGCCAGGGAAGCCAGAAGAGGCTCACAAGACTGCAGCACTTGCGTATGATCTGCGATTCAAATGGATGCTTGTGGTGTGTGTAATGGCAGTGGATGTCCTCCTTGCTCAACCCTCTGCTTCTGTTATACAAAACCCTGGGTCTGTAATGAAAGGGATGTCTGAGTAGGTGGCGTAGCATAAACTTTTGAGTGTTAATCCCCCACACTTTCTGGATCATGAATTGCATCTGACCGCAGTAAAGTCCCATAACAACTTCTGAATGCTAATACTGAGCTCAGGTCCACAAAGTGAAGCGAGCACATTGTCAGGCTCCGGGAAAGCCACTTCTGATCCTGGGGAGGAGGTGGGGTTGCGGGCTTCACGCCCACCCCACGTGCGTGGGGGCTGGCTTCAGCCCCCGCGAGACCGAGGGAATCCCAGCCACGTCGCCCACCCCAGCCAGCCAATCGGGTGGCTGGGGGGGACGTGGCCTGCCCTATTTAGGGCCGGCACGGCCGGGGCTCGCCCTCTTCGCCACGCCAGCCTGCTGATTTTCCCACCCTCCCTCCCTTTAGGTAGGCTCCTGACTTTGCTATGGGCTTCAGTCAGTCGCTGCAAGGGGCCTGGTAGGAATTTTTCCCAATTGGCAATTTCAGCCAATCGGTTTTTTGCCTACCTCGTAGCAACTCGTCACAACTCCTCCGTATTGGCAGTTAGGCATTGGTAAGAAGGGGTTAAGAAGATGTGGGGGGGGAGAAAACCCCATCACCTCCCCCAAGAGCTAAGGGTAGTCCATTAAAGGATTCCAGGGGGCGTGGCCCTGTCCGAAACCTATGGAGGTGTGGGCCTAAGGCACGCCCCGAGCGGTGACCCGGGGGAGCTCCTAGTTGACGTGCCTCAGCAGGACTCCCCCTTTTGGTGTTAACCCATGCCGGTCTTCATGCAATCGGGCTGGAGCCGGTTAGTCTATAGGACCAATGCCTAAGCCAATACCTCTCATTCCTGAAATCAATAAAGTTGTGACCTAATTTGCCCATTTAACCTTTTACTTGGTGTCCTGTGTCATTATTTCTCCTTGCTAGGGAGCGGGAACTCGCCACGCAATCAGCTTCCTCCCTCCATGGCAGTAGATAAGCAGAACAAAGGAACAGGAGTCTTCCTACCAGTTGGAAACTTTAATAATCACAGCGAGAGAACAAAGAACCCATATCCTAGAACAGCGGTGCTCCCAATTAAGGCTTCCCCTTATGTCCCTATTAATCTACATCACTTCTACATCTTGTAATCGGAGCTTGTACCCTCTGCGCTTTCTGTTCTGAGACTTTCTGAGCTCTTCTTGACCTTGGGGAGAGTGGATGAATGCTGCCCAGAGACTGTGAATCTGTTAACCTTCTTTCTCCCAGTGTTTCTTCTCCTAGCTCAGGGGTCTGCAACCTTTAAGACAAAAAGAGCCACTTGGACCCGTTTCCGAAGGAAAAAAAACCTGGGAGCCGCAAAACCATTGCAACATTTAAAACAAATATATCTCCGGAGCCGCGATCTGACAGCGGGCGGGAAGGTGACGTCAGGACGGTGCGTGACTAACGCACGCACCGCCCCCATGCGACGTCACAGCCAGTACAGCGCCCGTCACAGTGGGGAGTCTTGGGGCGCACAATGCGCCTCCTCCCCTCGCTAGTATCCGCCCTGGAGCCGCGGCAAAGGTGTAAAAGAGCCACATGCGGCTCCGGAGCCACAGGTTGCAGACCCCTGTCCTAGCTGTTCCCCATCCAGTATTTCCCAGCTTCTGCCTTCTGACCTATGTCCCTCTGCAAACCACTGTTCCAAATCTATACTGTCCTCCTGCTCCTGGGAAGTTTGAGAAGGGAGGCTCCTACCATTCCTCCTCATTGCAGCCCTCCTCAGCACAGTCCCTGATCTGCCTTCAAATCCCAACCTCCTTAACTATGCCCTGGATTCAGAAAATCCTTATCCTTGGATGAGTCCAGCCAAGTGAAATGTTATTTCTGGTTCAGACTGTTCTAGTCTGTTTAGTAGCAAACTGAATTTTCGTCCAAGCTACTGTATATGCAGCTGCCTCTTGTGAACCAGATCTTGCAACCTTTCATAAATGTGCTTTATTGGGGCTCTATTTGCATTGAGATAAATGTGTGAAAACCTAGAGCAGCTGTAGAATTACATGCCCCAGAAATCCATATTACATGAAGGCAAAACAATTCAAAGAGTGTGGCAGAAAAGATTTCCCAGTGCTAAACTTTATTGAATAGTGGAAGTTCTTTGTATGGATTCCAAGGGACAGACTGAAGGTGTGATCTCCTGCTACTTTCTCAGCTCAGCAATGAATATGCATCTGTTCCAAATCCAAAATCTCTGCATGGATTTTTGACCATCATTCTGTTGAGCACAAGTGAATCTGGTTCACAGCACTGTAACCCAACCTTATGCACAGCTACTAAGAAGTAACTGCTACCCATTTCAATGGGTGTTTAACCCCTTTGGAGATACTTTGATGCATACCCCTCTTCTCTGGACAGCGAGAAGTTGCAGGAGTGCAGAGTTGACCCAGTTTAACATGCCAGTACCTTGTCTAAGCTGCTAATCCTCCATGTCTGGCCACACATGTTCTTCTACTGGAAGCTATGCAGCCCAGAGTTTTGAAAGGATTGAAGGATTGATGTAGAAAACAGTAGCGGATAAAGGCTTTCTGTGAAATGATATACAGTGGTACCTTTAGTTATGAACTTAATTCGTTCTGGAGGTCCGTTCTTAACCTGAAACTGTTCTTTACTTAGAGGCGTGCTTTTGCTAATGGGGCCTCTTTCTGATGCTGTGCCGCCAACACACAATTTCCGTTCTCATCCTGGGGCAAAGTTCTCAACTCGAGGTAACTCTTCCAGATTAGCGGAGTTTGTAACCTGAAGCATTTGTAACCTGAGGTGTTTGTAACTTGAGGTACCACTGTATAATGACCTGAAAAAAATGTTTAAAATAACTTTTGTAAAAAAAACCAACAACCCAGAAGCTTTCTTATTAGGAATTGTAGGTAAAGGTAAAGGGACCCCTGACCATTAGGTCCAGTCATGACTGACTCTCAGGTTGCAGCGTTCATCTCTCTTTATTGGCCGAGGAAGCCGGCGTACATCTTCCAGGTCATGTGGCCAGCATGACTAAGCCGCTTCTGGCAAACCAGAGCAGCGCACGGAAACGCCGTTTACCTTCCCACCAGAGCAGTACCTATTTATCTACTTGCACTTTGATGTGCTTTCGAACTGCTAGGTTGGCAGGAGTAGGGACCGAGCAACAAGAGCTCACCCCATCGCGGGGATTTGAACCGCCGACCTTCTGATCGGCAAGTCCTAGGCTCAGTGGTTTAACCAACATCCAAAAAGAGCAGGAAAGACTTTTAATGCATGCAACAGCAGCAACACGGATGCTACTAGCCCAAAGATGGAAAGAAGAAAGAGTCTCTACCAGAGAGGAATGGCAAACTAAGCTTAAACTATGCTGAAATGGCAAAACTGACCGAAAAGCTCAGGGACCAAGAAGACAAGGAATTCAAGAAAGAATGGGGAAAGTTTATAATTTATTTAGGAGACCACTGCAAGCAGATGAAAACATTAGCAGGATTTTAATCTCACTTGTAATGTAACAAATACTATGGATAATATGGATAGATATAAAATATAGACTACAAAATAATGTGCAGTTGAAAATGTTGACAATAGGACCATGGAGGGGATGGGGGAAAGTCTTGAGATTCAGCGTAATCTCTTTATATGGATGTGTATTTTGTATGGCTATAAATTTATATTGTAAAATCAAATAAAAATGATTTTCAAAAAAGAGAAAACAGTAGCTGATCACTTGTGGAATGGCACCAGTCTGTGGACCATCACCTTGTGTAACACCATTGTAGAAGACAACACAGAACTGGAACAAGGGTGTAGAACTCTGCTACTTTGATGAAATTCTCTATGGTGCCAAAATTGTTCCATAAACGTTCCATAATAGTTCTTAGGGTATTCTACAGTATTGAATGTCATCACAGCATTATTTATTTAGGGGGGAAAGCACTGAATAGCCATATTGAAAGAGGCAAAGGCTATGAAAATGAATGAGGTTATAGAATGGCAAGCAATACTTTGTGCCAGAAATAACATCCCTCTCCCCTCCCCTCCGCTGGCCTCATTTTCAGTTCAAAGCATGTGTGTTTCCTAATTGAGGATGATTTAAAATGTGACTTTTATAAATTCAGTCCAGAGATCTGGTTCCAATGCTTCTGGCTAGGTGCTTGTAACACAATCCAAGGAAAGGAAATGTTTTGCAGAAAGATATAAGCATCTTATCTGCGAACAGCTCACCCCAGCCATATTTACTAGGTGATAGCACTTGTGTAGACCTTGCTTCTCCCAGCCAACTCTCCCATCAGCTGTATTGACCTGACATGAACTAGACAACTCAAACGGGGTGGGAGACATCTTACAGATATAAGCATGGGAGATCAGAAGCAATATTCCTAATCCTGGGCATTGAGAACAACCTACAAGTGTCTTCAGTGGAGATTTCCATGATCATACCAGAATTTTCAGGTGCGGTCTACTCCATCACAATGAGAGAAGTTCATGTGAGCAAGATAAAATCAAGTTACACAGTTATCTGTGATGTTGTGGTCCTGATGCTAAGGTGGAATGTGGAAAATCCAAGTTGAAGCCCTTGCTTTCCGATGGAGCTTAGCTGGTGAGGTTGGTCAAAATATTAACTTTGAGTCTTTCCCCAACATGGTGTCTTCCAGATTTTTGGGACTACAACTCTCATCATCCCTGGCCATGCTACCTGGGCTGATGGGATTTGCAGTCCCAAAAATCTACAACAGGGACATCCAACTCACAAGAGACTGCTATCTACTCACAGAATAAAAAATTGGGGGGTTCAGGTCAAAGTTGTTGACCTTTTCTTAGAGGGGCAGGTCAAAAATGTTGAGCTTCCTTTGGGGGGTAAAGGAAAAAGTTGCTCACCGAAAGATTGCTCAGGAAACAATCAGCCTCACAGCAAAAACTCTATCTTCCATTCTAGCAATCATGCAAGAATGGAGGACGGGGCAAGGGGGCGGGGGCAGATGCCCTTTTTCCCCCCAAAGGGACAAGAGCCTGTGATCGACCGCGATCGACAAAAACCTCCCAGGGGATTGACCAGTCAATTGTGGTCGACCGGTTGGACAGCCCTGATCTTGAAGCTGCCAGGTTGGAGAACGCTGGCCTAATGTATTTCCAAAAGTTGTTGGGGAACTACAGTGTCACCCTGAGCAACTTGAAGAAAGGGCAAAACAAATGTAATGTAATGAACAACCATGGCTCGTATATCATTGAACGCAATGTTTTATCTTATTTGTTATAAACAGGAAAGAGAAAGGATCTGTTCCTCATCCTACCAGTCAACCTGGACTTTGGCATATGTAAATCTCATAAGCCAAACTCTGAAAGCAGCATCCAGAGGTTTGATTATTTCTGTATTATACATTTCTAAGAAGGAAGTTGTGCTGTGAAGTGCTGGGTGTGGAGCTGCTCTCGCAGCAGCAGCAGCAGCATCGCCCCACAGGAATAGGGCAATGGTGAGGTCAGGCTATGCGGGAACATCAGTAGGAGCACTGGTTTAGCTCCACTGGTGTGCCAATACATGGAAGCAGGAAAAGGCTTCTCTCCAGTCTTAGCACTGTGATCTCACAGCACTGAGATGAGAGATAAGCCACTGCCCAGGGCCTTTTAAGAAGCATATGACATCAGGTGGTCTCACAGTGCTAAGATGAGAGATAAGTCCCCACAGCTTTCTTATACAGTGGTACTTCAGGTTAAGAACTTAATTTGTTCTGGAAGTCCATTTTTAAGCTGAAACTGTTCTTAACCTGAGGTACCACTTTAGCTAATGGGGACTTCTGCTGCTGCTGCACCACCGCCAAACGATTTCTGTTCTCATCCTGAAGCAAAGTTATTAACCCGAGGTACTATTTCTGGGTTAGCAGAGTCTGTAACCTGAAGCGTCTGTAACCCGAGCATAGCTGTCAACCTTCCCTTTTTTTGCTGGAAATTCCCTTATTCCAGCGCCATTTCCCGCTGCTTCCCACTGCTATCCCGGATTGTTAGATATCCCATAGACTGTCCCCGGGACAGGTGAGGCTGCTGATCCCTTATTTTCAAGTTGCTGATCCCTTATTTTCAAATCTGAAAGTTGACAGCTATGAACCCGAGGTACCACTGTATTGTTATAGAGAAATTAGAGGCTTATTTCTCATCTTAGTGCTGTGGTGCTTGGCCCTTATGTCTGATTTGAGTGCTTAGCACTTAGAGAAAGCTGCCTACTCTTTTAATAGTTCACTCTCCAGTCTTAGCACTGTACTGCAGTCTATATCTTAGTGCTTAGTGCTTCGACCAGAGGTAACAGATCTCCATGCCTGATGTCATATGACATCAGGTGCCTGGCAGGTGGGCAAAGTTGGCCCCACCAACCAAATTCAGAGGCTTGTTGCCCACAGGTTGGAAGATCCCCATGACTGCTGGAGGACTTTTCTGGTTCATAACATCATAGAATTGTAGAGTTGGAAGGGACCACAAGGCAGTAGCGGAGGAAGAGGAGTGCGGGGGGAGCGCACTGCCCCCGGCAGTGCGATCCCGGTGGGGTGCCATTGCGGCTCCCCCCCCCCTGTGCTGGGTGCCACGCCCCTGTGGGTAGCGCACCACATCTCCAGGACGTGTGCCAGTCCCACCCCACCTGCTCTCCGCCCGCCGGAGCATGAAGCTCTGCCACTGCCACAAGATTCATCTCGTCCAACCCCCTGCAATGCAGGGATCTTCTGCTCAATGTGGGGCTTGGACCCATGACCCTGACATTAAGAGTCTCTTGCTCTATTGACTTGTTCTTAAGCGCCAAGCTAGGAAACACTTCAGCTGTTAAAACTCATCCAGCCACCCCTCGCCTTTATTTAAGAAAACAGGCTGTTTCTCGGCCTGTGCAAACTTCACAGCATAGTCAGTCTCTGTAATGTAAAGATGGTGAAGCAGTTTTTTCCTCCGCTAACTGTGAGAAAATAATATTTTTTCCCCTTTCGAAATGTATCGTCATAATTGCTTTTTAACAGCAGTAGCTCTAATTGGAGCAATTAGCGGTGTCACTTTATTCCTTTTTTAAAGATCTCAAGCTGAGAGTCTGGAAGAGAATTAGAAGCAAAGGAAGAGGAAAAGATGGAGAACTCCCAATAAGCAAATTGGCAGCAGGACGTGTTCCATATGCCATGCATTAGGGGGTTCTGACGGAGCCAGAAGAAAGGAAATCTGAAGATGAGTTCAGAGATTTAGCCTGGCAGTACTGGTATTGGTGGTGGGGCACCAACACAGACTTTGGAAGCACACGAAGCTGCCACCACATGTTCCATGTGAACCGATGTGGCGATCACACAGGGTCCCCAGACGTTTAACAGTCTATTGATCCCTGTGCCACCACTGTGCTCGCTTCCCCGCTGCCACCAACCCGTTACTCTCCCTTCATGGCCTAGGACCCTCGTACCTACGGGACCGCCTCTCCCGGTATGCCCCATGGAGAGCCTCAAGGTCCATAAATAGCAACACCCTAGTGGTCCCGGGCCCTAAGGAAGTTAGATTGGCTTCAGTCAGAGCCAGGGCTTTTTCAACACTGGCTCCTGCCTGGTGGAACACTCTGCCTCATGAGACCAGGGCCCTGCAGGATCTGATTTCTTTCCGCAGGGCCTGCAAGACAGAGTTGTTCTGCCTGGCCTTTGGCTTGGAGCCAATTTGATTCCCTCCCCCTCTTTCTTTTTTCTTTTTCCTTTCTCCTCCTGTGATGAGGCTGCATTTTAATATTTTAATGTTTCAATATTTTAATTGTTGCATTTTAATCTTGTTTTTTAGTTGTATTCATTCAACTTGTTTTTATTATTGCTTGTTAGCCGCCCTGAGCCCAGCCTTGGCTGGGGAGGGTGGGGTATAAATAAAAATTGTTATTATTATTAAACACTGAGTCCAGACAGTTGTGAAAGTGAACCAAATAAATAAGTTTATTTTATAAACATTATCAAGTTTATGGTTTCACAAATAATATTCCTGTCAGTATTTTAACTTTAGTTTCTTTACCGGCCTAGGTAAAGGTAAGGGTACCCCTGCCTGTACGGGCCAGTCGTGTCCGACTCTGGGGTTGCGCGCCCATCTCGCTTAAGAGGCCAGGGACCAGCGCTGTCCGCAGACACTTCCAGGTCACCTGGCCAGCGTGACAAGCTGCATCTGGCGAGCCAGCGCAGCACACGGAAACGCTGTTTACCTTCCCACTAGTAAGCGGTCCCTATTTATCTACTTGCACCCAGGGGTGCTTTCGAACTGCTAGTTTGGCAGACGCTGGGACCGAACGACAAGAGCGCACCCCGCCGCGGGGATTCGAACCGCCAACCTGACGATCGGCAAGTCCTAGGCGCTGAGGTTTTACCCACAGCGCCACCCACGTCCCCTTGTGCTGCTTTACCGGCCTATACCTTCCTAATACCTTCTGACTGATTATCTCAACTGTTTGACTGACTCCTCTTAACAAATTCTCTCACTCTCTCACACCACACTAGCCCAATCCACACTTATCCTCTCTGTCTCTTCTCTAACTCCAGACTGACTTCTCAACCACACTAGCTCTAACTCAATGGGTTCCCATTGGTTAGTCGTTTTACAATTAGTTAACCCTTTCCTGACGAACCCTGTATGATGTCACACACCTAGGAGGGCAAACGCCACAACCGACCACTTATGAAAGTGCATTTTTGCAATATGTACCCCATTTCCACTCCCCACCCCCACCCTGACAGGAGGCTGGAGCTCTCCTGCCTCCTTCCAAAAGCTGGGTGGGCTTTGGGAAGGTGGCGGGAGGGCCTTTAGACCCTTTGGAGCACTGTGCCTCCCTCCATAAGCTGGGCAAAAGCTTCGCAGGCTTTGGAAAAGAGGCACCAGGGAAACATTTAGGGGACTAGATTAGCTCCCCAGCCCACTGACTGCAAACCACCGGCCACTCCACTCCACAAATAGGCACTTACTTCTGGACCAAATGCTTACAAGTGTACTTGGTGACTGAACAAACACCACTGATCAAGTGTCTTATCAAATCAAAGAGCATCGTGTTTCAATGGACGCTTCAGGAGGAAATAATCAAGGGTGATTTATTCTGTCTTCCCAACAATAGGGACACGGGTGGTGCTGTGGTCTAAACCACCAAGTCTCTTGGGCTTGCCAATTGTAAGGTCAACAGTTCGAATCCACACAACGGGGTGAGCTCCCGTTGACCTGTCCCAGCTCCTGCCAACCTAGCAGTTCGAAAGCACGCCAGTGCAAGTAGATAAATAGGTACCACTCCGGTGGGAAAGTAAACGGTGTTTCCATGCGCTCTGGTTTCCATCACGGTGTCCCGTTGTGCCAGAAGCAGTTTAATCCTGCTGGCCACATGACCCAGAAAGTTGTCTGCAGTAAAATTCAACTGGACTTAACTTTACCTTTACCTGTCTTCCCAACATTTCAAGAACAGTTAATTTTCAAGTATTATGTGAACTTTCAGATGACACAAAAGCCATTTCTGAAAACATAGAAGAATCTAGCAGAAGTTTAGCACTCTTTTTCATGTTGTTTCCAGGGGAAAAATTGCTTGCAACCTCAGTAACTTGGAAAATTGTGACAGTTCCACATCTTAATTTTCCTGCCATTTTCCTGCCCATGGCAGTGCTGATCACATGAGAAAATTTGGGGCAAAATCCCAGCATACTGTTCTTTCCCACCATCAAAAATTTACCCTGAAATGGCAGTATGTTGATGAAAAGGCCACCATTTCATGTCACAGCAGGTACCGCAGTGTAAAAGAAATGTTGGAAACTGGGACAGGAACATCAGTATAAAATAATGCAATAAACCCAATGTCTGAATGGAGCCCAAGTGTTGAGTAACTATACGATGAGAGATGGTGACCAAGCCATTGACAAAAAGTAAAAAGCAACTGCTCTTCAAATAGATATTTATTATATTAAGCAATGTCGGGTCTCTAAAAATAAATAATTCAATATATTTCAAAAGGCTACCGTTCTGTATTCTTTAATTACTGTATATCTGGACCTTAAAAATCTGACATTCATTCAAACTATTTTTGCATTTTCTGAAATGCATAATGTTATCTTGGGAAGGGGGGAATTATAAAAATCCATATGTTCCAACTCCTATATCAGATATTTTTCAGTTCTCTAAACAAAAGTGACAGAAATGCAAATATCCGCTGATCTTCATAAAATGGCATTTCATACCAAGATGGAGAGAAAGATGATAGACAGAAGAGTTGGGTGGAAAATAGGATGAACACTTATGAGTACTAAAATAAAAAAGGAAGTTCTTATTATTAAAGCTGAGGCAAAATTCTAAAGCATTCCTGTTCACCCAGGAATTTTGCTTGCTAATAGCAGGGATTGGTGAATATATCAGCTTAGGTTTCTTGCCAATTTTCATTTCCCCCGATTTAAGTCCATTTGATAAAAGTCAGTTAAGTAGTCAGATAAAGTAGTTTATATTTATTAAGTCAGATAAAGTAGTTTATATTTGTGTTGGTGTATGTATGTATAATATTATTTATAAAATATTTATAAATTTTTTATATTTATAAAATATTTATAAAATAAATATATATATTTATATATATTTTTATATATGTTGAGAATAATATAATCACCAGCATTTTAGTGTGGATTTCACCTAATGCATACATTTTTTGTATACAGTTTCACCCTACTATAATGCATTTTATGCTATTTTCACCACTATACACATTTTGATGCACATTTCCCCCTAGTATATGCATTCTGTACACATTACTTGGATGGAGAACTGTATCACAAACTGTATCACAAAATTCAGACAATTTCAAATTATTAGGGTGGCCCTTTCAGTTCATCAATTGCTTCTGAAAGTTCAGGTGAGGTAGCTCTGCCATTGATACAAACTGAATTAAATTTCTCCCCATCTCTTTTTGAAATACGTTGTTTCTGACAACTTTGAAACTATTAGTTGGACAATACCGAGCTCGATGGACCAACAGTTTGATTCAGTATAATAATAATAAGGCAACTTTCCATGTTCCTGTGTAAATCCACTATGTTTTCCCAGCAGACATCCCCTTGGAGTGTGACTTCACAGCACAAACCCCCCTGACTTTAGCAATGAAAGTCATGGACCCCTTCAAATAACTTTTACGGCAGCTGGGCTTTTGTCACAGAAAGGTCAAGCCACTTATTGGTTATCTACATCTGCTCTTTCCCATCTGCTCACATCTTTGGTTAATATAGAGCTGTGCCTCCTCCAGTGGTTTCCAGATCTCAAAGGACGGTGCTTCAGGATGGCAGATAATGAAATAAACAGGCAGAGACCTGCCCCAGACAAAGACAAGGAACAGCCAAAAGAATATTGAGAAGCAGAAAGACCACGGGATGAGTCATAAGGCATGCGTCAGAATAATTTAACAAATACTATGTTTTAAGAACTGTATTATCACCCTCTGATTGCCTTATGAACATCTAGCAAAATGAGAACTCATCAAATAATTCATCTTACCCAATTCTTACTTAGCAGAACTTTTCGACTTCGCTTTTTCACAGTGTCGCAAAGCCAGCGTCAAACATGTCCCAATTTAGATTATTTCATGAGAAGCCCTAAAAATAACAGCATTTTTAAAAGTCTGGTCGATGGAGAGGCTCATCTGAACTGAGAGTCTGAAATTAAAACAATTTTCATCATTTTCTTGCAATTGAGCTATAGCAAGCAGGCATCTTCTGACGCTCTCTGAAAGCCCGCTATTGGCACGAGCCTTTTAAAGAACATTAAATTATTTCTTTGAATTCACCGCATTGACCTTGAAATGATCTTAGAAATTGGCATGGTGCACCTCTTGCCAATTTCCTGTCAATTTCTCACCTTATAATAGCCTGAAAGGGACTTATTCATCGCAGCATTTATCCACCACCCAGTAACAAAGTTCTCTGGATGGCTTACAATACTTCCATATTAAAAATACGGGTCAAAACCATAAAAACGAAAATATAATGAGAACTCAGCATAAAAAAAATTAAGAACAACTTTCTGAAAGTAAGAGCTGTTTGACAGTGGAATGGACTGCCTCAGAAAGTAATGAAGGTTTTTAAGCAGAGGTTGGATAGTCACCTGTCAAAAAGGCTTTAGCTGTGATTCATGTATTGCAGGGGCTTGGACCATAGCTGTCAACGTTTCCCTTTTTTTAAGGGAAATTCCCTTATTCCGAATAGGATTCCTTGCAAGAAAAGGGAAAAGTTGACAGCTGTGGCTTGGACTAGATTACCCTCTGGGTCTCTTCCAACTCTACAAGTTTATGGTTCAGTGGCAACGGCTAACATCAATACAGCAAGAACTCAACAGCACAAAATATAAGCTGTATTCACTAGTGCCTGGTGTAAAATCAGACTATTGCTCACTAAATTGGCTGGTGTTTAGCTTGTGTAAACTCACCTCACTTTTCTCTCTGTAGCATGTTTATAATTCTTCCTCCTCCATCTGCTTTAAGCTTACTCTTAGTGAACCTTTGTTTAGCTCCTTTGCTGCGCCATTTGTTCAAGATGAAGGAAATCTGCTACAAAGATAGCATGCAATCTTCTTCTTCTTCTTTGGTGATCCCTCGTAGCCGAGTAAGATTGTCTTCCATAAACACAGTTTTAACAGTGACTCCATAAGTGACTGTGGAGGCCAATTCTGGATCCACATGTTCTTCCACAGTGGGGACATAGGTTTCCGGGCGGGAGTTGGTCACAGTGTGGATTTGCCAAGCGTGCCTTCCTCTTATAGCCAGTGCTTTTTTCTATATATATAGGGATACTCTCATTTTCCTACTCATATTGAAATACTGTCCCTCGATGAGGCAAAACGTATATTCACAAAACATATGTGTACCCCTGCATCTCCCCAGGAAAAAAAGCACTGCTTACAGTGAAGGACACTGCATATGTGCCCAAATACTGCATTTTGCACCATGCATGCTTTGAACATGCATGGCATGCAGATCACTGTGTCATTGCCCGTTTGATGCACACAAAAGTTCAGGGCAGTTGTATGAACTGGCCAGTGCACAGAACCCTATAATCTAGATTTCCCATGAGAAAGATGAATTTTCAATTTCTTTCATGTAGGAATAATGGAGACGACAGGAGGTTGAATGCAGGTGAGCTGTGCAGAAGCACACTGGCAAGCATGCTCCAAGCAAGCTGCCGGCTAGCTCTGCTGAGGCTCCTTTTATTAGCAGAAGTCAACAACTGGAAACAGTAGTGAAACCACCCTGAACTTAACGTATTTCCATCTAAGAATATTTCCAGCATTAACAAACACACGTGTCAGCAGGTGTTTCCCTCAGAAATCCCCCCCCCCATACTTCATTACGTCTGCGTCCCCGGTCATGCTCCAGCCAAGCGATATGCCTAACAAACAAATTGTGAGAGGACAAAAGGTCAGGGGGGAAACCCTGTTTTCTAGCCATGAAGGTCAGGAAAAGCAGGTGTAATGCTTCTTGACATACTGTTGCGTGTCTGGTGCGAGGTTTGCCTTTGTAAAGCGGAGCGTTACCTCCACACTTTCATATGTTTCCTTAACTGAGAAATGTGGCTTGGAGACTTCCGGGTTAGCGCGATCGGGTAATGGCGGATTCCCTCCGAGCTCCGGAGGGAATCAGCTCCGTGGAAGACGGGTCTTGCCGCGGCGGCGACGCGGGGACCCTCAGAAACCACAGGCGCTGAAGCCTGTGGACTTGGTGACTCGGCGGGCACCATTTGCGCCCCTCCCTTGACCAACTACATTCTTTCTGTGGCACCCCGGTGGGGATGCACACTGCCCCACAGGGTCCTGGGACTTGTCTGTCCTTTCTCAACAGCAAGGGCTGGTGGGCTGGCTGGCTGGGCTCCCTCGCCTGCTTGCTTGCTTACTCCAAGGCTGCCTAGCAACCAGCATCCCCTGGCCAGCCCCAGAGGCACCATTTGCCAGGAGAGCTTGTAGCCAGGGCCACTGCAACCAACAGGCATGCAAGCCTTTGGAAGGCAGAGGTGCAAGAGGGCATCAGAGGAGGGAGGAAAGGAAAGAGGGACAGAGGCTAGTGTTGCCCACAGCACCCCTGACCATCCTTCAAAGCACCCCAATGTGCCACAGCACACTGGTTGAAAACCACTGAGTTAGGCCATGGACACTGGACCCTGTGTGGTATATCTCCCACATCACTGCAGAAATGCTTCAAGACACCTTTGGTTGACATTTCTCCAAGAATTACGTAGACACAAAGAGATTCTTTTAACTATGACCCAGAAAACACACGTTCACATTTTAACCATGGTCACTTGAGATGCTGGTCCCCAAGCACTAACATTTCTGGTTAGACATATACCAGCAAAGCTGTGGTATTCAGTTCTAAGTGAAAAAGGAAGGATCACACCAGCCAAATAGCTAAGGGTTTCTCTTTAGCTCCACATTGCTTGTATAGGGCATGCAGAGGGCTGCTTTCTGCCCTATTAAATTGTCTGCACCTTTCCCAAATGTGCCCCTCTCTCTCTTTTTGCATGTTAAGCATGAGCAGAGCTCATTTTGTCCCCTTTGATTTAATTGGAAAACAAGTGTTCTGGAACCTGCTGGTTGTTCCTTTGTGCATTTGGGATAAACATTGTGGATTACTTCATTCCTGGTACTGCTGGCAGCTTCTCAATGCACAAGCTGACCATTTAAGATTTCACAGAATGATAGAACTGAAGAGTTGGAAGGGACCTTGAGGTTCATCCAGTCCTGCAATTCAGGAATCTCAGCGAAATTGTACATGGCAGATAGTCAACCTCTGCTTAAAAACCTCCAACGAAGGACAGTCCACCAGCTCCTGAGGGAGTCCATTCCATGGTCAAACACCTCTTACAATTAGAAGGTTCTTCCTGATGTTTAGTCAGAATCTCCTTTCTTGTGACTTGAATCCATTGGTTTGGGTCCTCACTTCTGGAGCAGGAGAAAACAAGCTTGCTCCATTCGGGGAAGGAAGTTTTTAATGTGTGATGTCGTATTATGTTTTTACTAATTTTTGTTGGTAGCTGCCAGAGGGGATGGGACAACCAAGTCAGATAGATGGGTGGCATTTAATATATTATTATTATTATTATTATTATTATTATTATTATTATTATTATTATTATCCATAAACATAATACAGTCCATAAACATAATAAAGACTGAGGGGACAGTCTTCCCCATGTGCCGCCGCTGTATGAATCTGCCCAAAATTTAAGTTTTTCCAGGAGCCCTTTTCTGAGTGCCCTCACCAGGCAAGAGGCAACAGGGAAGAAAATCAACTTTTTCAGCAGTGACGCCAAGTCTGATAGGTACAGGAGACACCAATACCATTGAATTTAGACCTGTTCTTGATCATTCCCCCATTGTGGACAGCAAAAAAGTTCCACAAAGAATATCCTATATTCCATTTTTGCTATCCAAACTTGTAATGCATTTGCAAGAAACACGTGACTGACAGACTGCATATGTTGATTCCTTTCTAAAATGCTTTCTTTTCTTAACCAATTTGCAGCGTGTGCCTTATGGCATTTTTGGAAATGCACCTGACTCTTTACAAATTGAACACTGCAATTGGCTGGTGCTCTTGAAAGCATTTTTAGATATGACATCTCCAAGCAAACACGTTAGAATTATTTCCTGTTGTTTTATTTGTCAAATATAGTGCATGGCATCTGATTATGAAAGGCAATGTATTGACATCTAACATTCAGAGGACCAGACCCTGCCAACAGGCTGATGGATTGTTTTGCTTCTCCGACTCCCCACCACCACCACCACCACCACCACTTTAAATCCTCTTTTATAATATTCAAAGAGAGTGTGCTTTTTCCTCTTCAGCACAAAAGGTTAGGATGAATGGGTGACATCTCTCTCATTTGAACCCAAATAAATGGGCTAGATTAGCATTTGCTGAGCAAATGATGGCTATTACTCCTGCTTGTGGTTAAAATAGAAGCACTTCCACCCTTACGATGTCTTTTAATAGCAGAATTCAGGCGCGCTACCTGGCCTCTTGTGAATACAAAATGTTCTATGGAATGTTTGTAATTTTTAATCAGATTTATTTATTCTATTCCATGCAAGAATGCAAGGCAATCTCCTAGAACTCATATTCGCTCTGAGTAGCAAAGTTAAAGAAAAAGATAATGTTTTCTTAGTTTAAGTCTCTTCTACATTTCTGGTTTGTAATTATTCTGCTAGGCGGACGAGGAAAGCTCACTTGCCCTGGTTTAAACTACTCAAACTGCTCAGTATTTGATCTGTAAATTCAAAAAATGCAGTGCAATATAGAAGTAAATCCTGGCCACGTTTCACATGAAGAAAAGTGAAGTGACCAATTTTGGATGTGGCAAATTGTAAGTTACAGTGGTACCTTGGGTTACAGACACTTCAGGTTACAGACTCCGCTAACCCAGAAATAGTACCTCAGGTTAAGAACTTTGCTTCAGGATGAGAGAAATTGGTGGCAGCGGGAGGCCCCATTAGCTAAAGCGGTACCTCAGGTTAAGAACAGTTTCAGGTTAAGAACGGACCTCCAGAACAAATTAAGTTCTTAACCCAAGGTACTACTGTATATAATTTGCTATTTCATTTATTTTATTGCATTGCAGGCCCTGGGTTTTTTTAAAAAAAATGCACAGAAAGCTGATTGGATTTCTGCCTCTGCAATTTAAGTAACAATGCATGACAGGCACAGACTTCCGGGACACACATGAAGAGAGGGCAGAAAGCAGGAGAGCTGAATCCCAATTGTTCAGAAATGCTCCATCTCAATAAACTCTTATTGCTTTTGCAGCAGGAAGTAGCAATCAGCCCTACAGGAACACTCAGGGATTACTGTGGCCATGGAAGTTAACCCTTTTTTAAAAAAACAACAACCACCCTTATTTTTCATACGACTTATCAAGCCATTTCTGGTTTTTGAGGAGCGTTCTTAAATAAAACCAGTATTTCATTCGGATTATTGGAGCATGATAATCTAGTCACCAGAAGGCTTATCTGTCCCAGATGCCAGGATGGTAGGGACCCCACAAAGCCAGGCTGTTGCTTTCGATTTTCAGGAGGGGGGAAATTGTGATTGCAGAATGTTTGTTTGAGACACCCCTATCTGAGCAGGCGGGACGCGGGTGGTGCTGTGGGTTAAACCACAGAGCCTAGGACTTGCCGATCAGAAGGTCGCGGTTCGAATCGCTGTGACGGGGTGAGCTCCCGTTGCTCGGTCCCTGCTCCTGCCAACATAGCAGTTCAAAAGCATGTCAAAGTGCAAGTAGATAAATAGGTACCACTCCGGCGGGAAGGTAAACGGCGTTTCCGTGCGCTGCTCTGGTTCGCCAGAAGCGGCTTAGTCATGCTGGCCACATGACCCGGAAGCTGTACGCCGGCTCCCTCGGCCTATAGAGTGAGATGAGCGCGCAACCCCAGAGTCGGTCACGACTGGACCTAATGGTCAGGGGTCCCTTTACCTTTATCTGAGCAGGCATTTTCTCAGGCCACAAAAGCAGAGAGGGGTGGTTGAAAATGGTGATCCATGGCAAAAATTTGGTCAGCCCTTGGTACACAACAAATGTTGTACAAAGGAGCCTCAAGAGCACATTACGGTTTTATGCGAAGTATTTTAGATTATCACCAGGGCTGCCAAGAGGCAGACAGGTGATACATCTGTACTGAGCCTGATATTAGGAGGAGCTCACCTCTGAGCAGCTGCTGTGCTGCCTGTCTCACTTGCGGAGTACATCCTGTCATTGAAATTCTACTAAGTATTGATCCAGAGTAAATTCCAATGTATAGTTATCAGGTTAAAAACTTAAAACACGTTGCAGGATTCCCAAAAGGCAATTACGGTAATATTTCATCCAGCAGAGCTTTACTGCTACTGAAGGCAAATGGGCGTAATGGTCACAAATCCAATACATTCAGGATTGGCCCTGTCCATAAGAAATCCAGTTGCAGCAAACTTAACTTAAACTTACAATAACTTATAATAAGTCTAAACCTTAACACTAAGCACACTATGTACAGAACACCACACCAGAAGGAAAAGACATAGAAAGAGAAAGTGAAACCCAGACTCCTTCTGGCCCTCCTTTTATAGTTAGCATGACCTTGACAGAAAGAGATAAGAGAACCAGTCTAAACCAGCTGTGCTCAGCTTCTCTGAAGGTATATAACCAAAACATCATGAAGTTTCTTTCACACAGAGAAGCTTCCAGAAACCCTCTTGAATTCAGTAGAACATTAAAGATCTCTACACATCAGATCAATTCTTTCTGCACTAAGAAATGCAAACTGACACATCCCACCTCATCTATGGGCCAGTTCTGATAAAGATATTGCCATTATTGTAGATGTTCAGGACCACAATACCTCAATGACCGCCTTGCCCCTTATGAACTAACCCAGACCCTGAGACCATCATCTGAGGCCTTCTTTTGTGTGCCTCCTCCATGAGATGTCTGGAGGGAGGCAACACAAGAAATTGCCTTTTCTGCAGTGGCTTTCCATTTGAACAATGTTCTTGTGGCGATCACACGGGGCCCCCGGATGTTTGATGGTCTATTGACCCTGTGCCACCACTGTGAATGCTTTCTTCGCTGCCGCCACCCCATTTCTCACGGGGACACACGGAGTCCAGACAGTTGTTAACATAAACAAATAATCAAGTTTATTTTTAAATGCAGGAACAAGCTTATGGTTTCAGTTAATTTTTCTTGTCAGTTTCTTAAATCTTAGTTCCTAAAAACTTCAAACTGATTATTCCCAACTATCTATCTGACTCCACCTGACAATTCCTCTCACTCTCTCACAATACAACTCTACCAACCCACACCTAATCCTCCCTCTTCCTTCTTCAACTCGCAAACCTCAACTGCCTTTCAAAACCTCCCACTCTAACTTTTACTCCCCCCCTTGCATTCCTACTGGCCAATCACATTCTCACTCATTTAAACCTTTCCTAATGACCCACCTAGGAGGCAAACACCACAGTTCTCCCTATGGAAGTTCTTTTGGAGCCTTCACTCCATATCTTTAGGTGCCAGGCAAAAACATTTCTCTATAACCAGATTAAACATTCTGTGACCTTTAAATGTGTTTTTGGGAGGGAGGTTATTGGTTTGTTTTTGTTTTATTGTGTATTTTGAATTCTCGTTTTGCATTGAGGTTGAATCCTGACAAGACAGAAGTACTGTTTTTGGGGGACAGGAGGCGGGCAGGTGTGGAGGATTCCCTGGTCCTGAATGGGGTAACTGTGCCCCTGAAGGACCAGGTGCGCAGTCTGGGAGTCATTTTGGACTCACAGCTGTCCATGGAGGCACAGGTTAAATCTGTGTCCAGGGCAGCTGTTTACCAGCTCCATCTGGTACGTAGGCTGAGACCCTATCTGCCTGCGGACTGTCTCGCCAGAGTGGTGCATGCTCTGGTTATCTCCCGCTTGGACTACTGCAATGCACTCTACGTGGGGCTACCTTTGAAGGTGACTCGGAAACTACAACTAATCCAGAATGCGGCAGCTAGACTGGTGACTGGGGGCGGCCGCCGACACCATATAACACCGGTCTTGAAAGACCTACATTGGCTCCCAGTACGTTTCCGAGCACAATTCAAAGTGTTGGTGCTGACCTTTAAAGCCCTAAACGGCCTCGGTCCAGTATACCTGAAGGAGCGTCTCCACCCCCATCGTTCTGCCCGGACGCTGAGGTCCAGCGCCAAGGGCCTTCTGGCGGTTCCCTCATTGCGAGAAGCAAAGCTACAGGGAACCAGGCAGAGGGCCTTCTCGGTAGTGGCGCCCGCCCTGTGGAACGCCCTTCCAGCAGATGTCAAAACGATAAACAACTACCTGACATTCAGAAGACATCTTAAGGCAGCCCTGTTCAGGGAAGTTTTTAACGTGTGATATTTTACTGTATTTTTGGTTTTTATGGAAGCCGCCCAGAGTGGCTGGGGACACCCAGCCAGATGGGCGGGGTATAAATAATAAATTATTATTATTATTATTATTATTATTATTATTATTATTATTATTATTGTGTTGTCAGCTACCTTGTCATATTTTCTACGAACGTGTGGTTTGAAAATATTTAAATGAAATCAGGTAATGAATGATTAAATTGCCACATTAATTTGTCAAATGGGCAATAGTTCAGAAGAGGTATCCCATCTTCATTAGGGATGTCATCAAAGTTCCCATTGACTTGGTTCAGAATTACTATTTCTTAACTCTGTGGTCCATAATAAAAAAAGGAGAATGTGAACAAGAAAACATCTTCTCATGTATTTGTTTCAACATAGCAACATATCAAGAGAAATGCTAGTTCTGATTAGATTTCCTGACCCATAAGTTTCCTTTAGATAAGCACCTAGAAGATCAGTCACTGATCCTAACTGAGCCTCTGACCATTTTCATTAATCCTAGAGTGTAATTCTGAAATGCCAGCAGCGGAAATAATGTGAAAGAAGCTGAGCACTTAAGGATATCACCATCCTATCAAAGCAGATGATGACTTGCTGGAACAAAACAATAGCAGGTTATATGCACACTCAGCTGTGAATTCACACATTTTTTCACACATTTTTTTAAAAATTCAAATTGTAACCTTTGCCTTTACCTTGAATCAGAAATCCCTTTACAACATACTAAAGAAAGAAAAATACTTCTGTAGGATATAACATTTACTTTCTTTCCCACTTAAATGGGGACTCATAATAATCATGGACATGATTTGGCCACTCAGTGGCTGCATCTACATCACTCACAGGTAGACAGATTGCAGCTCCATCTGGTACGCAGGCTGAGACCATACCTGCCGCAGACTGTCTCTCCAGAGTGGTGCATGCTCTAGTTACCTCTTGCTTGGACTACTGCAATGCACTCTATGTGGGGCTACCTTTGAAGGTGACCCAGAAACTACAACTAATCCAGAATGCGGCAACTAGACTGGTGACTGGGAGCGGCCGCCAAGACCACATAACACCGGTCTTGAAAGACCTACATTGGCTCCTAGTACGTTTCCAAGCACAATTCAAAGTGTTGGTGCTGACCTTTAAAGCCCTAAACGGCCTCAGCCCAGTATTTCCTGAAGGAGCATCTCCACCCCCATCGTTCCACCTGGACACTGAGGTCCAGTGCCGAGGGCCTCCTGGTGGTTCCCTCCCTGTGAGAAGTGAGGTTACAGGGAAGCAGGCAGAGGGCCTTCTTGGTAGTGGCACCCACCCTGTGGAATGCCCTCCCACCAGATGTCAAAGAGAATAACAACTACCAGACTTTTTGAAGACGTCTGAAGGCAGCCCTGTTTAGGGAAGCTTTTAATGTTTAATAGACTATTTTATTTTAATATTCTGTTGGAAGCCACCCAGAGTGGCTGGGGAAATCCAGCCAGATGGGCGGGATATAAATAAATTATTATTATTATTATTATTATTATTATTATTATTAAGCATTTTTATATTCCCCCTCAGCAACACAACAGACAGGAGATCTGTACACATTTCCCCATTCCTCTCTCTCTCTTGTTGGTCCAGATTACTCAAACCTTGACCTTGAATAACTTCTATCCAGTCAAGGAGGAGTGGATGGTAATATGTGAGGTATAGATCTTCACATTCCCACAGTACTACGACAGTCTGGTGTGTGTGTGTGTGTGTGTGTGTGTGTGTGTGTGAAAGAGAGGGGGGGAGCTGTTACACTGCTGATCAGAAATTACTCAGATGGGCTTATCTTGGCAGATAATGTTAAACAGCTTTTGCTTTTAAAAGTAACTAAAAGGATCAGTCTACATTAAATCCGAGGGGGGGGGGGCATTCACCTAACTAAATAGGCTTTTCAAATCAGCCTCTGCCTTCTTAGAAAGCCACCAAATTAATGAATAGCTTTAAGCTAGAAGCACACTTTGTCATCACATCTCAATTTTGAGATTCCACTTTTGATGATAAACTGAATTAAGAGATCTCGTCTGTTATCGTACCGAAAGGGAGGAGTTACACATGATATCGCTCCCAAGACCTTTAATCTCTGCACTGCAGGGCTCCCTCTGCATACTGCCACACTAATGCTCTAAATTTTGGTGAAGATCAATAGAGAATACAGAGAACGTTGGGTAGATAAAGGAAAGCACAAGAGGGAACAAGCTTACTCAAGAGAAGAGAAGCAATTAGTGGTAAAGGGCTGCTCTCAGACTCCCATTACATTAAAAGAAGATATGATCCAGATCACAATAATTGTTTGTTTGTTTGTAACATTTGTGCCCCGCTCTTCAGCCACAAAGGCTCCCAGAGTAGTTTACATACAGTCAAAACAAGACAGTCCCTACCTGCAGACTTAAAATCTAAAAGAACACATCACACAGGGGGAAAGGGACATGGAGGGGAGAGGGAAATAAAAGCAAAACTCAGGCACCAGTTTCGAAACAGTGGCTCCCATAATTAGGGCTGCCATATTTTGAACAGCAAAAAAGGGGGTGCTATGATGACTCGTTTTAAATACTCCTACTGTATGTAGGCTATAGGTAAAGGTAAAGGGACCCCTGACCATCAGGTCCAGTTGTGACCGACTCTGGAGTTGCGGCGCTCATCTCGCTTTATTGGCCGAGGGAGCCGGCGTACAGCTTCCGGGTCATGTGGCCAGCATGACTAAGCCACTTCTGGCGAACCAGAGCAGCGCATGGAAACGCCGTTTACCTTCCCGCGGGAGCGGTACCTATTCATCTACTTGCACTTTGAGGTGCTTTTGAACTGCTAGGTTGGCAGGAGCAGAGACCGAGCAACGGGAGCTCACCCCGTCACGGGGATTCGAACCACCGACCTTCTGATCGGCAAGTCCTAGGCTCTGTGGTTTAACCCACCTCGCCACCCACATTCCATGTAGGCTATAGAAGGTGTGATATATTGTTGAGCGGGGCAGGAGAAGAGGAAAGGAAAGCAAGACTTCAGTCACCAGTTATGTCTATGTCACTGGTCAGGGGCAGAAGGTGCTTGATGGAGCTGGTCCTCCAGCAAAACTGATGAAATGAGAGAGTCCTGCTTCTTATCTCTCTCCCTGAGGCAGCCTGACGAACTGGCTGCCCTCAGATGGCAGTTGAGAGGAGAGGAGGTCTGATGGAGCTGGCCTGTCGCAGCAGAAATCAAAGCCGTGAGTTCTGCTTCAGTCACAAGACAACAACAGACCCTTCAAGTGTCCCTATTTTCCAGGGACATTCCCAGATTTACAGAAGCCGTCCCCAGTTTATTTCTTTTTTAAAATATATTTTTTTATTAGAAACTTAAACAAAACATATTATCTAAAAACATAGCATCCTTAATCCCCCCCCCCATTTTCCTCCCACCCATAACCCCTCCCCCCGACTTCCCTCAGTTCCAGTCTTTGGTTTCTCTATGGATGCTATTATCTGCATGTTGCAAAATTGTCTAAGTCCTTAAATTGTCTAACTGATTATTGTCAATAAAGAGTTTGTGAGTGTTTATTCAAAACCTGCTAAGGAGTCCAATTCACTTTGTTGTGTCTTCAAGTACTTTGTAAAAGGTTTCCATTCATCTTTGAAATCACAGTTGTCCTTGTCCCGTAACTTGTGTGTCAATTTTTCCAGTTCTGTATAATCCATCAATTTCTCTTGCCATGATTCTTTAGTTGGGATTTCTTCGAAGCTGTCCCAGTTTCATATTTGATCATGAAATCTCCCGCTTTTCCATAGGAGCTCCCTATTTTCATTGGAGAAATATTGGAAGGTATTGAGTTTTGCGACCCCCGAGCCTAGGAGATAAGTAACTATACAACCTCTAGAAGACATCTGATAGGGAAACTTTTTAAATGTTTAATGTTTTGTTACATTTTTTTATATGTTGGAAGCTGCCCAGAGCGGCTGGGGCAACCCAGTCAGATGGGCGGGGTATAAATAGTAAAATTATTATTACGGAATAGAACTTCCCCATTTTCAACAGAGAAATGTTGGAGGATATGCGACAGGGCAATACTGCCTTTTCACACATGACCACTGGTGCCAATTACCATAGAACTATAGGCTTCAAAATATGGCAGAAGGCCTTATAAAAAGGTGCAGAAGCTTCTGAGAGTAGATGCTGTTAAGTATAACTGTTTAATCGTCACTGACATGCACAATGGCTAAATGTGTATTGCTAACATTGAGGGTTTTCCATGGCAGCAAAGTGAGCATTAACTAGTCGATAATTAACTGGGGATGTTCTCTGCTATAATACTGAATGTGACAAATGTAAAGGTAAAGGTAAAGGGACCCCGGACCATTAGGTCCAATCGTGGCCAACTCTGGGGTTGCGGCGCTCATCTCGCTTTATTGGCTGAGGGAGCCGGCGTACAGCTTCCAGGTCATGTGGCCAGCATGACTAAGCCGCTTCTGGCGAACCAGAGCAGCACACGAAAACGCCATTTACCTTCCCGCCAGAGCAGTACCTATTTATCTCCTTGCACTTTGAGGTGCTTTCGAACTGCTAGGTTGGCAGGAGCAGGGACCGAGCAACGGGAGCTCACCCCGTCACGGGGATTTGAACTGCCGACCTTCTGATCGGCAAGTCCTAGGCTCTGTGGTTTAACCCACAGCGCCACCCACATATTTGGTTGCAAATCTCTGTTTTGGGTTGGCTTTAGTCTTTGCTCCCAAGCTCTGTGGGAGTAAGGATGTGTAAATGAGTCTCCTGAAGGGAGAGAAAACAGCTCCAGGCAATCTGGAGGCTGTAAGGCAGGCATGTCCAAAATCCATTTCAAGGGTCTAATCCAGCCCCTGCCGGTCAGTTAATCCGGCCCCTGTGGCAGTTTATTTCCTAGGGTAAAATCCTAAAAAAACCCAACAATCCTTTAAAAAGGTCAACAACTTTGGGCGGCCCCCACAGCCCTTCACTTCATCAAATCTGGCCCTCTTTGAAAAAAGTTTGGACACCACTGCTAAGGAGACAGACATTTGATTCTAGGTCTGCTTGGAATTATATAATATTTCTAAGAAGATGCTGAGCCTATGCTTGGATAAGTGTATGTCCTATGAATGATTTGGATGTATCCTTGAAGAATGTTTTGAAGGAGGTTCTGAAAGTAAAGTTTGAACAGTATCTAATGGGTCTGGACAATGTTTTATTCTAAAAGGAATCAGTTTTTTATACATTCAGTTGCTTCATACTGTGAACATTAATATCTGCAATAGATACCAGTTTCTCTTTAATTCCTCCAGCCACACTAATTATTGATTAGCTAAAGAGGCACAACAGCTCAGTTCAGCCGTCCTCTCCCAATTCATGCACAATACAGGAAAGAATTGATGCTTTTGAATTATGGTGCTGGAGGAGACTCTTGAGAGTTCCATGGACTGCAAGAAGATCAAACCTATCCATTCTGAAGGAAATCAGCCCTGAGTGCTCACTGGAAAGACAGATCCTGAAGCTGAGGCTCCAATACTTTGGCCACCTCATGAGAAGAGAAGACTCCCTGGAAAAGACCCTGATGTTGGGAAAGATGGAGGGCACAAGGAGAAGGGGACAACAGAGGACGAGATGGTTGGACAGTGTTCTTGAAGCTACCCGCATGAGTTTGACCAAAGTGCAGGAGGCAGTGGAAGACAGGAGTGCCTGGCGTGCTCTGGTCCAGGGGGTCACGAAGAGTCGGATGCGACTAAACAACTAAACAACAACGACAACAGGAAAGTTTAGGATGGAGACGTTTGCTTGGGAGTGGAGATGGAACCAGATAGCAGCTGGATTTAGTCTTTTCAACAATAATGGATCATCCATTGTGTGCTTCCTTGAGCATATTGTAGAGCCTTATCTCCCCCTAAATTCGGTTTTGTGACTAAATGCAGTTACTGTGGTTTCAGCATTAAAGGTACTCCCAAATGTTGACGATTTAGCAGCACTCAGTCATTTATATTCTGGCTTAACCTAAAAGTGGAATAGCAGTTTCTAGAATCTAATCAACATTCTGCTGCCAGATGGGCAGCCCCTCCTTTCACTAGTCCCCAATGTTGCGAGTGATGATTGTCACTGGGACCATCATGTGGGAGGAAAAGGTGAAATACATGTTGCACTTCCAATCAGGGTTGTCCACCCACCCACCCAACTGGGGATGGGAAGAAAATATAACAATATCAAGGCATTGCTATTTAGAACAGAAAATGAAACAGTTGGTTCCTATGGAGTAAAACTGGACTACAACCAAGGAAACATCTAGAAGAAACAATACGGACCATAACTAAGTGGAATAGGTGCATGATACGCCATGTTTACCTGGAAAAATAGTGCTGATGTTCGTGTGTGTGTGTGTGTGTGTGTGTTTAAAGGTAGAATTTACTGAGCTGGAGGGGACACACCCCTGAAATCTGAGCATAGAAAACATAAAAAGGTAAAGGTAAAGGACGCTTGACAGTTAAGTCCAGTCGCAAACGACTCTGGGGATGTGGTGCTCATCTCGCTTTACAGGCCGAGGGAGCCGGCATTTGTCCGCAGACAGTTTTTCCAGGTCATGTGGCTAGCATAATTAAGCAGGTTCTGGCACAATGGAACACTGAAACCAGAGCAGTGCACGGAAACGACATTTACCTTTCTGCTGCAGCGGTACCTATTTATCTACTTGCACTTTTTGGCATGCTTTCGAACTGCTAGGTTGGCAGGAGCTGGGACCAAGCAACGGGAGCTCACCCTGTCGTGGGGATTCGAACCGCCAACCTTCTGATCAGCAAGCCCAAGAGGCTCAGTGGCGCCACCCGCCGTTCTCTTAGAAAACATAGGAGGAGCATATTTTGATCATTAAATCATGCAGATGCCCAAACCCTTGGTAAGTTAGGGACTTCCCCTGCATGCAAAGACAGGCTGTAGCAGATTGAGCAGATGAGACCAATAGTGAGTTGAATGGTCAAGAAGGCAGCTGCTGCCTGTGCTGTAGAGGGAAGTGAAGGGCAGATCATCAATTTGGGAAGGTAGCCCATATAGGAAAAGGAAAACTCTGATCCTAAACCAGGGAGGACAGCAGGGCACCAAACAGGTAAATGTTTTGGGTTTACCTAGGCATTTGGCTATCGTCAGTGGTACTGTTTACAAATAGGTTGTTTTTATTACATTTCCTCCCCTTTGCTTGTAAATTGCTTCAGGACATTTTTAGTGGGAAATGATCCATATAGTGAATAAACTTCCTCCCAGGTGCTCAGTGTAGCCTTTGTGAGCAGCACACATTCCAACCATAGTCATAAGAAGGGCTTGGTTTCAATTTTCAGAGTTGCTGATGTGTTTATTTCATTTTTTTTTAATATCACTTTTGGTATGGGGGCAGAATTGCAGTTTAGAGTTGTTAATTTCTTATTTGTAGGCGATCACTTAATTGACGATCACTTGTAGCCGAGTAAGATTGTCTTCAATGAACATGGTTTTAAAAGTGAGTCTGTAAGTGACTGTGGAGGCCAATCTGTGGATTCACACGTCCTTCCACAGTGGGGACATTAGTTTCTGGGCGGGAGTTGATCACGGTGAGGATTTGCCAAACATGCCTTCCTCTTAGCACGTGTCTCCCTTTTGTCCTAAGTTTGGGCCTCTTCAAAGACCATGACACCATTGGTCAAGGCTGTTCTCCAACTGGAGCATTTGAAGGCCAGTGTTTCCCAGTTGTCAGTGTTCATACTACATTTTTTTAGATTTGCCTTGAGATAGTCTTTAAACCTCTTTTGTTGACCACCAGCATTACACTTTCCATTCTTAAGTTGGGAATAGAGTAGTTGCTTTGGAAGACGATAATCAGGCATCTGCACAACATGACCAGTCCAACGAAGTTGATGCTGAAGAATAATTGCTTAGACACAGCAGCAGTATAGCATTAGCAGCAGTAGGGGAGTCAGATGGATTGGTTGAGTTCTGTCCCCCTTGTAAGATTTCTGAAAGAAAAGCAATATACAGGTTGGGAGATGAACAACTTCTTGGGGGAAGAGGTGTGTGCCCCTCCTCTCATGTCCTGACTATAATTCCATATTGTTGGGAAAAGATGCTGCATTTACAGAAACTGGTGAGACTAAAAAAGCTAAAAAAGCCAATGCAATTCTGGGCTGCATCAATAGGAGTATAGCATCTAGATCAAGGGAAGTAATAGTGCCACTGTATTCTGCTCTGGTCAGACCTCACCTGGAGTACTGTGTCCAGTTCTGGGCACCACAATTCAAGAAGGACACTGACAAACTGGAACGTGTCCAGAGGAGGGCAACCAAAATGGTCAAAGGCCTGGAAACGATGCCTTATGAGGAACGGCTAAGGGAGCTGGGCATGTTTAGCCTGGAGAAGAGGAGGTTAAGGGGTGATATGATAGCCATGTTCAAATATATAAAAGGATGTCACATAGAGGAGGGAGAAAGGTTGTTTTCTGCTGCTCCAGAGAAGCGGACACGGAGCAATGGATCCAAACTACAAGAAAGAAGATTAGGAAGAACTTCCTGACAGTAAGAGCTGTTCGACCGTGGAATTTGCTGCCAAGGAGTGTGGTGGAGTCTCCTACTTTGGAGGTCTTTAAGCAGAGGCTTGACAACCATATGTCAGGAGTGCTCTGATGGTGTTTCCTGCTTGGCAGGGGGTTGGACTCGATGGCCCTTGTGGTCTCTTCCAACTCTATGATTCTATGATTCTATGATTCTATAAAAGATGCCAGTTTTTCTTCTGAATCTTGACATGAGTTCAAACATTGTTGGTTGTTATTGCCAAATTACCGTAACTGAGTGTAATCCCCTTCCCTGTGTCCTCTTAGAATCAACTAGTCACAAATGGCCACAAGTGACCTTATTGATACCTCTAGGCCTCAACAGTAGCTCCATAATTGCTTCCAGACAAACATGATGGGGGGAAAGGCTACTGTAATTCTTGAAACACATTTAGAAAATATGAGTCTAGGGTAGATAATATGTATCACCAAAAAAAGAAAAGAAAAAATGCTTCCCCAAAAGTACATACCCTCCAACATTTCTCTGATGAAAATAGGGATGTCCTATTTGATGATGATGATGATGATGATGATGATGATAACATGCCGTCCATCTGACTGGGCTGCCTTCAGATGTCTTATCAAAGTGGTATACAGTAGTTACTTATCTCCTTGGCTTGGGGTTGTATAACTCCATAGCTTTCAACATTTTTTGGATGAAAATAGGGACGTCCTAAGGGAAAGTGGGACATTCCAGGATCAAATCAGAAACCAGGATGGCTTCTGTAAATGCAGGACTGTGCCTGGAAAATAGGGACATTTTGGGGTCTCAAAGTGTATATTACACCTCACCTTAGTAGAAAAGCCTGACCAGTGGACTGTTCCTGCTCAGTCTGATGTCTGGATGGTGGCTGTTAGTGGACAACTTCAAGTTCCCTGCTATCCCTTCCTAGCGTTTTATTTTTAATTTTTTAATAAAACAGTACTTGGACCAGGCAGCCCTTCAAACATTTTCCCCAGATGGGCAGGGTATAAATTTATTATTATTATTATTATTGTTACTATTATTATTATTATTATTATTATTATTATTATTATTATTATTATTATTTGTCCTCTATGGCCAGCTTCTAAGATTCTGAAATCATGTGTGTGCACATTTACTCAACAAATGTGATACTAGAAAAAGGAAATAAAAACACTTTTCCATGTGCTTAGAGATTACATGGAGTTAATTCCAATTAAAACCACCCACCATTTCAGAGGTATGCAAACAGTGCTATTTATTACAGAAAAGGAAAAAAACCTATATTCATTTTAAATGCATAAGCCCCATTTCTAACCAAAGAGCCCCCAAGGCAGTGTACATGAAAGCAATCAAAATACAATAAAAATTCAACAAAATAAATAAACATTAACAATTCCACAAACAATGCAAACAGAACAAATAGAAGCAAAATTAACAGCCAGCAGCCTCAACAAAACCATCCTTCTTGAGGGCCCATTAAAACATGAGAGGGCTTCACTAAATGTCTGGAGGTCAATAAGAGGCCAAATTAAACCTCCTGGGGGAATGTTTTGCACGGGCTAAATGCTGCAACTGAGAAGGAAGCCCCCACAAAGAAAGGGGAGAAAATGTTTTACTGAAAGCATATTTCCATTTGTAAATGAATGCAAACACTGCAATTATCAATATGAGCCCATTTTTAACACAGCAAAGGGAGAATAAATTTCCATAAACAAATAGGAAGGAAATGGGGACCGAACACTGCAAAATTGCATTGAGGGATAGGTAGAAGTAATTTTGTCATTCTAAAGCAACAAAACGAGTCGAGTCGCTAACTAGGAGTGGGGCAATCCGAATCCCAGACTCCCCCAAAGACAAGCTACAGTTGCATCAGAATAAGGATCTCCTGAATTGCTGGAGCTGGACGGAGTCCGTACACCAGAGCAAGAGGATGATTGAATTGAACCAATAATGAGAATTGGTCAGCAAACTTTTTCAGCATGGGGCTGGTCCACTGTCCCTCTGACTTTGTGGGGGACCAGACTGTATTTTTTGGGGGGGATGAACGAATTCCAATGCCCCACAAATAACCCAGAGATGCATTTTAAATAAAAGCACACATTCTACTCATGTAAAAACACCAGGCAGGCCCCACAAATAACCCAGAGATCCATTTTAAATAAAAGCACACATTCTACTCATGTAAAAACATGCTGATTCCCAGACCGTCTTTGGGCCGGATTGAGAAGGCGATTGGGCCTGATCTGGCCCCCGGGCCATAGTTTACCTACCCATATAATAGATGATGGGAATTAGCATGTAATTCCAGTTGGTCTCAAAGGTTGCAAGCCTGGAATTCTGCTGCATACTAAACAAGCCAGTGGAAGCACAGACTCTGCCATTGGATACAATTCCAGGCCAATAACCCTTCGTTCCTAGATATTCCCCCTTTTTCCAACCAGGGATGGGTTAATCCATAGCCTTCCAGGTGATGTTGGACTCCCATCAGCCCCAGTCAGCCAATAGCCAGGCATGATGGGAGTTGTGGTCCAACAACATCTGGAGAGCCACAGGTTACTCATCCCCTGCCTTAGAGTAAGAAGTTTCCCCCAACAGTTCTCCAAAGAAGAGTGTGTATAATGGCAGCTACCTTGATTCTAGCATTCATCTGTGCAAAGTGGAGGGTTTTTCTAACCCATTGTGTCTCAGCTTTGCTCAAAAACTATTGAGGTGACCATGACTTTTGCAGAAAATAGAATTAAGATGTAAAGCAAGAGGAAGACCACACAGGGTGGAGACTAAATTCCTGTACTTGCAAAGTGGGTCCTGCTGACAGACAAATCTAAGGTACATGTCAGGGATGGGGGACTGTTGACCTTTAAATGTTTAGAACTCCAATATGTATCAAATTTTTTATACATTCTTGATAATCTGGAAGGAGGCGAATGCTTGGTGAATGCTTGTTGGAGATGTGGAGGAAATAACGGTGACATGATCCACATGTGGTGGACGTGTGAAAAGATTAAGATTTGGGGGAGGGGAATATAAGATGATTAAAATAGATGATGGGGATAACTTACTAAAAAAATGGAGGCATTTCTATTAAGTATTATAGATAAAGAGATCCCAAAAAATCGACAGTAAATAACAAATAACATACTAAATCGATGTATGCAATTTTTATTTCTTAATTATATTTACTGGTAGTATGGCTGTATTGTTTTTTGTAACAAAAAATCATTCAATAAAAATTATTTTTAAAAAATAGAACTCCAATATGTATCAGCCCTAGCAGGCATGACCAGTGGTCAAGGATGGTGAGAGCTATAGTCAAACACCATATGAGGAAACAGGTTTCATCCCACATAGTATATGTGGTATACTGTTAGAACTCTAACAGATGATGCTAGTTAAGTTCAGTGGTTGACTATTGAACCACTTAGCAGAGAATTCCTAGAGAACAGTTTTATTGGGCTGACCAGCTATTAAAAGTGCTCAAGGAAATCGGCCAAGACATTGTTGATTCTTCTTTCCTAAAGCACCCTTGTAAAATTTTGTTCTCCGGTCCTCTTAATGCAAATCTATCAGAGCAACCTTTAGTAATGTGAACAGTAATTTTACAGAAATGCATTAATGCTATGATGCACAGAACATATTTTGAAAATTGTCAGAAACGTGTGTGAGAGCATGTCAGGGATGACAGCCTCGACAGTGCAGAGAACTGAACCCGTTAAGAGCTCCCATCTTTGCCCAAGTTGTTTTGCCATAGCTGTCAAGTCTGCGATTAAGAAGAGTGCTTGCAATCTGCTGCAATCCATTAGGCTTTCTTTGGTAACCCTTGCCTTCTTTCAACAGTAACCCCAGTCGACAACAGTCTTACAGTGCTTCCTGCACAGAATGCTTCACTCTCCACATTTACAGTGATTTGAACTCACTTTGATGTGGTAGCAGGAGGGTGGAGGCTGAGAGAGAAATGGAGATTTGTGAGCACAACTGCAACAGTGCAAGAGACCAGGGGACATAAGTTCACTTAGCCTGTAATGGTGTGACAGAATTGCAGGCAAGCAATGGCTTCTCTGCTACCTCCTGGCCTGGTCGGTGGTACAACGCTCCCCATCACTGGTGCCAACTATAATGGACCCAGGCACCCACAAAAAATGGCTGCGAGTGCTCGGCACTCACATTGTGGGGCCTCCAACGTGACTTCCAGGGACTTGCTGTCACAGTCCGGTCAACGGGCGATCAAAGTCCCAGCTGAGGACGTTGGGACTGGGGGCAAGATGGCTGGGTGGGAGCAGGAATGAGAGTCCAAAAGCCAGGGGTCCGAGGGTCAGGAAGCAGGGAGTCATGAAGTCTAGGATCCGAGGGTCGAGAAGCAAGGAGTCACAAAGTCAAGGGTCCGAGGGTTGAGAAGCAAGGAGTCAAAAAGCCGAGGTCCGAGGATCAGGAAGCAAGAAGCCAAACGCAGCAAGGCAGGAAACATGTTGCTGTGGCCAAGAGCCGAAGGGAAATGCTGACCTTATATCCCTTCCCAGCTCTTGCCACCAGGTGCAGTGAGTTACCAAGCGGCCTCACCTGTGCAGCCACACCTTGCCTCTCCAGAAGAAACTTAGGAAAACCCCAGTCCTGCGAAGCCCTACTTGTCACAGGGCCTGGCTCCTGCACTCACTCCTGACACTCACGAAGCATTGAAAGTCACATCAGAGGCACCGCAAGGCCTCAGATACCACCTTCAAGGACCCTCAAGCCCTGGGATGTGCATCCCGGGCCCTCCAACATGACTTCCAGGCACTGCTGTGGTGTGCAAAATAACTTGATGTAGTGACATCACACAGCAATGTGATGTCATGATGTCATGTTATATCGTATGCGACGCTGGGCACCCATAATCTGGAGCCCAAGTCAGTGCCCCTGTACCCCATGCCTATTGGCAGTTGGAACCAAGCCTGCCTGCACGATTGGCCAATCCCAGCCAGCAGACTGCGAGGCTGGGTCTGTCTTGGGGGAGGACCTGATGGAGCATGTTTGCAACCCTCAGATATGCTCTCAGGTTGCCCACCCTGGTCCCAGTACTGACAGATTGACCCTTGGTGTCATTTGCAGCAGACGGATTGGTAGTTAAAGGTTGTGCAATGTCAATGCCAAACCTCTTTCATCTGTATTCAATAAAGTTGTGACCTTATCCGCTCCAAAAACTAAGTTGCTTTGTGTCCATTATTACTGTTCAGCCAGGAGGGCAGAGAGCAAGGAGTCCTGGCATGCAACTGTACCATTATTTAGTAGCCAAAAAGTCGTGAGGTTCAATCAATCCTCTCAGCAGAACACATTGTTTGCACATAGAAATAATTGTCTGAGGTGCAATGTCTAGTTTCTGTGGTTAAAAGAATCAATACATGTGAAAGACCTCTCTCTGGCTGAGACCTGAGAGCTGCCAGCAGTCACAGTAAGCAGTAGTAGGCTGCTTATGTATTTATAAAGATATGTCTATACCACCTTGTGCTCCAGAGAATACCAAAAATGGCTCTACAACCCAAAACCCAAACAATGTAATGATATATCATGAAGCATTTTGGTAAAAGCCTATCAGGAAAATATTAATATCAATTACAGTAACTGGTATTAACAGTCAGTGGTTCTCAACCTGTGGGTCCCCAGATGTTGTTGGACTACAACTCCCATCATTTCTAGCCAGCATGACCAGTGGTCAGGGATGATGGGAGTTGTAGTCCAACAACATCTGGGGACCCACAGGTTGAAAATCACTGAGCTAGATAGACAAATAGTTCTATGTGATATAAAGCATCTTCCTCTGTTCCTATGTCCTACTGAGCTTAATATGATTCTCTCGATCAGCAGCTAGGTACGCACTATACTTTGTGAGGTACATTCAAAGCACATTCTTTCCCTCAAAGAATTCTGGGCTTTGTAGTTTACCCTTCACAGAGTTTCAAATCCCAGCAACCCTTAACAAAGTACAGTGTCCAGAGCTCTGTGAGGGGGGAAATGTGCTTCAAAGGAGCTATAGTAGAATAGCATTTGAGAACAGTGTCCTAAGGGCCAAATGCCATACTCTCTTGCATTACTGAGTTACAACATCCTAGCCAAGTCTATTGAATTCAATGGGGCTCACTCCCAGGTACCCCAACACACCTGGTGCTAAACCACGAGCCTCTTACACTTGCCAATCAGAAGATCGGCGGTTTGAATCCGCTCAATGGGGTGAGCTCCCGTTGCTCTGTCCCAGCTCCTGCCAACCTAGCAGTTCAAAAGCATGAGTAGATAAATAGGTACTGCTGTGGTGGGAAGGAAAATGGTGTTTCCATGCACTCTGGCTTCCGTCATGATGTTCTTTTGCTCTAGAAGCGGTTTAGTCATGCTGGCCACATGACCTGGAAAGCTGTCTGTGGACAAACGCCAGCTCCCTCGGTCTCAAAGCGGAGATGAGTGCCGCACCCCATAGTCGATTTTGCCTGGACTTAACCGTTCAGGGGTCCTTTACCTTTACCTCACTCCCAGGTAAATAGATTTAGATCAAGTCATTATCCTTGCACTCACAGAGGCAGACTCTCCTTTCTTGGACATGACCACGGTGCTATCTTATTCCTCTATCAGCTGCTTTCCTTGTGCCTGGCTCTACATGAAAAGAGAGAGCAAAGCAGAGCACAGCTGAATATATTTTGGCTCTTGGCCTGACTTGGCAGCAGCCCTTGCTTCCCTGTTCACATAACAGAAATGTGTCTGACATGGGGTGACGACACGGCAACATGCCCTTGTTAAATTATTAAAAGGCTGTAAAATGAAATCTGATGCTGTTTTGGTTGCTTGGTTGTGGCCACACACAAACACCACAAATATCGTACCACCTGTACTTTAACTCCCAAGCGCACCTATTATGACCATTACTGAGCATTCATTTGCATAACTTGTACTTAGTGTAGCTAAGTAGCCAAATTGCTCCCAGACAAATGAGGAGACTGCTACAGATGAGCCGGGCTACTCTCAGGCAACTGGCAGGTCTGCTATCACTGTGGCTGACGCCCATTCGTGGGAGAATCCCATGGAGTTTTTCCTTCTCAACCCAGCTCAGCTCAGCTATGGACGACTGGCGACAATAGCATTACGATAACAGCAGAAAAACGTAGATCATGGCCACTGGTCCCATCACCTCCTGGCAAATAGAAGGGGAAGAAATGGAGGCAGTGAGAGATTTTACTTTCTTGGGCTCCATGATCACTGCAGATGGTGACAGCAGCCACGAAATTAAAAGATGCCTGCTTCTTGGGAGAAAAGCAATGACAAACCTAGATAGCATCTTAAAAAGTAGAGACATCACCTTGTCAACAAAGGTCCGTATAGTAAAAGCTATGGTTTTCGCAGTCGTGATATATGGAAGTGAAAGCTGGACCATAAAAAAGGCTGATCGCCGAAGAATTGATGCTTTTGAATAATGGTGCTGGAGGAGACTTGGACTGTAAGAAGATCAAACCTATCCATTCTGAAGGAAATCAGTCCTGGGTGCTCACTGGAAGGACAGATCCTGAAGCTGAGGCTCCAATACTTTGGCCACCTCATGAGAAGAGAAGACTCCCTGGAAAAGACCCTGATGTTGGGAACGATGGAGGGCACAAGGAGAAGGGGACGACAGAGGACGAGATGGTTGGACAGTGTTCTCAAAGCTACCAGCATGAGTTTGACCAAACTGCGGGAGGCAGTGGAAGACAGAAGTGCCTGGCGTGCTCTGGTCCAGGGGGTCACGAAGAGTCAGACATGACTAAGCAACTAAACAACAGCAGCAGCAGCAGAAGGTACAACAGCTGCATCCAGAGGTATTTAAGCAGAGCCTGAATGGCCATCCATCAGGAATGCCTTGTAGAGTGTAGTTGCATCTTGCATTACAGAACCTGCATTGAGCAGGCAGCATTCAGTGTGTGACTTACTTCTCTTATTAGTCTGAGTGACAGCAGACTCTGATTGGATGGAGGTTCTTGTCAGCTGGGAGTTAGCTGTCAGTGAGGAAGGCAATTGGCATTTGACATTTGGTGCCGGAAGCCAGGTGAAGCGGTTCTGAAGGAGTTCTTCCCCTCCTGACCTAAGAAAGACAATACTGTACTCTCTATTTTCTCCTCATGCTATATAATGTTACAAAAGTTGGGTGTATGATAGCAAGATCCCAGGGGGTTCCAGGCACTTACCCAGCATCTGTGTTCCATGGAGAATTGAGACATGGTGGAGACTTTAAGAAATATGGTTTATTCACCTATTTACACCTTCAGTCTGCGTGGAGGGAGTCCAGATCTTCCAGCATGGTCATTTCAAGAGGGACTTGTCCCTCACAGCAATGCAGCCCTGGAGGCCAAGACTCCCAGCCTGCCTTCAGCTAACCTGCCCAAGATGGATCCCAGTTTTTCTTCTTCATTTTCCCAAAGCACCCTACTAAAAACTTCTCTTTTCCTGTCACCTCACACACACACCCCAGCACCTTGACTACATCTGTATCTCTAGGCCAAAGGATTCCTCTCAGGTGTTCCCATCAACTCCTTTTGTCGTGTTAACAGATTCGATTTTCACTTGGCCAGCCAGGCTGGTTTGCATAACAACAACAACAACAACAACAACAGTTTTATTATTTATGCCTCGCCCATCTGGCTGGGTTTTCCCAGCATAAACCAGCCTAGGGATTCCTTGTCAGGCACAGCTCTGCAGCTTCTACTTTCATCCATATCCCAATCAATCAAAACCCTACCATTTGTTAATTTCAAATCGATAACACTGTTATAATAATACTGTTTTTCTTCAGTTATTATCAGTATTATCAGTTTTCCTCTCTGGACTCCATCTGCTTTATTCCAGTCACTCTGCTAATAGGACGAGATGATCTCCCAAGACCCTTTCAGGTCCATAATTCCTGTCCTCAGCAATATTTTGCTGATGCTGTCTTATCATTCATTCAAGTTTTCACTACTATTGGAGCCATCTCCTCCTCCTTCTCCCACTCTGCCATCATATGAGACCTCCCTGTATAGGGTGGAATATAAATTCAATTCAGCAGCAGCAGCACCACCACCACCATCAATATCATCTTCTACTCTGTGTTTCTATTGCCTTCTACTAAACAGAAGGTGCATCATGTGACTTAGCATGTTGATTTCATCACACATGTGGCTAAAGGGGGCGATGTCATCACTTAACTGCTGAGAGGCAACTGCTTCAGGGTACTTCCAAATTTTATGCTGATGTTGGAAGAGGCCCAAACCAATCTTTTCGTTTTGTTTCTTCATCCTGGATATGGCTTCTGGATTCTTCCTCATGACATTCAAGCAAATTAAAGACACCTTTTGAAGAGTTGTGTGTGGGTTAATAAGCATAATTGTCCTTGTCAAAATGATATGCTTTTTGTGATTTACAGACAATTAACAAAAATCTCTGTGAAACATGGAGAATGCGTTACTCAGCAGTTGAAGGTTATCAAGGCCAAACAGGCAGCTTCAGAAAAAGTCATAGCTCCTCCTTGAAAGCGATGACAGTGAAGGTTGTGGAGAGTTTCTGTGGTGACAAAAAATAATAATATGCTGACGCTTTAAAAAGAATCTTGCTGCTCTGAAAAACTCCTGATCCGATTTTTATAAAAAATAAAGGTTGTCAAATCTCATTTGCTTCAATTACAGCTAACATTTAAAACTCCATTGTTCCTCATACCGAGACTACATTTGTTAACACAGTCACCTTTGGTTTCTGCTCAAGTACAAATCCCATGTTCTGATTCTGGAAATGCCCCTGACTTCTCTAGACACAGGCCTGCGTTGGAAAAGGCACCACCCAGGAAAAGTCAGAAGTGATTCAATTTCAGCTCAATGATATTGCCCCTCTGCTGGCATATTCTGCTTAGCATTTTCTATTTCCAAGAGCTACATTAATTGCATGGGGATTTATTCCTAACTGCTACTAATTATACCGTACAACCAGCGTGCAATATATTCAATGCCTTACAGAGCTACAAAGGCAACATAAACATGTCATACCCTCCAACATTTCTCCTATGAAAATAGGGACGTCCCATTCCACAATGATAATTTTACTATTTATATTGCACACATCTTACTGGGTTGCCCCAGCCATTCTGGGCAGCTTCCAAAACATATAAAAAACATAATAAAACATTAAACATATAAAAAACTTCCCTATACAGGATTGCCTTCAGACAGCTTGAGGGTCAGATAATTCCATACCCTCCAGTGAGAATAGGCACATCCTAAGGAAAAACGAGACATTCCAGGATCAAACTGGAAACCGAGACAGCTTCTATGAATCAAGGACATCACTGGAAAAAAGGGACACTGGAAGGGTCTGATATACCCATTTCCAAGAAATGTACAATATAAAATAGACATTGGGGAAATAACTAAGGAAGACAGAGGAAAGTGGGGACAGGGAGCGGCAGTGGCATGGGGTGGGGGGCAGAGTTGTAGTGCTGTACCCCTGGCAGCAGTGCTGCTGCTGTACACTGGGCTGGGGAAGGGTGAAGTAAAGTGTCGATGAAGTTGTGAAGCTCTTTCAACTTTGCCACTACCTCACACACCTCACCACCAAACTGGCAAATTCTAAGCCCTGCCACCGGGAGGACGCAAATACTATTCTGCCATTCATTCATATATGGCAATTATTTATTGCTTAATATAATAAAAAAATTCTAAGCAATTTGCATAAAAAGAATAAAACACATCAATGACATTTCCTAAAAACAAAACACCACTGCTGGTAGGAAGGGGTAAAGGGGGGCAGATATCATTATGTAGGGTTGCCATATTTTGAAGAGCAAAAAAGAGGATGCCATGACAACTCTCATTTTAAATACTCCTACTATATGTCGGCTATAGAAGGTGTGATAATATTGCTGCGGGGGGCAGGAGAAGAGAAGAGGAAAGCAAGTCTTCAACCATGTCTATGTCTTATCTAGAAAGTATAGCCAGAGACATTGTGGCAAATTTAAAAAATCCACCTGGACAGAAAATTTACCCCTGAAAGAGAGGGTGTATCCTGGAAAAAGAGGACACCTGGCAACCCTATTATTATGTGTACTTCGCTACAGTAGGGGATAGAGATTCAGAGTCTAGGCCAAAATGCATGCACCCTTCCCCCAAAAAACCCCACACACACTTTAGAAGGGATTTGAAGGAAATGTGAATGAAGGCACCACATAAACCCTTATATATCTACAGTTATTTCCCCTTAAGACCATATTTCCCTTCATGCCTTTCAATTCAACAGTCTCCAACTGCACCCGGACATTACTCCAAACTGCTATGTCCTCTTGAGATGGAGTGCCCAACCTCTCTGGCAGACTATATGCTGACATAACAGGCAGAACAGTAGCAGAGGAAGCCTATGTGCTTTTTGTAAGAAAATACTGCAATACTGGTCTTGGCCAATCAAAATTTGGCAGTTTGTCAAAGTCCAATGAAAATATGTGTTTTGGGTGGCAGAGCAACATACACCAATGCTGATTGGCTAGGTTGCAAGTTGGAGTTGGTTCAGGAGTCACTTTTCAGATATGTGAGCTTCCTGGCCTCTCTCTTCCCTCACCACTCCTTCATTAAGAATTGCAGGTTCCTCCATCTTGTTTTTCATTAAGGTGGTATGGTTGGGTGTAACATGTAGTTTGTCCCTGAGACTGTGGGTCCCCAAAAAATGGATCAAGAGAAACCTACAGACCTGGAACTGAGATGGATATGGATTGACAGCGAGGATTTACAGTTTGAATTGCATGAGCTATGATGATCCACATGTCAGGAGAATTGTCTCATATTATTGTCATAAAATGGAGCACAAAAATCCCTCAAAGCCTCCCACTCACAAGGAGGAGGATTAATTAATTCTCCTCTATTTAGAGCACTAGAGACTTGTTATGTCACATTGATTTTTGCCCTTAAAAAATATCTTACTATTATTTTAAAGTACAGCATATAGGGGAGTTCTTAGTTCATTATAACTCAATACAGTGCAAATCTTTTGTGGTAGTACACCATCTGGAATATCCAGTGTGAGAGGAATTCATAACTCAAGGCAATTAAAGAAGTGTCCTTATATGGAGGTAAATTACTGGCCCGTCTAGTTCAGCGGGTGGTGCTGTGGGTTAAACCATAGAGCTTAGGACTTCCCGATCAGAAGGTTGGTGGTTCGAATCCCCGCGACGGGGTGAGCTCCCGTTGCTCAGTCCCTGCTCCTGCCAACCTAGCAGTTCGAAAGCACATCAAAGTGCAAGTAGATAAATAGGTACCACTCCAGCGGGAAGGTAAACAGCATTTTCATGTGCTGTTCTGGTTCGCCAGAAGCAGCTTAGTCATGCTGGCCACATGACCCGGCAACTGTACGCCGGCTCCCTCGGCCAATAAAGCAAGATGGGCGCCGCAACCCCAGAGTCAGCCACGACTGGACCTAATGGTCAGGGGTCCCTTTACCTTTACCTAGTTCAATGTTTTTTGCTGTAGCTGTGGTTTTCCAAGGTTTTAGACAGGACCTGGAGATGCCAGGGTTTGTACCTAGGGCCTCGGGCATGAAAAAGTCTGCTCTCCAGGCATTACACAAGACCCTAGAAGTGTCCCGATCTTCCAGGGATGTCCCTGATTTAGAGAAGCAGTTCCGGTTTCTGATTTGATCCTGGAATGTCCCACTTTTCCCCAGGATGTCCCTATTTTCATTGGAGAAATGTTGAAGGATATGGTAGGACATCCGTATTTTCATTGGAGAAATGTTGGAGGGTATGGAGTTATCCAACCCCTGAGCTGTCTGAAGGCAATCCTGCACAGCGAAGTTTTTAAATGTTTAATGTTTTGTTATGTTTTTATCTATGTTGGAAGCTGCCCAGAGGGGCTGGGGCAACCCAGTAAGATGTGTGGGGTACAAATAGTAAAATTATCATTGTGGACTGGGACATCCCTATTTTCATCGGAGAAATGTTGGAGGGTATGTTACACAATCACAATAAAATGAAAACCCAAATACAATCAGTAGTCCAAAGAAATGTAAACTTGTGATGGCTGATGAACCAGCAAAGGCCAAGGTAAATAAGATATTCAGCATGCATCAAAATTGCAGTAGTGCTGGCATGTGCCTTATTTCTGGGAGAGTGCCCTTCCGGAGTCTGGTGAGAGAAGGGCCTCTTTCTGGTTGCTGCCAGATGGACAGCAGCAGGATCCTGTTGAAATTTCCATTCCACCTTAAGGAGCACACATGTAGAACTGTTGCATGTCACATGTCTGTTTACATTCTAGCACAGCTTGCTGGGAACTTCCGTTGTGTGTATATAATAGTAATAGGTGGTAATAGGCCTTCTTCAACACCTGCTACTCCTTCCCTTCTGCCAGGTAAGGCTTCGAGAGGGCTCAGGGAAGGAGCAAGGGCAGATAAATAGGTTCACCTACCTACTTGGGTTTTTTAAATATTCCACAAGAATATTCACAAGATTTGATGGCTTTTGGGGGTGAGCCAGGGGTAGGGGGTAGACTTCAACATAACTAAATATAGTATGGTGTCTCACAACTTTTTACACTAATTCTCCTTCACAGAGATTACAGTGTCTGTGTGTGTGTGTGTGTGTGTGTGTGTGTGTGTGTGTGTGTAGGCAGGAAGAGGGAATGAATATCACTATCAGGTATAACTCTCTCTCTCAAATTCTGCTCTTCTTAAGTCAGAACAACAAAGAATTGGAAGAGCCTCTGAGTCTATTTAGGACTGTGTTCAGTTTTTTCAAACCTTGTCTTGTGTTCTTTTAATCTGCCAGTTAATGTCATCCAAATGACATTCATCCTTTCGTCCATGCCTCTTCCCCACAGAATTGGTTTTTTTAATATGTAAAAAAAACCAACAACCTCTCCCTGCAAAAATCTTGAAAAATCCTACATCAAAGGATCTTCAAATCAGCCATGAAATAAAAACAGCCATTCCTTCTGTCTTAGTTTTCAAGTGCGAGCAGATGAAGAGACAGAAAGTGTTTCACTTGTGGAACTGGGTGATAGTTTTACAGATATTTTTTTTAGCACTTAGAGCTATTAAAATTCAGGTTACATAACCTCATAAAACTTAAGGAATTCATCAAACTGCAAGCTGCTCTCGGCTTACTAATGCTTTAAGGTGCTTCAGCGTCATTCTAATAAATCAATATTAGGAAACACATCCTGTCCATTAAGGCTTGTGACTCAGTGTCTCAAAAACCAAAGAAAACAACAGAAATTAGATGTTTTGGTTCTGAGTGTTTGCTGAGAGTGAGCTATGGAGAACTTCTGAACTTGGGGCTCCAAAGGTTGGCTGAATCACCACCACCCTGCAACTTTCACAGGGAACAGAAGTAAATCAATGGGAGAAACTCGCCACCATCATGGGTTCATCTCCTGGTTGTTGCTTTGTTGCTGCTGTTTCCTTTCCCCACTATAAAAATTAAGGCTGAGCTAAAATGCCCTTCTATTTTACTACCCCATTTACAAGCAGAAAAAATAGTGGTTTGGGAAAATTTCAACAACTTTTCAGGGATGTGACCAAACTCACCACCCAGCAACAGCTCAACTTCATAACTGCCATTTTTATTTTTATTAACAGAATTCCCAAACAAAGCATCAATGAGAGCCCCTGATTTCATGACAATCACTTCTTAGAATGAAACTGTGTCTGCACATTGTTTTTTTAAATTAAATTTTATTGTTGTTGTTGTTTAGTCGTTTAGTCATGTCCGACTCTTCGTGACCCCATGGACCAAAGCACGCTAAATTTTATTAGATGTTACCAAAAAAAACCAAAAAAACAAAACGAAATAGAAACAATACATAATCATACATAAAAAAAATTATCTACACAATTTTCCAGAATGCAGAAAAGAAAAGAAGAAAGACGAAAGATAAAAGAAAGAAACAAAAAAAATGAAGAGAAAAAATACTTTTCATAATCAATAATTCCAAATTCATACTTCAAACATTACAATATATAAATCCTAGTTAAAATATTATGAAAGACTTCCACCGCATTCACCACACATCTCTTGGTTATCTAATTCGCCTTTACATCTGTTCTTCAGTCACTTCCTTTCCTTAAGTTCTTTCATAGTCCATCTAATCTTTGTAAGAGCTCTGCTATTGCCATAGATAAAACCAGAAGCGAAGCAACTTGCTCCGGTATCAAGAGTGGCGCTCGTCCCAGAGGACATGGCGCACTGCCCACGGGGGGCGTGGCATGCGTCCCTGGGGTGTGGTGCCTGTACCAGGGGCGTGCGTGGTGCATGCCCTGGGGGATGCCACCGATCAGGGGTTGACATTTTGTCAAAAAAACCCCAACCCTTTGGAATGGTACCCAGGGCGGACCGCCCCACCCCCACCCCACCCCTCAGAATGCCCCTGGGTAAAACCAAACCCTAAGACACCTTTTAGAGTTCTGGGAACATAGGCGTTATCCGTCTGTCCTTTTGCACTAAGTCATTACCCAAACTCCTTATCGCGTGCTTCTAGTTCTCTGAACATGGAGAAGGAGTGATATAACTCCGAGCCAAGTGTCTTGATATACAAGACATAAATACCGAACCGACCGCAACTTTATCCAGTTTTCCACCTTGCTGTGGCCATCTTGTGTCCTGCCAGCGAAGGGATACTGCTCCACTGGTGTGTCATGTTCCAGCAGTGCAAGCAGAATTAGGAATGATTCTGTTCTAGTCATTGGGAACAAGTGAAAGCTAACGTTACTTTGAAACTGCAGAACTCTGATGGGTATAATCAGCAATTTAGTAGCACACCATCAACCAGCATTCTGCGCATGGGATGGGACAGAGATATGAATTTTACAGCTTGCAATCCTTCATCGGTTCTCTCGCTTTCTCTTTTTTAATTAGAGGAACTTTCATATAAAGTTCCAACAGATGTTACATTATTAGTGGTAATCTTTGCAGCTTCACAAAACTGTCATTACTGCCCTTTTTATTTGCTAAAAATGTCATCAGTGATAATCACTTAATTAGAAATAAAGCTATTTTATCCATAATTTCTGCCATCGGTGTTCTGGAAGACAGTGTTTGCTCAGTCAATTATGAATTTGACACCTGACATTTGCTTGTATAAAATGAAATTACCTGAACGATTAAAGGTGTCTCATATGTGTTCCCCACAGTCGCCAATGGCCAAAGATCAAATTAGAAAGTCAATATTGGGTCAGAAACATATAAGATGACTTATGGGTGTATTGTTATTAAATCATTAACAAGGCATATTTCTCATCCAGCAAATGATTTGTTCAGGCAATGCTGTTGAAAATGAACACAGTGATAATTTATCATTCGTCTACTGAGCATATTAATAGAAAACAGCTTTCATAGTTGTAGGAGCCACCTAAGATTGCAGTGGACACCACTAAAAGCATTTCTTAGGGAAGCTGGTGAGAGTTTGGTCTGATAACCAGCTCCAAAATGCTCAGTTTCTAGTTAGTTTCAGGTTCCTTCTGGAGTCTATCCAGAAGAGCCAATCACTTAGATGACACTTATTTACGGTCAAAGCAGAGCTCAGTTCAGGAAAATAATAATAGTCTAAATTGACAAGCTGCTTTCGAGAGTTGCTTACCATCCAGTTTCATATATCACAGAGCAGGAAAATGCTCAACAGGCATAGCAGCAATTTCAAAAATATATTTTGACTGAGTGCAATCCACTCTTGCCTTAATTGTTGGCCAACCGGATTCTGTACAAAGAGAAACTGTTGATATTCCTGATGGTAGCAAATGTAGCTTCTGGAAAGGAAATATTCTGCAGCATTTCCAAAACTTTAATAGAGTTTGAATGTACACCTGGTCCTTCAGGGGCACATTTACCCCATTCAGAACCAGGGAGACCCCCACATCTGCCCACCCCGTCCCCCAAGAAATGTACTTCTGTCTAGTCATGATTCAACCTCAATCTGTTAGCTGCCATCCATCCTCCAACCACTTCCAGACACTCCAAGAAAGGTTTTAATGTTTGTTGTTATTCCTGTATTTTTGTTGGAAGTGACCCAGGGTGACTGGGACAACCTAGTCAGACGGACAGAATATAATAAATACATTACAGTGGTGCCCCGCAAGACGAATGCCTCGCAAGACGGAAAACTCGCTAGACGAAAGAGTTTTCCGTATTGGAGGTGCTTTGCAAAACGAATCTCCTATGGGCTTGCTTCACAAGACAAAAATGTCTTGCGAGTTCCTGCGGGTTTTTTTTCCTCCCCCCCCTTTTTCTGAGCCGCTAATCAGCTGATCCGATAAGCCGCTAAAAGCCGCTAATAGCGCTAATAGCGCTAATAGCGCTAATCCGCTAATCCGTCAATGGGCTTGCTTCGCAAGACGAAAAAACCGCTAGACGAAGAGAATCACAGAACGGATTCTTTTCGTCTTGCGAGGCACCACTGTATTATTATTATTATTATTATCACCTTCATCATTATTATTAGTCATACCACCATTTAAAACTACTCTGACCCTCATTTCTTTGTTGTTATATAGTTCTTGGGTCCATAGCAAAAGTCTGCAGTCAATGTTGGCAAACTGAAATTTCTCCCACAGTCTATTTCAACCAGTAGAGTCAAATGCAGCAGAAATATCAATAAAAGCTACATAGACTATTCTTACTGTTCTTAGTGTATTTCCTTATAATATGGCTTAGGTTAAAACATGGATCCATGGTACTGTAAAAAAACCACCTGTATCCTCCTATGAACCCTGCTTGATCTTCATGAATAATGTTGTTCCTTTGCAACCAGTATGATAATTTTTGTAGACAATGTCATGCATATAGCTTTGAGATTTCTAACAAGCTAATTGTGCAATCTTCTGATTCTCTTCAGTCAGTTTTTTTTAACCACCCGTTGCACTGAAGCATTTTACGGCTTCTGAGTCTGTTTCTGTTCTTTGACTTACCTATTGAAACTAACAATGGATATTTATGGAAGACTCCCTGGGGCCCAGATAGCTTTTGTTGAGGCATTCGGGAAAGGGGATTACTGAACCAAGTTACTTGGAAATAAAATAACCCCCAAAGCAGAGCATTCTTTATCAGCACTGAATTTATGCAAAACTGTTTTGAAAACGTGGCTCTGTGAATGTGTGCCCATCCTAATATAATCATGAGCTGCAAAATAAGATAAAAATACATGAGTGGATCTCAGCATCGTACAAAACAGTTGCCTTTCTCTCAGTATAATTTGCTGTGAGAAACACAAATGTACCATCACTATTCAATGGGATTATACTTTGGAGGAGTGTGACGTGCATACATTTTATAGTCTCTGGAGCCAACGATGCATATAACTCCATTAGCATTAATGGGAGTTGTGTATAATCCCCTCCATGAGAGAACAGCCCTCGAGGTAAGATTATGCTACGAAATACTTGCAGCAAGATACGAGGTCAGCACAGAGCAGAGGGAAAACCACAATGATGCGGTGCAAAACTAGAACAGCACTAAATTATTGCTGGCCGGCCAACAAGCAGCTTAAAGATTAGATGACAGATGCAGACAAGCAGATAGTAGTGGGCTCATACCTGCGCCTTACGGATCAAGCGGATGTCAAGTAGAAAAGGTTTCAAATGTGGCTATTTTCCAGCAAAGGCACATAGTCACTGGGAAATGTGATGGGTGCAGACTCTTAAGACAGAGCTTTATTTCCTAGACAGGACATTGTACTCTGAAGCTGGGCTTTCAGGGGGAACTTGCCAAAACTCAGTCCTGGCACGTCTCAGGTGAGTTCCAGCACTTCTTCTCAGGTGGGCATCATTGCTATTCAAAGAGATGAGTTCCAGCACCTCTTTTTCTAGAAAAATGGCACTACTCTGAAGGCATAGCACTTAGATGCTTTCTGTTGAATAAAGAGGTATATGAATTTTAATAATAATAATAATAATAATAATAATAATAATAATAATAATAATATCTTTATTGTCATTGCCCCCTCTCGGGGACAACGAAATTACTTTTGTTAAAGAAAATGAAGGGGTGGTGGGCGATCTCTTGTTGGATGTCTTCAAGTGCAAGCTTGATAGCTATTGGAGATGCTCCAACTCTGGAGTTCCTGGGCGGAATAATAATAATAATAATAATAATAATAATAATAATAATAATAATTATACCCTGCCCATCTGGCTGGGTTTCCCCAGCCACACTGGGCAGCTCCCAACAGAATATTAAAAATAGAACATCAAACATTAAAAACTTCCTTAAACAGGGCTGCAATCAGATGTCTTCTAAAAGTCAGATAGTTATTTCCTTGACATCTGATGGGAGGACGTTCTACAGGGCAGGAGCTACTACCGAGAAGGCCCTCTGCCTGGTTCCCTGTAACCTCACTTCTCGCAGTGAGGGAACCGCCAGAAGGCCCTCGGAGGTGAACCTCAGTGTCCGGGCTGAACGATGGGGGTGGAGATGCTCCTTCAGGCCATCAGTGCCCTCTCCAAACTATGTGATTCTATGCACTCTTACTAAAGTGATGTGCAAGGAGGCTCTGATGTGGAACAATGAAAGAACAGTGTGATGCGGCAGCTAAAAAAGCCAATGCAATTCTGGGCTGCATCAATAGGAGTATAGCATCTAGATCAAGGGAAGTAATAGTGCCACTGTATTCTGCTCTGGTCAGACCTCACCTGGAGTACTGTGTCCAGTTCTGGGCACCACAATTCAAGAAGGACACTGACAAACTGGAACATGTCCAGAGGAGGGCAACCAAAATGGTCAAAGGCCTGGAAACAATGCCTTATGAGGAACGGCTAAGGGAGCTGGGCATGTTTAGCCTGGAGAAGAGGAGGTTAAGGGGTGATATGATAGCCATGTTCAAATATATAAAAGGATGTGACATAGAGGAGGAAGAAAGGTTGTTTTCTGCTGCTCCAGAGAAGCGGACACGGAGCAATGGATCCAAACTACAAGAAAGAAGATTCCACCTAAACATTAGGAAGAACTTCCTGACAGTAAGAGCTGTTCGACAGTGGAATTTGCTGCCAAGGAGTGTGGTGGAGTCTCCTTCTTTGGAGGTCTTTAAGCTGAGGCTAGACAACCATATGTCAGGAGTGCTCTGATGGTGTTTCCTGCTTGGCAGGGGGTTGGACTCGATGGCCCTTGTGGTCTCTTCCAACTCTATGATTCTATGATTCTATGATTCTACGACACTATTGCAGGTTTATAGCCTGGCAATAGGTTTGTGGTAGCTGTGCTCCTCTTGTGGGACCACCTCATTGCTTTGAGGTATTTGAAAACTAGTTGCTGAGGAGCAAAAATGGGAGAGGGTACCTGCCTTCTGGCCCTGCTTGCAGGCTAGCCAGAGGCACCTGATTGGTCCCTGTGGAAAAGAGGATTCTGGACTAGATGGATCACTGGGCAAATTCAACAGGGCTCTGCTTGTGTCCTCAGGCTGATGCTTCTATTATTTTTGGCTTTAAATGTGAGAGGTTTCACTTCTCTGTGTGCTGCCTTGAATACTGCTTCAAACACATTCCCCTGCCCTTTGTTTATTGACTAGGCTGATGCAGAGTTCTGGAGCATTCAAAAGCTGGTACCCTATGTTGTGTTATTTGGATTGGCCTAATAAATTTATTGGCCTAATGTGGTTTTTATTTTTATTTTTTTCCATATTGGCCAACACTATTTGCCTTTGTGTAACTGTGAAAGAAGCAGATATAGCAGTCGAAAACTGGGACCCTAAACTGGAGCAGGAAAAGAACAGAACGTTATTCTCCAAAAGAACATACTCTCCGAACGCTAGCAAAAGCTACTCAGTTATTTTTACCTGGCACACCACCAGGTTCATTTTTGCTAATATAAAGACTGCCCAATTTCTCGTTATTCCTGCTTTTCGCCCATCAGGGAACCTGTGTGCTTCACTTAAGGATGGAGACAGACTTTGCTAGTACAGCTGGCCTTGTTTTTTCCACAGAAGGGAGCCGGCTGTGTTTCTTCTGTTCCTTTTCAGTTGAGGGTTTGAAACAAAAGTACACGAGAGAGGAAAGAGTGAAGTAATGAAACCCAGAATTCTTTCAAGTTCAGGGAAAGGCATTTCAAAACCATTAGTAATTGACCTGACAACTCCCTCTGCAGTCTTTCTGACCATGCTGTTATGAAGCAGTGACGTAAAAGCATACAAACTCATTGCAGTTTTATAAATAGGCTGCGAGGTGTAGGAAAAAGTTGGTCTAGCTGAGATTTATGTAACACTGTGTGAAATGGGCACATGGGCAAAACTGCCTACAGACACAATTCCTTCCAGTAGTAAAAATCAAGACATTTTATTCCCCTGTCCTATATGGAACTAGGAAAGAGTTGAAACGGGGAAGCACGTTTTTCTGAAAGTTTGCATTCTTCTAGAAAGGCACAACTCTATACACTATGGTTACCAGATTTTTTTACAAGGAATCCGGGGAGACTTTAAAAAAAAATAAAAATCCATGCTTTATTATTTTAGGAAAGGGTTGCCCAGAGTTCTTGGCCTTTTTTAGAGGGGGGAACCCCAAAGTTGTCGGGCGTTCACCTTGACACAAGTCATGCAGAGAAGCCCATCTACAAACACACAAATGCCCAAAAGAGAGGGGTTGGGGTGGGGGGAGAGAGAGATTGAGTAAAGGCACTTGCTGGTCTTGGGGAAACACACATTAAAACACACACACAAGGCTCCGTCTCTCTCTCTCACTCTCTCACAACAAAGCACAGCTCTTTTCTAGGCTTCTCCTCCTCTTTTTCACCACCTCAGCGCCTCACTCGCCCCCCCCCCCAACTTGGGTGCGTAGAGCCCGTAGCTCTTCTGCTCTGCACGATTTCAGGGCAAGTGTTGATCAAGGAAGCGAGCCAGAAGGAAGCTCTCTGGCTCACGCTTCAGTTTAAATAGCGCCCCCCACCAGCCAGCAGATTGGCTGGCTGGAACTTTGACGTGGCCGGGACCTCCAGTGCTGCTCGCTGCCATGGCACCCGCCATGTTGCCTCGCCGGAAGTCAACCAGGCATAAATCGGGGACATTAATTAAAATCCGGGGACATTCCGGGGACAGATTTTGTCCAGGGACAGATTGGTGAATCCGGGGACTGTCCCTGGGAACTGGGGACGTCTGGGAACCCTACTATACACACCTGGGAGGAAATCCAATTCAACTCAATGGGGCCTACTTCTAAGCAGACATTCAATGGGTTGCTGTGCTAAGTTTTTTCCCTTCCCTGTATCCCCCCCTCCCAAAAAACCCCCTATCCAGCTATCATGGAGGTTCTGGTAATTTATCCTACAAATTATGTGGCTCCCCACCACAAGAAACACTGCCACAGCATGAGAGTGTATCAGCAATGTCGGAACACATTCACACATTCACAAATCCCTTTGCTTAAAGAAAGGATGTCTGTTTGTCCTTGGTTGATATTATTGCTATAGTTAATTCTGACTATACCTGATGGTTCTTTGCTAAGAATAGTATCCCCACCACCAAAATTTACTTTCAGTGGGACTTACTTCCTGGTAGCTGTTCATAAGATTGAAACCTTAGTAAACTGTACCACACCAACTCTTTAATATTGTTGCAAACATCTGGAAAGGTCATCCATTTATCTCCTTAAATGACCAATGAAACACACATTGTCCACCCTGACTTCTTCTCAGAGCAAGATAAATTTACATAGAAGATATTACAAAATCTAATCCGATACAAAGCTGTCATGGTGAGCAAATATCAGATACCTAAAAGCAACTGCTGATTCAGATTATTCTTTCTAAACACCTCTCAGCAAGTGAGGAAACATATAAATTTATCTTCAGAGAATGACTGCAGTGAATTTGTCACACAAACACGACCATCTAAAGTGAAGGACCTACAAAATGTATTAGAGTGTAAAGATGTGATGATATCCTTTTTCCTATTTCCAAGATATTAAAATTATTCTCATCCAAGGTGTGTGTATGTCTTTTGTTTAATATCTTATCTTCCAGACATGGTCTGGGACATAGTTCAATAACAAATCTTCTGTTCCATTTGGACCAGTTCCTTAAAATAGGTTTTATAGAGAAACAGATTCCTCGGTATTATTCATGTTTATTCTGGATTTCACATCCAACCAGAATAACTGAATAAATGCATTTTTAGTAAGAAAACACCGGCAAGCACATTTGATGTCTTCCCATATGGTTTGTAAATCAGTGTTCTTCCACACATGCATACTCCCACTGCTGCTCTTACATGGAGCATATTTTGTTAAAATAATCCTTCCCCCAACTCTGGCTCAATAGAAATCTCCAATCAAAACATATAAGCCTCCTACAGAATGACTTTAAGCACCACTGGAACCCTGTCAAAAATGTAAGGCATAATTCAATCAGTGGCAGAGGAATCCTCTCTGGCACCCAGGGTGGGACGCTGAGGGGTGGGACAAACCGCCCAGTGGTGCACGCACGACGTCCATACGGATTGCACACATGCAGCATCCCGTACAGAGTGCGCATGTGCAGCAGCCCACCGCTCGCACGGCGACCATATGGGCTGCTATGCATGCACACTTGGTACAGGCTGCCGCATATGCGCAGTCTGTACAGGCTACCGCTCGCGTGCCATCCATATGGGCTGCTGCGCAAGCGGCATCCCATACGGACTGTGCATGTGCAGCATCCCATATGGGCTGCCTCTCACACGGCAACTGTACGGGCTGCCGCGCGTGCGCATTCGGTACGGGCTGCCGCACATGCACAATCCGTATGGGATGCTGCACATGCGCATGTGTGGCATCCCGTACAGAATGTGCACGTGCAGCAGCCCGTATGGTCGCTGTGCGAGAGGCAGCCCATACGTATGCCTGTATGGGCAGCGCGTGAGAGCGGCGGCACCTATACTGACTGTGCGCACCCTCGGCCGCTCTACAGCTGGGCGGAGGCAGGGGTCATCTTGTCACACACACACCCCAGAGTGGCACCTGGGGTGGACAGCCCCCTCTGCCCCCCACTTTGTATGCCCCTGAATTCAGTATCAGCAGATAAAACTTGTCTTCTCACCCGGAGGGTCATCTAGTAGTCCAACCCCACAATGCAGGAATCAAAGAGAAAAATGGAAAATCATATTTATCCATTCAATTTTCTCTGTCCATTACTGAATTACATAGTTCAGTAGACTCATACCAGACCAGAACTGCTAAATAAACCTGGTGTAGTTTTGGATATTATATCATTGTTTCCATGATTAATGCTAACTAGTAAATATGAAGCCATAGTATGTACAGTTTGAAGAAAAGAAGTCAGGAAAACAAAGATTCCCTCTCCCTGTGCATATGGTCACAGGAATAAGCAATATGAAGAGACTTTTGATTTTATTTTTCTGCAAAGCAGCCTCTGGTGCATTGGATTCCTCTTCTTTCAGTTGCCGAAAGGAATTTTTGAGTTAGCCACACAGGATCTATTAGAGGTCAGAGTTTTATTCTGGCTCCTTTCCTGTCCATCAATCACAGGTACGGTCCCTCTATGCACAACCAAGGAACACCAGGTAAAATTCATGATCACAGATGTGCAGTTTGCATCGTAAGAGACTAGCAAATAAATAAAACAAAACAGTACGGATGCTGCCATACAGCTGTGGTGCCATCTGAAAAACCCAGCTGCCTAGCAATGGAGTGGCTACCATTTTGCTCCAGAATACTAAGTCCAGGGTAGCTCAGTCGCTATGGCATGAGACCCTTAATCTCAGGGTTGTGTGTTTGAGCCCCACGTTGGGCAAAAGATTCCTGCATCATAGGGGATTTTCCAAGATGAGCCTTTCAGCTCTGCAATTCTACAACACAGTATTTTATGCCCCAGACAAGTAGGGGAAGGAGAGGATGAGGAAATTTGATCACAGACTTCTCGCATGCTGCCTGTTTTGGCTCTGTCTCTAAGGTTGTGCTTTCCTTCTTCTACGTTTCTCCCTTTGCTGCTATTGACAGAATTAATGATACGTTCTGTTAGCCTAAACCACACCGAAGTTGCTCCCTCTCTAACGGTCCAAGGCAATTGAGGTCAGCGGAGCTGCACTGGGTATTGCCTAAGAAGGTATTTTGTATGACACAACCACCTTGGCTCTAGTATAATGGCTCAATGTTTCGCTGTAGATCAGTGATGGCCAAACTTGGCCCTCCAGCTGTTTTGGGACTACAACTCCCATCATCCCTAGCTAACAGGACCAGTGGTCAGGGATGATGGGAATTGTATTCCCAAAACAGCTGGAGGGCCAAGTTTGGCCACCACTGCTGTAGATGAACCTTGCAGGACCTCTGCCCTTACTACTGCTCAGATGTTTCAAAACAACCTACCTTTTTCCTTGACTTGCAAAAGGCAGCAATTTAAAAAGTACATGCCCAGCCATTTGACAGTGTGCAGGCTGCTACAGCACAACATGTTTATTTAGGACGATATTACTCTTTAATAGAAGAATTGTGAAGGAGTTCGATAAGCCCTTCCAAGTCAGTGGTTTAAACAAACACAGCACCCCTTCTCCTGTTCCTCCGTGTCCTTAGCTGATATTTCCATTCAACCCTTGCCTTAGTGTTCTTCACTTTGAGCTTCCAGCAAAGGAATTTGCTTCTGCAATTTTTTACTTGCATCAATTAATGGTTCAAATTGTAAAAATAAATAAATCAATTTTTCTAAAACGGGAATGGAGCCCAGAATTTTCATTCATGAAGTTACGCATCTTTCTTGATAAAAGAGGGCAGTTCTAAGAAATCCAATTTAGAACTCAAGACATTAAGAGATTGCCATGGGTTATAAGATAATAATGATATTGCTAAGAAGGATGGGGAGGAACTTCCCCGTTAATCTTCCTACCCTGTCTGTAGAAATGAAACACATTTGGAACTATTTAGCTTGGCTTTTAAGAGCTTTCCTGAAATAAGAGGAAATGTCTTTCTAAATATTTCAATTTTCAGGATGGATAATTGTTAGCTACGTAATGGGAAGAGAAAGAAAGCTACAATCAAAGCTGCAATTTGAACAAAGCTGGAATTTGTTTTTAGACATCTCCCCTTCTGACCAATATCCTAACTATATCCTATAGACTTGCAAGTAATTTACAATTATATTTGAGGTCTGGGTCTCATGATACTCCCATACTTGGTAAAATCAAAATGAGGTCGTTTCCTAACCCAGTTTTTCTCATTTCATTTCAGTACATGCAATCCCTCATATGAGATTTATTATATCAGTGCAACTGTTAAGACTTGCCTGCCAAGGGCTCTCTGGCATCAGGCAGTAATATTTTTTGTGTTTGTGTTTTTGTGTTTTTTGCTGGGCATTTCAACAGTTTCAGTAGTCCTGCTTTGAGTGGATGTTGTCAGTGCTCATTATTGTGCTCAGTTGGGGTGGATATTTTTGTTTTTGGTGAATTTGAATGATCCATTTTAGGATATTTGTTTTGTATTTCAATTTTTTAATTGTTTCCTACTTTGCTGTTGTTGTAAATCACCTTGGGATTCCTTTCTGAGCTCCCAGTACGTTTCCGAGCACAATTCAAAGTGTTGGTGCTGACCTTTAAAGCCCTAAACGGCCTCGGCCCAGTATACCTGAAGGAGCGTCTCCACCCCCATCGTTCTGCCCGGATGCTGAGGTCCAGCACCAAGGGCCTTCTGGTGGTTCCCTCATTGCGAGAAGCAAAGCTACAGGGAACCAGGCAGAGGGCCTTCTCGGTAGTGGCGCCCGCCCTGTGGAACGCCCTCCCACGAGATGTCAAAGCGATAAACAACTACCTCAAAAGCACATCAAAGTGCAAGTAGATAAATAGGTACTGCTCTGGTGGAAAGGTAAAAGGTGTTTCCATGTGCTACTCTGGTTTCACCAGAAGCAGCTTAGTCATGCTGGCCCCATGACCCAGAAAAACTGTCTGTGGACAAACGTCGGCTCCCTCTGCCAGTAAAGCGAGATGAGCGCCACAACCCGAGTCGTTTGTGACTGGACATAACTGTCAGGGGTCCTTTACCTTTTTAAAGCTCAGCCACACAATAAATACCAGCTTAAGCCATGGAAGAACCTTGACAATGAAATATGCTGCACAACTAAGCTAATTGTTATGGAAGCCTTGTATTGTCCAATATAAAGATAGCCCTGGTCGATTCCAAAAACCTACATGAGGAGTCCCACTAAGCTCCCACTAAGCTATAAATGCCTCCACTGTTGATCACATACACATCACATTTAAAGAACTCACTCTCTGAGATTTGTTAGAAGACCTCTCACAGAGCTACAATTCCCAGCATCCTTAACATACAGCTCGCAAGATTATTTGAGAGAAGTAATGACTGTTAAAGTGGTGTAAGAGTGCTTTAAACATTGTGACCAAAAATACTATAAGTGGTACCTCAGGTTACATACGCTTCAGGTTACAGACTCCGCTAACCCAGAAATATTACCTTGGGTTAAGAACTTTGCTTCAGGGTGAGAACAGAAATCGCGCTCCGGCAGTGCAGCAGCAGCAGGAGGCCCCATTAGCTAAAGTGGTGCTTCAGGTTAAGAACAGTTTCAGGTTAAGAACGGACCTCTGGAACGAATTAAGTACGTAACCTGAGGTACCACTGTATTGAACACTGCTAATGTCAACATGAACGGCTATATCATCTTACCAATTAGTCTGGAGTCTTTTACATTTCTGAGGCTAGTATTTATTAATGTGCTACTACAGTGCTGAAAAATTTCCATGATTCACTCTTTCAGTACTACTTTTCCAAGTTTTCCTTCTTTCTGGCATTTACCCTTTTAGATTTGCCACAAACTTCTCCTAAAATGATATTTCTGGTTTTGGTTTATTGAAAAAAGCTGAAGCAGAGCACTTTCCTGAATGAGTTTCTACTTCTGTTGCAAATGATTTCCATTTGCCTGTCAACAATACTTTAATAGCCTCATGAATGGTATTATTTCATCCCTAACCTTTCCTTGTTCATCCAGGAATCCCAGTGAGTCAAGGAAACCCTTTAAAAGCCTTACTCATCTATACAGAAATATAGCCAGACATGGCTTTCTGTCCTTATTATGTGTCCTGGAACAGCATTACTCAGGAAACTAGGTTGTGGAATGAAGAAAAAAAATTGCACAAAGCTTATCATTGGTTCTGCATGGGTGTTTGCTTTTACGTCAAGTGAAAACACAGTTTTCTGTTATTTAAATTAAGTTATAGTTTCGCTTTACAATTAAAAGTTTCATCACTGTGTGATTTCACAAGAAAGCTTCAACTTAGCTACTGCTTTCAGAAGACTATGGGGAGATGATTTGGCTAAAATTGAGGGAGCCAGGCAGTGGAACTTAACTGAGGGTCCCCTAACGCAATAATCTCACATCTGAATATACCCTATGTCTTCTCCTTGAAACAGGTGCTCCCACAATAGGAATACGTCTTTACAAAATGAATAGATGGGAACCCTATATGAAACAGGAAGTACATGAACATGTTGTAGAACTCTCCTTCCCCTACTACCCCTTGCAAATTTCCATTACCACAACATTTACGGGAAGTTTAGACAGATGTAGTTTACCTTCCAAATTTTTACCCTTTCAGGAATATGACACTCCCCTCTCTCGAATGGACATTAGTGCCCATAGGGAACAGGTGCAGAATATTTTTCTAGTCTGGAAGCCATGTTTGGGGCGGGGTGTCACATGACAATGCTTGGTTGGAGCCAGAAGCCAAAAGTCGATGAGACCATGGATGATGGAATTCATACCTACATTCTAGCCATGCAAAATCCAAATGTTTCTATAAGCATGCCCCTCTCCATTTCTGAAACAAGCAAAAGGCTTTATCTATCATAGTTCAACAACACATTTCAGCCAGGCGGAAACCATGCCGTGATCTTTGGGTGAAGTGCGATATAGAAATTCAACAAACCAGTTGAAGAGGACATGTAACAAGGCCTGTGGAAGGCGCATGGCTTGGGAGTGTTCTAAGGAGTGGAGAAACCAGCACTGTTATTCATATTCTGCTTCATGTAGTGTTGCTTCCAAGTACTTTTTTATCATAAGCATGTGACAAAGGGAAAACAGGCAAGAATGAGGTATTAACAACAAACATGGAGTAGAGGAGACTTAAGTGATGGAATGAGCACAGTGAAGCTGAGATAAGCTGTTCAGTTTCCTCCTCCAAAATCATCTCATCAACTGCACTACCATGGATACAAATGAGAGAAAGAAAGAGGAATGTTTATATATTTCAGTTGGTTTGATTTGGCAGCCAGTTCTGGTTTTAAAACATTTTTGAAACTAGCTGTTTGGTTTACTAGATTTGAGAGCTGGTTTTAGCATCCGTTGCTCCCATTGCTCAGTCCCAGCTCCTGCCAACCTAGCAGTTCAAAAGACCCAAAAAGTGCAAGTAGATAAATAGGTACTGCTCCGGCGGGAAGGTAAATGGCGTTTCCATGTATTACTCTGGTTTTGGTGTTCCATTGCACCAGAAGCGGTTTAGTCATGCTGGCCACATGACCTGGAAAAACTGTCTGCGGACAAACACTGACTCCCTCGGCCTGTAAAGCAAGGTGAGCCCTGAGTCGTCTGCAACTGGACTTAACTGTCAGGGGTCCTTTACCTTTACCTTTTAGCATCATTTGACTGGCCATTTGAACTAGAGGTGGTCTGAACTGGCTGGGTTCAACGTGCATTCATGTGCAGCTATGCCCAGATGTTGTTTGGTGCAATTAAAGCTGGCTTGGCATTTCAGAGTGGGGGAAATACAGATTTTTCTTCGCTCAAGGCAGCATACAGTCAATTTCAACTGGATGTATAGCTCGTAGCTCTGTGAAATCATCATATGCATTACATTATCAACAACTCCATGTTAACGGGGGAAATGACATTAAAGCATCAGCTGAACAATGTTTCCAAACAGGAATGAAAAAAATGGGGGTGGGGTGAACTTAAAGGTAGGGCTTTTCCGGAGGGTTTTTCACAACTCTCAGAACTAAACCTTGAAAAGAACACCTATCACCTTGCATTACTGATCCCTCTTTCCCCCTCTTTTGAAAGATTTAATTAGATCGGTGGCTTTAACCAGGTTGTTGGCTAATTAGGTCGGTGGCATTTTTGACTAACCATCTTGAAATATGCCAAGGGTAGACATGATGGGGGTACACAGTCATTGGGAAAATGAAAGCATTAGGTTGAACAGGTTTAATATTTTTTTCTTCTTAAAACCTACTCACTGCTTTCATGGAGATGGGTAATGTGTAATTGGGCAGATAGTATTTTACAATACAACTCTTGAAGTAATGAGTTGTGGGTGTGCATGGGAGGGACTGAATTAATCCTACTCTTATATGCAGTCATTTGTCCTTGGCAATTGGGAATTTTACATAAAACAGGGTCCTAAGTCCCACATGACTGTTGATCTCAGGTGCAATATTCCAAACTGTTTCAAGAGAAGGGAAACCTTTGCACCATCATTAGGTCTCTCGTAAAACTTGTACCAAAAGCAAATGGCTAAAATCAACATGACTAGCTAGCACCAAAGTTTCTCTGCCAGATATACTGCTAATTAAACTACAATGAAAACTACTTTGAATTGAGAAGACAAAAATATCTCAGTTTTCATTTGCACTTCAAATTACACATTCCCCCCAGCCATAAATTAATAGAGAATTGTGTGAGAAATAATATATCATTTTATCTTCAAGATGTCTGGAGAAATTGGCTATTACTATCTATACTGTCAAAAAGACACGCTAGAAACATAAGCAATGATGCTTGAACAAGACACTAGATGAAAGGGGGGGAACTGTAAGATAATGTAGTTTTGAGACGTATGTTCACAACATAATGCTGTGTTGTATTTTCTAATTCTGGGTGTAACTCAGCAGGAATCAACCTGCAATTCAACAGGATCCTTTGGAATGGACAACAGCTGTAATTTTTTGGGCACAGCTCCTATTCACCCACTAGGACTTGGGCATGGCAAAACCCCAGTAGACTACAACCATTATGTCAATGTCATCTATAGAAGGTATCTGCTACCACAAAATAGCTACCACGATTTATCTGAGAACAGTTATTCCAAACACAATGCAATATTTTATAACAAACATTTATAATCCAGTTTGTAACAAAGAAATCCATCATATAAACAAATGAATTCGTCATACACTAAATAAATATCTCTAAATAGTAGGAACTAACATTTTAAAGTTTTTTTTCAACACAGGACCCGATCCGGCAAGTCCTTAATACACAGAACTCCCTCTGCAGTCACCCAGTTCAGTTCACGTTCTATGGCGCAATTTAGTCTGATCAAACAATGTAAATTTAGTCCAAAGGTGAGCACAAATATTTTAGCAGGTATATAAAGGAATAATTAAGACAGACTGCCAGGACTTATTTGCCATCAGCAATGAGCTTAGTTTTTCAAATGCTGTGCACAGTCAAATGACATATATATATATATAGTCAAATTGTAAATTATCTGGAGTTTCAAGCAAAGCTTGGCTTGGCTGGATAAATTAAAACAGAACAACATAAGAATGTGCAGATCCTGGAAAGTAAAGGTTTTGGCTTTGACATATGGTTACACATTTCAATTTGAAGAATTTAGTTCAGTAACTGGGGAACAACATATTTCAGAGACAAAGGACTGAGACTGTGAGTTCTTCTGCCTGTCAACATCCTGTCTAAATGCCAGAAAAATTAGTGATGCCTATTCTGACTTCATATAAGGCGATGGGAGTACTGTGATGGACACATCAATCGAATGTGTTGGCTTACCCAGATCTAGCTTTTGCATTAGTGAAGTTTTTGATAAACCTAAACTTTTATTATGCATGCAAGAAATTCTGAGAGTGTCATGTGCCAGAAGGATTTACACCTTAGGCTAAATATATGTCAGGGACAAACCCCTAGATGATAGTTATTTCATGACAGCTCCAACCTGGTTTCGAGGAAGTGCGCAAGCAATGCAGGGAGCAACATGTAGCAACACTCAACCACAAGAGGAGAGAAACTGCTAGTGCTTGGTGGAAGGTATGCCTTGCTTGTTTTTGAACTGGTATGGATTGCTAGCCATGAAATACGTACATGCGCAAATGACTGTGAAATGTGATTGTTCAGATCTGCAGGGAGATTCTGAGAGATGAAGGGCAGGAACAGTAAATCTTAATTTAAGAACAGCATCATAGGTTCCCAACACCAAGAAGAATGGAAGATTAAATATGGCAGAAAAAGGCTTTGGGAACCTAGTAATAATATTCAGGGGACAATGCTGCTCTGACTTAAATATTCTAATCAATTCACAATATTTTTCTAGTTCTTACATCTATGTGATGTCTCTCCAGTTACAATTCATGCTGGTTTAAGGGTATCTAGATCAGGCATAGGCAAACTCGGCCCTCCAGATGTTTTGGGACTACAACTCCCATCATCCCTAGCTAACAGGACCAGTAGTCAGGGACGATGGGAATTGTAGTCTCAAAACATCTGGAGGGCCAAGTTTGCCTATGCCTGATCTAGATACATGATTGCTAGGTATGACTTTGTCATTTTTTAAAGGAGTTTTCAGGATACACTCTTTAATGCCCATTCCCCTTTCATTTCCTTACAAGCCTTATGAGCCCATTCAACTGTGGCATTTGATGATTTGTGATTCATTGGAAACTTATGGAAATAGGATCAAAGGTTATTATAACCGAGAGAGATACATATGATGCATTTGAACACGTATTGTAAGGGGGGATGCTTCCTTAAAACATCCATAAATATTATATGCTCAGATTCCCTGTTGTTTGCATTATATTACATATGCATCTTGATATTATTTTTTTTACATTTCTTGGATATGTCCTCTGGATTCTTAGAACAGTTTTGTTACAAAATATTCTACCTCTCTGTCATAAATGCAATTTAAAAGAATTTGGGCAAGAAATTGTTTGAAATGGCTATTCCTTTGCTTTTACAAAATAATAATAATAATAATACTAATACAAAAAACAGACCTAACATTTTGGTATCTAATTGATTTTCCATTCAGTATTCCATCAATATACCTTGACATTTCTGTATTCTTCAGAGAGAGGTCTTAACACATTCCATTTCCTATAAATCTTCACTAATATAAATATATTGGCAAGAACTTTGACCAGCAATAGTCATTTCATACTTAAATAATTACATTTCCTTTTAAGTTTAACAAGGATTGGTTCAGAATATCAATATTAATGCACAATTATAAAAAGACAATATTAAGTACCCTTTTATTTCCCTTTGTATCAAGTGCAGTCTTATGAAAGGAACAAAATATAAAATTATTTATATATTAGAGGCTCATTCTAAACAGAGACAAAGCAACATATTCTTGTCTTTGACAAAAAAATATGGTGTGTCTGTACTTTTATTATAAATAACCACATTGTGTCATGATTTCTTCTTGCCAGCAAATGAAGGACATTGGTTCAGGAACCTTCTCAGCATATGTAAATATTTGACTAAGTCATGCTTCCTTGAGAAAACACAGTCCAATTGCATTCAGAGTAGACGGTAATAAGGAGATCATTCGCGTACGACATTTAAGGTTCTTGGTAGCCAGTACCAGTTGCACTAGGAAAGAAAACCCTCAGTTTGTATGTGGTTTTTCCTCTTTTTTAAAAAAATAGAGATACAGTCAGTTATTTGTTTACTTTAAAAATTATAAAGATGAAGAATAATACTGTTTATTTTAGTTCTCATATAAATTATAAAACTCAAGTTTGGCAGAGTCTCTTTCCCAGAGGAAGCATAAAGCACTTTTGTGGTATCTTCACCATAAAATATTTGTATCACATTAAGTTTGACAGACATGATGAAGATTGATATGGAATCCTACAGCCCAAAGAGAACATTCTTCTGATGCAGCTCCACGTGACGGATGTGCTCCGTGGGATTATTTGATTGCCATGATTTCACTCAGTTTATTGATCAAAGGGAGTAGAAAGAGACCACACTGAATCAGTTCAGTAGGAATCTGTAATGTCCCCGACAGCAGACTCTGTTCGTTTGAGGTCAAAAACATATCCTTTGGAAGACAAAAATGGAGTTGTAAGAATGCAACAAACAAAAAGAAAGAAGGAATGAGGTAAAATCCCCTAGGATGGCAGAGCGAGTGAGAATGTCAGGAGAGTGTTCGGTTATACCTGACACCTAAATGTTTTTCTAGCCATATTTCAGCTAGTTGCATGGCAGAGGCAAATGTACTTGCTTTGGACCCCAAACACATCTTGTATTGTTTAGGATCTAGGTTGGGATCACAATGAACTGGATGAAATACATGTACAACTCCCACTTCTTGGCTCCTAAACGCCTTAAGTCCCGAATTTATTACTTTAGTAAAGAGGTCTACATCCTCAAGTCCCCAGCCTTGAATAGAGGTATCAAATCCACCAGCATTCACAAGGTCACTTTTGTAAATGCAGGTAATCCCAAACCCATAGTCCCTCCAAAACCCAGTTTTCTTTGTGAAAACAAAGTTGCTGTCCGCTGGAGGGTTGCCCCCATGTGTTACTTTGGGGTCATACTGACTGAAAATAATGGGATAATAAACCTGTTGTCCTTGAATGGTGTTAGCTCTACACCGCTGGAGAAAATCGGGGGTAAATATCAGGTCAACATCGCAAAATAGCAGCAAAGTGTCATTGTCAAACTTAGAGGAGGCCATTTCAAGACCCAAACCTCTAGAGAAAACTCCCGACATTGGAATGACGGTCATGTCTGCCATAGGATACTTCTTTTGATATTCATTGATCAGCTCTGTGTGTTTGCTGGAATCCTGACCAGAATCAGAGTTAAAGAGAATGACTGCCAGCCTTACGTTCTGCTTGGAAATAAGGCAGGTCTTTTCAAAATTCTCCATAAATCTTAGGAATATATCGTATCTCCCTGTGAGAGGGACAAGAATGTGAATCTTCTTGTCACTGCTTCCCCCTATTTCTTTGGTGCCTTGGAATGATGAAAAATTTTTCAGAGAATTAGAAAGGAAGGAGAAAGACTGCATGTCGCTGTTCACGTTTTCTACCAGGCTTCTTACATCCAGCTCTTCTTCCTCTTTGAAAAATGGTTTACTAAATAATTGTTGAAGGTATGCATGGCGCCGAACTGGAACGGTGACTTTTCTTCCTTTGTGCCTCTTATACAAAAGAAGTAAATCCAGAATGTATTCCACACCATGCAAAGGGTCAACCCTACGATACCCATACTGTATTTCATTGAAGTCAATCAGCCTTCCTCTAGATTTAGAGTTCTCATTGATCATTTCCATTACCTGCATTACAGTATCATCTAATGCTGCCCGCAGGATGCTATTAATACTCTGTCTAGGTGGCTGATTCTCAGCCATTGAGTAAAGCAGCTTTCCAGTCAAAAATTCCCATTCAATGACTTCATTCCTGTCACGTGGCTGAAAGCGGTTGAAAGATGGCATCATTCCAAGAAGCTGATCATCTTTGCTGATTTCATCGTTACTGAGCTTGCTCATGAGGGCACTTTCCCGGTGAAGCTGGATGGTACGATAACGCAATTCTGAAATTTTACGGGCCAATATGTAATTGTGAAGCCTATACTGATAGGCTGGCCTTTTATTTGGATGAAGTGTAATGGCTGTGTGAATTTTGCTGTTGTGAAGATCTTGTATATAACCCTTCCGGTTGTGTTCATAGTTTTCATGGAACAACTGCTGCATCTAGAAAACAAAAATAATAACTATTATTAGGTGTGTTTCTTCCAGCTATGACATATCAGGAAAAACAATGACTCACTTATATTAACTTATTTTTTCCTAAATAATACGCTATACTGCAAGCTTGCTTTTCACCATTGAATTATTATTATTTTTTAAAAAAAGGTTTTTCCAACTATAGTATTTCTCTTCACTCACTCATGTAAGGAAAAGAAATTCTATCTATTTTACAGGAAAATTACTCTATTTTAGAGTATAAATGTGTATATTGGGGAGAAGGGTAAGGAAAGAAGAGGGAACGGGAGGACCAGCTAATCAGTTCTTCTAATCTTAAAATGTGAAAACACTATTTCAAGTACATTTTTGTAAGCATCCAAGTCTCATATTTTTAGTGACCTATTATTGCTACTACAGTTGGGTGACCGTATGTACATTTCTGCTCCTACTTGTTATCAATTAATCAAAGTTTTAAAGGAAGTACAAAGTATAAAAAAATATAAAATCAAAGCCTCAGAAGAACAAATGTGTCAAGTTAGGAGCCAACAATCAGAGTGAGTCTAAGACGTATTACATTCAGACATATTGCCACTTGTTTAGTAATGAATTTATTAGAACCCTTCTACTCAACAGGGTCTCATCTCCAAGGATCAAGCAAGAAACTGCCTCTTAAGGGGATAAATTGTGTCCTCTGACCCCTCTATAGAATCTACAACAGAAAAACACGAGAGACTGTTTCAAGCTCTGAATGAATGAAAGAACACCATCTGTCCTTGGAAGGAAGTTTCGCAAATCTGTCGTCCACGATCTTGGAGGATAAAATGTTAAAATGTGCCAGCCAAACTACTCTTCTGCACTTGGCTATTGTTAAAAAATATAGATATGGTGTACATTTGTTTGAAGTAGATTAAGTATGGCACAGTGAGGGTGGTGTACGTGGCCCAGGGGTCAGCAAACTTTTTCAGCAGGGGGCCAGTCCACTGTCCCTCAGATCTTGTGGTGGGCGGGACTATATTTTTTTTGGGGGGGGGGAATGAACAAATTCCTATGCCCCACAAATAACCCAGAGATGCATTTTAAATAAAAGGGCACATTCTACTCATGTAAAAATATGCTGATTCCCGGACCATCCGCAGATCGGATTTAGAAGGTGACTGGGCCGGATCCGGCCCCCGGGCCTTAGTTTGCCTACCCATGATTGTGGCCCCTTAAGCTGATGCATTAGCCCTTGCGCATTTGTTATCTTTTATTCTGCGTAACAATAGATTTGGTTTGCACTAGGTCCAAGGACAGCAGAAAACCAACATTTATTAACATTTGTTTGTTTCTTTTCCGCCCTTCACCCTAAGGTCCCAGGGTGGGTTACAACATTAAAGCACAATATTAAAAACAGTTTAAAACAAGTTAAAATCAGAAAAGCAAGGCGGGTCCTAAAAATGTTCACCTCAAGGGTCAAAAGCCAAAGTTAATAATAATATAATAATAATATATTATTTATACCCTGCCCATCTGGCTGAGTTTCCCCAGCCACTCTGGGAGGCTTTCAATCAAGTGTTAAGAGGTGCATCTTCAACATTCACCAGAAGCTGTAAAATGAAGGCGCCAGACACACCTCTATAGAGAGTCCCACAGCTTAGGGGGCACCACATAGAATGCCCTTCTCCCAGGCCATCCCCGCCAAGCCTCTGAGGATGAAGGAACTATCATGAAGGCCCTCTCTGCCTTCTTAGCACCCAAGTGTGTGTAGCAAAGAAGGCAGTCTTTCAGATACTTGGAGCCTGAGTCATTTAGGGCTTTAAAGATTAATGTGAACACATCAAATTGGACTTGGGGGGGAACTGGCAACCCGTGCTGCTGAAATCTTTCCCCACAACTCTGTTCTCCATGTGGATACAAAAGACTCAAGCAACAATGCCAGAGACAGAGGAGCAGATTCAGAGACCATAATGAATGGAGGATATTTATGCTAAGCTACTGAATGCATTCAGTCCACTTTGAAATTAAGAGCAGCGCTGGCAACAAATGTAGGTATAACTATTATAGCTCAAAGAAGAGCAAAAGAAAATTGAAGTCCAAGGAACCAGACGGAGGCTCCATATAAAACCTGGTTCACAACTTTTGCCGTGCATACCCCAGGGCCGCTAGAGCAATTGCACCTCCTTTTGCGCAGAAAAAAAATTAAGCAATGCTCTAGTGCACCACTATAGCCTTTCCTAGCTTGCCTGGAACAATGCATTTGGTAGAGTCATGAAATCAGATCCCAAGGTACTTGGAAGAATCAACTTGTTCTGAATTATGGCCAGTCGTGGCCCAAGAATATTTGGCCCCCATTTCAGAAAACACCATAACCTTTGTTTCCTTATACTTAATAGTTAGGCATTCTTTCCTACAGTAGTCTGCAAATCCAGTAAGCAATCATCAAGAGGTTGTGGCTGCTTGTTTATTACAACAATAAATATTTATTAGCTGCTGATTCAGTAGGACCATACCATCTAGCGTTATCTATTCAACTGCTAAAATGATGTTGTCACTTTCTGGAAAAAGTTCATAATACTTTTTCAAGTACAGTGGTACCTCTGGTTAAGAACTTAATTCGTTCCTGAAGTCTGTTCTTAACCTGAAACTGTTCTTAACCTGAGGTGCCACTTTAGCTAATGGGGCCTCCCGCTGCCACCGCACAATTTCTGTTCTCATCCTGAAAAAAGTTCTTAACCCGAGGAACTATTTCTGGGTTAGCGGAGTCTGTAACCTGAAGCGTCTGTAACCCAAGGTACCACTGTATGGCAATTCACACTGTTGTACTTTCTGTTTTTAGTGAGTAAAAAGACTCACATAGTATAGCAGCCTCGCAGGGAGAAGCTAACAAGATATGCCAGAAGAAACAGTGCAATCCAGAAGGAAGTTAAGGAAGGCGAACCTAAACATGGCATTAATTGTGTTAATAAAATTCATGTGCATGCTTTTTGTTATGTAAATAGCAGCTCTGTGGACCCTTGGCACTGTAGAAGGTTTGAGTTAGCCTGCTGGCTCTCTCCCTTCCATGGTCCTGAAAGAAAAATCGCCTCTCTGAAGCTATTGTTTGCATTTCAAAGGAAGCTCCCATTGGTGCCAAAGGAGGCTTCTCTTCTAGTGCAAACAATAGCTTTCCTGAGGTGATTAATGTTAAATCTGTTGCAGTGAGAGGCAGAGTTAAACTGCATCTCTTAAGACCCACCCTGTCCCAAGACTGCTCAGGCTTTTCCAGCTCTGCTACATACACTACAAAAAGCATGGGCATTCATCATCATTATCATCATCAATACTCGCTTGTGGATCATTCCTACTATTTATACAATTGTGCAGTTCTTGATGAATTAATAAGTTGGACCCCACCAAAAAATGTGGAGCATGTATATGCAAAGTTGTGTGTGCATATCAGGAATGAGAGTGGCTCAGTGGGAGAGCATGAGACTCTTCATCTCAGCGTCGTGGGTTTGAGTTCCACATTGGGCAAAATATACCTGTATTGCAGCGAGTTGGACTAGATGATCCTCATGGTCTCCTCCAACTATGATTCTATAGCATCTTCAATGCTTTCCCTTCTTAGGTGAGAATGTACAGTTCTAGGAAATTTATTTGCTTGTGGAGGGATACCAGAGAGCCACATCTTCAAAGTATCGCCTCCTCGGTGTTTTCTCTCTCCTTCTCCACACGTGCAAGTACAAACATGTGCAGATTATTTTGGATATGGTTTTACCCCTTTGGTGTGTGTTTTTTAAAAAATGTACTTCTGAAAAGTTCTGAGTTCTTCTGAACTTGCCAACAGCACCGCCACCACCCCATTTGTGTGATGTCCTTTTGTCTACATAAGTATCAGCACTCGAGACTGAACATCAGAAATAAAGGGAATGACAGCTGTTTTTTCTCCGTTTTGATTACACTTCCCGGCTTTCAGACTACAGTTAAAGCAACTCAGTATTTCTATGGATTACATTCCCATCTTCTCAAATGGGAAATCCTTTTAGCTCTGGGAGAAAACATTATTACAAAACAGGGCCTCATAAGAAGAAAAAAAACACAACGTTTTGAAAGCATTATTAAAAAGAGGACATTTCAAAAACATTTATGCAAACATGCAGAGGCCTGGTACAATGGATTTTATAAGTCTTTGTCCTCCTTTTAAACCATTAGAAACTTTGTTGAAGTACAGAATACACAATTATGCTGGGCCCTTAGGCAATACTGCACCACTACAAATCCAATTCTGGCCTATTGATTTCAGTCAAAAAATGGAATACAATCAAAGGCAACGTAGAAGGCTCCTACAGAGTGCAAGATTTTCTGCTTTTGACTTGTAGTGACCCTTTTACTTCAGTTTAAGTCACATATTTCATTCTAGTAATACATAACAATTTATGTGATTATCTGTAATTAGCAATGATTCATAGTATTTTTCCTGCAAGTATATGACTTCTGAGTCCAGTAGAGGATTCCATTGTAAATGGAGCAGGATATTTCAATTTTAAGGTCACAATGCACAATCCATTCTTTGTCCCCCCCTACAACAGGTCAGAGAAGGTGTAGTCCATAATCTAATAAACATTTTCTGCAGAATTCATTACCAGTATATAAAAACAAAATAAAAACAGAATCAAACTAAAAGCCAGTTCCCTTGTATAAAATATGTTAATCATTAAGTCAAATAACCTAGTTTCCCCCCAGTGTTTGATGCTGAAGTTTAGCAAATCCAAACCACTGTTTAAGTATTAGATTTAAAAAGCAGTCTGTGGTTTGCAGCTGGAACAGCAATGGCAGAAACTGCACAGACAACTCAGAAGACACACACTCTTTGTAGGCTGCTGCGGTTTATGGTTTCTAGCTATATAATATTCCTGAATGCATATTGCTAACTTGTACAATTACGTATTAGCAATATACATCTACTTCAGACAAAGCCTGAATGCTAAAGTGAAGCTCCACTTCAGTTTGGTATTTGGACCTCCTCCAAAGCAAACTGGGTTGTCCCTGAAGCAAGGGGAGGGCACTTTGGAGCTTCCTAAGAGCAGCAACTGCTCTGAAGTCCTGCATCAAGGCTTTATAAGCTGCCTTGATTTATGCATTTTTCAGTGGGGGCTGGCGCCCATTGGGTCTGATCGGGCAGAAGACATAAAGGCCAACACTTGATTGCACCAGACCCAATGACTCATTCTAGTAATTGTCCCCATCCTCCTCCCTGTTGAGTTCTACAAGGGCATCACTGAGACCAAGGAGGTGTAAGTTGACTTTCTGGACTAAATAGAAGAAGCAGCTCTTCTTTGCAGACACAGATAGCCTGGCCACAGTTACCCAGCATAGGAGCCAACTCCTAGGGGCTCAAATAAAATATTTGAGGAGGCTGGCTCCCCACAAAGTTGGTGGCCATTGCCATTCAAATGGTGTGTGTGCACTGCATCATGCGATCAATTATGTGGTATGGGGCTTACCTGGGCACCCACAATATCTTATTCGACTTGGCACTCCTGTTACCCAGACTCTGGTAACCTCTAAGGAGGACTACTGCAAAGTGTTGTACACTGGACTGCCTTTCAAGACTGTTCAAAAACTGCATCTGGTACAACAGAGAGAGCCAGTGTGGTGTAGTGGTTAAGAGCGGTAGTCTCGTAATCTGGAGAACCGGGTTCGAGTCTCCGCTCCTCCACATGCAGCTGCTGGGTGACCTTGGGCCAGTCACACTTCTTTGAAGTCTCTCAGCCCCACTCACCTCACAGAGTGTTTGTTGTGGGGGAGGAAGGGAAAGGAGAATGTTAGCCGCTTTGAGACTCCTTAAAGGGAGTGAAAGGCGGGATATCAAATCCAAACTCTTCTTCTTCTTCTTCTTCAACACAGACACTAACTCAGACTGGTCGTTGTGAATACCTCTTGTCAGTGCTTAACAGTTCCAATAGCTCCTGATCCATTTCTAAGCAAAATTCAATGAGCTCTATTGTGGAGCTGTCCTTTAGACTGGCCAGGAAGCTGCAGCAAGTGCAAAATTTTCAACTTGCTCGCTGGAGCAGCTGATCGCCACCATGTTACACCACTGCTGAAAGAACTGTACTGGCTATCAATTACCCAGCTGCATGCTTAACAGATAAATGCAAGGGTTTGGGGCTTAGCTTTAAAGCCCTACATAGTTTATGTAAGATCTGGGTGCTTGAAGGATTTTCTGTGTCTATGACTTCTGTGTCTGTGTCTTTAGATGACCCCCCCCCTCAATCTGAGGAGGATGGGAGGCAGCTGAACAGATGACATTCACCAATGGATCCCCCCCCCCTCCCGAAGGCTTGCCTGGCAACTCATTTTACTAGCTTTTCAATTCCAGGCAGACCTTCTCCTTTCGCAGGCTTTTTATACATCTACTGAGTTTTAAGACAAATAATATTTTGAATATTATTTTAGTGTTGTTTTTGCTTTTGCATTGTAAACTTCTTTAGATAATGTTAACTGAATGGCAATATATAGACTCCATTCTGGTGGCTCCATCTCAGCCACCAAAGGCCAAAGGGTTTCAGATTACACAGAGACATCCATTGTTCACTAATTTGGGCAGATGTGTACTGCATGCACTTGCCTGTTCAAGGGCTTTGTGCGCACACGTGCACACTCTCACACACACATGCAAGTCAGTGCATCAGGCTGTTAACCAGAAGGTTGGTGGTTCAAGCATGCCCACCCAGGGACAGCTGTGGGCAGAATTCATGCATTGCAGAGAGTTGAACTAGATCAGAGGTTCCCAACATATTTGGCCTACCCTACCGCCCCCTTTTCAGAAAAAATATATATTACCCAGCGCCCCCCTGGAAATTTACCTTCTTTAAATTACCACTAAGACTTTAACTCTATGTTACAACAGTAGGTGTTATTACACAACAGATGAAACATGTGCAATACTTCTTCAAAACTGATTAAGTGGACTAGATAAAAACCCATGGGGAGAGGGGACTGGAGTGACTTCAATACAGTGGTACCTCGGGTTAAGTACTTAATTCATTCTGGAGGTCCGTTCTTAACCTGAAATTGTTCTTAACCTGAAGCACCACTTTAGCTAATGGGGCCTCCTGCTGCCGCTGCGCCACCAGAGCACAATTTCTGTTCTTGTCCTGAAGCAAAGTTCTTAACCTGAAGCACTATTTCTGGGTTAGCGGAGTCTGTAACCTGAAGCGTATGTAACCTGAATGGTATGTAACCCGAGGTACCACTGTAATAACAGCAGGGGACTAAAAGGGAAACTAGAACCATGCTAAAAGTTGTTAGAACACTGTCAATGATATCAAACTTTCTTTGGGAAGCTCACCCAGGACTACAAACCAAAACTGTTTAACATATAGCATGGCTTCTATAACAAGATTTATCTTAGCTCAGAATTAATTTTCTTGCATACAGACACATGTTCACACACAGAGGAGCAGCCAGTTCACAAATGAGGAACCGAACATCCTGCCTTCTCTTTCTTCCATTGTTAGCACATAAAAAAATTAAATTAAGATTTTAGCCCTTATGGTGTAATCAAGGAGATTAAGTACAGCTTCCTCCCAGCTGATTTTATTAACATTAAAGTTTTATGATAAATTATGAACATCCCTAGAGCTAAACATCCAATTAAAATAGCATAAGCATGGCAGGATGTCTATTACAATGTTTTCCTTAGAAGAAATTTTAATTATATTGCCATTATACTTTTCCAGTGCCATAGTTATGTTTTGTTAGGGGATGAGATGAAAATACAGCATTAATTAGCATAAATGTATTCTTAAAACCTTATAGAGAATCAGTCTTAACCAAAAAAAGAGTAAAATCCAAGCTGGAATTACATGCTTCACAGAGACTGAAAATACCACATTTACAATTCCTCTTCCATCTTAATAGAGAATTAACAGGATGTTATGGATTGTCGCACTGTAAGGGTTATGAATTAGTTGCTACCGCTAATGAACAAAAGAAAACCCACAGACAATACTACATGATATATTAAGAACAGCTCATACGCACCCCACACCTCTTCTGTTTTACAGCTCAGCATATGCCAAAATTATAGGAGTGTTGCTATAACTTACCCTTGACACAAAGCTGATCTTAATGCAAGGCTGACCCTACTGTGGATGCCACTATCCTGAAAGTGATCTCTCCAACGTCAACTATCATCAGCATATGAGTGACAACCAGTTCCAAATCTTCTGATGACCTTCATCCACTGGCTTCAAATAAATATGCTGAAAACTTAGCGGGGTAGAATGGATCCCCAAGGACGTCCCCTAACATAAATGCCATGGGAGAAAAGTAAAGCCCATTAATACTACTTTGTAGAGTGGCTTTCCTGGTAGGAATGGAACGAATGAAAAATGGTGATTCCAATCTCCATCCCAGAGAGCCTATCCAGAAGGGTACCATGGCCGATAGTATTCAATACCACCAAGAAATCCAACAGAATCAATTCAGCTGCATTCACCCAGCTTCTCTGGGTAGAGGTCATCGATTACGGCAACTAAGGTAGATTCAGTTCCCAATATGAGTGAGATTTCAAAGTGCAACAAATATAGGTATTTCAGTGGTGCCTCGCAAGATGAAAAGAATCCGTTCTGTGATTCTCTTCGTCTAGCGGTTTTTTCGTCTTGAGAAGCAAGCCCATTGATGGATTAGCGGATTAGTGCTATTAGCGGTTTTTAGCGGCTTATCTGCTGATTGGATCAGCTGATAAGTGGATTAGTGGCTTAGAAAAGGGGGGGGGGAACCCGCAGGAACTCACAAGACATTTCTGTCTTGCGAAGCAAGCCCATAGGAGATTCGTTTTGCGAAGCACCTCCAAAACGGAAAACTCTTTCGTCTAGCGAGTTTTCCGTCTTGCGAGGCATTCGTCTTGCGGGGCACCACTGTAGTTTCATCTGGAGTTAGTCAGCAAAGCATCTCCTTCTTCTAAGAGGGGAGATGTTGTGGGCGGGACGCGATTTCTGCGTCACGCAGGGGCCGTTATGGCCCCTGCCCACTCACCTGGCTGGCGCACCACGCCCACAGGTAAGCGCCCAACCGGGTGGCTTGGAGGGGGCGTGGTTTGCAGTTTAATTTACTGCTGCGCCAGCCGTTCTGCCTCATTTTCCGCCTTCCTGTCATGAGTCACCCACCCTCCACTCCCTTAGAGTTTAGGGTTTAGTTTTTCTCTTGGCTTTGCTATGGACCTTAGGTTGGTTGCCCAAGTTGTCCTGGGGGCCTGGTAGGAATTTTTCCATCTGGCATTAGGCCTTGTGGTTTTTTCGCCTACCTCGTAGCAATCGTCACAACTTTCTTGGTATTGGTGGGTAGGTTAGGCAATGGAATGTGTTTGTGGTGTTTGGAAGGGCTAGGTGTGGCCATCACCTACCCCTTCAATTTTGGGTATTCCGTTAAAGGAATCCGGCGGTCGTGGATCCTGTCCGATGCTTGTGTGGCGGGGGGCCATGGTACGACCCTTGGTGACATCAGGGGAGAGCTTATAGTTGTATTAGCATCAACAGGTTCCACCTTCTGGTGAATAAACCCCCTTTTGGGCTCACCCCTCTCTGAGTGGGTGGAGTCAATCTGTCGTGGTCCAATGCCTAAGCCTTTTCACTTGCTGTAATCAATAAAGTTGTGGCCTTTTCTTGCCCATTAACCTTATATTCCGTGTCCGTGTGTCTTCATTCCACAAAGCGGGGATCGGGTCCTTGAACCACAACTACACAATTCAACACCTTGCACAAGAAACATCTGTGATTGTTTAATTAGGATTAGAACAACTACCAACCAATCTTTAGCCTTTTAATCTCTCTCTGTGTTACTGTTTCTGTTTATAACTATGGTATGTATTTTGGTTTAGGTTTTTTGCTTAGATCATAAGATGTTTGTGGGAGGTTCTATTGTAGAACTGAAAGATGGGGTGTAAATGTTCTAACAAACTGATCTTTCATTTTTCCTCTTGGGGTTACGCTTTCATTTATGTCCATGTCATTCCAGTTTGAATGGAATAGTCTTAATACATTTTGTGACTCATGAGATGATATTAGAAGCAATGTAATCCCTAGGCTGATGGTCTAATACAGTAACAAATGTGATCACAACTCCTTGATATGTCATAAAACCAGCAATCTTGTGCTTGAGACATTTCCAGTTATAAAGAACTATTGCTCTACTGTATGGTACAAATATCTAACTACATTTAGCTGCACTAGAGATGCTCAATAGAATCCCAGCACTATTAAGTCAGTGCTATCACTGAAATCTTATTAGAGGAATACAAGTTGCTTATTAGTCACAGTTCCACATCTGTCATCTTCTACCTCATATTTCAGTGAATGATACTTGTAAATTTGTTGTGGGAAGCAGACAGGATATATCGAACAAATTTTCCAGTTTCTTCTTTGTGTGCATTACATAGATGTTGCTTAATCAACAAGGTCACTGTATTACTGCATAGAACATCTGGTTAATTCTGGGAATCAAGTTTTATTTCCTCCGACAAATCCACAACCCACATCTGTCAATTTCAAACCATATGGTTAATTAAAACCACCCCAACTGTGACCTTCTAAAAATCCATAGTGTGCATAATAATGAAATCAGTTGGAAAACATTATTTCCAATCCTATCATTTATTTCCTAGATTCTTTTATTCAATATTGACTGGCTCTGAACACTACAAGAAACAAGTGATAATAATAATAATAATAATAATAATAATAATAATAATAATAATAATATCCCGCCCATTTGGCTGGGTTTCCCCAGCCACAGTCAGGTGGTGTATAAATTTTATTAAATAAATAAATAAACTTCTTTCAAAAGTTTGCACCATTAGTATTCTTTGAAAATTCCTTCCTTAGAAGGTTCACTGTTTCTACCACGACTCAGTAACATCAGAAACTGAAAATTGTAATTTCCAGAAAAACTGCCAGGAGATTACAGGATAAATATTTTTCTGATTCCAAATAAGTAAAATATATATATATATATATATATATATATATATATATATATATATATATATATATATTATTTCTATTCTATCTATCAATCTATGAACTCTGGGATGAGTTAAGAAACACGCCGAAATCCTCTGTATTATTCCCATCTTTTATAGCAAACTCAAGCCTTGTGCCACCAGGACTGAAGCCAGAACGGGGTCATGAGAAACAAGAGGAAAGTATCAGCATGCTTGAGAAAACTCTGAGGTTTACAGAAGTACAAAGAATATTTAAAAAACAGCGGAGCAATGCAAAACAAAAACCAGTCCAACAAGGGCTTAAGCCCTGGGACTGGAAAAGACGGGTGCAATGGGAAGAGTCATGGGGGATCTGTAGATTTTCAAGAGTGCTGGGAATTGTAGCTCTGTAAGGCTTAAATGTTCTGCAAGGAAGGAATGGCAAACTGGAACCCTGAACAGGAGCAGTTCTTATTAGGAGGAAGGATACACTCCTTTTGCTGCAAGAGCTACTTGTAGAAAATAATTTACTCTAGAAATAAAAGGCACAATATTCTGGATAGTTTGATGCCAACAGTATGAACCCTTTCAAGTTTACTCATAAATAAGTTTCACTTTGTTCAGTGGATCTTCAGTGTTTTTAGGACTGCTGCTTGAGTGCAGAATTCTCTTCAAAATAAAGCAGTTTCTTCAAAGCAGAAGGAAGGGTGCTGAATAATCTGCAAAATAGGCTGAACACAATATAACATTGCCACTCCAAGGTAAATAATTAATTGCAACCCCTTTCTTTAATATAAGCTACACAAGCATAAAATTGAAAGATTGTCACGAAACTGCTTATAGAAGAGAAGTGGAGGAGTAGGACCAGTGCCAACTGCATAAATTGTGCCTGGCCCTGGCAGCAAACCATTACTTTCATCTAACCAGTTATGGTCCAAGCTTACTATGATACTGCAGCAATATAATCTTTTTTTCAAAATAAATATTTTTTGATCCAATAAAACTGATTTATGTAAGATCAGGCTTTATCTAGGTTAACAAACAGATGGAACTGTCTTTCTGTCTTTTCTTTCTAATCTACCTGTGATTCATTCTGTGGTTTGGGACAGGTTCTTTTCATTTCCAAAGTTTTAAGACAGCTTTTGCCACACCAATATATGTATTTCCATAAAAGTACAATAGTGTAGCGGTCGCTACATTGTTGTTGGGGTTTTTTGGGTCAGGACAAAAATGTGGAGGAAGTATGCATTTTAGCCAGTAAGGCAGACATTTATGAGGGGAGAGAGACTTTCTGATGGTCATGAGGCAATGGCCTTTCCACTCGCCTTGCCCCAACTCCAACCATGGGAGCCTTTCCCAGAGCATGAATTTGAAGACTGCAGAATCATCTGGGAATAGAAGAGTTTAGGGATATTTTTTTAAAAAAATAATTTTATAAGTTGTGTGTCCTTGTTTCTCAATTTGATCGTTTTACATGGTTTTGTACGTTTTATGGTATTTTATGCATTGTGATTTGTTGTTATTTTTAGATCACAGATTAGTAATTCTTTATTATAACTGATAAGTGTAAACTGCTTAATTATTATTTGCTGATGTTTAATTTTACTGTTTACTATTAGATTCTAATGGCAGGTAGATAGCCATGTTGGTCTGCCGTAGTCGAAACAAAATAAATTTTTTTTAAAAAAAATCCTTCCAGTAGCACCTTAGAGACCAACTAAGTTTGTTATTGGTATGAGCTTTCGTGTGCATGCACACTTCTTCAGATACTAATGGATTATTGAATATTGCTTTATTTGATTTAAGTTATTTGAAACTTTTCAATGAGTCTTGTGATACCTTAAAAACTAACAACCTTTTTGTGGGATACATTTTTATAGGCTAAAATCTACTTCAATGTTTCTTCTTAATCAGACTTCAAGATGAAACCAGAATTCTGGCATGGGAAATCCTTCATTTAGGACCCTCAGGATGGAGTTTGATTTGACAAATTATATAACAGGTTTTATCACAAGGAGAAATTGCTTTGTTATTAATATAATAGTGAAAACCTGCGACTTGACAAGAAAATGCAGAACTAAATATGTATGACTTGTCAAGAAATCTGTTCCATTGGGGTAAAACACTGGAGACAGGTTGGGGCATTAAAACGCAGACTAATTGGGGATTATATGCAGCTCCTATAATTTAGTATATTTTTTTATAATTGCTTTTCACTGCAAAATTGCCTCCAGGCCGTTCTCTATTTCAATCGTGCTCAACAGCGACATAGATAGAAAAAACAACTATGTTTTAATGGTCATTTCCCCATGGAAGATGATTGTGGTTAAGTGTTTATGTACAAATATTCTGATGTACACTGGTTACAGCAGTTAGCATGCTAATTGGGATTATAGACCAAGTACAGAAATACAATTTAACTGAGTGAAAAGTAGCTCATGGATTAATAATGGAAATGTTATGTAAGGAAGCTTTTGCTGCTGGGAAAGTGTCTTGTTCAACATATACAGATACACTTGCAACAGCAAATATCTAAATACCTATAATAAATAAACAAATAAAAAGGCACAGTAGGATGTTCAAAAACTGCTTTTAAAATATTGGTCTCTAGACTTTCTCCATAATTTATGTAGTCTATATTCATCACCCGTATTCTATCCATGCATCTTAAACCCTGAATTACCCCCTTGGCCCCTATTTAAAATTAAGAAACAAAACCACACACATTTTATTATTACTCATGGCTAGGAATTCCAATAACTTCATTTTCTCTGGAAGTGATGCCCTGAAAGTGATGCTGTCTCTTGGAAGGTCTATGCATGAAGAACTGACTGCCCATAAATATAGCATAACGAGAAAGAGAAAATGAAAATGAAATAGCTTTCACTATTCCTAGTAAAGCAGACACAATCTCCTAGGTAAAAGAAAGCAGGATATGATCAAGGAAGTTTTGTTATCAACTCAATTAAGTACAATCTTGGCATGTGAACAGGCTTCCATTCATGTCTCATACACACTAAACGTGGTTATTCAGATGGACCCTCCATTCACATGGACTTCTACATCACCACATGCTCCTTGAGATATCATGGAACAGGTTGGTCTATACATAGTGAGCCTTTTTCCTAAGGTATGCCGGACCCAGGTTGTTAGGTCACATAGTACTGTAGTCACCGAACAACTGCTTCAAAATTTGCTGATTATGGCTTTGTCAATTCACTGTGTAAATAGCTTTGCATTTTTTTTGTAAGCATTTATTTGCTGCAGAAAGTGGCACCTATGAAGGCACTTTTTCGGACAGCAATCCAGAATATATTGCTCTGAGAAAAGACACACATGCACACTCACACACATACCCTACAGTGCAGCTCTTACACAGCTGATGGGTGGAGAAAGTTCTTCCATGCATGTCAGCTGACATGCGGAGAAGCAATTTCTGCTGCTGTGCTACCCCGCACACCAGCTAGTTAGGTGCCTGAAGAGGAGGACACCCTCTTTGGGCTCTGGGAAGGGTCTCCTTGCAAGCCAGAAGGACTCTCCAGGGTGCTCCCCATTTCTGGGATCCACTTCCTGGCACCGTGTGTGTGTGTGTGTGGTTGTGCACAAATAGAGCACGTGTAAATGGGGAGCTGTTTGTAATTCATATAATTGCAAGTCTAATTCAAGAACTGCATTCTTAAGAACCCACACCTATGACTCTGAAGCTCAGTGGCAACAAAATACATTATCCATTCCAATGACATATACACATATACATTCAGCTGGAGGAAAACACAGTCCCTTAGCTTTGGTGCTAGAATAAAAAAATTAGTTGCCTTGCTGGGTCAGCATCACACAATCACTGGGGTGCTGGGGGGGGATCTAAAATGTGGTGAAGAACCCAGGGCTATGCTGACGTTTTCAAAGGTTCAGGGGCCCTTGCTCAGGCAGTGCAGTGAAAGCAGTCATTTTTTCTTGTATTTGCTTCAAGCTTTGGTCAACTCAGGATTCGTCCATTAAACTTAAAATGAAATAAAAAAACAAGTAAACCTTTCTTCCACAATGGAAAAATGTGTGCAACTTTTAAAAAATTATTAAAACAAATTAAATAAACACATTTCCCAGTGATTCCTGGAATTATATTCCCTGTATCACAAGTCACCTCAGAAGATGTATCAAAATTGGACTTTACCCTGGTTAATTTCTGGATATGACACACACTTTACTTTTTGCTGTAAAGGTAATTATGACAGAGTGAAAGAGAGACTTGGCTATAAACTGGAGCAGTCTCAGAAGAAAGTTCTCAAGTCTTCACACCGAACAAAGACCCTTATATCTGAATGAAACCCAGTAGGGCAAGCAGCCAAAAGAGCAAACATTATACTCTGCTTTTACAGTAAATTACATAATTTCACAGTTGCATATTCATCTGAATATATTACATCATAGTGCTGAATAGGTGCTTACAAATCCTAGCCTGTGATGGTATCAATAAGTCTTTACCTGGTTGAATGTCGCAGTTCATAATTTAATGTACAAATAGCAGTATGAAAGATTCATTTTCGCAAAACACATTAGGCAAGCACAACAGAAAGGTTTAAAAGGATTGGGATGCTAACTTAATATCTAGCTGGTGTGTTAATAAAAATGTTTGCTCTATGCTGCTATTGAAGGTGGAAGCCACAAGGTAAATGAAGTGTATTTAAAATTAAATTCAAAAGCTGGTCTGTTTGATAGAAAAACAGAAGCAGATATTAAACTTACAGGCAACAACGTTTTACAACTTTTTGGGTTTTTATATACTACTGGTGTGAGGGTTTGTTCATGTCTTATAGTACATGGCATGATGAAGCCCATGGTCTCTTTCTCTGTGAGAAATAATTCATTAAAGAGGCATTTGCCACCCTGGGCCCCTTGGAAGGAGGTGCAGTGTACAAATGAAATGAACAGTAATAATAACAACAACAAACATAATCATAGCATAAAAAGATGAAGACGAAGAAAAAGCATCTGTCCATCATGTATAGCCCAGTGTGAACTGCAAAAACCCTGTAAGATTGCTGTGATTGTTTCATTTTGTTTGTTATAATGCCATGTATTTTGTGTTTTTCTACTGTAAACCACCCTGTGCTCCTCAGACGGAGGGCAGTATATAAATTTAATAATGATAAGGATAATTATAAGCAAAAATCCAGTCCTACAGATGTACGGTGGGTCACACCTCAGATAAAGCCTTCTAAAACAGAAATGTCTTTAGCTGGGGCCGTCATTATTTGGAGCACCTATAATTTTGCCTACTAATGGCAGCTTACCATCCTCCTGTTGAGTGGTGGTTGAGGCCAATCGTGGCACCTCCACTCTCACCTGCACACACCATGCCATTTTGCTGTTTTTCCCATCACCCTCAACCACCACAGAGGCTCACAAGTTCCCGCCAAACCCGTCCATTCAAATGGGCCAATTCGTGGCAGCCCAGGGGGGCGGGGCATGGTGAGTGGACCTGAGGGAGGGAGGTTTCCCTTGGGTCCACTCACCATCTAGTTAGCCCAGCCAACCACTTAGCGCTTCATCTGGTCAGCTGGGATCCAATTGGGGTGCAGTAAAGTGGTGACTCACCCACCCCTTGTTGTCTGTGGCGGTGATAACAGGGTACCCTGCTAGAGGGGTCAGGAGGGAAGTCTCTGTCCAAAGAACCAGTTGCGTAGGGCTAGCGGGCCACAGAGTTTCCTTCAGCATTTGGGGGCAATCCGTGAAAACCTGCGTTTTGCGATGGATTTACCCCCTGAATGTCATGCCTCAGTCCCCTCACAGGGGAGCTGAGAAGGATACACGCCCATTGCCTATGCCAAGGCTTCCTACACCAGAAATCAATGAAGTTGTGGCCATTCTAAATCCCAGACAGTTGTCGTGTCCATTGATTTCCCACTCAGTAGTTAGGTGTGCTGGGTGGGATTTCTGCGGTTTGGCATGCAATTGATTCCAGAGAGCAACACTAGTGAACTGATTTTTAGTACAAACCAAGAGCACATCTAGGGCGTCTGGTACTCTCAACAGTGCCACATCTGAGGAGTGCCATTGGCAGGCAGGAATACATGAGGTGAGGCGGTTCCTTAGGTAACCTGGTCCCAAGTTGTTCAGGGCTCCAAATGCTAATAGCAAAACCTTCAAGAGCACCCAGTAGCATAAGAAGAGGCACAGTACCTCCCTCAGGAGAGGTGTTATAGAGTGCCTGACAGGATGACCCAGTCAACAACCTGGATATTATACTGCGTTCTGTCCCAGTTACAGCTTCCATGTTAAGCCCAAGGGAAGCCTATATTTGAACCCCATTACTATTGTATTTACTTGAATCTAATGCTCACCTTTTTTGGCCAAATTACATTGCAGAAAATAAGGTGTGCATTACATTCAATGGTGCATTTACATTCACCAGCAAATGCTTTTTTTGGTTTCAAGGTTCTGAAAACTGAGGTGCGCAATTAGATTTGATGGCACATTAGACTTGAGTAAATACAATATCTTCCACATCAGGTCATTTCCTTAATTCAAATTATGATAGGGTTGCTATATTCCCAAAAGTGAAACCCTGCTGGAAATTTCACTGATTTGCTGAAAATCTGCCTGGACACCATTTTCCTGCCTAAGTCCCAGATGTGCCTGGGAGAACCTGGACATATGGCAGCCCTAAATTATGATTAAGTCATGACTTAACATTTAGGACTTCAAGAACCCACAAACTGATAGTTGAAATATATTTAATTTTGATTATTGCTAAATACTGAAATATCAGAAAGTATGAAGCCATGTAACAAAACCATCAACCCTCTTGCAAGCTTTTGCTGCCAGGTTTCTACATATAATGAGGAGGTAATTTCAATTAAGCATTCATATACTGGTGCTATTTACTCATCATAGCGCAAGATTACCTTTTCTCTGCTCCTGAGGGTTCAGGGTTGCATTGTAATTACGGTGTCATTTGTTATATTTTTTCAGGTTTATGAAAGGGAGACATGACATTTCGTTGGCAAGTAGCAACAGGAACACTTTTATTGAATAGTTGGTCACCACCATATGGCTTGAGAGCCTACTTGTGTGTGAATTTGAGAAATGCAAGTTTACATTCCTGCTCAGTTGTGAAGTTCACTGGCTAATCCTAAGAAAGTTATTGTTTTGAATACACTATTCTTATGGCATCATCACTGGGTGAGGCCCACAGACGGCCATCATTGCCCATAAACATCTGTGTACCAGATCTCTTGCTCAGCCTTCCCAAACTAGAACTAGAACTCATCACATCAGCTCCAGCCAGCATGGCCAATGGTCAGGGCTCATGGGGCTTATATTCAAACAACATATTGAAGACACCATGATGGGGACAGCTGCTTACCTACCTGGGAAACTCAGCACAAATGATATTCCATCATATCATCTATCCACCAATCCAATTGCAATTCTAGCATCCTTGGGACTATGCTAAGACAGCAATAATTGTGCCATACGGTTGTTCAGTAAAGAAAACAAAGTCAATATTCAGTCTCCTTGACTTTCCCCTCTGTTTGGTGTAATTACTGTTATTTTGACAGGTCTCTATGTGCACAGCCTCAGCTGCTGCAAGTGCACATGGTTGGATTGGGGCCATCATAAAATATCACACCACACACCGACTGATAATTATATATGACTGAAAAGCTATCCTCTAAACAGGCGTCTTACACAATTGCCTTGAAATAATGGCGGGAGGAGGAAGAACTGCTGAACTAAAGCTGGAAGTGTAAACCCTTCCTTTTGAAAATGAAGGAAAACATCAAAACTGTTGTAAAAGCTCTAATTGCAGGAGTAGAGGCAAACAAGATCTGGAACAATCAGTGCTCTTCACTTCATTTTGTGACTCGAAACACCAATCAAAGGCTTTTACAGTTGAAAGCTTTTATAGACAGACTGTGGTGCACATCAGTTTTAATAAGCATACTTTTATACACTTCATTTTTTTCCATGTTACAAAGCCATAAAGTGTGAGCATAATTATCAATAGCTATTCCTAGCAAAGCACACTATCCAACAAATGTGTTTTTTAAAAAAGAGAGAGAGAAGAAAAGAAAAAGAAAAGCAGGAATTATTTATGATCATAAAGCTCAATGTTAAAAAGAAAAAAAGATGAATGAATTACAGAAGGAAATGGTTCAAAATTACTCCTAGTCCATCCCCCTAAAACAGAAGTGGGAGACCTTTTTCAGCCCAAACACTGCACTTTGGAAGGCTACGTGCCAATGGGGGAGGGGAGCAGAGACAAAAGTGGGTGGCGTAAGTGCATACCTTTCCACATTTCTCCAATGAAAATAGGGACAGCTGATTCCGTACCCTCCAACATTTCTCTGATGAAAATAGGGAAAGTGGAACATTTCAGGATCAAATCAGAAAATGTGGCTGAGTGGGTGCATCTGTCAATCCAGGATTGCCCCTTTGAAAACAGGGACATTTGCAAAGTTATGCGACTGCTACCTTTGTACAACAGGCTATGTTCATTTTTTCAGTCACTTGCCTTTTTGTTCATTAATAGAAGGGGCCCCTTCACATGGCTGGGGGCTGCTAACTGTATGAATCTGTACCATTTCTATCAAGACCAGGAGTATGTGATGAAGGCCTCGAAGAGAACAAGCAGTAAACAGCAGAGTCTGCTGTAGCTGTGTAATAAATTGTTGCAGTACTGGAATAACTCTGAGCCGTCCCTGTGTCTCAGAGCATTTTGTCTGAATCCTCAGAGCATCATCTTGAGAGTAGGCAGTGCACATTAAGCTGCACTACATAGATAACCGGAACCTCAGTCAATCAATTGCTGTGCTAAAACAAGCCCTATTCAGTTCAGCAGCTGGCAAACTAGAGATAATTAGGTCATTCTAATGGCAGCTAGACTTTCTAAAATATTTTTTTGCTTGTCTTTCTGGGCCAATGAGAGCCTCATGCAGCTGTATGAATGAGTTTTGTCAGTTCAGCCAAATTCCTATTTCTGAAACATTTGGCGAACTTGACAGCTCAGTGGTATTTTGGGATATGTTTATTCTTACGTCTAAACACCAGTCTATAAACAGCTTAAAAGCTGAATGAGTTAAAACCAGAGTACATATGCCCTAACCAAAGTCCAAATTTAATTACATTGATTTCAGAGACTGTGAACTTGTCATGAAAGCTTAGTTACCCCCATCTGTATAGAAGACACTTAAGCATTCACAGAGCAGAACGGTACTACTTTAGAATGCAATCTTGTCTTCAATGTGGAATTTACATACATTTTAAGTTTTCAGGCTGTTAGCCTTATACTACAATGCAAAGAGAAATCTAAGCAATGACAAGATGGGAACCTGCCTTTTGAGACCTAGACTTCAGTGGGACTTAGAAAATTAGACTTGATTTTTTTAAATGAAAAATGAGAAGAAATGGTCTGAAGTTTACCAACATTTATGCAAGCCCCAGCAAACTGTCCTACAACAGTAACTCCAGAATATCTGGTGCTTCTGCATTCACCCATTTCTTTTCCCACTGTAAATATCCAAAGGTGCCAAGGTGTGTCCACACAAACAGTAGTCACAGAAAGTGATTCCAAGAAAGGCTAATAACTATGTTGTAGTGAAAAATTCAGAAATAATGTGATGGTACAGGAATTGTATTGCAGCATGAGTTCATTATCAGAGAGGGATAGCAGAGACCTAGCTACAGGGAACTGCAGCACTATTTCAGCTGCCTTCCTTACAATCTTCTCATGCCCTATGGCTCAGCTTACAAGACGGATGGCAGTGGTATTTGGACAGGACTGATTCCAAAACGTTGTAACTACTTGCTAATTTCACGTACAGGCATATTCAACTATGCTCCAAAACTCTGGGAGAAAGGGGTTATAATTTCACCTCCACACCTGATATGATCCAGTTAATTGTCAGGGCCCCTTCCAGCTAATATGATTTGCATTTAAGGGGTTTAAGGGGGGGGGGAGGAACAATGCACATAAAATGCAACTGAACAAGAACATAACTCTGTTCTTTGGAAGCATGCAATTATAACATTAGCAGAGACACGGAAGAGTGTCCAACCCAACCCCAACTCCCTGCTCACTGCAGGATCTACAGTGCAGTATGAAACTATGGCAGCTCTGACAGGTGACTAGCCAGCCTCCACTTAAATAACTCCACTGAAAGAGCAGAAGTCTGTTTCACTATCAAATAGCTCCTTCTTCTATTTTCAGCCAAAAACTGCTTCCCTTGCAAGTATTTCCAACCATCGATTCTAGTCCTGTCCTCTGTTGCAACAGGTAAAAAGTAACCATCTGCACAAGAGCATTTCAGACTTTTGAGGTCTGTTGTGTCTTCTCTTGTTCCTCTTTATGTAAGAGCTTGGGTTTGAGAAGGCCCTCAGCATGCGGCCTCCTCATGGTGGTAGATATGGAAGCAGAAATAGAGGACATGGGGAGTGGTGTCTGCAATAGTAGCAGATCTCTGATGAGAGCTACACACGGGGGGGGGGGACCACTATAAATAAGTCAGAAATTAAATCGTTAGAACAAAACAAAACAAAAATGCTATGGAAAATTGCTCAGAATTTTTTTCTTTCCTCTCTCTCTCTGGCACCATTTGGTGTTGCATGTTTATAACACATTCAAAACACTGTTTCTTGACTAGTGTAGCTGAGTCTGTAGTCACTCTGCACTCATCAAAACAGTGGGGAAAATGGACACAGAGGAACAGCATAAGCAACGGTGGACTGTCAGGATGCTTCCTTCTGAGCTGGGTCAAGATTCTGCAGTCTCCTCAGAAACAGAAAGCAGCCTAGTTTTTCCCTTGGGAAGGAATAATTATCATTATTGGATCCTGGTTCTTGATTATCATCCCTGAGGGTATGGCTATCTTTATGTCCAGGTTGTTACTCTACTTCTATGGGTCAATACAATTTTTAAGAATAATGTTATGGCAACGATCTCCTAATATACTTTAATAAATAATGAATCTTTATTTTAGGATTAAAAAATAATGCCATTTTGAAGTCTTCTCGCCGACTATTTTTGAACTTACTTTGCAAAGCTTTTTATAAGCACTTTTAAGGAGCTATTTATAAACCTACGTTAACAGCAATGAGACTCTTAGAATTCAAGCCACACACAGAGCAAGCTCGAAATGGAGTGATTACCTGGGGCGATTTAAAAGTTAACACTGGTAATCTACTGCTGTTTTCAAATCACTTTGCCATCATTTGCTTTTAGAGAAGCAAACTCTAAACGAACTCTTGAAGAAGTAAAATACTAGATTTCACGTATCCAACCTGCCTTCATGCATCCTGTCACTATGAGAAACAGGAATAACCTTGCCTTGACACTGTCTAAGGACAGCATGTATGTGCCCAATTTGCCCACACAGGGGTGAAAGAGCGAAAATGCAATCAGTCATTCATTTGTATTCATTGCCTATCTTTATTCAAATACAAATAAGCCCCTACAGTAGTTAATGGATCAAAAAGCACCATTTTATATCAATATATATCAAGGTTTCTTTGTGCAAAGATTAACATCTCAGGTTTACCTCAAATAAAGGTAATAAGCTCTTGGTTGCTAATCAAATCTTAGTTACCGTATTTTTCACCCTATAGGACGCACTTTTTCCCCTCCAAAAATGAAGGGGAAATGTGTGTGCGTCCTATGGGGCGAATGCAGGCTTTCGCTGAAGCCTGGAGAGCGAGAGGCGTCGGTGCGCACCGACCCCTCTCACTCTCCAGGCTTCAGGAAGCTATCCGCAGGCCTTGCGCGCCCGGCGGGAGTTCCCATGGGCTCGCAAGGCTTGCGGGCAGCAGCCTGCAGCCCGAAGCACGGGGCGCCCTCCGGAGGACGCCCCGTGCTTCGCGCAGGTGTCCGCAAGCCTTGCGCGCCTGGGGGGAGTTCCTGCGGGCTCGCAAGGCTTGCGGACAGTAGCCTGCAGCCCAGAGCATGGGGCGCCCTCCGGAGGACGCCCCGTGCTTTGAGCCTTGCGCGCCCGGGGGGAGTTCCCGCGGGCTCACAAGGCTTACGGGCGGCAGCCTGCAGCCTGGGGTGCCCTCCGGAGGACGCCCCGTGTTTCGGGCAGGTTCCGCAAGCCTTGCGCGCCCGGGGGAACTCCCCCCGGGTGCACAAGGCTTGCGGATAGCAGCCTGTTCTGGGGGCTGGGGTCGGGGCTGGGGGGGGGAATAATTTTTTTTATTCATTTCCCCCCCCAAAAACGAGGTGCGTCCTATTGGCCAGTGCACCCTATAGGGCGAAAAATACGGTACCTAATTGGTTATCAAAACTGTACTACGTTCGATGCACAAGAAAAGCAACCTAGGATGGCTGTTTGTCTAATAGGAGGACTATGGTGAAGGAAAGGAATGCTTAACTCATTTTCACCAACTGCATTTCTACTCGAAAGTCCAAGCCCCCAGATAATTTTCATCCCTGCGGGGAAAGATATGGGTACCCACACATAGGACTGAAAGGTGAAGCAGACATGCTCCAATAGTTCTTTTAAAGCCCACCAGATACTACTATAGCATCACATCTGCCTTCATGTACCTCTCCATGCAGTTAGCTGGTTAAGAAGAAGAAGAAGAAGAAGAAGAAGAGTTTGGATTTGATATCCCGCCTTTCACTCCCCTTCAGGAGTCTCAAAGCAGCTAACATTCTCCTTTCCCTTCCTCCCCCACAACAAACACTCTGTGAGGTGAGTGGGGCTGAGAGACTTCAAAGAAGTGTGACTGGCCCAAGGTCACCCAGCAGCTGCATGTGGAGGAGCGGAGACGCGAACCCGGTTTCCCAGATTACGTGACTACCGCTCTTAACCACTACACCACACTGGCTCAAGATCAGTATGGTTAACTTGCATGATTTTATGGGGCAAGTAGCAGCGAAAACAAACCATGTTCAGTGGAATATACCACCATCTCTTGCCCCATGACATATCAAATTAGTCACCTCCAAAGCAGTGTTTGAAACTTGCATTGTTCCAGGCACATTTTGTGAAAGGGAATTTCATTAGCGCGAGCAGTTTCTGAGCTCTGGGTGCAGTACTGCGCCTAAGATTTCAGATTAAAAATGCAAAATGGAAAGAAAGGAGGACCTTTTTCTGCCTCCCCACTTCCAGCTACTCTCTCAAGGCTGGAGAATGACCCTCTTGAGAATATTAAGGGGGTGGGCAGGGAAGAACTAGACCATGTGAAAAATGAACACAATATTTCAGCTGCAGTTCATTAATTTTCAGCTTTGTATTCTTGTTATAAAAAAGTGTGCCTAGACGTTCTGTTGTTGCACCCACAGCCTAGGTTTAAGGTGCCATTTATCTCCTAACAGTCATATCTCAGTTTCTAACACTGCTCCAAAGCTGCTTTTCAGTTTAAGGAAAAATTAATGAGAAAACATCACGCATATCCATGTGTAACTTTGAATTTGAGCCTCGGGTTTAGAAGTTTGGGGGTTTTTTATGTTCGACAGTTGTTATTGTTTTGGCAAAGTGTTCTAAATAAAATCTAATCTAACACAGTGTGTACTATCATGTAGGAATTTGTCTGTATACATATCTTTCAAGCTGAAATACTGAACACTATATATTCTTGCGCAAGTTGTCTGCTGTGGAACGATGGCCAAGCACCCTGTTTCAAAAACAGGTTGCTGTGAGAAGACAAAAGTCCAACCATTCTCAAGCCCCAAGACCTGTTTCATTAACTCAACTGCCAGAGAGATGGATTTGCAGCTTGTGGAAAGAAATAAAACATTTGGTATCTGCCACCAAAGACAAAATGAACCAATTTTATGGTTGGTGGTTTTTATTTGTCTAGTATTTTTTTTTTAAAAAAAAAAGAAGGTAAAAGATCTACTGCTCCCATTATTTTGCCAACAGGCTATCTCTCTCTCTCTCTCTCTCTCTCTCTCTCTCTCTCTCTCTCACACACACACACACACACACACACACACACGACCTGGGCAGACACATCAGAGTAAATAATGTCACTACAGCAATATGGTAAAGAGCTGACAAACCTTGAAAGGCAGCCTGGTAGCTGCAGGGCTCATTGCTGGGGGGAAAAACTTACTTTCATCTTAGAACAAGTCCAAGAAATATCTGGCTTGCCATTATACTGTGATGTCAGTCTGAGTCGCTAGAGGGCACAAGACTGAGCTGAGACTTGAAAGATGTATCCTGCAGCAATCCACTTCATAGCCCAAATGGGTCACTTTGTCAGGGGGGAGGATTGAGGCACTGCCAAGACCTGTTGTGGGGCTCTCTTCTCTCTCTTCTCCTTAGCAGGAAGGAGAGGGAGAAAGGGAGATATCACTATTCTTTGGTGGGAAGCTGTAGTTGGAAGAGAGCATGGTCTAAGGTGGGGCAGATATTGTGAACATTTTGTGGGTTCAGAAGAAAGGTGTTAGGGAGACTGAGGCGTGAGGAGGGTGCAAGATGGTTATGAGGGAGAAATGAGGCAGACAAGAAGGAGATATGATCCTGGAGAGGGAATCTCTAGGGAAGGAAAACTGAGGCATGGAGAGGAAGTTGGCAAGCAGAGAGGCACCCCCTAGTAAAATAATTTAAGTAATGCAAAAACTGTGACGCCCCCCCCTTCGTTTCAATAAGAAAAATGGTTGGCAGACTGCATCCTTGGATGAAATCTATTTCAATTCTTAGCATGTTTCTCTGAGAACAGCTATTTCTTTCATTTTTATTAAACCCGACATAACAGACCTAAAGTACCAGCTTCATATTTTCATTCGCTAAACATTTTAATCTATGTTTGGTTCTGGCTTTTGTATCACTCAAATATTGAAGTTGATTTCTTTGCATACTGTGGCTCATAGCAGTCGACATTTACATTCTGTAACCCAAGTACGTATGTGTTTCGTATCAAAAACCAAGCCTTGTTATCAATTAGGAAATAAAAGTGGAAAGAGTCTAGCGTTGTAAAATTATTTACTGACTCATAAATTCAGTTAACACCAGTGGTACTTAAGAATGCATAGGAACATAATTGATGTCTTCATTTTTAAGTGAATGTATCACCAGAGAAAGCAAATGCATTTTGACTACCAATCAGTGACTCTAAATGGAAGCCAAAGTATTTTTCTCAGTCATGTTTTCTCCTTAGAGTCCAGTGAAAAAAATATGGCAAGACTCGTGGAAGGGCTAGTGAAACTCAATTTCAGATTCCTATTGACATATGTGACAACTGTTCCCTTTGCAGAAACAATGGAACAGAAGCCAACGCAACCATTTTCATGTTAGAATTAATACAAAATCACCCCCCTATGTACTTTGGTATACTCTAATGCATTGTACTAAATCACTCATTGTGTTTTCTGTTTTATGGATCTTTATTCCATGAAAAATGCCTGCAGTGCTACTACCAATGCTGTAAAGGGAAACATTGAAAAAGAATTACCAGATCTACTATACAGGAGTAAAATAAACTTCACTTATAAGAGTAACTTTCACTGACTGTACTGCATCTGTAGAACCTTAGAAAGGCTAAAAGAAAATATTATGGTTTTGATAACATGTTGCAAATGCTGCAATATAAGAAATCCACACTGCTCCAATTTGCAGTGCATTTGCTCTACCTAAAGTATTTTTTTTTAAGGAAGTGAGATATTTGTTAAACATCAACTCCACTAAATTGACTTCCTTTATGTGCTACAGGCACTTAGATGTAAAAGGTAAAGGTACCCCTGCCCGTACGGGCCAGTCTTGGCAGACTCTAGGGTTGTGCGCCCATCTCACTTAAGAGGCCGGGGGCCAGCGCTGTCCGGAGACACTTCCGGGTCACGTGGCCAGCGTGACGAAGCTGCTCTGGCGAGCCGGCACCAGCGCAGCACACGGAAATGCCGTTTACCTTCCCGCTAGAAAGCGGTCCCTTTTTATCTACTTGCACTTAAGAGTGCTTTCAAACTGCTAGGTGGGCAGGAGCTGGGACCGAACAACGGAAGCTCACCCCGCTGCAGGGATTCGAACCACCGACCATGCGATCGGCAAGCCCTAGGTGCTGAGGTTTTACCCACAGCGCCACCCGCGTCCCTGGCACTTAGATGACCAGTATATAAAAATCAAACAAGGTGTGCAAATAGGTTACCAAAAGCAGAAAGTTACTTCAAGGGTTCTAGGAAGTTTCAAATATCAGGCTGTGAGTTAACTAGGGCTGAATGAAAATGTGGAAGGCAAGTATCTGCCACTTCCAAAATCTTCACTAATTACTACTGATTTTAGTGTCCTTAAGCAAGCAGCATTGGAGCAGCAAGCAATATCAATGACAACCTGATTCAGTTGTACATCATATAATATTATGCTCCATCAATCAGACCTAAAGCATTGCTATGATATTTTTAGTCACACTAGTATCGTATTGGACTGAATATAAGCAACATCTGAATATAAGCCACACCTTTAAAAAAAAATTGGGGGGGGGGGAGGGAGAGAAAGTCAATACCCAAATAGAAGCCGCTCCCTTAAAATTCCACAGGCACTCACCCATTCCGTTTTACTGTATGTCTGTTTCAGCAGCGATATCGTAAAAGCCAATTTTTGTAAGGTCATGGATTTAAGACGCACTTTAACTTTTCACGGTCAGAATTGGGGGGGGGGGGTGAGGCTTATATTCAGGCCAATACGGTATTATTGAATTAACCACCCAAGTCCTTAGAAACACATTTTAATTCTCTGTGATGACAGAAAGAATGAGTATTTGAGAAACCAAGTGTAAATTTGCACTGAGTTTCAGGTCTCCTTTGAGTTCTGAATATAGAAGAACAAATCCTGCTAGTCTAATTTGCATTCATTCAGTTTTAAATTAATGCAAAAAACAACAACACTGTAATGAATTGTAACAGTGACAAATAATACATGTTGAATAAAGAGATAAACCCTGCTGGATGATCATATATCAATGGAAAAAGCAGAGATATGAATGACTCACTGACCATATCTCCCTTTGTGGAATGATTAAACAAACCAGGAATCCTGCAATTAACCATCGTTTTCCATTTTGCCAAACCAGGAAATTGATTATGTACCAGCTTCAGAACAAGGCAGCATAAACTGTGATTTAATAACCTAGGACTCAGCTATACAGGTAAATTTATAGCACTATATATGCGTTATAAAAAGGTGACACCAGATGGCACTGTAGAGCAGAGATCTGAATTCAATGAAAATTTCCATTGGGAGCTGTATTTTTTAATAGCATTTTTTATATCTGTGTAGATCCAGCCCTGGTTTCCTTCAAATAGTTTCCTGATTTAGATGCAAATAGAGAGCTAAGCTATGTTTAACTGAAAACCTCTTGGTTTACCGTATTTTTTGCTCTATAACACGCACCTGACCATAACACGCACATCGTTTTTAGAGGAGGAAAACAAGGGAAAAAACATTCTGAATGAAACAGTGGATGTATCATTTTTGTGCTTCATGCTGTGGCCACAGACATGTGATCTGATGGTGAATTTGGGGTGACCCAATGCAAAAATCCTGAGAATTCCTGTGGATCCATGCTTTGTAACCACGTTTTTGCACCATTGCAGCCCCAGGCAACAGTGGGTGCGTGATTTTTTGGTGCAGGCTGTAGCCATGGACATGCTATGTGATCTGATGGTGAATTTGGGTTGACCCAATGCAAAGATCCTGAGAATCCCTGTGGATCCATGCTTTGTAACCACATTTTTGCACCATTGCAGCCCCAGGCAACAGTGGGTGCGTGATTTTCTTGGTGCAGGCTGTAGCCATGGACATGCTATGTGATCTGATGGTGAATTTGGGGTGACCCAATGCAAAGATCCTGAGGATCCATACGGATCTATGCTTTGTAACCACATTTTAAGTGGGGAGCGAAGGAAAAACAAAGAAGGGACATGAGAGGAGTGTGCAGAGAAGCAGCTGGCTAAGAATGCAGGAGAGGGATTTTAGGGAGGGAGGAAAGAAAGGCAAAAGTTTCTCCCCACCCAAGCCAGCCATCTCTCTCTCTCTCTCTCTCTCTCTCTCTCTCTCTCTCTCTCTCTCCCTCCCTCCCCCTCTCTCTCCCTCCCGCCCCCCTTTCTCTCCCTCCCCCCTCTCTCTCCCTCTCCCCCAGCAGCACCGGAGCACAGAGAGGAATTAGAAGGAACGACACTCTGCTTTCCCCTCTGCTTGCCTGGAGGGGAGGGGCTTTCCCTGCTCTTTGTTCCGTTTCAGCAAACACAGCAAAGAAACAGAGGAGGGTGGGCAGTAAGACCCTGAGGCAGAATGCAGGAAAGCAGCCGCTTCCTCTTTTCAGGTTTCCCTTCTCCGTGAAGCGCGATTTGATTTTTGCCTGATTTTTCGGCTCCAGGGACCACACATTCGCTCAATAACATGCACAGACATTTCCCCTTCCTTTTTAGGAGAAAAAATCTGCGTGTTATAGAGGGGAAAATACGGTAATTCCTGCTTGCATGGAGGAAAGATGATGTTACATACAAGGCAGACAAAAGGTGGTTTCATCTCCTGCCTTATTAATGCAGTCACGGTCTCAGTGTAGATAAATTATTACTTATAATTCAGCATTTCTTAGACAACAGCCTGGCACTATTATCAACACTGTCTCCGTGTGATTCTCATCAAAGGTCTCAGGGATGCATTCACACAGAGAATGATTATTCTTAGGTGATTCCAGTGATTGCAAGGGGGTAAAAGAAGTTGACCTAAAATAGTGGAAATTACTACCATAGTGTAGGAATTGCAACTGAGGAATCCAGTTTAAACAAAACATCAAACATGTGTCCCCAGGGCACTCAGAGAGAACAGAATTTCCTACATCTCTTTTGATGCCTTTGGGAAAAATAGTAATCTAATCTAATTAATTCTTTGAGACATTTGCATAGAAATGGAAGACATGAACTAGCTATTACACCGTTAGTACAGCATGCAGCTCTGTGGTACTTAAGAGTAAACCCAGCTCCTCTGACCTCACAATGTTACATCCTAAAATAAACTGAGCACCTTAAAATGATCAACAGCCCCACTAGTTTCTATGAAACTATCTGCATTGAAAGAGAGAGAGAGAAATCAGCGTATGTGTGAGATTAGAGGGAAAATGTAATTTTGTGTAAGCAATAAATCAAACAAAGCCCTCTGAAGTTTCAAAGAGATAACATTCTTGCCAGAAACCAGTGAAAAGTACATCATTTCTGTAAAGCTGCTATGGAAACTGTATCACACCATTTCTAATTAATTGCTATTTTGAAAATAAGAACTTGTCCTTTAGATGTGTGGAGCTGTATCATGAAAATATAATTGTAGGAGTTGTCTTCATTGCAATACAGATTTAGAAAGCTCAAATTAAAAAATATAGCTGCCTAATCACCTGTTCATTGTTTTAAGAATGTTTGGCAGTGTATTACACACTAACTTCACTCTAGAGAACTAGAAAAAACACACGGATGTATCTTAATCATCAATTGCCTTTATATAAGTTCTTTTTATGTCAGAGTTCTGAAATATATATGACATGCCAAGATTTAAAATTTCATCTTTATTTTAGTCATACTGTGTATTTCAGTTAATTTGGGATGTTTTAATAAGTTGTGTTTTAATCATCTTTTTTCTCAATTTATCAGGTGCCAAATGCTCAGGTAGACCCAGCTTTATTTCTTATGTGCTCAAGCCAAAACAAAATAAAAGAGTTTCCTTTTGGTTTCTCCAGCATTTCCTATTAAGGGTAATACCCCCACTAGTAATCGACTGGCTGCACTTGAACCAGACCCTACAAGGCTGACAACAGCCCCAGATTGTGTTCCTATAGATCCATTCCAGGCATTCAAAGTTATTCAGCAACATCTAGCCATGAGGATGGAAGAATTTTGCAGATCAGTGTTTTCCACTCCTCCTCCTCCTCCTCCTTTAGTGGGTTATAGAATGGATAGAACACATTGCAGAAATTATTGACGCATCTCTTTATTATCTGCAGCCAGCAAAATTCTTGCAAGCCGTCTAACTATATCCAAGGATATCCTTCCTGAATCCCAAAATGATTTCAACCTTCTAGGGGTTTGCTTGCCTCTTGTCTGTGATACAACTCCCCCACCTGGAAACCTAGGTCCCCACTGTGGAAGGACATGTGGATCCAGAATTGGCCTCCACAGGCACTTACGGACTCACTGTTGAGACAGTGTTCATGGAAGACAATCTTACTCAGCTACGAGTGATCGCCAAAGAAGAAGACGACTTTAGTAGGTAGAACAGTATCATCAATCTATGCTACTTTAAAGGAACTAATAAAAGGTTAAGAACATATTTCTTCTAAACTAATCCCCCCCCCCCCAATTCTTGATATAAATGAAAAGCAAGATCCATCACTAAAATTACAGAAGCATATCAGCCCTTTCAATTCTTAGTATCAGATGACTGAACTTAACCCTCAGCAAAATGACCTGATGTTACAACTCTTGCGTTTGCACCACACTATGTGACTGAATCAATAAGGCAAGATATGAAACCACCTTTTGTTGGCCTTGTATGTAACATCAGCTCTCCTTTATGCAAGCAGGAATTAAACCAAGAGGTTTTCAGTTAAACAAGAACTAAAAAGGTTTTTAAAGGAAACGAATCTGAGCAGTCTTGGCAGTGCTTCCAACTTCGTTAGCATTTATCCGCTGCTAAAGTAGTCATTATAAATATTTCACAAGCCCATCTCTTCCAATTGTATTTTCCACTGTTCCTGACAGTCATGTGCAAAGAACGCTTCACATGATTTCAGATGTTTTACCACTGCACACAGAAAACAGCTTCAGCAGCCCAAATGACAAATCTGCTTTACACTTGCTCCAAAGAACATACAACTTGCATTTAAAATTTCATGCCCAAGAGTTCATAAAATAGCAAGCTAGAGAGTGCCTGACAAGTAACTACCAAGGCATGTTTAAAGTTGCCTCCATCAATATTTCAGGTAAGCATACTAGAGGACTCTGGAATACAGTTTAAGTGGATGATATCAGCCTATAAGTGACCTGTGATTGCACTTTAGTACATAACTTCCCATCTTTCATTCATGCATTCCAAACATTTTTGAAATGGCAGTTAAATCTCAAGTTTGAACCCAAATGGTGACGAAACCTGAAACTTCTGTCAGTGACTAGAGAACCCTCTCTCTCTATCTTGCCATAATGCAATTCACAAATTCTCAAAGATCTCTAAAAAAATACCAATAGGTGTTTTCCTTTTTTAACAGTTGTCTAAAACATAAATATAGGCACCAGCACTTACTTCTCTGGTGCGCAACTAATCGCTTTACTACTGTGTGGTACACCAGTGTGGTGTAGTGGTTAAGAGCGGTAGTCACGTAATCTGGGAAACCGGGTTCGTGTCTCCGCTCCTCCACATGCAGCTGCTGGGTGACCTTGGGCCAGTCACACTTCTATGAAGTCTCTCAGCCCCACTCACCTCACAGAGTGTTTGTTGTGGGGGAGGAAGGGAAAGGAGAATGTTAGCCGCTTTGAGACTCCTGAAGGGGAGTGAAAGGCGGGATATCAAATCCAAACTCTTCTTCTTCTTCTTCTACTTAATCTGCTGCAAACATTCCTTGCTGTGTTGTTGTTGTTTTTAAGATATCTCCACCATTTCTTAGATAAGACTATCATTTTTTTAAAAAATTATTGTGCTTAAGCATGGGTAGGCAAACTAAGGCCTGGGGGCTGGATACGGACCTTTTGCCTTCGAAATCCAGCCTACGGATGGTCAGGGAATCAGTATGTTTTTACATGAGTGGAATGTGTGCTTTTATTTAAAATGCATCTCTGGGTTATTTGTGGGGCATAGGAATTTGTTGTTGTTGTCCCCTGCCCCCCCCCAAAATATAGTCCAGCCCCCCCCCACAAGGTCTGAGGGACAGTGGACCGGCCCCCTGCTGGAAAAGTTTGCTGACCCCTGTTCTTAAGGCTACCATGTTCATACAACTAAGTGATTATCAAAATATTTATTGGATACCAGCCATAATGGAATAGAAGTAGCCATATAACACCTAATAAAGTAGGAAAACACTTACACTGTAATACTTTGCTATTTGAAAATGCAGAATGAATACAGTCTGCTTTTGTAGCATACAGAACAACAAAAGGCACAATTATTCTTTATTCTATGTGCAGAGAGTGCTTAATAGACTGAATGGTTAGAAATACTCAAGATACTTGAATGCACTATAAGCATCTTAACATCTTATAACTATCCATTCATTTCATATGGTAATAACAAGTGAGAAGTGGAATGAAGGGCTGAGACCCTTACAATACTGTATCAGCAATAACCTGCATAGTTAAAATATTCCAATTCCAGTTGCTGAAAAGGAGGAGGAGGCCTTCAGGCAGTGTAAAAATAAACCTAAGAGATATAGTCTATAATATTTTGTATAACAGAAGATATACAAGCCTAATCTATTGACTGTATAGTTATAAACAAGCCTATGTTGTTCTGCCTGGCCTTTGGCTTGGAGCCAATTTTATTCCTTCCCCCTCTTTCTTTTTTCTTTTTCTCCTCCTGTGATGAAGCTGCATTTTAATATTTTATTGTTTCAATATTTTAATGTTGTATTTTAATCTTGTTTTTAAGTTATATTCATTCAACTTGTTCTTCTTATTGCTTCTTAGCCACCCTGAGCCCGGCCTTGGCTGGGGAGGATGGGGTATAAATAAAAAATATTATTATTATTATTATTAAAGCTGCTTCTGTGCGCACCCCATTTCCACAGGAATTACTATTATTAATATATCTATATATGCGCATCACTGCCTATTAATTGACTTGTAAACAAACATTTTCTAATAAAAAAATTAGTATGTATTTCAATTTGAATTTATATAAATGTATCCCCAAACTATTAAGTCAAGGTTTCGTCTACATTAAGGTCACTTCCTAAAAGTACCCCGTTTGAAATATCCTGCATTGAAAAATATTTACCGTATTTTTTGCACCATAACACTCACTTTTTTCCTCCTAAAAAGTAAGGGGAAATGTCTGTGCGTGTTATGGAGGGAATGCCTACGGGTGGCATGACTATGGATTTTCCTCCTCTAAAAACTACATGCGTGTTATGGTCGGGTGCGTGTTATAGAGCGAAAAATATGTATTCAAAATAGCAAAGCAAGAAGATAAAGTTTGTTTTGATACATTACTGCTTTTTCCACAGTGAATAGATGGGCCATTGGCCTGATCCAGCAAACCACTCTTACATTCTGATGACTCCTTTTTGTAGCATATAGAGCATAAAGAGGCACGTTTGTTTGTTCTATATGCAAAGAGTGTTTAATAGACTGAACAGTTAGAATTGTTTCAATTTCAAGGAACTGGAAAGACTATAAGCCCCACAGGCGGGTGGTTTGGTAACCCTGCCTGATAGATCGTTATCATATCTATTGTTCAAAGCTATCCTATGAAGTTAACTGATTTTGCTCTGTATTTCTATCATACAGTAAGTGTCCAGTGTCATAACGCAGTCAGTGGGGGGCAGGGAAATCTCCCCCAACTGCTGTTGGCACACCAGCAACTAGTTGCATATCCCACTAAAATTCTTGGTTTATGAGCGCGCGCGCACACACACACACCCCTAAAAAACGGAGCTATTTTTATGGGAAATGTCTGGATTTTCCCAGACACTTGCCCGGTTTTCACCCAGACACTACTGCCGACTGCAGTATTCCAGATGCGTCCGGGAAATTGTGGCCATATGGCAACCCTACTTAAAACAAGCCTTTCTGCCCACAAAAGCACTTTCTCTTGCAGATGATAATTTGGGGAGAGGCAGAGGGGAGTTGACAAAAAATAAAATAATGTCTCTTACTTCAGTTCCTACTTGAACACACTTGCACGCACAGTTCTTTAAACAAAAGTCTACATGAGCACATGTAAACAGATATGCTTATGTAAGGAAGCATAGCACGATTAGGCCTGACCCATTTTCCTAGCACATTTTAAGTTATTGCTAGCTACCCCTTCCTCCCTCTCCTCCTCCCCCTCAGACTGCTTTCATTCCAACAAGTTTCCCCTTCATTTACTGGAGCTTTCTAAACTATTATATGGGTCTGCAGCAATAGGAACTGCTTAAAACTTCCCAGCTCTTCTCCACATCAGTTAAGAATACCTTTTCAAGTATCATGAAATGACCTTCCAATGGTTACCATTAGGAAGGCAGGAATCTTTGACAAGCGAACAGCTTCAAAAATTGCAAGTATCTCCAGAATCTGTATTCATTTTATTCAGATGAACAGTGAAATAATTGGGTTCACTTGTTCTGCTGTCTAATGCCTGTTCTTTGCGTATGAAGACAGAATATAATCTGCTCCCTGCTCTGAAAATGAGATCTGGGTACCAGCCCTGATGGGTGGAGAAAGAAATAAGGCTTTGTAGTAACGAGGGCATTGCTAACGAGATTTGTAGCTATTGTGACAACACTGATGACAATATCTGAAGAAATAATATTTTGCATCTTTTCTAGAAAACATTCAGCATTTAGAAAAACTACCTTTATTATTTTATTAAAATGCTTAGATATCAGATTCTACAGTTTTTTAGGATGATTAAATGCAGCCTCTTTTGCAACCACTGAAGTGGGGTGGTGAAACATGAAAGCTTCTCAAATATTCCACCCATGAGAGGGCAGGATTACATATACATGCCCACTACTATTTATAGCATGGTTTTCGAACAATGTATTTTTTTTCTGGGCTCCATGAGTTCCTTTTCTCCAATATCAGCATAGAGAAATGCATTGGATGAAATCTTCACCTCCCAAAAGTTATGGAAAGAGAACTACTGGGCACATTTGTTATGCTACATTTTCCTCTGTACGTATATCTAGCCACATGCTCCTTCCTAAATGTGGTGGCAGAAAGATATGACCCCAAGACCTGCCCCAGTGACCTTGTCAATGTGTAGCTGACCTTGCTGGTCATCACTGTGCTGCAAACTACCACACATGCATGAACTGTGGATATGTAAACTGTAAGGCTGGTGGCCATGAAATATGTGGTCAACAGCACACTTTAAGAGGGAAGGTGTCTGCTATATTTGCCACATGACAGTGCTATCAATATCCCCATGGATATTCCCTCCATTCTCCATCGCTTAGGAGTATTCCATGCATGGGTGATAAGATGAAGCATGAACTTATGCATGTCTACTTGAAAGAAAGTTCCTCCAAGTTTAATGGGACTTACTTTCAAATAAAAAAATACTGTATTTGCTTGAATCTAATGCTCACCATTTCAGGCCAAATTACATTGTGAATATTAAGGTGCGCATTTGATTCAATGGCACATTTACATTCACCAGCAAATGCATTTTTTTTTTGTTTTTGTTTCAAGGTTCTGAAAATTGAGGTGCGCATTTGATTCGATGGCACATTAGACTTGAGTAAACATGGTAGATTCCATCCTTTAATGCTGCAACCTTTTCAATTTTATATACTAAGTAAACACACACATTTGTTAATGCTGCACTTTTGCATACGATACTTAAAGCCTTTACTGAGCTTTGCTGAAAATTTTGCTGTTAGGTTCACCATTCCTAGGCCCTGAACAGAGCAACCCCTAAATAAACTGTCTCGAAAGATCTTTGGAGTATGTGTTAAACTTGTAGTGATGGATATCCCATAAATCTGTTAAATGCTGCACTTGTGAAACTGTTCTAGTGCTGTCACACCAACACCTTTTTAAAAATAATAATGATTAGTGGTTTTTAAACAAATACAAAAACAAGAACAATTACACTTATACAAGACTACATCTAATGGTTTGTTCTCTCCACTGACTTTATACCTAAGCTTACATATTGAATGTTCACGTTGTTGTCTTTTAAAAAGTTTACAGATATTACCATTTAAAAAGTGGAACATGGGTGCGCTTTCTCCTTGACTTTCCTTAGTACCTATAGCCTAATTTGCTCCTAAGTTTAACAATAAAGTGGATTGTTCTTAGAATAAAGCCACACATAAAAAGAAGAAGATTATGCCAAACATTTGTTCTCAGCTACTTACATCTGTTGCTTCAACAGTAGCGGAAAAATGGGCCTTTGCCAAACTAACGAGTTACAGAACAAATGATCTGTTCCCACCATCTGCAGCAAATAAGAAATCAAAAGAAGCGGGGGGGGGGGAGGGAGAGACTAGCAAACCAGCAACTTTTGTTGTTGTTGTGTGAAAAGGAAATAATACCCATGGTTATCCGTAACAGCAGTCACTCATAAAATTTACCACCTAAATAAGGTCCAATACATTTTGCTGCCTGAAGCAGAACAACCAATTGTGCCCCTTCCCCACCAGGAAAATAAATGGTGAGATGGGGAGGGAACTCAATTTGAGGAAATCCAAATGATAAAAAAATTAAAAACAACAACAACACATGAAAACATTTAACTGATTCCACAATAATTTTGTGCCTCAGGTGTCTTTTCTTCATGCTTTACACATTTATTGTTCTGCTCCCTAGCATGAACCCTTCAGGAGCAATGCTAAGTATAGGGAGCAAACAAATTTTCAAATTATGCATATAAGCATATATAAAAACAATTCATATTCTAGAAAATGAAATGCTAGGGTGGAGGGGGACTATACACATATGCTTGGAAGAAAGCCTCACTGAACGCCATGGGACAGTTTTTTAAGCGGCAGGAGGCAGAGCAGAAATAGGATAGGGCAGCAAAGTTAAGTAAGCCCACAACTGTAGTACTGCCCTATGTGAAACTACATTAAGCAGGCAATATTTCCCTACTGATGAAAATTTGGATCCTGAACCTTCTGCAAAAATCAACAAAAGAACAAAATTTTAAAGTAATTTTAATTTATGGCAACAGCATATTCTTTCCCTGACAGGGTAGTTGTTGTTGCTTGCATGGTGGTTGAGTTAACACTGCTTAAACCACCACATAACAGATCAGGTGAATCTTATATTATTCTGACGGCTGATTAACCTCCTTGGACACTTCTCATACCTTCATGTTTAAGTTTAAAACTAAAGATCACATCTTCCTACATCTGACGGACCATATTTCCCTATATGAGCCTGCCTGCGCTGTGAGATTTTCTGGAAAGGAGCTTTGCAGACACGTTTGGTGAATACAGGTGAGAGGGCCTTCTCAGTGGTTACTCCAAGATTGTGAAACCCCCTTTCACAGGAGGCTAGACTTGTTCTCTCCCCAATTTCCTTTTGCTGGGAGGCAAATACTTCTTTGTTCTAAAAGACCTTGGGCCACTAACTGGCTGTTATCACAGTCTTCTGAGGGTAGGTGTTGTACTTCTGTGTGTGCTTTTAAAGGTTTTGAAATGATTTAGTGCTGTCCCCCCAACCCCCCAGTGCTGTTTTTAAGAGAGTTATTTTGCTTTTGCAAAGTATTTTGCAGATAAAGTCGCTCAGATTCGGAAGGAGGTAGACTCCACCGTGGGAGCAGGGGAGAGTGCTAGAGTCCTGTCTAGTCATGTTACATGGGATCAATTCTAAGCTGTTACCTCCGAGGATGTGGCAGATTGTTCGGACAAGTGAAACTGACCATGTGTCTCCTTGATCCTTGCCCATCCGGGCTAATAAAAGAGAGCTGGGAAGCGCTGGGCGATGGGCTCTGCAGTGGTGAATGCTTCCCTCTGCGAGGGAGCCTTCCCAGATCCACTGAAAGAGCTGTAAACCACAGGACAAACCTGGGTTACTGTTCCAGTAAGTCTAGGGAGAGCTCAACAACTTTGGGGTTTGTCTAAAAAAGGCTCAACAACCTTTGGGGTGTCCTGGTTTTTACTTTTTGAAATATGGCAACCCAAAGCACAGTACAGCAGCAAAATGATACAATGATTGGAGAGGGACAAAGTGGCTAATTGTCTTTTCAGGTCCTTGTACGTTTGCACTAAGCCATGGTTTGGCTTAGCATGATGTGGTGAAACAGCAATTGTCTTTCTCTACAAGCAAAATAAAAGTTTTCCATCTACTTTGGCTTTTGTGAAACAGATGGTGCTGACTTCTGACTGATCCTTTAAAAAAAAATATGAACTGCTGCTATTCCTATTTTTGCTTTTACTGTTGCTATGGTTTGTGTTTAACATAGATTATATGTGGTATCAAGCAATTTACTGTATAAATGAAACTAAAAATAATAATAATAATAAAGATTTTGTTCAGATGGCTGAAGAATACAGCAATGGGAAGTTTGGGTTTGTTGCTTTAAGCCAAAATTGAGTCAATTCCCATACTGTGTCACACCTCATAAATCAGGTAATCCTGTGAATGATAGCCTACTTTCTCTATTAAAGGAAGTATTCACATGAAAGTTGCAAGAAAAGTGAATTACAAAGAACCTTTTTATCTTCAGAGCAGCATATGTTAGGAGTCCATTCCCTCCTATAATATTCATATTCTTGATGAAGCCCTTGACTCTCATTATTCAAGGACAGAGGAAAACAATGAGGAATTAATACAATTCACAACAATGAGTTTAATTATGTTATATGTGAATGACAGTGTTGTTTCAATTACTGACCCTGTTAATTCAGAAAGCATAATATGAATTTATATTAAATAATCTGGATATAAAGTGAACGAAGTAAAGTTTGAAATATTAACAAATGTATCTTCAGAACAGTAATCTCAAGAGTAAACATCTCTAGAGAATAGAGGGAGAATCTACTACTTAAAGGGATGCGGGTGGCGCTGTGGGTTAAACCAAAGAGCCTAGGACTTGCCAATCAGAAGGTTGGTGGTTCGAATCCCCACGACAGGGTGAGCTCCCGTTGATGAGTCCCTGCTCCTGCCAACCTAGCAGTTCGAAAGCACGTTAAAGTGCAAGTAGATAAATAGGTACCGCTCCAGCGGGAAGGTAAACGGCGTTTCTGTGTGCTGCTCTGGTTCACCAGAAGCGGCTTAGTCATGCTGGCCACATGACCTGAAAGCTGAGATGAGCGCCGCAACCCCAGAGTCGGCCACAACTGGACCTAATGGTCCCTTTACCTTTACTTACTACTTAGAATATAGAATGTTGTCAGTTCCACAAACTGAATAGTATTTGTAAGGGTAATTTTTGGCATCCATTTGTCTCAGGAGGCATTGGAAGAGTAACTGCAGGCCTGTCTTATCCATAGAGGCTGGTGGCGCCAGGTTCTGGAGGGCGCCAGGCGAGAGTCCAGGGAACACCGAACGAGCATGCTGAGTGAGTGAGGGAGGGAGGGAGGGTGCGTGCACCGCTCCCGCCGAGCGTCGACTCAGCTTTTTCCCTTTTAGCCTACAGGTACCGAATTCTGTGGGGCGGCAGAAGGCTAAAAGGGACAAAACCGAGCCAACGCTCATCAGGAGCAGCGCACGCACCCTCGCTCGCTCAGTGCAGGCCGCTCGCTCGGTATCCTGCCTGCCATAGCCACCGCAGCACGAAGCGGCCAGCTGAGCCAAGAGGCGCCGCATCCAGCCTCTGCCTCTTCCCCTCCAGAGGAGCCACCCTCCAGCTGCTGCCCGTCTCCTCCAGCCCTTTGGTCGACAACTCTGAGAAGGGGGCATCTTTGCACCACGGCGCCAGATATGCCTAAGACGGCCCTGAGTAACTGAATAGTTTTCATAAGGGCAATTATAATCTGGTGGAAAAATCTGATGGAAGAGGAGATGCTATGGTCCAAATAGAAAGGCTCTGCAGGCTGAAGCCAAGCAAGAGGATGGCAGTTCCCCATCCCTGGAAGAATCCATCGATATACACACACAATAGTTAGCTTAAAGCAGGATGCATTTGCTTCTAGTCTCCTGATCTGAGATGCATTGGAGACACAAAGAGGAAAGGGGAGTGCTAAATCCAAAGGCTTCAGGAGGCTCATTTCCCATAAGGGTAAACAATTGTTCAGTGTTGCTTCTGTTTTGGGAATGTGTCTATGATTGTCGCTGCAACCAGAAGGGAGATTATGGTAAAGTATTGAATGTGTTCATTAAACAACGCAGTCGTTACAGGTAACAATGTTGTGTTTTATTAAGCTCCTTTTTCCACTTTGTGCATCAATATTATTGGCAGTCAAAATGCATTTTTTAAAAGTGCAGTTCTGTTTTTATTCATTCATTCACTCATTGTAATAAAAAATCCCCCCAAAAAAGATTTATAAATCATCATAAAATGATTGTGTTTCACAACTTCCACTTGTGCAATGAAGTTTCCCCTCCTTCTCATGCCTCCTCCCTCTGCAAACCTATACAAATCTGCTCTGGGGGCTCCCAGTTCTCCCACAATGACTCCACTCATGCAATGACTCTTATGAATTCAAGTCCCTGTAATATTTCAAGTGCTACAAGAAATGATTCTGGAAAATCTTTAAGTGTGCATCTGCCTTACTTCCCACTCAAGAGTATTAAATACGGCAAAGTTTAATAAAAGATCATCCAGGCATTAAAGGATAAACCAGTTTAGACTAGAATTATAGGCCATTACTGTATTTGCATCATAAAGTTACTCTGAGATTTCTTTAAATGAATGTGCCAATATTCCATGATCACTGGGTTCCTTGTTCTGGTTTAAGCATTATACATGGAGGAGATTCATAATTTAAAAAGAGGTTACTGTGAGCTGTAAGTAAAATAATGCTACATTATTGTGAAAGCTTAAGACAGGTTGCAAAAATTCAAGGAAGTCAGGGGTTCTATGCTCTCTGAGTTTAGACAGAGCAAGATGATTTGAATGTTTGTGAATAATATCTGCTCAGCGTGAAGAATTATAAAGCACCACCCTTTCGGATCTTCAGAAAAAAGGGGGAGGGGGAGAAAGAGCAACAGAAGCTAGAAAAAATGTTCTCACACTTCTTAAAAGATGAGTGAGTTGCAAGGACATCATTCTTGATAAGGCACATTTTTGATAACCCATGGAGCAAAACACTTTCCTTTAAATAACCAGGGGATGCCATCACGTATTTTCTGAGGCCAAGAGACTGACATGCACAGAAAAGAAATTGCAATATGAAGTTTTAAAGTTTGGGAGCATAACATTTCCTCAACATGTAAGTAGCAATGTAGTAAGAGTTCAAGGCAAAAAAAAATAAATATAATATACTTATACTTATACAGTTGTGCAATCATCATTATATTTACCAATTAATCTCCTACATAAATCTATCAGTTTCCCCCACTATGGATAAATGATTCATCTTAATTTTCATCACCATGCCGGCATAGTGATGAAAACTAGAGCATGAATGGTGCAAGTCTTGTTCTGAAGCCAACCAATTGCTGGGTAGTACACATAATCATGCGGCAATGCAGGTTGTGAAGGTGGCTTATTTGGCAGCTTGCACTGGACCTTCTAGTAGCCTGCCCACAGAGTTATTTCAGATGGTCCAAAGGCTACTGACTCCCTCTGTGCAGAAGGAATTCTAGAGCATTTGATGACCCGCTGTGCCCATCTGATTACACATTTTGAGGACACATTTGCTTACAGTGACCTTCAGTGGCATAGCAAGCCGCTCAGGTGCTTGGGGCAGGCGTGCACATCTTGCACGTGGGCACGGCTGGGGTACCCTGCAGGCCACACGCAACCAGTGTCCAGCAGTGAGCTTTGGGCTGCCTTCTAGAAGGCTGCCGCCAGTGCGGACCGCTCTCCCCCCCCCCCCCGCCCCTGCCCCCAGCTACACTACTGCTGACCTTGAGAGCCAGTGTGGTGTAGTGGTTAAGAGCGGTAGACTCGTAATCTGGTGAACTGGGTTCGCATCTCTGCTCCTCCACATGCAGCTGCTGGGTGACCTTGGGCTAGTCACACTTCTCTGAAGTCTCTCAGCCCCACTCACCTCACAGAGTGTTTGTTGTGGGGGAGGAAGGGAAAGGAGAATGTTAGCCGCTTTGTGACTCCTTAGGGTAGTGATAAAGTGGGATATCAAATCCAAACAACAACTCTTCCTCTTCTTCTTCTTCTTCTTCTTCTTCACACTGCAGTTACTACAGGTCCAGTGCCATGATTGATGTGTTGTGGGATCTGTTTCAACTTATCCCAGTGTGGTGGCAGCCGCCTACCCAACTACGTGCTAAAATATATGTGCCCACACAACTGCTTCAATCTGTGCAGCTGGCACTGTTGAAAGCGTCATATAATACTTGCTCTGTACTTGCAAGAAATCAGTCTTCCAGCATACTTCAGAACTTCCCACCTATTGAGATCACTGTATTCTTTCCAACACCTGTATTATTTGTTTTTGTTTAGGCAAACCTATCCAGGCATACAGAAGTTATGTGTTTTATCTTCTTTTAGCCACTGTTGATTTTAATTGTCTTTCATATGACTGTTTTTATCAAGAATGTTAGTGTTTTGTTTTCTGTAATAGCTTCTTACATTTTTGTTGGTATGCAATTATGTTAAATAATAAATAAATCAGTCCCTCCCATCAGTATTCTTTCTACCTTTTTATACACTCTTTTTTTCTTGAAGACCAGCTACCATGAGAGGCATTACCCGCAACAGGATTACATATATAATAATCCAGATTAGAACCACAACCCCATAGTTGCCTTTGATTGGACTTAACCGTCCAGGGGTCCTTTACCTTTTTTATATATAATCTAGTACATTTAATTCCATTTTCTCAGATGCCAAATACAGCATCTCATAATACTTAAGTCTTTGCTGGCAAGGAGCTAGAAAAAGAGGAGCTAAGGTTAATTGAATTTCTAACAGCTACCAAAGCAAGTGAACCATTACATAACACCAAACCACCCATTTAAGATTTCATTTAATCTTTCAATTATTAAATTAAGGATAAACAATGCACTACCGGACAATCATTACTGTTGAAATGCGATCTTATTAAACAAGGTAGTTTTAACACAATTAACTGCACGGGTAGGGGAATTTTCCAGCATTCTAAAAGCTATAGTTTAACAATACAGGAATCAGTTGCAGTGAACCTCTGGCTAATATGCTCCAATCACCAGGAGAGCTTCTGTTTTAGATTCTTTTCTTGACATGCTGCCCGATCCTGGAAAAACTAGGATTCATCTTGACTATGGCTAGCTGAAACAAATGACGTCAAAACCAGTTTAACCACAATCTATAACCATAGGAAAAGCCTTGCCTACAGATCATCGTTAAGGAATAGAGACCTTAACCATAATCCGGGGCTCGGATATCTGAAAAGTCCTGAGAGCAGTAAAGCACATTTGCACTGAGCCATGCTTCGGGCTTATTGTCACTTGTGAAAGCAGCCGCCATTTCTGTTTAAATCCTGCACTGCAGGGGGTTGGACTAGATGACCCTTGGAGTCCCTTCCAACTCTAAAGTTCTATGAATCTAACAAAGTGCCTCTTATTTTAACCATTTGTAACTCAGCGTAATACAGTGGTACCTCGGGTTAAGTACTTAATTCGTTCCGGAGGTCCGTACTTAACCTGAAACTGTTCTTAACCTGAAGCACCACTTTAGCTAATGGGGCCTCCTGCTGCTGCCGCACAGCCGGAGCCCGATTTCTGTTCTCATCCTGAAGCAAAGTTCTTAACTTGAAGCACTATTTCTGGGTTAGCGAAGTCTGTAACCTGAAGCGTATGTAACCTGAGGTACCACAGTACAGTTAACAGACAGAAATAAAATATATTACTAGTACTACTTTATAGTTTTTCCACTAAGCTATACCAGAAATATGAAGGATATAAACTTGCTCACTTCTCTTTATTATTAATGCCTGCAAGTAGAAAAGCAAAATCACTTGTACTTTTACAATTATAAATGATTAAACAATGTTGCTCTTCCCTTACATAAGTCTGACACATCAGGTGAATTAATCAGAATTTGGTTCTATTCCATTAACCCTGAAAAAAAGATAAACTGTACAATTACCTAAACCCTGACGTTCGATTGCCATTTGTAATGAAATGCCAACACTGCTTTATTAGCCTCTTTTCTTCAAATCACGAAAACACTTCATTTCTGAAATATTTGCTGCCAGTAAAGTTATTCAAGCAATAATCTTTGTCATATACATCTAAAATGTTTTTCCTGTATCCAATTAATGAGTGAGAAACCTCCACCTCAAAAAGGGCTACAGACTTACAGAGACATGTGTAAACACAGTGAAATTACAGTTTAGAACTGAGCGGTCACTGGTAGTTTTAACCACTAGGACAGATTATTTGCGTCATGTGACACTGAGAGCTTTTTGTTTTTAATGCTTAGCTTGTTAGTTATCTGGGAAAGAGTTATAAAGCAGTCAGCCAATATGGTTATGATGGGACATAACTCTATGCCAGGGTTTCCCAAACTGGAGTTTCCAGTTGTTTTTGGACTACAACTCCCATCATCCCTAGCTAGCAGGACCAGTGTTCAGGGATGATGGGAACTGTAGTCCAAAAACAGATGGAGACCCAAATTTGGGAAACACTGTTCTCTAGTGTTATATGGGTCAGACTTAGATTCTTGAGTTCATCCATCTCTTTTATTCCTCCAGCACAGACATGAGATGGGAAGCTTTGTTTTCCATTTTCAGCTAGCTACAGTTACTTCCCATGTCTGAACCTGGTTAGTATTAACTAGGTAGGTAAAAGGTAAGGGACCCCTGGATGCTCAAGTCCAGTCAAAGGCGACTATGGGGTGTGGTGCTCATCTTGCTTCAGGCGGAGGGAGCTGGCGTTTGTCCTCAGACAGCTTTCCGGGTCACGTGGCCAGCATGACTAAATGCTTCTGGCACAACAGAACACTGTGATGGAAACCAGAGCACACAGAAACGCTGTTTACCTTCCCACCGCAGTGGTACCTATTTATCTACTTGCCCTGGTATGCTTTCGAACTGCTAGGTTGGCAGAAGCTGAGAAAGAGCAATGGGAGCTCACCTAGTCATGTGGATTTGAACCACTGATCTTCCAATAAATAAGCCCAAGAGGCTCAGTGGTTTAGACCACAGGGCCACCCGCATCCTGCTTTAGTATTAACTATAGTTTAGGACACTAAAGGCTATCTTATCACTTTCCAGATGTTGTCGTTGAGCTCCTATCAGCCACAACGCCCAATGGTCAGAAATGATAGTTTGAGTCCAAAAAATACTGAGGGCCAAATGTTAGCTACAAGCCAGCTGAACACTGTGGCTTCACACTGATCTAAGTACCATCCACTACTGCTTTTTTTAGCAACTTATGTACTATATAGGAGTTTTATATTATTCTACAAAAGAGAGTAGGACTTGTTGCTGACCAGTGGGAGTGTTTCACCTATGGAAAATGAAAATTAGCATTGCTTTAATAATGACAGTAAAAGGGTAACGATGTATGTGTAGCAATAATGTGAATTATTTGTCTTGCTCAAGCTAATTCTCTTGTGTAACACAGACTGGTAACAACAGATGAGCAACAGAAATTATATACGTGCTATTAAAGTGCTAATGCATTCAAGAAGTAGGAAACACTGCATAGTAATAAAGTCTGCCAAATTGCACTGTCAGTAAGCATCATTTAGGATTATGAACAGTTAATCTTGTGTATGTGTGTGTGTGTGTGTGTGTGTGTGTATGATATATATATATTCAGCAAGCTAAATCTTGCAATGTAGCTAGCTATAATAAAACGTTCTTTATTCTCCAGGGTGAGGAGCTAACCCTCATGTCTTGGCCAACTTGCAATTCAGATAATTACATGCTACCTAAGTGTATTACTTTTTCAGTTTAAATCACACTAATCATCCCTCATTTCGACTCCTTGGATTTTGTGCAACTTGCTAGAAAATGCAGGTTTATTTAGTCCCAGAAACATATGGTTTTGCTGTGTTTTGTAACCTGGGCTATGTTTAAATGTTTCAGAAAGTATCATTTAGCAATGCCATCTTATAAATAATGTAGATAGTACATGCAAAACAATAATGCAATTGTGTTGGGGATTCAGTTGCAAAGACGTATGTCAGAACTGGCCATTTCAGGTGTTATGTTTTGTTTTTAATTGCTTGACATTCTCCTTGGGAGGGCTGTGCCACAGTAGTCCCAGGGTGGCACCTTCTACTGGACAGTACTCCCTTTGCAGAATTAGGTTTGCAGTTTGGTTGTGCTTTGCAGCTGGATGCTATGGTAACAGCTATAGCCAGAATTATCTTTGTCCAGCTTAGGCTAGTGTGGCAAATGAGTCCTTTCCTGTGTAGGTATGTAGACCTGGCCACCGCGAGACATTCCTTAGTTGCACCAAAACTGGCTCATTGCAATACACTTTGTATATGGCTAGGTAAAGGTAAAGGGACCCCTGACCATAAGGTCCAGTCGTGGCCGACTCTGGGGTTGCGACGCTCATCTCGCTTTATTGGCCGAGGGAGCCGGCGTACAGCTTTCGGGTCATGTGGCCAGCATGACTAAGCCGCTTCTGGCGAACCAGAGCAGCACATGGAAACGTTGTTTACCTTCCTGCCGGAGCGATACCTATTTATCTACTTGCACTTTGATGTGCTTTCGAACTGCTAGGTTGGCAGGAGTTGGGACCGAGCAACGGGAGCTCACCCCATCATGGGGATTCAACTGCCGACCTTCTGATCGGCAAGTCCTAGGCTCTGTGGTTTAACCCACAGCGCCACCCGCGTGTATATGGCTACCTTTGAAGAAACTTCATCTAGTTCAGAATACGACACTGAGGAAAGCTGTGCACGTTCACCCAAGGGATACTATTCACAGATGCTGGGCAGCAACGGAAGAACTGGTCTTGTCTGAGCTGGTTCCTCGCTCGTAGAATGCTCTCCCCAGGGAGACTCGCCTGGCACCTTTGATACATATCTTTAGGCACCATGCAGAAATGCTCCTCTACTCCCAACCCTTTATTTAATTAGCCAATCTATGGCTTTAAACTTCGGGGGGGGGGGGGCGGCTATTGTTTTTGTTTGTTATTATGGTATGTGTTTTTGTGTTTTTATAGTGTAACCCACCCTATGCTCTTCAGATGAAGGGCCATATGTAAATTTAATAGAAACTAACAATAATAATAAATGTTATAGTCTATATGCATCCTCATAGTTCAGCTGGCAGAAAAACAACTGATGTGATGTAGGTGTGGGGGGGCGGGGCATGAGTTATTAGACTACTCCATTCATCTTCCTATTCACCTATTCAATATTTCAAAGTCTTCCCCCACCCATGTTCTATAAGACAATTTTATGTAACTCAAATCTTAGGGTGAAAACTTGCTCCTCACAGAGCATGAACCAGTCCCCAAAATGAAAAAAAGGAAGTACCACATAATTTAAGTTTTAAAATATTAATATTAAATATTAAAATATTAATTAGATGGGTTTACAAAATAATCATTCGGGGCTTGATCAGGATATTGGAAGATTTAAACTACAAGTGTTGGCTTACTGTCTAATATTTTAAACAGACACATACAAAGCCAATCTTTCTTTAAATAAAAGAAGAAGAAGAAGCATCTTCTGTGACGTTGCTTTATATTTCCTAATTGTATTTACTGAAATTATATTGCACGCATACAAGTATAGCAAAATGTGATAAGAAAAGTGATTTAAAGACACACGTAGTAAGTAAGAGGACAACTCTTACAATACCATTCAAGAAATAAACTGAATAAACAAGGTATGCTTAAACTTACGCCACAGGCCCGCTTACCTTAAATGGTCAGGCGGTATTGCAGCCTGGCCACGAACTTGGTCAGCAATCTGGCAGCCAGCTGGGGGGGGGGACTGCAGGCAGGCCTGGGTCTGGGGATTCCCCAGTGGGTGGGGCCAACCAGCCAATGGGCCTTGCTTGGGTCCACCCCCTGGGGCATAAATTGAGGCGAGCCCAGCACTCTCCACTGTGCATATTTTAGTTAAAATGCTCTGTTGAGTGAAAACAAAAGCCGACAAGTGACAAGACGTGCACTCATATGCACAAGCGCACATTTCTGTAGCAACATTTGTGTATTTTTTAACTCAAGAAGGAAAACAGGAATTTAAGCACGGCTGTCTTGGCAGAGAGCAGATTTTGACTAAAGAGAACCAATACTTGCCAAAAGTCAGCCTCCTTCCACTTTGACATAAATCCAAGTCGTTACCCTTTAGGTTTAAACTATTCAAAGCAATTTGAAAACTTGGGTTAACCCCAGGCCCTACAGCCTTGAAATTAAATTGCATCTTTGCGAGAACTCATTTGTAATCTTCAAAAATCATTCAGTATCTTGCGGGTATATCAGTATCGTAGGTTTTAATTCTAGCACTACGTTTTTAGAAGGAAATATGTATTATGCACAATCAACAGAAGCTTATAGAGGCTATGAATTGACACCAGCGAAATCATTAAACTCAAAGTCAAATCAAATGCATTAATTGTATGGATGCAATTAATTTGCACTTTTGTTTTTTATGTAAGTAGCAGCTGTGGAGAAGCCCAACTCGCCCCAGGACCACGAGAGTAGAGAGGAAGAATCTCAACGAGATGCAGATAGCAGCTTCAGGACAGGTCATCTTCACCATTGTGGTGGGGGGGAATTACACTGTCTCTTTCCACCTGAAGGATCTGTGAGCTAGCCAAGCTTTTGTAATATGTACAAAAATGTGCACATTAACACAGTCCATGGCTGGATCTAAACTGACCTCTAGAATGATTTCAAAATGATCTGAAATAGATTGTTTTATAACATCACAGGACAGGCTTGTGGAATAGAACGATTTTACTTAACATTGCCCCCCAAATACCATTGGATGGTGGTCAGCGTTTGAATGCAGAAAAGCAAGTAAAATGCTACAAAACGATTAAAAGAGAAGTGATATAACATACAAGGTAACAACACATTAATAGCATTATAGAAGGACGTAGTCTGCCCTTATACATGTTATAACCCTTCCATAATGATCCCTTAATGTTATAAAGCAATTAGTGTAGATGGGTCTCATGTCTAGTCAGGACTTTTACTAATGCGCACTTCAACACAAAATGCACTGCTGTAGACCAGATCTAATGGGGATTTGGGCTGTTCTGATTCAATAGTCTAATGAAAATAGAAACTAAAGGGAAAACTTTCTGTATTTGACAAAAATGTGGCAACACACATCATTTTTTCTACTACTATAATCCTCAAGATGTCCTAGCTTTTCACTTGGGCTTAGAGTTTCTGCTGACCTTGCCTTCAGAAGGGCAGAGTTTAATTTTTTAGGACGCCTACAGAAGTTTACAATTTGATCTATGCTACACAAAACCTTAACATATTGTAACAAAGAGCTTAGGGAACCTATGGAGTAGCAAGAAATATTTTTGGTGTGTGCATGCTAATTCGCTGTACCCACCAACAGAAACAGGAAGAGATGAGTAGCAAATAAAAAGCTCTCCCCCATCCTTCAGCTATTTCCTTCGCTTCTGTGCTACTGCTCTAAAGTTCCCAGTTTTATGGATTTTCTTCCACTGGGTGCATGCTTCCAAGTATCATAAAATGTGACAACGTGCACGCACACACACACATTTGTAATGCGTAGGTGTGCAGCACATACTACAAGTGAAGATCACATTCCACTGGACAGTTCTAATAGTTTCCTTATGTCTACTTTGGCCCTGAGAAAAGCAGGCTATAAGAAGGATCAAATACTGTTAATATTCTAATCTTTTAAACATGATTTGCATGCCATGCTAAGGCAAACCTTGGCTTAATGAAATCATGCAATCAAGTGGGCTTCCAGATAGAAATCTGCACACTAATCTAATCTAAGGTTTGACTGAGTGTGCTGTCCAAACCAGGACTTATGGATAAAACTCTGTCCTTGTTAACAATGAGCTGTAGCTGAGAACAAACCATAGTCACAGACACACAAAAGAATATTCTAACCAGAAAGGGCTGCAAAAGCAAGTAGAACATAGCCATGGTGCTCTCCCACCAATAGAATGCACAACCGTTGTTGCGCGCACCCTATCTACTCAAGAAGATTGGTAGGGACCCTCTTTAGCAGAGAGGCTGCCTGGGAGATGAAAAGAAAGGGCAGTCCACTCACAAGACACTGAACGTGGGGCCCAAAATGCACACTTCTTAACATGTATAGCTATCCCACAAAATCAAGCAAGCATATCTTGAAAATGGGTAGTTTTGAAATACTTGCACTGTGCTTGTCAATACACAAATGAATTTTCGGTAGGTCTATTGCAATGCAAAAGACAGATGCCTGGTCCACAATATATATTTGTCATATAGAATATTTTTTTCAGAGTGGAATGAACACTCCACTCTTATTTTGAGACACACACACACACACAAAATGATCAGAGCACCACACATCAAAACACCCTTCAACTCTGAGAAATGAGTACATTAACCACAAACTCTCTGTAGATGTTGCGGTTTCCTGCACTGAACAAAGAATGTGAAGTTTATAAGAATGCCTGTTACAGAGCAATGTTACATTATGGATGTCCATCTGTCATGGATGCTTTAGCTAAGATTCCAGCATTGCAGGGGGTTGGACTAGATGACCCTTGGGGTCCCTTTCAACTCCATGAATCTATAAACACTCTCATTTCTTTATTAAAAAAAGAAACAGAAGAGAATAGTACTACTCTCTAGTTGGGTGCCTAATCCAATCTCTGTTTTGTGCAATGAATAATACAGTGGTACCTCGCAAGACGAATGCCTCGGAAGACGAAAAACTCGCAAGACGAAAGAGTTTTTCGTTTTTTGAGTTGCTTTGCAAGACGAATTTCCCTATGGGCTTGCTTCGCAAGACGAAAACGTCTTGCAAGTTTCTTTCCTTTTTCTTAAAACCGCTTGAAGAGGTGCAGTTGCGACTTGACCGTGCTTCGCAAGACGAAAAATTCGCAAGATGAAAAAACGAATTACTTTTGTCTTGCGAGGCACCACTGTATGTGTAAATGAATTTTCTAGGTGAACAGATTTGCTGGACCTTCCATTGTAAATTAAAATCCAGTTTGCAAGTTGTTTGCAGTCAGCATATTCTTGTCTGTTAGGCTTTATTATTGAAGTTCAGTGAATGCAGAATGTAATGGTAGGTCGACATGGCAAGAAAACAGATGAGAAAGTCTAATCTGGGAGAGGGAACAGCTGTGCAGCCACAAATCTGGCACTCTTAATTTTTCTTCTTCTTCTTCTACACAACACCTCCCAAGAGACAGCTACTCTAATACATCCTTAGCTTTTTCCAGGAGCCTGAATGAACATTCAATCCATTCTGTAGATATTACTGGACATTTCAGTATTGGAAATAATAAATTGCTACCCATTAGGAAAAGGGCTCTACTGTTTTGGGGGAGGATCAAAAATACTACTACTTCTGGCAAACCCAGAGGCTCACATGATTACGGAGATTTTAAACTTGCTTATAATTTAATTATTTTATTCATTTTTTGAGTGTTGTGCCACAAGTTCCATGCTGTGTTATGAGCTCCACAATTTCAAATGTGGTTTGCTGCAGAGCACAGGGAGCTACTGTCTAAGAAACACTAATCCGAAACACCAAACTGTTCCTTTAGATCCTGGCCTTTATATCCCAAGTTACATAAAATATGCAGTCATTACTCTTTAGTGGAATGCCTAGCTTCCTTCTAAACCTACTCATTATTTCCATCTCCATGTTTCTGGGAAATCTGTACTGAAAATGCTGTCTGCAATGGGGAAAAGGGAGAGCAGTCAACGGTATTGGTATGTAGCAAAAAGTACATTAAAATTACAATAAAAAATAAAGCAGTAGGGTAGCTTACAATATAAAAACACAAAAATACATTCCATAATAACAAACAAAAACAATACCCCCCACACACTGTTTAAAAGGCCATTGATAGTTTAATTAGCCAAATTAAACTTAAATTAAATTAAATTAAATTTGGGCACTTGCCTTAGTTAAGGGGAAGCAGCTCCACACAAACATGTACAAACAGAAAGAAAGTCACAATGAAACAGGTTTAAAAGTGTATAGTGGTACTTTTATGTAAAAAAACAGCAAAGCAGCTGCTGTACAAGTCATTATTACTTCTAGTATTTAGGGAGAGAGAAAAACCCAGGAGATTATGTAGAAACCAATACATAAACACGCACTACAGCAGCAAAGGAAAAAATAAGCTGCCAAAATCTCATTTTGCTGGAGCTTTTCTGCCCACCAAATGGTCACAATCCTTGTAACACTGCATTGTTTATCAGTGTATCTTACTTTTTGGTATAAGGCATACCTAAAAAAAAAAACCTGATAAAAAATCATGAAGAAGCGAAAAAGAAAAGAAATTAAGAGAGTGAGTTCTCGCACTCCCTCCCTGCCCGAACTACAACAATAATCCATACAAATACTTTATTCACTTTTCATTTACAGCAACAACCATAGTAAAAGTCATTGATGCTACACCATATCTCTTTAAAGACAATTGAAAGACCTTTTAATTTGCTGAATATGAATCATATGTATAAAAACCAAAAAGCTAAGAGTTCTAGATTGGAATATTAAAGCAGTGCACACAGTATCATATATGAAAATTGCCCTGAAGGGTTTGACTACACAACTGACAAAATAAAAAGCTGCATGACTTTAATATTAAAATACCCCTAATAATAGTTTACTGAATGGAAAGCAAAAAAATACTTTTTCAAATTAAAAACTGGAAAAGTAAAAATGGTAAAGAAATTTTGTACAACCAAAGAAATGTCATAATTCTAATATAATTGTGTCTGAATCCTAAACTGAAGCTGCAGCAAACTGCTGAGTATAGAAACCTTGATTTCTATTTTGGCCACACTTTGTTTGAGAAATCTGTGATGGGTTTTCCTTTCCCCTCTGATCTCTCCACCATTCAGGCTGTCAAAGCAATACCCTGCAACTCAGACCAGACTCTGATTTTCCCTCTGCTTGTGCCGCTATTTGAGGAAGGTAAACAAGGAGAAGAGAAGGCTCTTTTTCTTTCTTATTTTAGCTTCTCCAGCACAAATTATGGTTGGGGTTACCAGCTTGGTGACCTCCAGATATTATAGACTCCATGCAAGCTGTCGCTGAATCAGAGAAGCCCTGCCCTTTTCCCGAAACTAGTAACGTGCTACTCAGAGATATTGAGGCTATCTGGAAACAACTATCCGGTCTCAACACTTACAAGAATTTTCATACTGGTTCAGTTCACATGTCACAGTAAACCCATGAACATGCCTATCTGAGCTGTTTTGTTCCTCCCCACTAGCGCATAGAAGAAACGTACCACAATCTCTGGTTTGTCCCTATATCCTAAACAAGGATTGCTGTTTGTTTCCCTAAAACAACCTTAAGTTTAAACTAACACTACACCAGGAATCATGATTTGCTTCATTGTTTGTTTCTCCCCAGTACTAAGAGAGAGAAGTGCAATTGGATTCTGCATATTAAGCTTTGGTTTGTGGCTCAGTGTAATGTGCATACAAGCGGATGTCACTGCTAGCACATTTGCAAAGCTAAGCAGGGTCCGGTATGGTTTCAAACTGGATGGGGGACTGTGTGTTTTGATTCCTGCATTGAACGGGGTTGAACTAGATGACACTGGACATCCCTTCCAACTCTATGATTCTATGTGAAGTCTCAAATACCTGCAGTTTGTGTAATTTTCCTATCAAGGGCTGGATCTAGACACATCAAACAAAGCATTTCAGGAAAACGTATTGTAGACCTCATAATGGAAAACCATGTTGCCAAAAGACGGGTGCCACAGTGCCATCACAGTGTTATAACATATTTTAAAATGCCTATTCTTTACTAATGTAGCTGAGTCCAAGCCCTAGTTCTCAATGAGGTGTTAAACATGTGCCTGGCCTGTACAACTTCAGGCTGAAATGACCAAATACTCTGAACAAAAAAAATCTATAAAAAAAATAGATGTAAAAGGAGAAAGCTTCTAGGCCAGCCTTCCCACTGACATGTAATTTTATCTGCAGAGGGTTGTTGTTGTTTGCAAGAAGAAATATATCAACTAGAGCTCCCATTTGCAGTCTGCAGTACAGGCCCAGACACAGGTTTAGTATTTCAGTAAGAAGTAGGCCTAATATATTTATAGGATGCGCTTATTAATTCAGAAGTGCAGTATATCATAGCAAATTCTGCTTACCTTAGCAGCTTGTATATTAAATTAACAAGCTTATGCATCACATTGGCTCTAAAGGACAACTGCTTATTACACAAGATTGCCAGGCTGTTGATGCTGGCACTAATAAATCAGTAATCATGCTGACTAGGAAATAATTGAAAACTCATCCAGGCCATTTTACAGTTTCTTGTTTTTATTTAAAAAAAAACCCTTCCCTATGCCCCCACCCCTGTTAAAGGAAACAAAACAAATCCTGACTGTGTATACGCTATACCTTCAAAGCACCTTATTTCTCTCAAAGAATTTTGGGCACTGTTGTTTAACCCTCACAAAGTTACAATTCCCAGCAACTCTTAAAAAAACTACCGTGCCCAGAATTCTCTGAGGGAAATTCTTATTCAAATGTGCTTTAAAGGTATAGTGTGAATACAGCCAATGACAAATGCCTCCACAATGACAAATGCCTTATTTCATTTCCAAAGTATTGAACAGCAAAGGAAAATATAAAAGCTCAACACCAGTTTCTTAGCACTGTGCAAGGTAGGCTACACACCATTTTATTTTATAAATAACTATAAAAAATAAAGTATCTGCTGCAGCAGCAATCTTCTTTACTACCAAGATCCACAACGCAAATGAAACCAGGTTTTAATATTCAATATATATTCATATACATCACCAGGCACATTGAGTTGGGCCCAACATGGGAGGGAGCGTTCCACATGCATAATAATAATAATAATAATAATAATAATAATAATAATTTATTATTTATACCCCACCCATCTGGCTGGGTTTCCCCAGCCACTCTGGGCGGCTTCCAAAAGAATATTAAAATACTGTGATACATCAAACATTAAAAGCTTCCCTAAACAGGGCTGCCTTCAGATGTCTTCTAAAAGTCTGGTAGTTGTTGTTCTCTTTGACATCTGATGGGAGGGCGTTCCACAGGGAGGGCGCCACTACCGAGAAGGCCCTCTGCCTGGTTCCCTGTAACTTGGCTTCTCACAGGGAGGGAACCGCCAGAAGGCCCTCGGTGCTGGACCTCAGTGTCCGGGTAGAACGATGGGGGTGGAGACGCTCCTTCAGGTATACTGGACCGAGGCCGTTTAGGGCTTTAAAGGTCAGCACCAACACTTTGAATTGTGCATGACAGCCAATCCTGCCGGGACACACAGGCATTCCTTTGAGGATTGCCAGAGCGCCTTCCCAGCGGGGAGGGTGAATATCCTACAAGATGACCCTATTCCTATAATTTTAGGTGGTTCTCTAAACCTCCCTCTAAAAGTGTACCTCTATTTGAACCCACTTATGTACTCTTGAACTGATTTTGTATGGGGACACTAAACATGCATTTCATTAATAGTTAATAATTGTTCTATATGTCTATTAAATATTAACAAGAGTAAAAATAACGAGATTGTAAACTCATCACTGTACAATTAAGGCTGTAATCCTATTTCCACTTCCCTGGACATAAGCCTCATTGAATGCAGGGGGTCTTACTTCTGAGTGCACATATATAGGATTGCAATCTTAGCTACATTCGTTTCCATAGGGCAGAGAAATTTGATCTCTGCATATTAAAAAAGTTTTAAAAGATTTATATTTTTAATTGTAATTTATATGAAGACTTTAATTCATATTTAATTAGGAATATCTAAATATATTATATTAAATATTATCATTTAATAATGCCATATAATTATGCAGTAAGAATCACATACTTCTTCAGTTTCCTTGCCATCAACAGCATAAAGCAGCACATTTTCACTGGCAAACGCATATTGCACAAGTTGTTGTGCGAATGGATAAATGCTGCATGCTGTTTCTTTCACTGAAGATGACCCAACTGTTGTTTGCTTAAAACAGTTAAGAAAATTTCATGACTGCATCTGCTATATGATGAGTAAAGCATGACACTGATTAAGTTGCCTCTTCTTAAGAAATGTAGCACATTTGACAGAAAAGGCAAAAAATGACATTAGCAAACGTTCTAAAGATAGAACAACTTCTGCAGTTTTTCATCTTACACTAACCCTTTGTCAGATATTATCAACTAGGTCACTCTTAGTCCCAACTGAAACACCAGAAGATCAATCTGTAGACCTCTAGACTCATTTACTAGAACAGCAAATGTTTCACCCTTAGAAACAGGATATAAGTGATTGCTTACTTTTGCTTCAAAGGCTATGTTTAAGAGGATTTCCCCAAATCCCAGTTTCTAAATTGAGAAGAAATATAAAGTTTAAAAGAATTTTATTTGCAATCACTCTTGTTTATATTATGTTTTCACAACTATGCAAATTTCATATGAATGTGTAGTTAGCTGATGCTATGATGTTATAACATACGAAAATTAGCACAAGAAACATAAGAAAATTAGTTTCCTTTTTTTGGCAGTTTTTACCAGATTTCAACTGCATCTCTGTTGTTTATCTCAACACCAGATATTCTATCTATCTTGTATCCACATGCAAAAGAAAAGTAACAGATAAACTGAGTGCCTTTAAACTCCTTACTCAATCTAGGCAATTCAGATATCAAATTTTATCAGGTACTTCTGACAGAGGAACCAGATAAATATCTGTATCCGCACTACAGATGTAATCTTCACTGAAACATAAATCTCACCTGTGGTAAGGTCCAGGTTCTAAATATGAGCCCTGCAGCTTCCAGAACTGATGACACCATAAAAACCGTCAGCAATTTGAACATTGCATTTTTAGTGCAGTTCCAGAAATAAAAAATGTGTGATCTGGGGTAAATGTGGAACCTAACAAAGTATTATTTCAGAACTTTTAGATTTAGAAGTTATGCTTTCCATAGACACTGCAATCTTTTCTCCTTAGTTTCCAGCTGCATAAAAAATCAGTCAACTTTCTTCAAATGCCCTCAGAAGCTTATTTTTCTTCTTTTTTTTTAAAAAAAGGATGTTCTATCTGCATGAGCTTTGGGAAAAGAGGCGGATTTTCAAAGTACTTGTTCAAATGTTAGGTGACTGTGAACGCAGAGTTTAAAATGGGGGGGTGATATGTTGTCCTCTTCAAAAGAAAAAAAAAATACTGTATAATCCTTATTTTATGAGTTCCCAGAAGTAAACTTAAAAAAAAAAAAAGATCATTTGGATTTATAAATTATTCTCTACTGCACTGTGTCATGTTTGCTTTGGTTGATAGATCCAGCTGAGAGAAGATGCCATAAAAGATTTACCTAGTAGTACAATGTATCTAGCACTCTGTCTCATAAAACAGCTTTTATTTCACGTTTCAGAAGAGCAAAGGGAGCCCAGGTAAGTTTATTTCTAGCTTCAGGCAATCAGTGATTGATTTATAAACTGAAGTGTGAAGATTCCTATAACAAAATATTGGATTCACAATATAACCCTCTAGGTGCTACTAAGCATCTGTTGGGGGTTTTGGGGTTGTTGTTGTTTTTTTTAAAAAAAATGTATTTCTACAAGTTGTCAAGTCCTTTCTTTGCCCACACATGCCCAGTAAAACAGGGGAAGTCTGTGAAATTATCCAGTAGCATGAATAAGCATGTTTCCATTCTATAAACAATTACTGTTCGTTTTATTGCTCTGTGGAATTTTATCCCAATATTTGGTGTTCAGTTTTACTGTTCGTCACTGCTTTGATATTGTCTTTATGAATAAGGAGTGTACAAATTTGTACAAATAAATAAGTAAAAAAATCAATTTCCATGGAGTTTAACTCTTGCTCCAATCAATTGATGGTTATATTTAATTTTGTCTTCCAAAAAAATATTTATGACTACCATCTCCTGGGTCCCCTTCTCTCTGTCTTCCTAAATACAGTACACATTCTGTCTCTTTGGGGCATGTTTCCATTCAATGTTTTCCCTGCCTGCTTTGCCCTTCAGGGCTTAGCCTTTGGATTCGATACATCTCTTCTTCTGTTCTTTTAGAGAGAATCTCTATGCCTGACTTCTCTCATTCTGCAACTTAACATGAAATATTGTATCCCAAGCCCACTTTCTACATTGTATAGCTTCTACGTAAACTGTTTATAAATATTTTTTTATTATGTTAAGGTGATACAATATTGGCTACTACGTGTATTGCCAACATCTTAAAGATGATGGTACAGCATATACTCTCCTTCCCACACTTATTCTATTCTCTTGAGGTACAGCATCACCCCATCCCTGAATTCAAGCAAGCTATTCACCCCCTCACAAATCCAAGCAGCTCCCAAACCCTGTGTAGTCTTTCCTTCTCACAATGTCCACTATACAACCATCCCTCCATATGTGACTGTTAAAGCACCGAATGCAATTCCCATCTTGATTGCCTTCCATACTACATGGACATTGAGGTCCAGCGCTGAGGGCCTTCTGGCGGTTCCCTCACTGTGAGAAGGGAGGTTACAGGGAACCAGGCAGAGGGCCTTCTTGGTAATGGCGCCCGCCCTGTGGAACGCCCTCCCATCAGATGCTAAGGAGATAAACAACCACTCTACTTTTAAAAGACATCTGAAGGCAGCCCTGTTTAGGGAAGTTTTTAATATTTGATTGGGAGCCTCCCAGAGTGGCCGGGGAAACCCAGCCAGATGGGCAGGGTATAAATATTATTATTATTATTATTATTATTATTATTAGTTACATCTTCCCTCTCTAAGCTGTTCAGAATGCCTCTCCAAACGTAACTGTCTTTTCTGCCATTATGATAGCACAGCATAGTCAATATGGTGTGCATACATTGCTGAACTACTACTCCCACAAACCCTAACCATGAGCCATGCAGATGAGGACTTGTAGCTGTCTCTTCTCTATCTGGCCGGTTGCACTGGTTTCTTATTCTGTTCTGTGTCAAGTTCAAGGTTCTAGTCATTAACATAAATGAAAATCTCCCATCTTCTTGATTATGTTGCTCCATCCTCGACTCACTGGTGCAACTGAACGGAGCAGAATTGAACTCCCTATACATTTTAATGCTGCATTTTGCAAGATTTGGGTGCATATGCAGCCAATCCAGCCACACCTCCACCTGCTCCACACCTGTCAATATGGGGAAGCTGAGTGTGGTTTGGGGTAAATGGGCTCACGGGCCAAATGGGAAGACCACCCTTGATATATTGTATCCCTATTTCTCAGTAGTTCTATACAGATGTTTCCATTTATGTGTTGACACTACATGTGGAGAAAAGAGCAGGGCCACTCTTACAAGCCACACAGCCCAACATATGCTTGCACGAAGCATGATATTTGCAAAAGGCAAGTCTATGTCAAAGGCAGGGTGCACAATGTCAGAGCACCGCTAGCAACCACAGTATTGCTCTCTCCTCTATGCAAAGCTCAGTATATGAAGGAAAACTTCTACAGAGGGGCAGTGTTGGTCCCTTATCAATGAGGCTTAGTCCAGCCCCACAAAACTCTGCCCCCCCCCCAGTATGGTTCTGATCCCAATACTATCCCATTATGCACCCAAGCATCCCCAAGACAAATGAGTGCAAGCAGCCCAGAAGCAAAAAGAAAATCTAGAAAAGGCCCTGTTCCTGTGCGCATTGGGAGATTCAGGAATCCATTTCCTGTGTTTGTCTCGAATGGGGACAAGAAAAAGTGATGTTGTCCCTTCAGCCCTTGGTCAACTGCCCTTGTTAAAAATTAGTTGGCAACCAGGGTACTAACCTCTCCATCAGTGTTGTTTGTCCCTTCCCTCCGGATTGACATTTTGTTTTGTGCCGTGGCTACAGTGGGTACCATAATTGTTGTACTAACAGATGTGTAGTTGCAGTAGTAGTATAAATAGTAGGTGACTTTAGGCTGGAACTGCTTGCTTACGTCTATTTCATATTTAACAAACAACTCTTTTAGTTCAGCACACAAAAGCATTACAACTACACATTATGTGCCTCTGATGCATTTGCTAGTTGCTTACTAAAGAATAAAGGATAGGGACTTGATAATCAAACATTATCTGGATCTTCTTCTTCTTCTTCTTCTTCTTCTTCTTCTTCTTCTTCTTCTTCTTCTTCTTCTTCTTCTCTCTCTCTCTCTCTCTCTTTTTTGAACAGCAGTACATTTGGGGCTTTTCTTCCCAATCTTCAAATGCCATCTGCTGTTCCATGACTTTCGTAAGAACACATAATAATTCCTTTAAATCCTTAAAGATTGGCTACTATCAAGATCAGTTGAGTGGTTTATATGCAGTTTTCCCAAGTCTCTTTAATATCCTGTTTATATATGTAAGTAAGATTTTTGTTGTTTCTCAGTTGCCCTCTTAAAATCCACTCTTTTCACTATAAGAACTTAGGGAACTAAAAAACATACACAGTGGCTACATTATGCCAAACTATTCTATATATTGCCTATGTTATTTAATTATTTAGTATATTTATGTAGCACTTTTCAACATACATATGTCAACATGCCTGCTGCACAGAATGCCATTAGACATCATTTATGGTGGAAATGTAAATGGGCAAAGGAATTCTGGGAAATAGTGTGCAATGAGTTAAAGAAAATCTTTAAATTTACTTTCCCCAAGAAACCAAAGAAAGTTACCAAAGAAAGCCCACAACCTATTCTTATATGCAACAGCAGCAGCATGAATAGTATATGCAAGATACTGGAAATAAAAAGATACCCCAGGGAAAGAACAATGGCTGTATAAACTAATTGAATATGCAGAGCTTGCCAGCATGACATCTAAAATAAGAAATCAATATGATAAACAGACGAGGAGTGAATGGGAGTACTTAGGGCAATATTTACCAAAAAAATGACCTCAAATACAAATTCCAGGTAGGGGGTACTTTGTGACCAACAGTTGACAATTTTAAAGATACGAGAGTGTGGAAAACAAGGTGAAGGAATTAATGTATATGCAGCTAAGTAAGATGTAAAAAGAACTGTCATGGAGTGCTGGGTGGGAAGTCAAACAGAACTACTGTATAAGAATGGGGGAAAGGTGCAAATGTAAAACTGGAAAACCTAAAAATAAAAAATAATGCCATTAGACAGACCTCAAGGCATTCAAGTCTACTATATTAACATTTATTATTATGAATCCAGACACAGAATTCATTTTAAACATTCATGCCCAGTAGTCCTGTTCATAATCCTAAAGCAGAACTACGAGGCATACCCTCAGCTAATTAAATGCTTTCACCTGTGTTGGCAAACATTGCCTACAATTCTCTTCAAGGAACAATGCACCATAAAATCCATTCCGTCAAAATAATGCAGTGTTTAAAAACAAATAGAAGAAAAAAGAGGAGAACCAAAAGGGTGACACCAGAACTGTGTCAGTGCCAAAACCAGGTCTGAAGCCAGACTTAAATAGCTTCACCCAAGAACACTCACAACCCTCTCAAGTGTGTTCCCCATCTGAAGTTCACTGGCAAACCAGGGGTATCAGAGAGGTCTCTTAGGAGCAATCCTGTTGGGAGGCCCTTTCCAGTGTGCCATTCAATAATGAAACTAAAGACGGGATCCTCTGACATGCCAACCAGGAAATTCCTCAAAACGTTCAGGAGGGTCTTTGAGAGCCCATCAGTCTCTGGAGATGAACCATTCTAATTGTTTCCCTACCTCTGTGCAGGGGGTGGCTGTCACTGTCAGATCAAACCTCACCAGGACATGGTCAGTTCACGACATAAGACCTCTAATATGGAGCCAAGACCAGCCCCCCCAAAAACCCTAACTTAAGGAAGTGACCTGTGAAGCGTGTTGGACCAATAATGTACTGGAATAGTCCCCTAGTTATCATCCTGAACTTCCAAGCTGGGCCTAGCCGCCCGCCTTCAAACCAGGTCCGGGGACAGCGGGAAGACACGCTGCGCCTCCCAGCTGTCCCCGGAGCTTGCGGGGCAGGCAGCGGGGAGAAGAGCTCTTCTCCCTGCCACCCACCTTCAGACCAGCTCCGGAGACAGCGGGAAGATGCGCTGCGCCTCCCCGCTGTCCCCGGAGCTTGCGGGGCTGGCGGCGGGGAGAAGCACGCGTTTCCCCGCCGTCAGCCTCCAAACCACATTGGGAGACAGCGGGATGGCGGCGTTCCGCCTCCCCGCTGTCCCCCGACCTTGTGGGGCTGGCGCTGGGGCTCTCCTGAAGCCTGGAGAGCGAGAGGCGTCGGTGCGCACCGACGCCTCTCGCTCTCCAGGCTTCAGTGAAAGCCTGCATTCACCCCATAGGACGCACACACATTTCCCCTTCATTTTTGGAGGGGAAAAAGTGCATCCTATAGGGTGAAAAATACGGTATAAGACAAGCCCCAATTTTAAACCTTTTATTTAAAAAAAACAAAAACAACCTAGTCTTAAACATAGATAAAAGTGGTAATTGTATCCTTTTTGGCTGACTGTAGGGCACATACAAATGCATAACCTACAAATGAAGAGACTTTGTAAGAAAACCTCCGTTTCCTGCTAGTTCTACCCCAGACCGCTACTATAACTAACCAGGTATCAATGTGAAATGCAAAGAACTGTTACAAGTTAGTGCCTCGTAGTCAGATGGTCTTTTCAGTTTAGTACTGGCAAATGCTCAGTGAAGTATCTCCCAGTTTATTAATTCATCACAGTCCTAGGCACTCTGTAGGAGACAGCATGTTCTTGAAAAAAATCTTAAGCCAAAATCTAATCCCCATTCTACAGCAGACAAGTCACATACGTTGAACATTTCTTCACATGGATTCAGATTTCTTTCATATCTGATGATTGGTTGACATTTTCTCCATAACTTGGAACATAAAAGTACTACATATGCCACTCATATGAATCTGCCTTAAAATACGCATTTCTTGTCTTCCATATTTTATGTACCACTGTCATAGGGACAGCTGTTCGTTTCCCCCAAGGCAAGCCTATAAGGAAGCCAACAATTGGCAGGATTTTTATAATTTTGCCCCATCCAACGCTGCAGAACTTATACACACGCTCAGTGCTTTTTTTCCTGGGAGGACGTTAGGGGACGCATACCCCTAAACATTTTGTGAATTAAACTTTGGCTTCATTGAGGGGCAGTATTTCAATATGAGTAGGAAAAGGAGAGTACCCCTAAACATTTTTAAGGGGGGGGGGAAGCACTGCACAGGCAAATGTGAAGACTACTAAAGTAACTGCAATAAATATTGCCCAGTCAATATGAAATATTAATCAGTGGAAATGTACATGTCAATGGCTTGAATAAACCTATAATGCTACCTTGTCATAAAGCAGTCTACCTGATTTAGCATCCAAGTTAGATACTGCATATTCATGAAGCAACAGAAAGAATCTTTCATGCCTTGTGGTTTTTATGCCAGTAAAGAAACTCTGAGGTGGGGGAGATACATGACTACAGTTCTCCTAGTTCAGAAATGTCTATCTGCAGGAAGAAGCCAACAATCCTAAAGAGAGATGGGACTCCCTTACCTCCGCATACAATGTTTAGATCAAGGAAACATCTTCAAAAACTGTGTTTATGTAAAGATTCAATAAACCACCATGAAAATGGTTGGCATGGATGACACCCCTGGTTTACTTTCTCAAGAGTCCCATTAAGGTCAAGACTGTCCCTTCTTCATACTTTAATTATAAATATTAGGCAGCCAGTCTGCCTTTTACAGCGCCAACAACCACTGCTGATTCAGACACTGTGCCCTAATTGTTCATCAGCTTGTCTGTGCAATTGGCAGGCACTCTCACCTCTGCTGAAAGTGAGAGGCAGAATAAATTTACTGGCTCCCTTGCAACCATCCATATACTGTCCAAATTTTTCAATGCGGGATTGGTTTTCCATGGAACTGGGTCATCTGCAGAGTATAAAGCCAGAGCACTAAGAGGAGCAGTCTGCATCCTATCTATGTGTTTAACTTATAGCCAGTCTTTCCTCCTGCATACATTGAAGCAGGGTAAGCAACATACATCCTGGACTATGACATACTGAAACACACCTTAGCAGTAAACATGCACACTGCACAATTTCTTGATGATGCTTGGATCCCACAGCAACTTGAGATTATGAGAGGTGAGGTAAGGTAACCAATGACTCAAGACTATCCTTCTGCTATAACTTTAGCCAAGGTCAAAGTGGAGGTCCCTTTTAATAGTCTTCATCCACCAAGGAGTCTGGACCTCAATCACTCCTTCTTTCTTTGCACAAGGGCTTGTTGTTGTTTAGTTGTGTCCGACTCTTCGTGACCCCATGGACCAGAGCACGCCAGGCACTCCTGTCTTCCACTGCCTCCCGCAATTTGGTCAAACTCATGCTGGTAGCTTCGAGAACACTGTCCAACCATTTCGTCTTCTGTCGTCCCCTTCTCCTTGTGCCAACATCAGGGTCTTTTCCAGGGAGTCTTCTCTTCTCATGAGGTGGCCAAAGTATTGGAGCCTCAGCTTCAGGATCTGTCCTTCCAGTGAGCACTCAGAGCTGATTTCCTTCCTAATGGATAGGTTTGACCTTCTTGCAGTCCATGGGACTCTCAAGTCTCCTCCAGCACCATAATTCAAAAGCATAAATTCTTTGGCGATCAGCCTTCTTTATGGTCCTGCTCTCACTTCCATTCATCACTACTGGGAAAACCATAGCTTTAACTATACGGACCTTTGTCGGCAAGGTGATGTCTCTGCTTTTTAAGATGCTGTCTAGGGCTAGGAAGGTCAATTTGTTGATATATTCATGGGTTATATAGTTGTATCTATAGGATGCATAAGGTGTGTTTAGACCCACAAGGGTGTGGGAATTTTTTAAGGCCTTGAACAATAACCTCATCCATACAAAGGAAGTAAAATTCAGGAAACAAATGGAAAAAGTACTATAACATGAACTGATGTTTTGAGTAGTGTCCTTTGCTTCTTTGGAATCATGACAACAGAACATCAATGCTATTGGGAAGAAAACAGGTTGGTTCTTACAAATGAAGGTTCTTAACCTGGAGCTCCATTTAGTTTAAATCTCATCTGTCCTCTTAGATCGGTGAGCAACATGCATTATTTTAATTTGTACAGTAACAAAGTATTTTCTGTTCTGTATGCTGCATTTAAAGCATGCAACAATGGTGTATTTATGTTCTCATTAAAGGGTAGAAAATATTTCACCTACTTTGAACTGATTGCTCAAACAACTAAGCTTTTAAAAAAAATCATGCTAAAAAGTACTCACAACTATGATTCAGCTTTCTTGTTTTTGATGGATATTTGGTTTGGTGGGATATTTAAGATTATTAAATACATATTAAGGTCAGAGGAGTAAATTATGGCATCATGGCACAAAGTCATGCCCAGTGCCTAAAATTGTTTTAAGAGTGTTTCAGTTTTTTCTATAAAAAACCCTGACTGTGGCAACCACATCGTTTATGTCAAAAGTGTCTGCCTTGCCAAGAGAGAGGGAGAGGTCTGCCAGTGCTCATGAATAAGGCTTTAATATCCACCAGAAAGCTCACAACTTCTGAGAAACATACTTATTGCCACATAAAGGCATTTATTCACTACAAAAATCCATGTCTATGGAAATGTTTACTAGTTTTTAGAAGTAGTTTTCTAGCCATAATATAATCAGAGCCAGAAAGAGACAGAATCCAGTGATGTGATACATTGCTATTTTCATCTAATTGATTGCATCAGCAATATAATGTCTTTTTGGCTACAAAATAATATTCAGTGGATGCTTGGGTTGCGAACGTGATCCATGTGGGAGGCACGTTCGCAACCTGCAGCGCCACGTCTGCGCACTCGCAGGTTGCAATTTGGTACTTCTGTGCATGAGCAAAGCGTGGTTCTGTACATGCGCAGATGCCGAAACCCGGAAGTAACCTTTTCCAGTACTTCCGGGTTCGGCAATGTGCGCAACCCAAAAACACACAACCTGAAGCATCTGTAACCCAAGATATGACTATATATACACTTTCACTACAAAAACCAGCACCTTTGTTTCCCCATTTTCTATCATGGAATATTCAACTTTAAGCCCACTTCTTTGACTGAATACACTGACCATAAGCTAAGCTTACTGTGCCTGAAAGAGGGAAGCACATAAAGATGTGGCTTCAGCACCCGACCCCAAATTCTAAGTCCTATGTCCCTTGCCACATCACCACACTGACCCCTCTCTTCAGCTGACAAGTTTCAGGGGTGGGAGTTCTAGTTGATGCAGATGAGAAAGCCTCCTTCCCTCTGATCTATTCCTAAAGCTACAAAAATAGGTCCAAAGTGAAGTTGAGTTCAGGGCTACAGAAATATTTCCTTTTATCCATCGAGAATCTTCCACTATTCCACATTGCTGAGTGTTGGGAAAGAGGTAAAGTAAGTTCTATCTATCCACTTCTCATACTGCTATGGATTTCTGTCAGCTACCAGCAGACAAGGCCAATAATAATAATAATAATAATAATAATTACCTGGGTATCCATTTGGGAGGTAAGGAAAAGGTTTTTGCCTTTTTCATAGGAAACAGTGATCTGAGGATCTTTCATCCAGTCCCTTTCCAGTAGACTGTGGTTATAGTAACTATAGTAACTATCACCATAACCATCTTCAAGCACTTTGAATTGTCGTAACACTTGGTTGCCCAACAGTAACCACAGTCATGGGGCATGGAGAGTCAGTTCCCCACACATGCCACCAAAAGAGGCCCCCTTAAAGACACCTTGCTGGCAGGATCCTGGTCTGGTTCACTTCTAGTCAAAAGAAGTGGCACTGTGGGTTAAACCACTGTGCCACTTGGGCTTACCGATCAAAAGGTCGGCGGTTCAAATCCCCATGATGGGGTGAGCTCCCATTGTTTGGTCCCAGCTCCTGCCAACCTAGCAGTTCGAAAGAACACAGTGCAGGTAAATAAATAGGTAGCACTCCAGCAGGAAGGTAAACGGCGTTTCTGTGCACTGCTCTGGTTTCGCCAGAAGCAGCTTAGTCATGCTGGCCACATGACCCGGAAAAACGGTCTGCGGAAGCGGACAAACTCAGCCTTTAAAGCGAGATGAGTGCTGCAATCCCAGAGTTGTTCATGACTGGATTTAATTGTCAGGGGTCCCTTCACCTTTATCATCCCAATATCCTTATTCCTTCACCTTCCATACCCCCATAAAGAATGAATAAGTGAAATATGGATATATTTCAATAATGTGATCGAGGATAGTAACTGTTACAAAAACCATTCAATTTTTATCCAACAACAAAATTCCATGGCCAACCTGGATCCCAATGTAATATCTTGAAGCAAATAGTACCAACTTCTAATTTACATATCTTTAGGCACCAGGCGAAAACATTTGTCTTCCACCACCATTGCCACACACATCAGATTTGAACATGAGCACATGGCTTATTAGGTACATAGATGGCGCCTGCCATTTTATGCAGTTTCTAATCCACATGCTAAAAGGAAATCAATTCAATGAATTCTCATTAGTATATTCTGAATTATGCACTCCCAATTTCCTCTTCTGCAATTTCAGCAAAATCACTTCTATATTTACGCAGAGTAAATATATTTCAGCATGATGTTCCTTGGTTGTATTATGAAAGCAAATGTGCCAATGACTAGGCAAATCTGTGCACCAGATTATATATAAATAAGATCAGATACCATTCAAATTAGAGGTTCTTGTTGGTCACACATGTTTTTTCACATCAGCAGCAGAGCAGCCATAGTGGTATTTTTAAAACCAATCACACTTGGAAAATCTACAGCTGCAAATTATTTAAAATACAAAACCACCTGCGGACAAAAGGAATGTGATGTGATTGAATTATTATTTTTTACCCACGTTTTAAGCCTTTTGAGCAAGTTCACGGAGATTTTAAAACATGGAATATCTCATTATATGTTACATAATTTTATCATTTATAGTAATTCAGTTATTAAAATTAATCACTTTCATCAATAACACACACCAAAAAGGCACTCTGAAGATATGCTGTAAATGTACATACAAAGATACCATGATCCAGCCAACTTCACATTCATCTACCAATATTTTGTAGCTCCCCAGTGATGTTGCCAGTCCCCTTTATTTCTCCTAGGAATGCCTTGGAGAGCTGATCAGCTTCTAAAAACAATGGGTGACACTAAACCAATAAGGTGATCCTACAATGATGGTCTGGAGTGGAAATTTTGCCATTTAATTTATCTTGTACATCCTTTTTTTTTCTGTAGTGATCACGCATAGCTGAGTAAGATTGTCTTCCATGAACATGGTCTTAACAGTGAGTCCGTAAGTGACTGTGCAGGCCACTTTTGGATCTGCACAACCTTCCACAGAGGGGACATAGGTTTCTGGGCAGGAGTTGTATCACAGACAAGAGGAGAGAAAACAATTCACTCTCTATTGGATAAAGCGTGATTCGACCATTTTAAAATCACACTTGCTGGATTCAGGCAAAAAGTTATTTGAGTTGTCTGACAAAGAATCATAGCAAGTGTAGCAAAGTGCTCAGAGTGTTCGTTTAGGACCAGGAATCTCAGGTGCAAATCCTCACAACCATGAAAGCTCACTGGGTGTCTATGGGCTGATTACAATCTCTAATCTTCCTCCCAGTACAGTGGTACCTCGGGTTAAGAACTTAATTCGTTCTGGAGGTCTGTTCTTAACCTGAAACTGTTCTTAACCTGAAGCACCACCCCTAGCTAATGGGGCCTCCCGCTACCGTCACGCTGCCGGAGCACGATTTGTGTTCTCATCCTGAAGCAAAGTTCTTAACCTGAGGTACTATTTCTGGGTTAGCGGAGTCTGTAACCTGAAGCGTATGTAACCTGAGGTACCACTGTATTGTTATGAAGATAAAAGGGGGAGGGACAATGTAAACTGCTCTGAGTTTCTTGGAGAAAGGGTAGAATTTAAATAAGTAATCATAACTGTGGACCGATAGAGAGGGAGGGAGGGAGAGAGATCTAACCCTTGGCTCCATAGTTTAGAACCACTACTGCAAAAATTAAAAAATAAAAATGGGAGGGGAGGGAGCTAAGACTTTCCAGAGAATATCTTACTTTCTCCTTCCATACTTCCAAGAAATTCTCTTTCCAATGCTTTCCAAAGCTAGAAGCATTCCTCCTCTGTATTCCTCTCCAATGTGGCAGATCACTATTATAAACTTGGCTAATTAAAAAAGGAAACAGTTGCAAAACAATTATGGCTTTAATATACATCTTGGAAAATAGATGACAAATTGACAAGAACAGCAGCACATTGTTATTTTTTTAAAAAGTCCCAACTCCTAAACCTATATAGATTTCCAAAAAGGTTCAAAAGGGTGATGAGACCATTATGGGATTAAAACCATGCTTAGATTTGTAATCCCATAATCACTTTTTGGAAATGTGCTTTACTAATCCTGCTTCTTTTCTTTATGCACATCAATGCATCTTGGTGCATATATTAGTTATGTAGAGTGCATATTAAAACTAAGAAAAACATTGCTATAATAACATTACAGAAACAGGAAACATTGCTTTCTGAAGCTGAAATAATGGTATTGTTGCAAGTGTGAAAATGATTGCTTGCAAAGTAATCTATTGGGCTTTCTAACCACGCAATCTTTTTCACAATGACAAACACTGCAAGTTGAAAGACAGAAAAGGACTGCAATCCCGTACACAGGTAGTATGATTTTAATGGGTTTTATATCTTCACAAAACTACGCGTTGGATTGCAGCCATCGTTTTAGGACTCACAATCCACGGTTCCCCTGGAAACCTCACGAGAGCCATTTAGTAATTTTCAGTCCTATTCTAGCAGTCTGTTGCAAACTGCATCAAACTATATGAGATAAATAGCACCAGGCTTCCCACCCTTGCTTATTCTTAAGTAAAACTGACCCAAATCTATTTGGTTACTAGGTCTAAGGCTACCCTTCTGCCTGATACAGAAGCTCCAACTGGTGAAAAAAGCTGCAGCTAGCAGCTACACTGTTGATGCGGACAGACTGTTCCCAGCACATAACTCCAGGGCTGATCATCTTGCACTGGCTGGCCATACATTTTGCAACCAGGTTTGAGGTTCTTCATAGAATCATAGTTGGAATTGCAGGAAGATGCAGTTGTCCCATGCAGTAATAGAGCCTGCAACCTTGGCATTATCAGCGCCATGCTTTAACCAACTGAGCTATCCAGGTCTTGTAATAATTCACAAGGTCATTAACAAGTTGGGTCCAGGAGACCTCAAGGACCACCTGTACCCTTATATCCCTGCCTGATCACTCAGGTCTTCAGGGGAGTCAGTGGTGGTGGCCCACCCCCATGGCTCAGATTCAGAGCCTGTATCCACCAGGAGCTTTGCATTCAGTATCATGGGCTCACTTTTATGGAACTCCACTTCAGCTGAGGTCCACTCTCTGTTGAAATTCTGGCACCTACTAAATACTTAAAAAAAAAAAATCCAGCAGCCAATTTAACTGAATTCTAGTTTTATAATTTTAACTGATTTTTATTGGTTTTGTATTGAGCTTCTTGTACACTATACTGTAATTAAGTGGTATATAAATTGTCAAAATAAATGAATTTTACAGATCCCCTCCCCCTAAAAAATCAAATTGGGCCTCTTTTTTATATAATATAAGACCATGAAAATGACCAGGATGTGCAATGCTAACAGTGGTCCAACAAAATGTGCTTCTAGAATAACATTCATAATACAATGATGTCTTACCTAAAAGATGTATCTATTCTAAAATATGAAAGAGCTTTCCTGAGCAAGGGAAAATACAGAAGTGCTTTCTTGAGAGAACAATTTAATGTGCTGTCTTCAGCAGTACTTGAGGGTTGTTTTAAGAGCATGTTATTCCAAAATTGTATGAAGAGATGGCAATAATGAAACATTCAATTATATATTGCTATTGTGCTGTTTTTTACAGAAATTTTGATATAGAGTGCCACCTTTTCACGATTATCCCAACTAGGGCATTCAGCTGATTAGGTGAATGTTCTCCCTGCAGAGACCAAGGTAAGCTAGTGACAGTAAAGACTGTTGTTAAAATAAGGGTTGCTCTGAACTTTAATTTGTATAAGAATTTAATTTGGACATTTGATATGCTTATTTGTATGTTTCTACTTAGTACACATTTTGCAATTGTGAGAGATATATATTTATCTGCACTGGCAAGATCTAGGAATATAACACTATTTTCAGTTACCAGTGGTCCTCTTGACTAATTTACAGAAGCAATAAACTAAGCGATGTTCCTCTTAGAATCAAATTAAAATAGCTTTGCACAATGTTGCAGTAAGATATAACACATTTTTCATCCATATTTTTCTGCCACACTTAACATTTATTTCTGCCAGTGTTTCACTTAATATTCATGCAAGAAAACACCATGTACTACTGTCAATAGTTCTATTTATAACTACAGATACTTGAGGGTTTTTTTATTTTAAAAAATCTTATTTTCCCCATGCCCCATAGGCCTATACTATACTGTGTGTGTTTTGGCAAAAGTAAACAAATCAAGAGACCAGCATTTGCTGGAACCTAGAAATAAGTAAAGATAAAGAGACAAAACTGATATTATGTGCTGCTTTAAAACAGGGACATTGAGTTTATAAAGTGCACATTGTCAAAATATTTCTTAATTCTGACACCTCCCAAATTATAACTGCCAAATGTGAACATTTTAGCACCTTTGCGCAGGTCAACGTATTAATAAACAGTACACATCAAGTTCTCACAGCCGCCAACCAAATGCCTGTGGGGAACCCTCAAGAACACTTAGGGGTTAGATCCTAGCACAAGAACATTTTCTCCTCCTGTGTTCTCCAGCCACTGGTATATGGAAGCATGACTGTAGAGGCAGAGCATAACCATCACGGCTTCCAGCCTTTGGAAGCCCTCTCCTCCATTCTCTAATCGCCTTCTACAGCCATCTAAACTGATGGCCATCACCTTCTCCTCTGAGAGTGAGCCCCATAATTTAACTATGTGCTTTGTGGGGGGAAAGTACCTTCTTTTATCTGTCCTGAATCTTCTGACGTTCAGCTTCATTGAATGTCTACAAGTTCTTTTGTTGTTAAGGGAGAAAAACCTTTCTCTAACTACTTTCTCCATGCCATACATAATTTTATAAATTTATATCATGTCACATCTTACTCGCCTTTTCTCTGAACGAAAAAATCCCAAAATGTCCACAAAATGGAAGATGGCAGGATCCCCAAGGATGTCCTGGCAATCAATCATTACTGCGGTCAAAGACCAGACAGCAAAGTTAACAACAGCAACATATGCCAAATCCGCATGAAGAAGTTGATGTAATTAAAAATTCCCTATACAGTGGTACCTCAGACTACGAACAGCACTGTTAACAAACTATTTGGTGAACAAGCTCCGCAAAACCAGAAGCCAAATGGAAGCCGAACTGTGGAAGGGCACCGGCGGCAGGAGGCCTTCAGCTAAAATCTGTATTCTGGAGATTAAAATCAGTACAGTGGTGCCCCGCAAGACGAATGCCTCGCAAGACGGAAAACTCGCTAGACGAAAGAGTTTTCCGTTTTGGAGGTGCTTCGCAAAACGAATCTCCTATGGGCTTGCTTCGCAAGACGACAATGTCTTGCGAGTTCCTGCTGGTTTTTCCCCCCCTCCCCCCCTTCTTCTAAGCCGCTAAGCCGCTTATCAGCTGATCCGATCAGCAGATAAGCCGCTAAAAGCAGCTAAAAGCCACTAATAGTGCTAAGCCGCTTATCAGCTGATCCGATCAGCAGATAAGCCGCTAAAAGCCGCTAATAGCGCTACGCCGCTAATCCTTCAATGGGCTTGCTTCGCAAGACGAAAAAAAACGCTAGACAAAGAGAATCACAGAACGGATTCTTTTCGTCTTGCGAGGCATCACTGTACTCATTCGCCAGCCATCATTGTCACCACAACCTGTCTTGTCCTCGGGGAGCTGGCTTCAGGCACCAGGCCCATTGGCAGACCAACTCTGTGTTGTAAAGATGTCTGCAAATGCAACATGAAGGCTGTTAACATCAACCCCACCATGCGGAAATCCCTTGCAGATGACCACAGTGTCTGGAGACAGTCAGGTCATGCATCCATAGCAGTGACCAGAGAAGGAATAACTGCTGGGAGGAGCAAAGAAAAGAACCACCACGGTGCATCTGCAGCAGCACAATCAGATGCCTTCATCTGCCCCAGCTACAACAGACTATGTCTCCCCTATATCAGTCTCTACAACCACAGCAAGCGTTGTAACTTTCCAACAGTTTGACATCACCCTCAAAGGCACACACCTCCACTGTCTCCCAAGAAAGACAGGTAACACCTCTGATTGTCTGGATTAAGTTTCAATTTATTTACCCTCATCCAGTCCATTACTGATGACAGACACTGGTTCAGAACTGACACACCTTCCTTGGTTGTAGGAGAAAATGAGAAAATAAGAGTTGGGAGTCAACAGCATACTGATGACACTGAAACCCAAAAGTCTGGACAACATCTTCCAGGGATTTCCTGTAAATGTTAAACAGCATGTGGAGACAGAACAGAACCCTGAGGGAGGGACCCTGCAAGCCATCAGCCAAGGCACTGAACAGGAGTCCCCCCAACACCATACTCTGGGTTCATTCCTCGAGGAAGGAATGGAGACACTGTACTGATGATTATGTACGCCATAATAATAACAATTATAACAAAAAAAGGCTTGACATATCTCGCTTTGCATGTCATGAGTCTATCTCATATATTAGTTTCACCTTTTAAGTTGAATTACTGAAATAAATGAACTTTTCCACAATATTCTAATTTTTGTAGTTTCACCTGTATAACTATGCTTCCAGTACTGTACAAAGCACTCCAAGTGCAGTCACACTATAGATCTGTGTAACAGCATTATGGTATCAACAGTTCTCACTTCCTTTCCTAATGATCCCTAGCATGGATTTTGGCTTTTCCACAGCTGACACACAATGAGACGATGTCTTCATCAAGCTTTGTACTACAACCCCAAGGTCTTGGTCCTCGTCAGTTGTGGCCAGTTCAGATCCTATGAACATATATGTGAGATTAAGTCTTTAGACTTGTTTACACTGAAGTGAATTTGCCATTTTCAGTTTGAAGAAGTCCATCTCTTCTTGTTCTAATGATCCTGAAGTATTTAATATCTTTAGCGAATATGGCCACATTTGGATGGCCTTGGAGAAAAGACCCAAAAAACACCCTCATTTGGTATCACCATAAGGTACTTTTTGCATCCTCCCATAGATATGTGCCCAGACCCCAAGATAATGATCAGGTGCTCTCCTCTGGGTGCACCCACAAAATGAAGCAAATTGAATGGCTTTAAAGAAAAGGGCTTTTTCAGTGGTAACACACTGGTTCTAGAATGCCTTCAATAGAGAGACTCATCTGGTGCCTAGTTTGTGGTCTTTTCGGTGCCAGGTGAAAACTTTTCTATTTTCCCAACTTTTAAAAATTTGGTTTAGTGCTTTAGAGATCTTTATCACTAGTCTTCTCTGTTGCAGGTGTTACTTTGGTGTTTTCTGATGATTTAAAAATTTTCTTTCTGGTTTTTTGTTCCTGAGGCATATTATAGTTTGTTATCTTGAATATTTTCTGTCCTCTACCCAGAGAACTTGGTTAACTGATGGTATAAAACAGTTGCAAATAAAATAAAAATAAATACATCCGAACAGGGGAACTCTGCCTTAAGGAACTTAAGAAATCAGGGTAATAAACCAAGATTGCATACATAAAAGAATTACTAATAAATTACTTTGTGTCACGTTTACTGTGCTAGTCACTCCATCTGATCACAAAGAAAATCTTTCCATAGTTCCAACCTCCTACAATTAGATAAATCCTACCTGTTTTTATTTTAGAAAGCAGGAATCAGAGTGCATCTTTCTATATAAAAGGGGGGGATGAGTAAGTTTCTAAATCCAGGGAGAAAACACTCTTACAGATGGAAAAGCCAACATATACAATCACAGTCTTCTTTACCTCTAATGGGAGAAAAAAAAGATTATACTTAAGAGTTTCTAAAATCCTGTCTATGCTCCAGGACTAATCTGAAGCTACCAACAGGTCAAAATTATTTTGAGCTGTTAGCACTGCACCTCAGGCTTGAAATCAAAGAACACAGATCTATTCTTATACAATTATTTTTGCAGTATTGCTCCTATGTGTGTCCTTCTTCAACCTTTTAAATTAAACACCTTATTGAATTATGACAACTCTTAAAAGATGTCACATTTTATAAAATAGGGAGACGCTCAAATAGTTTTCTAAGCCGCAAGTTTCTCAAAGCAAAGAGGCCCTCTGCTTTATCATGAAAAACTGCTAGGTTCTTTTTGGAAAATAGCTGGATTCTGCAAACCACCTTATAACGTCTCTTGATGGGGAAGCATATCTGAAACATTTGCTCAAGTTACCAGTTTTAAGCTATAAGCACTGGCAGCTGCCATTGCCATTTTGTCCAACAGAAGTGAGCTTAAGTCTCATTGGCACATAAAATTAAAATGCTATTGACAGTGTAATTAAACATTCAATATTTCTGACAAATGTTTTATTCCTAAAAACAAATGAGTAATTAAAAGAAGGCTCACATTTTTCACTGCTGTAACCTGAAGGCTGAGTCTTTGCTCTTTCCTCATGCAAGTTCCCTCCTCCTTTTAATGAAGTATGAGCAGGCAAACTATGGTTAATGTTTGTATTCAAACCACAGTGAGCACACTCACCTCAGTGTGGTTTCAAATTGTGATATTGTAAAGGGACACACTTAATAACAAAATCAAGATTTGGCCTGAAATGTGAAATGTTTTGAAAGCAGTAGAACTGATGTTCCACATCCCCCGTCCAAATTATGCTTACTAAATGTTGTTGTATTTAAATACCGTATTTTTTGCACCATAACACTCACTTTTTTCCTCCTAAAAAGTAAGGGGAAATGTCTGTGCGTGTTATGGAGGGAATGCCTACGGGTGGCATGCCTACGGATTTTCCTCCTCTAAAAACTACATGCGTGTTATGGTCGGGTGCGTGTTATAGAGCGAAAAATACGGTAATTCTTAATTGTTTATTTGCCTACAAATGATGATGCCACACATGTCTTTTTAGGAAAAGCATTCCATTTTTTAAAAAAAAACCAACCAAAAAACCTTGCCTTAGTGAAACCACAACATAGAAAAGAAAAAAAGGTAAAGGACCCCTGGACCATTAAGTCCAGTGAAAGGCGACTATGGGGTGCAGAGTTCCTCTCACTTCAGGCTGAGGGAGCCGGTGTTTGTCCGCAGACAGCTTTCCGGGTCATTTGGCCAGCATGACTAAACCACTTCTGGAGCAACAGGACACCGTGATGAGTGCCAGAGCGCACGGAAACATCATTTACCTTCCCGCTGCAGCAGTACCTATTTACTACTTGCACTAGTATGCTTTCGAACTGCTAGGTTGGCAGAAGCTGGACAGAGCAACCGCAAGTTAACTGACCAGGGCTCCTTTACCTTTATGTTAAACCACAACATACCCTTGGCTAAAGCAGGATTCTAAAAGATGGGGAAAGGCTCTCCTAGAGTATCTTGGTCCTAAATCATTTAAGGCTTTAAAAGACCAGCACAAGTATCTTAAATCGGGCTTGAAAGTGGGTAGATTATATCAATGTAGATTTTTCAAAAAATTATGGAACAACTCTTTCTACCCCCATGAAAATTATTGCAACTGGGTTCTGTACTAATGAAGCTTCTAGATCAGGGGTCGGCAAGGTTTACCTCGCCTGGGCCATTTCACTCTAGTGGAGATCCTTCCATGGGCCGGATTGCGCCCACGATTTCCGGCGTCTGCGCAGGTGCGATTTCTGGGGCCATGGAAGTGAGTTCCCGCACCGCACGCAGGGACTCGCCAACTAGGCAGCTCAGTTTGGGGGTGGCTCGTGGGGCGGTTAAATGACCCCTGTGGGCCACTTGTGGGCCATGGGCTTTAGGTTGCCTACCCCTGTTCTAGATTGTCTTGAAGGGTAACCACACATAGAATGCATTACAGTAATAAAGTAGTAGGTCACCAAAGCCTGTCTCACTATGGCTAGGCTATCCTTATCCAGGAACAGTCACTCTTGGTGAACCAGCTGAAGCTGGTAAAAAACACTCTGGTCATCAGGAACCCAAGTGAATGATAGATCAAGGAGTACCATCAAATGGCATACTTGTTCTTTCTGGGAGAGCACAACTCATTCCAAAGCAGAATCAATGCCAATTTCCAGGACACAAGAACCACCCACCTTCCCTCAGCCTTTTCCTTCTGTTTACGTACTCTTTTCACTCCTTAGAGTACAATGACAGAACAAAGGAATGCCAAATTTTTGTTTTAAGATAATATTAACATGTACAAGTGATGTCCACAAGCCCCAGAGCAATATTTGGCTGTGTGTTGCAGTTAGGCTATTGCTGTGTAACTAGGTTATAGGCATAAAAATGGGTTCTTGTTCATTAGCAATTTTACTAGCTCACTAGGCCAACAAATTCAGCAAATAAGCATCAGCTTGCCTAATAGTGCAAGATATTAAGCTATTACGTTCTGTAACTAATTTATCTTAACCCAAATACCAATGAAAGCCAGCTGGAAAAGCCAATACATCTATGTGAAATAATTAAAATATATTTAACAAATACAAAAACTATTAGAGAAACAATACATATGGGGGGTCAGGAAGCTTCACAAGCGATATTGCAAGTTATTTAAGCTTCTATATTTGCATTTCCCCCCCAGTATGGCCACAATGAGACAGAACTTTAAACAATAGATTTGCATTATGTGAACGAACAGCAGCAAGACGGGCTCACATGCTCATCTCTCCGATTCCAGTGTGTCTGGAAGGAGATTGGAAGCTTCCATTTTCATCCTAGACCAACTTTGGATCAGATGTCATCAAATCCTGAACTGGAGAGTCTGAACTATGGCATGTTGAAACAAAGTAGCTTAATATAAAAACAGTTTGAAGTAGCCACAGTTACAACTAACCACAGTTTGCGCAAGTTCAAATGTCACATCCAGCTACAGTTAAACTAAAAGGGAAGCAAAAGTTTCATAACTCTTTGCAGCCATGCATGAGGGAATTTGTAAGCCTTGTTCCAGCATGTTCATAAAACTACAGTTTAGCAAGATGCCCAAACCATCCCATAATTATGTATTTTTACTATAAGGACTCGAAATCTGATGGTACTAGTACAGTACAGTATAGTATAGTATTTGTGGTCATGCTGCATGTCTGAGAATGGATGCAGAAAATAAGTAATAGCAACTTGTCAGTGGAAAGTCAAAATGAACAGATTTCATTAACCTGGTATTTACTGAGATAACCTTTCCCTAAACAGGGTTTTTAATTACCTTTGCAGAGGAAAAAAAAAATCAGGTTCATGAATACACTCTACTCTATACGGCACAGCAGCAGTTTTTGCAGGGAGATCTATGCTGTAACTATGGTTTGTTAAATCATACCAAACCAAACCAAACTGATTTTGAAACCATATCTTCCCCCACCCCCCAAAAAACCAAACACACTGCTCCTCCACTCTTAAACAGACATCCCAATGCAGTTTCTTTGGTTGGAATTTGCTGTTCAAGCAAATACCTCCGGAAAGCGAGCCAAGTCACAAATGACACATTCCTCATCTTTCTACCTTGAACAACATTAAGACAAATATGGGGCCACGGTTGCCCATATTCTCTGCCACACAGAAAGCAGCTGCAACCAGAATGCTGGATTAGATAGACGAACTATTTTCCTAAGGCTGCAAACTAAGTATGAGACAACTTCAACGAAGTTGTCGTCACTCTGAACTAGCTTGGTTTGCTCTCAGTGACATCATTACGAGGCAAAATCTGACAGGCATCACCTAGGAAGACAAGGTTCTGGTTTCAAAGAAAAATGTAACTGAAGCAGTGGCTGTGAAGAAATTACATGCCAACACAAAAGAGCAAGGCATTTACAGGGAATATTCCCACTCTGCCTGACAGTCACATTTTCAAGCTAGAAATGTTTGACAGTGAGTATCAGTCTTGTTTGTGGCATGTTCCAGGTATTTGATTCAAAGATCCTACATCACAGAGTTGCAGTGTGTTCAGAAATTTCCATATATGACCCAAGGTTAAATGGCCATCCCAATAGTCAAATGCCTTCATGTTTTAAGCCTTTTCGGGTCTTCCCCTGAACTATGTACCATTAATACGTATGCTCCCGCAAATTCAGTGAAATCCTGTACTTAAATTAGCATTACACCATTAATCCCAGGGGATCTAGAGAAACTGTGTGCTGATAGTCAACATGAAATGAAAAAGAATATATCTAAAATGCCAGTAGAGATTCTTCTCAAAGGATTTATTTTTAAGGTCAGCAAATAATCTGCACTCACTTTAAATTACTTTCAGCAAAGGCCCACTAAAGACAATGTAAGTACTTCAGCATTTGCGCACTGAAAATGTAAATGTACAGCCAACCAAATAAAAATGGTCACATTCTCACTTTAAAAACCAACACATTATGCAAACAGATACATATTTAGGTTTGGCTACTAACATGAATTAGTAGCTAACTAACATGTTAGCTACTAACATGAGTTTGACCAAACTGCGGGAGGCAGTAGAAGACAGGAGTGCCTGGCGTGCTCTGGTCCATAGGGTCATGAAGAGTCAGACACGACTAAATGACTAAACAACAAATACATATTTACTCAGGTTAACCCCACTATACTCAATGAGATTTACTCCAAGGTGGTTGTGCTTAGGACCGCAGCCTGAAATAATGAAGATGAACTCACAAGTAAACGTTTTGGATAAAGAAAGAGCACATCCAAAGCTCAGAACAGATTCTTGAATAATGCCCTGAAAAACTCCTGAAAATAGTATTTTCCTTCCAAAGGTCACAACTCAATTAAGGAGTTTCATTGAAATAATTATAAAGCTGATATTTTACATATTACATTTTAATATATCATACTGGTTTTAATATATTTATAGAACATAGATGTTTAGAAGTCATAGGCTTTACTTAAAAAACACATTCAATCAAAAGAACAGGGTACCCTTAGCTGAAATTTGCTGTATAATGCACAAATCCAATTGCTGTTCTGCGTTTTGTTTTTCATGGCACATAACCTCTTTCATTGGCCTATTTAAATTGATTTTTTTCACTACTTAATGAGATAGTGACACTGGGGCAAGCATATTCTAATACTAAACCAGCACAAAAACATGGATCATATGCATAATAAAAGTTATGACTGTTTATGTCATCCATTGATGTTACGCAAAATCTAGGCATGTCACCTTGCTGAAAAGTTATGGGGATTAATAACTTGATCCTGACCACACTCACTCAGATGTTTTCATTTAATTTTGACAAAACATATATCAAATGTGCATAGGGCTTCAAGCTTGGTACAGATTTTCACAGCTGTTTTTTTAGGGTTGGCTATGGATGTAGAAAACAGAGTTTTTCTGCTCCATGTATATTAAGCAGACATACAGTAGTTTCGTCACACCCCTAAATTGGCTCCCTACATCATAGTGGGTTGATCGGTGTCACCAGAGAATGGACCTATATAGCAGGGGGAGGGGCAGGAAATGAGCTTGAGGCAAAGCAGTTATGTTTTAAATGGCCACGTCTCCTAACCCATCCTGCTCACTCAGCTCTCATCTCTGCAATTGTTTCAAATTGTTTCCCCTCTGTTTCCTTTATTCAACTGCCATTTTAAAACCTGCCTTCTTTTTTGCTCCCCCACCCCCCAACCTGACTTCATGAAAATCCAGGATTGTGATGGGGCACTACAAATCCTCCAGTGTGCGGACATATCCTCCAATCAGGACTGCGTGATGACAGCTTTACACTTCTATGTATATTGGAAGACGTTTAATTTCAAAAACCACCATTACTAATCCACTCTTCCTTACCTCATACGACCAGACACACTGAGTTCCACCAAACCGGCGAACACATCGGCCCACTTCCACATCCTCATGAGTAGTGTACATTTCTCGAAGGCATTCACCTATATGTGGCACCATCCTCCTAAGAACTTCGCGGCTGAAGATCATCCCAGGTCCTCCCATGCAGAAATTCTCTCCTGGCTCAAGGCCCAGTTTTCCAAGTTCTTCAATATTCCCCAGTCCTGTCTGGCCCAAATAGAGAGGTTTACTGCTGTTCAGTGACCGAAGGAACTCTTCCAATTTTTCCCCTGTAAGAAAAAGGAGAGGAAATATTGTTTATGCCACACAATCAAGAGATTCTGTCTTTTGACATTACAACTATAATCACTTGCTCTAACACAGCAATTACCTCTCTTTCACTAACACAGCAATTACCTCTCTTCCACTTCAACGAAATGCAAGCATACCAAGGCAAGAGGAAGACAAGGATAGTAGGCCTTTGAAAAACTTTCTACATGCTACTGGGGCCATGACTGCCTGTAACATTAAGTCAATGTTTCTCTAGGACAGTGGCTTAGTCCCTAGAACCAGTAAAAGACACTTCTGCTTACACAAGGGGAAATCAGATTCCTACCATTTCCAACCTCCATCACCCCCAGTTGCATCCTTCTACACTGGATTTCAAACTTCATGAGCAACCTTTTCAGAATCTGCAGTGGGATAAAGAGAATGGAAAGCCCCATTACGCAAGCAGAACTCTACACTGAGTTCTGTGGATAGAAACTAATTCCCAGATTCAAGAGTTAAGTGGCAAGCTTAAAATACACCAATCTCCACCATCCAATTTCTCCCCACTTGGTTACTGATGCAACTGTACCCATTTTCCCTTTCTCTATGACTGTAACCATCATATACACACTGCTGAGTTTCTGGGCATTCAAGGGCTATTCAAGCCCCTGGGTGAAAGAAAAGCATACCTAAACTTAAAATAGTTCAGTCATCCATTCGTCCAACTAGATCCAAATACAATAAAGAGAGGTAAGTAACTACAACAGTGGAACAAGAAGAATATGGAAAAAGTAGAGGAAGAGTCCAAGCAAGCAAAGTTTAATAAATATTAAAATAAAATTACCGACATAGACATATATTTGCAAGGCTGAGATCTGTTTATGACAATGAAAAATACTCCAAGTTAAAACAAGGGACTATAACTATATACTTTCCTTAAAGTAAATCCCACTAAAATCAATGGAATTTAATTCTAATTGAATATACTGAAGTGCAAATTAATTTTTTTTTTTGCTAATTCTTTTTATTTTATTTCCAGCATAAAATACATCAAAAAAAGAAAACCACAAACATTCCAAAAAGGAAAGAAGAAAAAAAAGCAAAATACATAAGCACATTAAAGTACATAAAAGAACATTAGTTCGTACTATATTGTTAATCTGACTTCCCTCCACCACGGTTTGAGCTAGAAGTGCAAATTAAATTTAAAATAGAGGGCAATAGTTATATGGATAAATGAACTTTATAAAAATCTTTTAAAGGGGAAGGGCCATGAAATGTAGCAGTGTATTTGCTTTACATACAGAAGGCCCCCGGTTCAATGCCTGGCATCTCCAGATAGGACTGGGTTTGACCTTCTGCCTGAAATCTTGAAGAGCCAATGCAAGTCTGTGCAGACAGTACTGAGTTAGATGGTTTGACTCCGTATAAGGCAGCTTCCTACATTCCTCTTTTGATTCTGTTGCAGGCTACCGCAACGTCACTGTTGCAGAGCAGTGTTATAAACTCAGATACTGTATATACGCTAGGCACCAAGTGGCTCCTTAAACCAGAGTTACAGTTGCCAAAATGGAATGCCTGGTTGCCATTTTTGGGCGAGATGCCTCAAAAGTCTATTTTTCAATACAGTGGTACCTCGGGTTAAGAACTTAATTCGTTCTGGAGGTCTGTTCTTAACCTGAAACTGTTCTTAACCTGAGGGACCACTTTAGCTAATGGGGCCTCCCGCTGCCGCCGCCCGATTTCTGTTCTCATCCTGCAGCAAAGTTCTTAACCAGAGGTACTATTTCTGGGTTAGCTAAGTCTGTAACCTGAAGCGTCTGTAACCTGAGGTACCACTGTACAACCTTTTGGTTCCTGAAATTTGGTCCGATTGTGCAGATCAAATATCATGGGCAGAATTCTACAGGACGTGTTGCTAGTGCGCGAAAACAGTCAAGATCCAAGGATCTCCAGGCATCTATCTCCAGATGGTGGAGACGTCAGGCATCATTCTGGTGCCTGGACATCTTCACTTGGTCACAATTGACTGATAGCCAGGTACAATATGTGCCTAGCACCTGACAAATTTCAAAAGCAGCTGCAGAGTCCATTGTTATGTATCAAAGTAATAATAATAATAATAATTTATTATTTATATCCCGCCCATCTGGCTGAGTTTATTAACATTTTTTAAAAGTTTAGCCCTAGTGTAGAAAGCAATTTGAACCATCAATAAGTACATGTTCCCCTGCACTTCCATGGCTGAATATGTTAACTTGAAAACTGAAACTTGTAACGAAGGCCATTTCATATGAGGACACACAGTTTGTTGAGAGAGAGAGAGAGAGAGAGAAATATTATCACAATGCACACATTAAATGATTTTTATTCTTTTTGCAGTGTAACTCAGATTGATCCACTTCATCACTAATTTTCAGTCTCTTAACATCACTGGTAATATTGACCATTATTTGCTACATCATAACAGTGTGTGACGTCCAACCTTAGCCATACTCAGAACATACCCAATGAAATCAATGGACTTGAGTTTCTTAAGGAAGTACTGCAAAACCTTGGGCACTGCTTTAAAATTTCTCCACTCAAGAACATACTCTCTGGATTTACAATAATAAAACATATACCGTATTTTTCACTCTATAAGACGCACCAGACCACAAGACGCATCTAGTTTTTGGAGGAGGAAAACAAGAAAAAAAATATTCTGGATCTCAGAAGCCAGAACAACAAGAGGGATTGCTTAGCAGCGAAAGCAGCAATCCCTCTTGCTGTTCTGTCTTCTGTGATAGCTGCGCAGCCTGCATTCGCTCCATAAGACGCACACACATTTCCCCTTACTTTTTAGGAGGGAAAAAGTGAGTCTTATAGAGCAAAAAATACGGTATACTGTCAGTAGCCCAAAGCCAGCTGTAGTCAAAGGACTTGCATTCCCATTTGCAACAAGCGACACATCCATCCACTTCAGTGGGGCTCAGGTAAGCATCCTAATGCACATAGAGATGTGCGCCTGGAAGTACATCAGCAATGTGCACAAAGGGAGGGTACTTATGCATGCAGATTCTGTCCTGATGAATCCATATAAAGGTTTTCCACAATGCCCTGCTGCAAACCCAGACCAGGAATGTGACAAGTTGCCTATCTCTATTAAGAACTGAAGAGGGGGGAAGATTGTCAACAACAACAAAAATGCACTGAATTAAGCAACACCATAACATATACTTTACAATTTTTTACTTTTATCTTCCTTACATTTTAAAATGGGGGGGGGGGATATTTAAAGTCATTAAAGAAACAAAGCGTTTGCATTCCAGTTCCTAAGTTAAAAAGGACAGCAATGGATAACCAACATGTAATGCTACCTGTATACTTACAAAGGGTAAGATGAGGATGGACTGCCACCCTTAGGTTGCAAAGCTGAGTGATGCAAGAAATCCAACTGTAGCATACTAAAAAACAACAATGTTGAATTCCTAGCAACCCTAAATTAACATCTCCCTAGCATTTTATTTCACACCATGTAAACTAGATTGTTTGTTTATCTCCCGCCCTTTTTCCCTGACTGGGGGCTCAGGGAAGATTATTTATTTTTACTGGAGAGGCCAGAGAACAATTATGTTTGGACAACATTTGACAGGTTCCAGCACCTTTTTGTTATCTCATGATTAACTCAGATGTAAGTTCCACTAGGTTCTATGTGCTTTACTACCAGTAAATGAGTCTAGGGTTGCAGCCCAAGACATATTGAACTGTGATTGTGTTCCTAGAAGGCTATATTCCCAGTTGGTCACAGAGATCACTAAGGGGCATAGTTGAGCAAAAAGATGCCTTGGTTCCATAATTAATATTGATATTCCTTGAAAAGTCTTGAGTCAGTTCCTTTTGCCTTGTAATTTAAAGAAAGTTCCAACTAAAGAACAACACTGGCAACCAGTGCAATGCAGAAATATGAAACAGATAACACCTGAATGATCACACTTTGACCATTTGCTGCCTCTGTAACACATAAACAGTTACTTAAGTGAAACTAAGAACTTTTAAACCACATTAGGGACTGAAGTGAACACTTCAATCTTATTTCTAAGAGGAAATGTTATCAACATTCCTTACTACTTATGGATAGAGGAAACTGATTATTATGCTGACAAGCACATTACTTCTGAAACACATGCTCCTTTCTGCATTGCCCACAGAGCTATGGACACCAGGATCTCAACATGTCACTCGCACAACATGCCAAGTGATCTTGAAAATAAGCAAAGAATTGAAGGATAATTCCAGTATTTGTTGTTAGTGACATTAAAGAAATGTTTACATGTGGCCGAGTACAAAAATATTGGCTATGCTTTCTAAATCTAAAAAAAGAGAATATGTATGGATGAGGCATCATAATCTTGTTTTACACCCAGTTATTGGCATGAATTATTCCTTGCACTTTCAACCTCTTGCCTTGTTCACTTCTCTTCCCTTCAGCCTGTCACAACAATGTATATGCATCCTACAACTTTCTCTGTCCACTTCCAGCTTCACTTTGCAAAACTTTCTGAGACAATAAACTGGTTTGTCTTTATACTTAAGCACTGGATTCCAGCTGTTCTGCTGGAACTCATCACAAACCTGCAAATCCTTAACAAGCTGCAAACCATAAAAGCTTTCATGCAATTAAATACCACATCAGACTGTGTATACTGCTAGGAAGAAATCCAACTCATCCACCTTCTACCAGTATAACTTTTATAACAGTCTAATAATAATACACAACAAAATAGTCCTGAAGCTTCCTGGTTGTTGCCACAGGTCTCCCATCACACTTCCAAGCAAGTCACAGTTTCTGTGAGTACAGTACTTCAGAACATTTACTGTGAACATCACTGCTCTTGATAATATGTTAATGCAGGTAAAACTCCAAATCTGTAGAAATAATAAGTGAATGTGTGTATTTCTATCAATTAAGGCCAGAGGGAAGACTGGGTTTGTTTGTTTTCATCCCACTCTGCAGGTGACTTAAGATTCTTCCACAAGATGGGCTCTCGGCCAGAGGAAAAACAAAGCCTTAAACTCTGACAAACACTGACAGGTCTAAGCAAAGTCCTGGAGTTTGGAAGGTGGGGCAGGGACCTGCATAGGCAGGCGTGTGCTCAACAAAACCACTAGAGATCTAGGAAGCCAGCCACGCTGCCACACTCACTTCTGTTTTAAAAGGGGGTCATTAAATGGCATAACTTTCCAAGTTATTTATTGCAGGTAGGATGCAGCAGAAAGCTACCCAAAGCACCTGAGATTCTAACCAACTTGTTGAAACCTGATGCAACAAACTCAGCTTTGCAAAAAATGAAATACATCTCAGTGTGTCCCTTTTTGACAACTCTGCAAGGTAAGCCAACCAGAGAAAGGGCCTGAATAGGATAGGTGCTACTCTTAATCACTTGTAGGTTGCCATGGAGTGAATGGCCCTGGCACTGAAATTTGCCCAACCCCTTCATGGGGAATCTGGTGGGTACTCAGGCACCCAGGGTACCAGCACCTATGGGCTGCAGCACAATCCTATACATGTTTGCACTGAGGTCAGTGGGGCACATCACTGCCCTAACACTCAGGATTGCAGGACACGTGTAAGACGCCATTCCAGAACAACTCCTAAAATGAGTGGCATCGAGTCTCTACACCAGAAGGTCTGGTGGTCTAGTTTTACACATGCAGGCATCTACTGAGACTTTCTCAGTGGTGCGCCCATGCACTCTGCCCATGCTCAGGTCCGCCTTGTTTCACCATACCTCACACGGTTGTTCAGAGCTTAAAAACCCGGGAAACATCAGCAGCAAGTCCCGGGGCTCAGCCCTTCAGCCCCGCCATCCATCCACAGGGCTGCCATATGTTCAGATGTTTTAACACTGCACCCAGAAAACAGCTTGAGCATCATTTAGCAGGCCAAACGACAAATCAACTCCAAAGAACATACAACTTGCATTATAAATTTCATGTTCATAAAAATATGGGGCAGCCATATGTTTAGATTTTCAAAGACACTGCTGAGATTTCAAAGGCGGGATTGACTTGGGGGGGGGCGATTTCCGAAGTCAATCAAAAAATCATTTTTGGGTGGAACCCTCAGCAACTTTTGGGTTTTGTCTTTAAAAACACTCAACAACTTTTGGGGGTTTCCTTTAAAAAGAAGCTCATCAATTTCGGGTCTTCCTAAAAAAACAAAACACCTCAACAACTTTTGGGGTGCCCTGGCTTTTACTTTGTGAAACAGGGCGCCCCTCTCCATCCCTCCCCTTTTCACCTTTGATGTAGACGTCGTCGTCGGCGCGCATGAACCACTCGTAGGCGTCCAGGTAGTGGTCGTGCATATACTTGAGCATCATGAAGGACTTCTTCTGCGGCGGGTACGAGTCGTCCACGCCGGGCAAGGCGACCACGGGCAGCGGCCGCTCCCCCCTCGAGGCGGCCGGAGGCACCGAGCCTTGGCTGGAGAAGAACTCCACGCGGCCGGGGATGGAGGCGGCCCACGTCCGCTGCGCCGCCAGCGCGCGGCTGCCCAGGTACTTCTGCGCGGTCATCACCCCGACGTAGAGGAAGCGGCCGCGGGGCGCGCAGCCCGGCGCGCCCGCGTAGTCCCCGCTGCCGTTGTGGCTGCTGCTGCCGTGGCGCCCGGCGCCTTCTTCCTCTTCTTCCTCCTCCTCCTCCTCCGCCTCCAGAGGCGGCGGCGGCGGCGGGGGCGACGGGTCTCCTTCTCCGGCGGCTGCCACGGCGAAAGCGGGCGCGAGCTGGCCCTCCGGTTCCCGCCTCTGCTTCTCCCCTTCAGCCGCCTCAGGGCGCAGCTGCCTCTTGTCCGCGGGCAGCGCAGCCGCGCGGCCGTAGAAAGCGCAGAGGCGGCCGCCGCCGACGCCCGCCCCGGCGGAACTCACGCCGCCGCCGCCTCCTCCACCGCCGCCGCCTCGCCTTTTCCTCTCGCTCAGCTCGGCCACTTTGGGCGCGACGAGCCACGAGGCGACGGTGAAGCCCAGCACCAGCCCCAGCGCCACGCTGAGCCACGGGCGCCGGGAGCGCGCGGCCATGGCGCTGGGGAGGCGAGCTGAGGGTCCCGCTGCCGCCGCCTCTTCGCCGTCACCACAGAGTCCGCTTCTCGGCGCGCAGCTGAGGCAGAGAAGGCGGCGGCGGCGGCGGCGGCTCCGAGCGAAAACTTCTCTCCCGCCGCCGGCGCCGCGGAGGCACACGTCGGGCTTCGCTGGCGGCGGCGGCGGCACCTGGGCGGCGGCGGCCCCTCCCACGGCCCGGCCTCCTCCGCGCAAGGGCGGCAGAAGAAGAAGAAGAAGAAGAAGCAGCCAGCGAACGAGCGGCCGCTGCTGCTGCTGCTGCTGGAGCCGGGCAAGGAGGCCGGCGCCGCCTCGCTCTGCGCCGCCGGCCGTGGATTCCGAGCGCCTCCCTCAGGAAGGAGCGGCTAAAGCCGGCGCCACTCCCACGGGGGGGGGGTTGCTGCTACACGAGACTCCTCCGCAACCGCCTCTCCGCAAGGGAATCGGTTCAGAATTCCCAGGCCTGCCATACGTCCGTGTTTTCCAGGACACGTCCAGCAATTCGCCTCGCGCCCGGGATTATTATTAAATTTCATTTCATTATTTTATATATAGACAGAGTTTCTATTGAGTTATCAATTTTTACGTCTCACCACAAACATTTCCCATCGTATTCTCTATCTTCAGTTTCTTCCCTCCTCCTCCTTCCAAGGTTCATTTCATCCCCTATAGTTATAGTTATAATCCGTGGGTTGCCATCTGATTTTATTCTGCTCCAAATTTGATTTTAAACTGTATTTCAATCGATTGTTTGATTTATGTTTTTAATGTATCATACTTTGATGTTAGCCTCCCTGAGCGCAGTCCTGGCCGGGGAGGCGGGGTATAAATAAATTTTATTGTTGTTGTTGTTGTTAACTCTTATTCCTGCATATTTTAACTATAGCCACTCTTTATTAGTTCTCCACTCCTGCAACACCTACAAATGTCACTTTGCAATGTCGATTTTGTCTCATTCTGCCTGCGTTTTCACCTGTGCTATGGTTTTCCATATACAGTGGTACCTCTGGTTACGAACTCCGCTAACCCAGAAGTAAGTCTCCTGGCTGCATACTTTGCCCCAGGATGCGAACGGAAATCATGTGCTGGAGGCGCACGTGCAGCAGGAGACCCCCATTAGCGAAAGCACGCCTCAGGATAAGAACGGTTTCAACTTAAGAACAGACCTCCGGAATGAATTAATTTCGTAACCAGAGGTACCACTGTATCATTTCCCCACTCATCTTTAAATACCGGTTCTTCTCGCTCTCACATTCCATATGTTAAACCTGATAATTCCAGAAATAAACCAGAAATAGGCGGGCCTGGATTATTTTTCGGAAATTGGGCAAATGTTTGAAATGTTAGACATGTCTAAACCAGGCACCTCTAAAGTCCATTTCAGGGGCCTAATCTGGCCCGCCGGTTGGCTTAATTCGGCCCTTGTGGCAGTTTATTTCTTGGGGTAAAATTCTAAAAAACCTCCACAACTTCAATCCTAAAAAAAAGCTAAACAACTTCAATCCTTAAAAAAGGTCAACAACTTTGGTTGGTCCTTTGGTCGGCCCTCATGGTCCTTCACTTCATCACATCTGGCCCTCTTTGGAAAAAGTTTGGACACCACAAAGCTCAACAATTTTGGGTCTTCCTAAAAAAAGCTGAACAACTTCCAGGTGTTCCTTTAAAAAACTTACTTTTTGAAATATGGCAACCCCAGAATTAGTCTTCCCAAAATGCTTTTCTTCCAGTAACTCTTTGCGCCCAGAGTTCGGGATTCCTCTCGTACGTCGGCAGCTCATCGTTTCTTCACAAATGGTCACATAAATCCCTTCTCACCACCCACTGCCTTCTTCATCTGCACCTTCCTTTCTTACAAAATGTGTCGCTTTCAAATGGGGAGAGGAGAGAATGAAGAGAAGCGGAGAGGGGAAAGAGGAATGGTGTCCGTCTCCATCTCCTCCTCCCTCAAGCTGAGCTGAAAAGAGAAAGAGCTGAGAGGTAGGGTAGTCCTGTGTCTGGAAATGGAAATTCCCAGACAAATACAGAATACTGTGCCCGAAAGCAGTGTCCGGGCCGGAATTGGCATTAAGCTTCCTGGAAAATCTGGACACACAGTATCTGACGGCGGCAATGCTGTATTTGCCAATTTTGCTCAAAAACAGCTTTAAAATAACTTAGAGGTGCCAATTTCTTTGCGAGAAGAAAAAGTTGCCACATCTTTTTAAAAAAAGTTTATAATTTTTATTTTTAACAAATAAACTTTTCAACGAAACAATTAAAACAGTTCTTACCTATCAGACCTCGACTTCCCTCCCCCTTTCAGTAGTTCCATGAATTTACCCTCTTCTTCTTCTTCTGTATATCCCAATTAACTCTATTTTTTTTCTCATCCATTTCATATATGTTTTAGAAACTGCAAGTTTTTACAAGAGTTTTACAATTTGTTTGTAAATGTTCAATAAATGATTTCCATTCCTTAATAAAATGTTGGGGTTTTTGTCTTGATTTGGTTGTCTTGATTTCTTATTCTTCCAGTAAATTTCACCATTTCTGCATATTCCTTTAATTTCTGTAGCAATTCTTCTTACATCAGGACTTCTTCTTTCCATTTTGGAGCAAATGTCATTCTTGCCGCAGTGCTTGCATACATAAATAAATTTCTATATCATTTAGGTAACTCTGATCCCATAATTCCCAAAAGAAAAGCTTCTGGTGGGGTTTTTTTTAACAAATATTATCTTAAACATCTTTTTCAATTCATTATATGTCATTTCCCAGTAAGCTGTAGCCTTATTACAAGACCACCACATATGAAAAAAGGTACCTCCTATCCCTTCTCACTTCCAACACATATGCAACTTTGACCTATACATTTTTGCCAATCTACTTGGTGTTAGATACCATCCGTATAACATTTTCATATGCATGCTGTAAATTTTATACCCATACATCCACAGTCTTTCCCATGCCTCATTTCTATGTTGTACTCAACAAAATAACAAACGAAACCCAACAACTTTGCCCACTCCCCAAAAAGTTCAACAACTTTGGGCAAAACCAAAAAAAGCTGAACTGTTTTGGCCAATCAAAACAGACAAACAAAAAACCTCAACAACTCTCCCCTCCCAACCCCCCCCCCAACTTTTCTGTCCAAATTTTCACTTTTTGAAATATGGTAACTTCATCACCTTTTAAAACCAATTTGAAAGAAAGCGGGAGGACTGTTGCATTCCCTGACAGCAAAGGGAAAAAAAATCTGGGTATTGAGGCCTCTGAAGGCACTTGGCAATGACTCCCACTGAACTCAATGTCTCTTACTCCTGAGTAGGCACAAGACAGCGCTGTGGGAGTTATTTAGGGTTGCCATACATTCAGGAAATCTCAGACATGTCTGTTTTCAAAGCAAGGATCAGTCCTGGGACATGCAACATAGTAACAGGGGGCTTCTGAATACAGTGGTACCTCGGGTGACAGATGCTCCAGGTTACAGACCCTTCAGGTTACAGACTCTGCTTACCCAGAAATAGTACCTAGGATTAAGAACTTTGTTTCAGGATGAGAACAAAAATCGTGCAGCAGCAGCAGCAGGAGGCCCCAATAGCTAGAGTGGTACCTCAGGTTAAGAACAATTTCAGGTTAAGAACGGACCTCCAGAAGGAATTAAGTTCTTAACCCGAGGTACCACTGTATAGCCATGGAGTAACCACAGGCATCGGGGAAAGGGTCAGGAAGACACATCAGCCAGTCCACGCATGCCAGGGAATTGGAGGAAAGAGCTTCTAGGGGAGAAGTTGTGGCTTCCCAACAGCTTGAGGCTTTGCTGCTCACCGTTTTGAAACCCAACCACTGTTGGGGAGAGAGCATAAGTACTTGCAGCCCTGTAGAATGTTGACCAACCAAAACTAAAAAGTATAGTATGGCATAGAGACACTGTAGGCATGTGCAATGTTACAGTGACAATGGTTGGTGTGTGTGTGTGTGTGTGTGTGTGTGTGTGTGTGTGTGTAAATGCTACTCTTGCACTGGCACCTTTGTGGTGGGACAGGAGATAAATAATGCTTGCATATACTCATCTCAGCTGCGGAAAAAACATGTTCCCCTCTTTATTTTCCACTCTCTTGGGAGCAGGAATTTAACCTTAATTATTTACAATTTTTGTTTAACCTGCAATAAAGAAGGGCTTTTTCGCTGGTTACGTTCAATTCTAATCCTTCTAACCTCCTTTAGGGTAGGTTTGCGGGTATGGCAGAGGGAGATAGGATCTGCCCATGTGATGCCCACCTGGTGGAAATTCTAGCTCACATGGCCCTTAAATGTAAAAGGTATGATGATCTCCGCCAACAATTTTTAGACCAACTATGTATCCCAATATGGAAACCAGAGACAGAGGTTATACGCTTCTTATTACAGGGAAGAGACCAGGAGCTCACCAAGACAGTAGCTAAGTTCCTCTATTTGATTTTTTTTTTTTTTTGCAGCCGAAGTATGCTACAGGATCCTGCCCTTGCTGGAGACCCACAGAGATGAAATAGATTGCTCGCCTCTTCTTCCCTTTGGCAAATGACTGTACAGTACTGTTGAAATGGTGACAAAATCACACTGGCCTATTTATTCTGAATGTTTGTATGTGATGCCAATAAAGGTTTGATGATGATGATATACTTTCATAGGGGAGAGTGGGGAAACAATACTACCTCTGGGGCTTGGGAGCAGAGGAAGAAAGAAGGATTGGACCAAAGCAGCAAACAGAGCCATGGTCACTGGATAATGCTAACAGCCCGGCAGACTTCAGGACAGCAAGGCGAAAGAGACAGCATTTGGGCAATTGAATTTATTAGGTTGTTTTATGCTTCCTATAAAATGAAACTGTCAAATGAAACTGTGGAAAGGGCTGGAGGGCAACAGCAGGATGTGTAGGGGGCAGAGAACTGTACTAATTTCATCTCAACAGGCACTAAAATTACTGAGCAGAAACTGTACAAATAGTGTGCAGTAAAGCCTATAAGAGGACCTTGTACTAAAAAAAAAAAGATACATAAGATGCACATGAGTCTGAATGTTGCATGCCTGTGCCACATTCACTCTCCCTCTGGCATTGTTTTAGGGATGAAAGAAGGGGAAGCTTAAGACCGGGGTAGGCAAACTAAGGTTCTTGGGCCGGATCAGGCCAAATTGCCTTCTGGATCCAGCCCGTGGACGGTCCGAGAATCGCCATGTGGATCGCCAGCATGTGCGTTCTTTCCCTCTCCCTCACCCAGCAGCAGCGGCGGCGGCTCCTCCCTCCCTCTTCCTGGCTTCTCCCTGCCCTGCCTAGAGGAGGAAGGGGGCTGGGCTTTGTTGGTGCCAGCAACAGAGTCAGCCATGACTGTACCTAATGGTCAGGGGTCCCTTTACCTTTAAGAGGCAGATGCAGGTAAGGGCCCACTAGCTGGTCAGGTGGGGCTTGCTAGCTCTGGAAGGAGATATGTGATTCCTCAGCTGGAGTAAGCTGGGAGCAGGTGAGGGTCATATACCTCATCAAGCCCAGATGCTGCAATCAGCATGCAGGGTAAGAGCTGAGCTGCTATGTCTGCTGAATTACCCAAGTTGATGGACTTCAGCTTGCCTGCTCCAAGATTTCTGTGGGACTGTGCTTCAGTTTGGACTTTGGATTGAGCCTGGACCGGAGACTTGATGTACTGACTTGCTGCCAGGTAAGCCAGGGGTTCAGGACCTGAGGGGACCAATTACAAGCCCCATTCTGAGGTTCCTCCCTCCCTGTGGTGTTAAAAACATAGAGGGGGATATGTGGGCAAGCCTGCTAACTCTACTCCTCTCTTGCATTCCCAGTCATCGTCATCCACAAGTTGGGAGGCAACTCTGTAGCAGGTAGCCTCCTTCTATACAGGTAGGCTCCTTGCTCATTTTCGAACCCTGATTTTCATGCAAGCTCCCCACTGCAGACAGTTGCCCTCTAGCTCACTGAGGATAACTGGGAAGGGGATGGAAGTGGGTGAGTGTGCATGCCCAATTCCTCTTTCATATTATTAATGCCATGCGGAGAGGGTGGAGGGTAGAACATGACTTGGAGCAATCAGGTGAAGAATGATACTGTGATTGATACTACCTATGAATCTATCATCAACAGTACTTTAGGTAAAGGCAAAGGGACCCCTGATCCCTGACTATGTCAGTTAGGCAAAGAGTCCACATTAGAAGGAGATATTCATGTTTAAAATGGCCCATTTTTCCTTTGATTTTATGTGAGGGCTTCTGAAGGATGAGAAGCTTCCATGCTTCATAAAACCATTGATTCACAGCACATCATATGTATGTTTCTTCATTGGACTTACTTCCTAGTTAGGGGGTTAGGTTTACAACCTCAACACTGCAATGGTATTAAAGGTAAAGGGACCCCTGACCATTAGGTCCAGTTGTGGCCAATTCTGGGGTTGCAGTGCTCATCTCGCTTCATTGGCTGAGGGAGCCAGCGTGCAGCTTCCGGGTCATGTGGCCAGCATGACTAAGCCGCTTCTGGCGAAACACTGTTTACCTTCCCGCCGGAGTTGTACCTATTCATCTACTTGCACTTTGACGTGCTTTTGAATTGCTAGGTTGGCAGGAGCAGGGACCGAGCAACAGGAGCTCACCCCGTTGCGGGGATTCGAACCGTCGAACTTCTGATCGGCAAGCCCAAGAGGCTCTGTGGTTTAGACCACAGTGCCACCCGCGTAAACGGTGCTTTAGGTAAGCAGTAATTCTGATACCGCACCTGATATTTAAAGGGAATGCCACCCTATCCAGAGCAGGCGCAATAAATCACATGGAACAGACTTTCTATTCTTAAGAATAAAAGGGGGGGTGGATCAATAACTGTGAATAGCTGCTTGTTTCTTTTACAACAAGCCTGAAATTCATGTCCTAAGTCACTGGTATTAGAGTTTGGATTGCAGCCCTAGTAAATATTCATAATCTAAGAAATGCCTATGGGAAAGTAACTCATTGGCAACTCTTGAGTAGATGGTTTCAGGTTTGCACCCTTCAATGAATGTTTCATTTTCTAAAGTACCATCCACTTTGATTAAGTACAGCTAAAGAAACCAGTTGTTCTGATTGCATTTCCGGCCCATAGAATAGATTGCAAACATTAATAACACAACAGCCTGTGATATCTGGAGAGGGTAAACTTGCAAGGCCAGGTTTTCCTGCATGTTTTGTGGCAGGGGTCAGCAAACGTTTTCAGCAGGGGGCCGGTCCACTGTCCCTCAGACCTTGTGGGGGGCTAGGCTATATTCTGAAAAATTCCTATGCCCCACAAATACCCCAGAGATGCATTTTAAATAAAAGGACACATTCTAGTGATGTAAAAACACACTGATTCCCAGACCGTGCACGGGCCAGATTTAAAAGGCAATTGGGATGGATCTGGCCCCTGGGCCTTAGTTTGCCTACCCATGTTTTATGGGTTTAGAGAAGATAAGGATGGACACATCCTGCTTTGTATATTAGTAGTAGTATTATTATTTATTCTGTACTGCCCTTCAAGGATCACAGGGGTGTTTGTAATATAAAAACACAAAATACACAACATGGTAGCAAACAAAAACACACACAGTTTAAAAGGTGATAGACTCTTTAATTAGCCAAATTAGGTGTTTTACATACATTGAATAAGCCTCTTCCATCCCATTTTCTGCATCTTTTAAAAAAGCACATCAAATTGTATGTGTTTTCTCCTAAAAAGCACATTTGTATGTATTCCCCCTCTAAAATAAACATTTTCCTATACCTCCCCCCTAAATTATGCATTTTCCTATAAAATACAAATTTTTTACACTTAAAAAAAAACTGCATTGAAAAGTTCAGAGAAGCATGCAATCAAATTTGTATGCAAGTTTAGGAACTGCAAATTAAGCTGGTTTGCTTTAAAATGCAGATTGAGTAAAATTCTCCCTCGCAGAAGAACAATAGATGCAGCCTAAAGTGTAACTGCACCACCTTGTGAAGCAATATTGTGGCTGCAGCGGCCTTTTCTGGGTGCGTTTAGGCTCGTCCTCTTTCTCAGCACAGGCATTCTTATTTATAATGGTAAGGAATCATTTTACTAGGAAGACACCACAAGCCGCTGTATAGCTATATTTCATGAGGTTAGTTACTGGACATTCCATTAGAGTACTTGAAAGCATTAACTTGTGTTCGCTGCCGTCTTGCGTAATTTAGCCAGCACAAATTGAGCAAGGACATTAAAAAGCTCTTAGGAGCAGAGATTTCTTCCAGCAAGAGTCTTCTCTCTTTGGCAAAATAAAAAAGCCCTTACTTTGGGGGCTCTAGGCCAATAATATTTTTAAATGCTGAAATAAACACATGGGAACATCTCTGGGGAGAAACAAAAAGGACATAGATCTTTTGGAAAACTTTCATAAATGAATGCATTTATTGTTGTGCACCGACTGTTATTTCAACACACCCCTGGGGTTGGATTCTTGCCATAAGATTGACTGGGGTTTCTTGTGAGGCGGTTACACTGTCATAAGCAAACCTGATTTTAGAACTGTTGATCCCTAATTTCATTGTAAAACAGGCACATATAATCAATGTTACTGGCAGGAGGTTTCTCTCTCTCTCACTGCCCATTCATTCCTCCATTCTTACCAACTCCTTTGCCTAAGCACTGAATGTTGGCAGATGTTTGTTCTCACTTCTGTCCAGATCTGGATCTGTGACTGAGCCAGGGCTGATTTTCAGCCAAGGGGTGAGCTATGAAACCTGCTTTAATACCAGAGCTCAGCTCTGGAACATGCGATGTAATAAAGATAATTCCCGGGAGTGGAGGAAAGGACTCTAAAACAGAGGGGTTGACTTACAGGCTCCTCTCATTTTAAAAACAGAAGGTAGACCCACAGTGTGACCTGTTTAGAGACAAATGCTTCCTCTTGTTCCTCGCTGTTCTGTGTATTCCTTAGCCTCTTGTTGTTGTTTAGTCGTTCAGTCGTGTCCCCATGGACCAGAGCACGCCAGGCACTCCTGTCTTCCACTGCCTCCCGCAGTTGGGTCAAACCCATGCTGGTAGCTTCGAGAACACTGTCCAACCATCTTGTCCTCTGTCGTCCCCTTCTCCTTGTGCCCTCCATCTTTCCCAACACCAGGGTCTTTTCCAGGGAGTCTTCTCTTCTCATGAGGTGGCCAAAGTATTGGAGCCTCAGCTTCAGAATCTGTCCTTCCAGTGAGCACTCAGGGCTGATTTCCTTAAGAATGGAGAGGTTTGATCTTCTTGCAGTCCATGGGACTCTCAAGAGTCTCCTCCAGCACCATAATTCAAAAGCATCAATTCTTCGGTGATCAGCCTTCTTTATGGTCTAGCTCTCACTTCCATACATCACTGCTGTAGCCTCTAAGAACATACAAAGTCCACATACAAAGTCCACTTTCAATCACTCTAGGAAGGAGAGATGTACACTTCAAAATTCAGGAGTCGATGAAAAATGACCACTTCTTGGTTGCAGGTCTTCTCTGGTAAAGGAGTTAGAATAAGATCAGGAGGGAAAGGAAAGCCAGGGGTCAGAGGTCTCTGGTCTTCTTGACGTTAATGGACTCTAACACCCATCAACTCCAAGCTCTAGCCATCACGGGCAATGATGGGGGAAGATGGGAGTTGTAGTCCAACAACATCTGGAGGGGCATAGGTTCTATAACCCTGATCTAAGCCCCAAACTCCTACTAATGCTGCAATAATGCAGTCTAGCCCAATATCCAAGCCAACTTTTTTTGTATGCTCCACACAGTGCCTTTCCATTGGGCGTGGAAGTTATTATTACAAAAATAAATAAATCGGAAAACTACAATCTGGTTGAGTGTAGCTGGAAGGGAACCAATGAGATCCTATATACTGGAGAAGTGTCCTCACCCCCACTATTTGCCCCAGACAATGAGATCCAGCTCCAAGGGCCTTCTTGTTGTTCCCTCGTTGCAAGAAGTGAAGTTACAGGGAAGCAGGCAGGGAGCCTAATTTGTGGCCTGTGAAATGCCCTCCCATCAGATGTGAAGAAAACAAACAACTATCTAACTTTTGGAAGACATCTGAAGGCAGCCCTGTTTAGGGAAGTTTTAATGTTTGATATTTCACTGTGGACTCGGCTATACAGCTGCAAACAAAACGCTTTAAATGTGTTGTAAAGTGCAATATACAAATGTGACACAAGATGGTGACAGTGAGCTCTGCCAAAATCAAAGTATTTTTCAAAACATTTTTTTTTTAAAAAAGCATTTTCATAGCATTTTTATGTGTGTGTAGATTCCACCTGTCTTTTAATTGGTTGGAAACCACCCAGAGTGGCTGGGGCTATCCAGTCAGATGGGTGGCGTTGTTGTTGTTGTTGTTGTTGTTGTTGTTGTTGTTGTTATATGAGCCGGAGTCCCTCCTCTCTGTTTACTTTTAGGTGTGTAGATTTGGTGTGGCAAGCTCATGGAATAGATTTTAACAAATGTGCTAAATAAACTGTTGACTAAATATATTCAGGATGAGCCACAACAGACCCTGAGGGGAATCAGTATTGCCAGATTATCAGTGGGAAACTCTCATCTCGGACCCTTAAAATCCCTAGGTTTCGTTCAGGGTGGCTTTCATATTCAGAAGGGAACAACATCCCCTTCTCTTTCTCTCTCACAATAGCACCAAAAGTTGCCGGGCTTTAGGATAGTGCCTGGGACAGCACTCTGTGGTGATTTTTCCCCTTCTTGCCTCAGACATATCAGTTATTTCTCACACCTGAACTACTTTAAAGTGATGGACGATAACACCACACATTTGAACGACACCAATGCTGTGTACATGGGGCTGTCCTGAGCTAGTTTAGAAGCTATAATTAGAAATGGGGGAGAAAGGCAATTCGGTTCACATTTAATGGACAATCTACGTAATGTGCATTTTCTGAAACAATACAAGAACTAAAACAAAGCCATCCTTTAAAATTTGCCCTTTGTTTCGGCTTTTTGGGATGTTTTAATTCATCCTTCCAGCTCTTCCTGCTTTTCATCCTCTGCTGGTTATTGTTGTTGTTGTTGTCGTTGTCATCAGGGCTTTTTTTCAGTGGGAACTCACAGGAACTCAGTTCCGACACCTCTCAGGTGAGCTCCATTGCCTTTCTAAGAGAACATGGGAGGTGTTCGTGGTGAGTTTCAGCACCTCTTTTTCTAGAAAAAAAGCACTTCTTGTTGTTGACGACCACTACCTTGTTTCTTAAAAAATCAGAAATGCTTTGGGAAGTTCACTGTAAAAGCGATAAAGAAATATCTTAAACCAATAAATATTTATTTAAACAAATAAGGTTCTAGGTCAGGCATTGGTACAGGCTGCCAGAGCTGCTTGTCAACCCTGATGGTGCTCAGCATACAGGCAGTGGCCAGCACCATGTGCTTAGTGATGTGCCCACTCTTAGGGTTGACATATTTCAAAAAGTAAAAACCAGGACACCCCGAAGGTTGTTGCGGTCTCCTGGGACAGGGCAGGGAGCTGAAGAGCTTGCGTCTGTATGTTTTAAAAAGGGAAGCCTGCGAACAGAGACAAGAGCAAGCAATTGCCCATTTCTTGGATGAACCCCTTATTAAAGAAAACACTTTTGATCCTGTTGTGTCGCTAGGTGGCAGGATCGTAACGCAGATTAAGTTTAGGAAAAAAAGCTGTCGAGTGGCTTCTTTTCCTATTTCCCCACCTTCCACTAGATGGCAGCAGCAGAACTAAAATGTGCCAATAATGACCTTAAAGGCGGCGGCCCTGGAGGGGAGGAGGGAGCCCTGATTTTCATCCCTACTGTCTAACGGACAGAAAGAAGCCCTGTTAAGAAATGCTCTCCATTGGCTGCTTTCCTGGAAACTACAGAACTTTTGCTTTTTGGTCTCCACCCACCAACCTCACTAATGTATACAAATACATTTCCTTTTTCAAACGTTGCTTGCAGTCTACTTTAAAACAAGCGGGCTGGAAGTAGGGAGCTAATTAAGCAGTTAGTGTGTGTGTGTGTGTGTGTGTGTGTGTGAGAGAGAGAGAGAGAGAGAGAGAGAGAGAGAGAGAGAGATTAATGCTCCATTGGTCTTGTAAATTCCATGGCGCACACTGCAGTATTTTTATTTTTTTTAGTCTAGCATGGATTGAGACCTAATTTCTACCCTGCCGTTGAGATAGCAGCACCATTATTTGCTTAGCGCGCTAAGTGTATTATTGAACCGTAAATTATTCTCGAACGCCTTCAGTGTGTGGGTCTGCTCCAGGGTCTGCTATGGAATTCCCATTTTGGCTCCACATTTTTTGCTCTGCTCGCTTTGATATGTCAGAGCAGAGTGACTAAAGCAAACGCAACACTTCCTCAGGAGGCCGCCCCAAGAGGTAGACCCAGAGATAATGGATTTGGAGTGTGATGGGCTCTGTCAACGCTCCCCTTGAAGAATGGCCCCCTTCTGCAAACAAAGTCAATTACCCTGACCGCTGTTGTTTTCACACAACACACAAATATGTCAGGGGTCAGTCTCACGGGGGGGGGGGGGAGGCCGAGTGGTTCTGTGTGTATTCAGAAAACAGATGGACTGTACTTCAGTTGGAGAATTTCAGATTGTGGACTAAATACCATATTTTTATGTGTATTAGAGGAGGTTATTTTATTAGAAAATCATGCTAAAAGCTGTGGGTCGTCTTATACACGGATGGTGGAGAGGTGGGACGGGCGATGGTTGGGTACAGCAATGTCCACTGGCTATTGGCTGCTACATCAATAGAGTGGGCGACTGGCGCTTTATTTTGGCGTGCGATTGGCTGTGGCGGTCCATCAGGTGTGCGATTTCCGGCAAACCCCGCCCCCCCGAAAGCTCAACAAGTCTGGGCAATCTCCCCTCATTTTCTCAATTTGGAGTCCCCCCAAATACACGGGGGCGTGTTATACACAGGAAAATACGGTAGTCGTGTGTGGAGGGGAGGTCTTTTAGATGATCATGTGAATTGCTTCAAAAATGTGGTTTCTCATTATTGGGGGAACGGGACCGCTTGCTCATTCTGCTGAACAGTCCTGCAAACAACGTGGGCTGGATCCAGACACATCAAAGAAGCGCTTCAGCAAAATGCGTTGTAACCTTTATAATGAGAAAGCGTGTTGGCAAAAATGGAACTCCGCAGCGCCATCTGGTGTCGCAGTGTTATACAGTGGTACCTTGGGTTAAGTACTTAATTCGTTCCAGAGGTCCGTTCTTAACCTGAAACTGTTCTTAACCTGAAGCACCACTTTAGCTAATGGGGCCTCCCGCTGCTGCCACACTGCTGGAGCACGATTTCTGTTCTCATCCTGAAGCAAAGTTCTTAACCTGAGGTACTATTTCTGGGTTAGCGGAGTCTGTAACCTGAAGCGTCTGTAACCCAAGGTACCACTGTATTGCATACAAAACGCTTTTTCTTTACCAGTCTAGCTAAGTCCTTGGTAACACTGCAAAGATGCAGGGCTGACCTATCCCACAGAAAGCAAGGGGTCCTGTGCCTCAGTTGCTGGGTGTGCCATTGACCACGAGAGTGAATGCCCACCTAAGGTTTGCAGGCAAGGTGCTACCGGGGAGTAATTTTCTGTGGCAGTTGCCATAGAAAAATACATGGGAGCTGTGTGAGGCAAGGCTTTAAGGGAGGAATTCTTTCTGAGAGAATAATGGAGGAGACTAAAGTGACCTAGGAGACTGAGCCCCAGGGAGCCGAAAAAAGAGGGTTCCAATTGGGAGGGAGAGATTCTCCGAAGTACAGCCCAATTCTTCTTCTCTAATCTTCATGTCAGAAAAACAAAAACAAAGCATGTTGTAATGGGTATGAGTTACTCGTACAGTGGTGCCCCGCAAGACGAAATTAATTCGTTCCGCAATTTTTGTTGTCTAACGAATTTTTCGTCTTGCGAAGCACAAAATCCCATAGGAATGCATTGAAAATCAATTAATGCGTTCCTATGGTCAAAAAAAGTCCAAACAAAGCCAAATTTGGTACAACAACAGTTTATTAACTGCTCTTTAAAGTCACACATACTGTAAAGAGCAGTTCGAAAATTTAAGGGAAAGTAAATTAACTTTATAAACAAAACATGTCTTTGTTTTTAGTCAAAGAAAAAAAGTCGCGAGACGTTTTCGTCTTGCGAAGCAAGCCCATAGGGGAAATTCGTCTTGCGAGGCAAATCGCGAACGGAAAAACCTTTCGTCTAGCGAGTTTTTTGTCTTGCGAGGCATTCTTCTTGCGGGGCACCACTGTACGTAAACTGGTGCCTCTCTAGGCTAATTTGCCTTGTTAAACCTTTCTGACTGCACAGCCCTTGCTCATCGTGGCTGCCTCAATCGCTGGCAGAATCCATCAGTGGGTGTTTCTTGAACCTCTTCCAACATAAAAGTTGTTTGACACCCAGTCTCCTCCTCCTCTCACTGCGCGGGAGTCTTCTGCGCAGGGAAGGCGTGGGCAGCGGAGGACCTGGGCTCTCCTCACTGATGTCCAGTGAAGAGTCCTGGAGCCCTCTCTCCAATTCCCCCGTCTGCCCCCCTTTATCCCTGGTGTTGCGCTGATTGGCTTCCCCCTCTACTGAGCTGTTTCTCCCCCTGCTGCTGGGTCCTTCGCCAGCATCATCTGGGAGCCTCCCCTTCGCCTCTCGCTCCGATGTCAGTTCCCTGACACATGTCTTCATTCTGCTTGAACCCAGGGCTAGAAGGAGATGCAGGAAAGGAATTTGAGTCGCGTGTGCAATAACTCTTGCATGTGGCACCCCACATCACACCTGCACCAGGCCTCGTGTTAAAACTTCTGGGTGGCCCTGCAAAGCTGATCACAGCAGGTGGGGGGCGATGGCACCAAAGAGACTCTCCTTCCTTGGGTTTTTTTACAGTGGTGGAGTGCATGCCTGCACTGCCCGGGATGGGGTGCACCCCACATGCCAGAGTCCAGGGCTGGAGAGGGAGGGAAGCTGCCACTGACTCTCATCCTGCTCTTTTTCCCTGTGGCCGGGTGCATCTCACCACGACTGAGAAGCGCTGTTCTCTGCCACCAGGTGCATCAGATGTGACCAGGTGCAGTGGCGTCACAATGGGGGGCGGGGGGCGGTACGCACCGGGTGCCATGTCTGTGGGGGTAACAAGAAGGCCCCCTGCGGGGGCGCCAGCTGCCATCGCGCCGCCACAACTGCACGTGGAGGATCCTCCGTTTGTGGCTGCAGCCACGAGCAGAGGATCCCGGCGCCGGCGGCAAACTGCTACAGTGGTGCCTCGCAAGACGAAAAGAATCCGTTCTGTGATTCTCTTCGTCTAGCGGTTTTTTCGTCTTGCGAAGCAAGCCCATTGACGGATTAGAGGATTAGCGCTATTAGAGCTTTTAGCGGCTTTTAGCGGCTTATCTGCTGATCGGATCAGCTGATAAGCGGCTTAGCGGCTTAGAAAAAGGGGTCGAAAAGGGGACAAAACCAGCAGGAACTTGCAAGACATTGTCGTCTTGCGAAGCAAGCCCATAGGAGATTCGTTTTGCGAAGCACCTCCAAAACGGAAAACTCTTTCGTCTAGCGAGTTTTTCTTGCGAGGCATTCGTCTTGCGGGGCACCACTGTATGTACAGCGCATGTGCGGCATTGCTACCTACGGCGCACATGCACCCTACGTAGTAACGCCCCACCCTGGGTGTCACAGCGCCTTCGTTTGCCCCTGACCAGGCGGGGGAGCTGCTGCTGAGGAGGGTGGGTACCAGCGTGGCCACCCACTCTCCTCCTGGTCTCATTCCCCGGGGCGGGCCAGACCCTGGGGTTTGTGCGACCGGGTACAAACACAGCAGCTTAGGCACGACTCCTTGTGTGGAGCCAGGCCTCATTTGAAGGAGCCTGCTGTGGGGGTGCCTGTTTGTTCCCCCTCGCCAAATTGCATCCGGGGCCACCTCCCCCTCCCCACATCTCTGGGTTTTTAAGCAGAGGTTGGATGGCCGTCCGTCACAAAGGTTCCTGCATTTCAAGGGGTTGGGGTCCCTTCCAACTTTACAATTCTGTGGTTCCTCACTTACGGTACTATTTACCCTAGGGCTGGCCATTTCCCATGTTAGCTAGAGATGGAGTCTCCATATTCAGAGGAAACATGGCCCTGAATTCTGTTTGTCGAGGAGCACAAATATAGGTGGGCTGTTATGCTAGTGGAGTTGGGCACTGTGGAAAACTGTAGTAGAAATGGCTCTGAGCTGATGCCTGACAGAACTTACTGGCAGGGCCAGACTTAGGTTTGAGGAGGCCCTAAGCTACTGAAGGTAATGGGGCCCTTTATATGTCCAGCTGTCCTTTGTCAACAACAAATTGCCGCTGTTTTTTGTTGTTGTTTTTTTGCTTTGAATATATGCTATATGGTAATTTATGGACCTAATAGGTATGTAGGTTTTATTTTACAGTGGGGCCCCGCAAGACGAATGCCTCGCAAGACGGAAAACTCGCTAGACGAAAGAGTTTTCCGTTTTGGAGGTGCTTCGCAAAACGAATTTCCTATGGGCTTGCTTCGCAAGACAAAAATGTCTTGCGATTTCCTGCTGGTTTTCCCCCCCCCTTTTTTCTAAGCCGCTAAGCTGCTTATCAGCTGATCCGATCAGCAGATAAGCCGCTAAAGCCGCTAAAAGCCGCTAATCCGCTAATCGGTCAATGGGCTTGCTTCGCAAGACGAAAAAACCACTAGACGAAGAGAATCACGGAACGGATTCTTTTCGTCTTGCGAGGCACCACTGTATTTGTTTTTTATCTTATATTTTGGAAATGTACCTCCAGGTTTTTTTCCTTTAATTTTTTTTTGGGGGGGGGCCAAGAGAGTGGGGCCCTAAAAGCTATAGCTTGTTTAGCTTATACGTAAATCCCGCACTGGTTTTTGGACTACACCTTCCATAAGCACCAGCCAGCATGATGATCCCATCAGAGAGATTGGCAGTTCTGGTCCAAAATATCTGGAGGGCACCATGTTGGCCACCCTTGCCTTAGAGGCACAAGATAGATTGGATTCTTCTGGCTCTATTCAGAGTTACCGCTGAGGAGACTGAATCAATCGATGACTCGCTTGCCTTTGACAGATTCAGTACAGAAGGTTTTCCCTCAGGATGTAATCTAAAAGTCATCACATTTAAGAGGTACCTTGCTGTTGATTTCAAAAATGGATTGCAATGCTGGAATCACTGTAGCTTTTGAAAGACAACCAGCTATGCTGTGGGATGTTTCTAGCCCTTTGATGAAAACAAAACTACAGATTGCAGTTTCCAGTAAAAAAAAAATTAAAGGAAAACATTGTCTAGAAACTTTTATTGGCTGAATTTGGCTGTATCAGGTAAACAGAACACAAACTGTCACCGTTGTTATGATGACGCAAACCAGCAATGTCAGGAGCAGCGCAATGAGGCAACATCGCGAGTGTTTCCTTTCTCTCTCCTTCTTTTTCAGTAAGGTGTCATATCCTGGTGTGTAAATATCTTCCAACCAGTACTGCAGGTCGTTTGGGTTTTCCTGCAACAAAATTGACTGGGTTCTTTCTTGTGCGTAGACAATCATCAACAACAACATCATGCATGTACCTCCAGGTTTTTTCCCTTTAATTTTTTTTTGGGGGGGGCAAGAGAGTGGCTACCACTGAAAAATGAACTATGGCCACCCCAGATATGTCCAAGGGCTTTCAACCTGCAACAGTTCAGACCAGGGGTCAGCAATCTTTTTCAGCAGGGGGCTGGTCCACTGTCCCTCAGACCTTGTGGGGGGCCAGACTATATTTCGAAGGGGGGGGGAGAACAAATTCCTATGCCCCACAAATAACCCAGAAATGTGTTTTAAATAAAAGCACATATTCCACTCATGTAAAAACACCAGGCAGGCCCCACAAATAACTTAGAGATGCATTTTAAATAAAAGGACACATTCTACTCATGTAAAAACATGCTGATGCCCAGACCATCCGCGGGCCGGATTTAGAAGGCGATTGGGCCAGATCCAGCCCCCGGGCCTTAGTTTGCCTACCCATGGTTCAGACACTTCAACTTAGTAGCATGAAGGCTAGATGGGGGGGGGGGGACGGGACATATTCATACCTAAAAAGGTGCTCAGTGTGATTGACCAGTTTACATACTTGTGAAACTTTAGAATCCTGTCTTTGGCATGGAAGCTTAATGGAGCAACAATAAACAATTTAGAAAGAATGAAAACACGCTGACGTGCACCCTGGCTTTTCGTACTGTCGATAGGAACTTATTCCATTCACAGAACGACCCCTCTCATAAGTGCAACTTTCCTTCCATGAATGGAAGCGCTTTCCATTCACAGAGCCAAAAGTTAGGATCTGGGCTTCTGCAAGCAGCCCCAAAGCTTAGCGCTTCCTTTGCTCTGTGCGGTACCCATTTTCCCCAGGTACTTAAATGTCCAGTATTTCAGGCACAAATAAAACAGTGTAGTTCTAGGGTTGCCAACCTTTTGGGGCCCATGCTTATATTTGCAAACCAGAAAAAGTGTTGCTGGCATTACCCCAAACTATTGACTTGGCTGAAACAGAATGCTTCTTTCATGTCTAATTTCAGCTGGGGACATGTGCGAATCATGGAAGGTCTCTATGGGTGCATGGGTGTCTATGGGCATCACATTACCGACCCCGGTATAATTTTTTTGTGGAGGCAGATGTGATTTTGCAGAATTGTACCTTTAGATAGTGAGCCAGGCTAGAGTTTAAGGAATGCCTGTCGTAGTCTTGGACAGTCCAGGATGGGTATTTTTTCCCCTCCTTCCAGCTGTCATCAGGGAAGACATCACTGTAAAGAGGATTTCTTTTGATGGTTGATTTCAAGGTGATTGGTGTAATGTGTTTTCCAAGGGCTTTATCTATCACTGCAGGATGGGGCTCACTCACTTCCACGATAGGCTGCTCACGCAAATTTTTCTTTTCTCTCTGAAAGATACACATACGAAAAGGATGAAGGCTGTCATCAACATTTACCTAAGAGCATATTATTTCACAGACTTCCTCTGGAGCTTAACAAAGCCCTTTACAGTAATCATCAGCTAATCCTCATAGCTTTGAAAATCTTCTGTTGAGAGGAACAGTCATCTTTGTTCTTGTAATATGGTCAAATTACTATACGAATCTGAAAAGTTCTTTAACAACCTGGTCACAAGAAAGGCTTGACTAAGATTCAACGATTATTCATGGAATTCAGATATAGATGAATACAAGGCAACTTGATGCCAAAACACATTATTTTAAAGCAGCAATTTACCTACATATGCAGCGAAAGCTGACAGCAGGCGGCTATATTTTCTTATTCATCATCACCAAAGCGAGAGAGTTCCTATTACTTTTCACCCTGGAAGTGGAATGCCAATTCAAAGATCCCACTTCAAAACCCAAAACTTTAGCCAGGTATCATTAATTTCATAAAAGACCATGATTATTACACATTAATAAGTTGAATTACAGGTTTCCTCCAGACTATCAGCATTTTGCAGCAGGGATTCAAGCTCATGCCAGGAATTTAGCTTTGCAAAGCATATTATCGTCCTAGAACACTGAATCTGCTTAAACAAACAGACAAACTTCATTTTATTTTTTGTGGTTAGGAAAGTGATGAGGAAATGTGCTGAAAAGTGTGGACTGAACAAACGATGGACATGAACGTATATAAATACCCCACAAGCAAATCATGTTAATGGATGCCACGAGCCTAATTTCTTTACTTTTTATAATATTTTTGTTAAAAAAAAATTCAACATAAAATACAAAAATCAACCTAATTTACAAAACATAACAAATTAAAAAAACAAAAAATAAAGAGAGAGAGATAAAATAACTATAGGGCCCTTTATTATACTCATATCATATATGCACATCCAATCATTTATCTACACACAGAGTAGACCTTCCCATCTCCCACCTAAGCTTACTTCTTCTCCCAGTCTCTCAGTCTGGGATAATTTTTTCTACCCTGTCTTTCATGCAGGGATCCCGCTCCGCCAACTGTCCCCTTCCTGTGTATGCCATCCTCAGTCCGAAGTAAATACCGTAGTTTTTGCTCTATAAGACTCACTTTTTCCCTCCTAAAAAGTAAGGGGAAATGTGTGTGCGTCTTATGGAGCGAATGCAGGCTGCGCAGCTATCACAGAAGCCAGAACAGCAAGAGGGATTGCTGCTTTCACTGCACAGTGATCCCTCTTGCTGTTCTGGCTTCTGAGATTCAGAAATTTTCTCTCTTGTTTTCCTCCTCCAAAAACTAGGTGCATCTTGTGGTCTGGTGCATCTTATAGAGCGAAAAATACAGTATATTTCTTTATATTTGGAAGCCATTTCTCTCTCTCTCTCTCTTGCTTCTGTTCCTGTGAGGGTCAATATTTTCATAAGGAACAAACAATAATTGGACCAAGTACATATTCCCAGCCGGGAGTTTGCATCAAACAATTGTTGCCCCTAGTGATACTGGCACGGGTGCATCTTGACGTGGGTGAAATTGGAAAACTGACGGATCTGGATTCTGATAGATCTCTGGCCGAAGCACCTAGAGTAGAAGAAGAAGAAGAAGAGTTTGGATTTGATATCCCGCCTTTCACTCCCCTTCAGGAGTCTCAAAGCGGCTAACATTCTCCTTTCCCTTCCTCCCCCACAACAAACACTCTGTGAGGTGAGTGGGGCTGAGAGACTTCACAGAAGTGTGACTGGCCCAAGGTCACCCAGCAGCTGCATGTGGAGGAGCGGAGACGCGAACCCGGTTTCCCAGATTACGTGACTACCGCTCTTAACCACTACACCACACTGGCTCTTTTCCTCTTTCCTACGTGTAAACTCACAGAATGTTGACTTCCTGACAAGGTTCACGGTTTCCAAGCAGAAGCCACGACCATGAACTGCAATCCTCTGCCACCATGCATCAGGCAAACCCCTCATTCCCTTTCCCCTTGCTTCAAAAGCAGAAAACAAAATCAGTTGTGGAATATGCGCCACAAGATTTTCCCAGGTGCAAGTCATGGTTTAAAAAGCAAGACGTGCAGGAAAGCGCGTTCTCCTTCATGGAGAGCACGTGTTGTGGTGGGGGCCGCCAGGACACTCCAAAGTTGGGGCGGGCTAATTGATCGTTGGCCACTGATGCGATTGGGGCTTCCCTCGTTGTTGGGAAGAAGTTAATGTTGCCATTTGTTGATTGACAACCAGGAATGCTAAAACTCCTTGCACGAGGCTAGGGCTTCCTCTTTTCGCCTGTGCATCGGATTGCCCGTTCCACCCTCCCTAGAATAGGGTTGTTCGCTTTGACCTTGCTATGCCTGTCATGGGGTCGTCTGCTTTGGAGCGGGGGCCAGGTAGGAATTTTGTCCATCTGGCTGATTGGCTGGGGCCATTTGGTTTTTGCCTTCTGCGTAGCAAATCGTCACAACTTGTAAGGTTGCGGTTAGGCATTGGTTTATGGTTTGGTTGGTTGAGGGGCATGGATTGGCTGTGCCTGCCCCTCTAATGCTGCTGCTGCAAGGGATTCCATTAAAGGAATTGGGGGCTAACTATTGCTTGTCCACTCTGTCAAGGGGGCTCGGGCCACTGCAAGAGCTCCTGGCTGCATTTGGGGAGGGCTGAGGGCAGGTTCCCTGCTCTGTCGCTACCCCCAAGTGTATTCCCCTATTCTGACTTTCGCAGGCGTGCAGAATGTCAGTCTGTCCCCCACGGTGGGGGCAGATAGTCGCAACCAATGCCTAAGCAACCACTCATATGTTTGTATTTTAATAAAGTTGTGGCCAAAATTATGCCAAAAACCTTAAACAAAAAATTTGGTGTGATGTGTGAGTTATTGGGGTGGCCCTGGGGACCTCGACATGCAAAAGGATGCTTCTTCCAATGAGTAGCGTCTCTCAGAGCCAATCAGATGAAGAAGCGAGGGAGCCAATCATAGGAAGAATAAACGAGACTATCTGGGAAGATACTTGCGTACCAGAAGGAATTCTGATTGTTCACCATTAAAGGGAAAGGTTGCAGGTACACATACCATGCTTGCAAAGCAGAGAAAAAGATGTAATCAAACGCGAAATAATTGCTGTCTGTTTTCGGATTGCAGCCAGAGAGATTGCAAGGAAATCGTTAGAAGAAACCCTGTGCAGGAGGATTTTGGCATGCACACCCCTTTCACATGCCTAAGTTGCCAAGCCTGTTTTAGAGCTCTAAAATTATCCTCGGCTACTGCTAGAGAGTGAATCAATCTGCAGTGCCCGCCAGCTGCAGTTTTAGCTCCTGTCGGTTTCCATATGCCATTTCTGAGCCCTGACATATCCTCCGATCAGATTATCTTGCATGTCTTTTGTGAATCGTGGTTTGCCCCCTCGAGCTTTCATGAGCCTAATTGAAATGGCACCACCACAATAGCTTATCTTGTGTGTGTGTGTGTGTGTGTGTGTGTGTGTGTGTGCCGTCACCCTATTATGTATTTAAAGTTCTTCAGAGATGCTAATGATGTCTCAGGCTTGCGAACTGGATGTGGAAAAGAAGGGCTATTTTACTACTGGTGCTATTAGGGTGGGGTGGGAGATGGATGTGGAAAAAGGCATAAAAATAATGTGATCTGAGTGTGATGGTTATTTTAAAAAGTGTTGAGGGGAAAAGAAAATCAGATATCAGAATGTACAGTGGTACCTCAGGTTACATACGCTTCAGGTTACAGACTCCGCTAACCCAGAAATAGTGCTTCAGGTTAAGAACTTTGCTTCAGGATGAGAACATAAATTGTGCTCCGGCGGCACAGCAGCAGCCTGGGAGGCCCCATTAGCTAAAGTGGTGCTTCAGGTTAAGAACAGTTTCAGGTTAAGAACAGACCTCCGGAACGAATTAAGTACGTAACCAGAGGTACCACTGTACTCTTAAGAGGCAATGTGCCGTGGTGTTAGTACACTCTTAGGTCACAGATGTGCTCCCACATGCCACTGGGGATGGCCATTAGAGGGACATAGCTGTCAACTTACAGATTTGAAAATAAGGGACCAGCAGCCTTGAAAATAAGGGACCAGCAGCCAAAATAAGGGACCTGCAGCCTCACCTGTTCCAGGCACTCCAGTCTTCCTGTCCTCCTGCAGTCTGGTCAAACTCAAGCTGGTAGCCTTGAGAACACTGTCCAACCAACTTTGTAACCAGAGGTTCAACTGGATAGAATCTGAATCACATGCACCACAAGACCTATGCAGCCTCAACTTAAGATGGCTCCCCGGCCTGGCGTTGCACTGCAAAGTTTGCAGCAGCACGTGCAACAAAATGGCGTCCAGCATTCAAAAACCTCCTCAGCTTGCATTAACTAGCCACACACAAGGCATGCAAGCTCTACCCCCCAGTCGTTCTTAGACTTCTTATTAGGTGAGCAACACAGCCAAGCAACACAGTTGGAGCCTCCCTCCTCCCTGGCCAGCAGGGAGGGAGGGAGAGGAGCTGCTTCCTTTGAAATTTAAGGGACATCATTTAAGGGACATTTAAGGGACATCCATCAATAAGGGACAGCAGTGGGACATGGTCCTGGAATAAGGGACTGTCTCTTCAAATAAGGGACACTTGACAGCTATGTAGAGGGATCATTTATTCAGTGACAGATCTCATGTTCTGCACACAAAAGGGCCCCGGTGCAATCCTTGTCATATCAGGTAGCAGGTAATAGGAAGACCCCTGGGTCCTGAGAGCCTTGAATACTAGTAGCAGTTAGAATAGACAGTAAGGCTGGCCTATATATTGATATATCATCAAAAACCACTGTGAAGACCATATTGTGATATAGGTTTCATATTTATTGACCTGGCAATATATCGCAAATGATGCGTGTGCTATGCAAAAATCACAGTGGGGGATAAACCTGGAAGCCAGCCACTGCTTCTCTCCATTCGTGCGACCCGTTAACTCCGCCAGCTCAAATCTCCCCTGCCTTCTGTAGGGGGCAGTGAATCATGAGCAGACACCGGCAAAAATCAGAATGCAGGAAAAACCGTGAACCCAGCCAATGCCTCTACGTAGATCCATCCTTATTTCAGACATTGTGATATATATATTGCAATATTGAGCTGGTGATATATCACTATGTTGAAAACCAGGTGTCGCCCAGCCCAAATAGACAGTGCTGAGTTAGAGATACAATTGGTCTGATCTGTATAAGGCACCTGCTTTTGAATTCTGATGCTGGAGGAGACTCTTGAGAGTCCCATGGACTGCAAGAAGATCAAACCTCTCCATTCTGAAGGAAATCAGCCCTGAGTGCTCACTGGAAGGACAGATCCTGAAGCTGAGGCTCCAATACTTTGGCCACCTCATGAGAAGAGAAGACTCCCCAGAAAAGACCCTGATGCTGGGAAAAATTGAGGGCACAAGGAGAAGGGGAGGACAGAGGATGAGATGGTTGGACAGTGTTCTCGAAGCTACCAGAATGAGTCTGACCAAACTGCGGGAGGCAGTGGAAGACAGAAGTGCCTGGCGTGCTCTGGTCCATGGGGTCACGAAGAGTTGGACACGACTAAACAACAAAGTATAAGACATTGCCCCGTTAAAGAGGAGTAGCCACAGTAGTGGTGCCTGGCAGATGATATTGGACTACAATTCCCATTATCCTGGACTACAGACCATTCTGTAGCTGATGGGAGTTGGAGTCCAACCACATCTGAAGAACATTACATTGGCTTCTCCCTAACACGATGAATTAGTGCCAGAGTTTGAAATTTCTTGTGGAATTGTGGGAGCTATTGTTAGAAGAATGAAACCTTTTCGTAGGGGCCATGGATAGCATCTGGCGTTGCAGGAATGTCTGGCCTTCTGTGACCTTCCAAAAGCATCTGGCTGGCTGCAGTTAGAAGCAGAAGACTGGCTTGCATGGAGATGATTCTGCAGGGCAGGTCTTGTCTTCAAAGATGTAAATTAGTTTCAGTTCAGCCACTTTTGGGGGGTGAGTAGGTCACATAAAGTAATGGGTTTCCTCCCCCATCGGTCCTTACTGATCAGCTGCACGGTGATGTCTGAGAACATTGATGTACACCCAGATCTCATTTTTTATCATCACCATGAACAACATTGTTCAAGTATATGCGCTTGGCTTTGTAGAGTGGCTTAGGCAACTGCACCTCTGAGCACATGTGGACCGAAAGCAAAGACAGAGTTTGGATTGGATTGGATATCCCGCTTTATCACTACCCTAAGGAGTCTCAAAGCGGCTAAGAATCTCCTTTCCCTTCCTCCCCCACAACAAATACTCTGTGAGGTGAGTGGGGCTGAGAGACTTTAGAGAAGTGTGACTAGCCCAAGGTCACCCAGCAGCTGCAGGTGGAGGAGCGGGGAATCGAACCCAGTTCACCAGATTATGAGTCCACTGCTCTTAACCACTACACCACACTGGCTCTCCAGACAGATCAGAAAGTAGTATAATTGGGGCGGGGGGCAGGCCATGTGACTTGGTCCACAGGCTGTAAAACTGGCTGGTGTGTCCAAGCGTAAGTGGAAGCATTGCAAGAAGATCGATGTTGCAGTCAGTCCTCGCGGTGACTACTACAGAGGTTAAATGGAGGGAGGGAGGAAGCTTACGAGTTTATTTGCATCATAAAAGCTTCCACGTGGAATTCTGATTGCTTACCATTAAAGGGAAAGCCTGCAGGAAATTGTTTTTTGGAACCTGAGGATCAGACGACCTCTAGCCAACGCATGTCTGCTTTTTGCAGTTCACACACAACACTCTTACATCCCGATCCTACAAATTTTCCTGGAAGTTCATGTGTTTAATGGGACTTATTGTCTAGAGAGAGCTGCCTTATTTGGGTAATCTTCACTACTGCTTTAGTTTGGCTTTCTAAAGTCTATATGTGATGAGTAATTCAGTAGCCCTAGTCGGTTCGTGCCAGTCTGCATGGTATGGCTCAATTTGCTCTTTTACTGTAGGGATAACCTGCAGGAAAATCTACTGTAATGAGTATATAAGCAACACACCCAACTGCTAGGTAGTGCTGTACCATAAATTTAAGTCTTGTCCTCTTCTTGTGGCAAAGGACTTGTTTGCTTTGTAACAGGTCCATTCCTTGCTCCAAACTAGTATTTCCAAATGCCTCGGGTTAATCACATGCTAGTCCATCCCTGGACATAGAATTGGTAAAGGTAAAGGGACCCCTGACCATTAGGTCCAGTCGTGGCCAACTCTGGGGTTGCGGCGCTCATCTCGCTTTATTGGCCAAGGGAGCCGGCGTACAGCTTCCGGGTCATGTGGCCAGCATGACTAAGCCGCTTCTGGCAAACCAGAGCAGTGCACGGAAACACTGTTTACCTTCCCGCCTATTTATCTACTTGCCCTTTGACGTGCTTTCGAACTGCTAGGTTGGCAGGAGCAGGGACCAAGCAACAGGAGCTCACCCTGTCGCGGGGATTCGAACTGCCGACCTTCTGATCGGCAAGTCCTAGGCTCTGTGGTTTAACCCACAGCGCCACCTGTGTCCAGACATAGAATACCCTCCAATATTTCTCCTATGAAAATAGGGATATCCTATTCAATCATCATTTTATTTATACCCCATCCTTCTGCCCCAGCCACTCTTCCAACATACAGAAAACTACAACAAAACATTAGGCATTAAAAAAACCTTCCTTATACAGGGCTGCCTTCAAATGTCTTCTAAAGGATGTATAGTTACTTATCTCCTTGGTTTGGAGGAGTCGCATAACTCCGTACCCTCCTCCATTTCTCCAATGAAAATACAGACATTCTGGGATCAAATCAGGAACTGGGACGGCTTCTGTAAATCCAGGAATGTTCATGGAAAATGGGGACACTTGTAGGGTTTGAATAGCCTAGACTAGAAGCACAAAGGTCAGATTCTAGGATTTTTTTGTGGCTGCTTGCCAGGAAAGAGCCTGAACATCACATCTGTTAAGATTAATCTGCAGCCATGGTCTTATTAGTAAGAGTCTCACACCCTCCAATTACAACGCTATTGTGGTGTGGACCTGAGAGAGCTGGGCACAAGTTCAGTTTGAACTTGGAATTTGTTGGGTGGCCATAGGTAAAATGACTAGCTTTCGGGTTCAGTTTGCCACCTGTAGTGTGATGATGAGACAGGTTTGCTTCTTACGGGTTTCATGTGGATGAACAAAGGGTGTATAATGTGTTTAGGGAAAAGAGAAGGTTAATTGTAGTCACTCCAGCTAGCGGCCATATGTTCTGAAGCAGGCTCCTCACCAAACAGCTAATTGTCAGGCTTATTGTATTTCTAACAGGCATCCTTGTGCACAAGCCCAGCTGCTGCCGCACGTGTGTAGTTGGATCGGGGCCAGGGAGTCTAAGTGTGTGGTTTAGCAAAGAAAAGGAAGACCGCTCTCTCTTTTGCGGGGCAAACATTTTCAGTGCAAAGGCCAAGAGGGCTTGGTGAGGCTTTACCTTCCATTATCTGAAATTAGATGAGAGGGGAGGAAATAGACTCCCCCAAAGCAGATTTTTTAAAAAGTCAAATGATAGACTATTGGTCTGAAACCCGAGTTACCTGTCATGGCGGCCTCAGAATTTGGTGGAAAATAAATGAAAACAGTTTTAGGCAGAGGAAAGCACTTTCAGAAGCACAGGGGGGCACATTAATCTGAATGATCTCTCGGTAAAGGTCGTGACAATCTCACAAACACAGCACGGAGGCAGCGAGTCCGAAGAAGCAAGTGTTTGTTAAAATAAAATGAATTCCAGGGCTGGGAATTTAGGTTGCCTTCAGGGTTTAATGACTTCAGGAACCTAGAGGTCACTCACATCTCTTCTGAAAAGGAACACGAAACACCCCCCCCCCCATTCCGGTCTTAACTAACCCTTAACCTCATTAGGCCTTTCGTCCTAAAACAAAACATGTTATTCATCAAGCATTCATTCTACACAGTGCGTACATCATGTTTATTTTGATATCTGGAACATGTAAGACATATGCAGTTTCTCCTTATTTTTTGATCGTTAAAACAAGGGGGGGGGCGTTAACAATTAAGGCGGCAATCTCAAACGTAATTATTTCCAAGTAAAACTTGCTGAAATCGGTCAGACTCATTCCTAAGTCAGCATGGATAAGATCAGGCTTTAAGTTTGGGCTTATCAAGGAATGTGTTTCTGTTTAATTTTACATTTCAATAAGACATTCTCCCAGAAAGCTCTCTGAAGGTTTAAAATATAGGGTTTCTTTTAATGCCTCACATCTCTCTCTCTCTCTCTCTCTCTCTCTCTCTCTCTCTCTGCCAGGTTGGACCATACTTTCTTCTTCTTCTTTTAAAAAAGGAAACTCCTTTAAGCCCTGACAGACAAACCTGAGAGTTTTTATTGATCTGCATTATGAGGTACCAAACACATACACTGGGAAGGGGGGAAGGGAGAGAAATATATGCAAATACTTTAGTGTAACAGTTGCTGAAAATCAAATTTTATTAAAGGGTTGTCTGCATGTGCGAACCAAGGGCGTGTGGTTGCTGTGGGGAAAGCATTTAAAGTCTCTTCTAGATGGCCATGCGCAGGATTCGGCACATTGGCAAGTGCTTGAAAAACAGCACTAAACAGTGAATGCTGAAGGCTGAATGTTGGTGAATGTGCACACTTGGCTTACTGTGGACACACACCAACATTTTCAGCAGCCATCATGAGCTGTGTGGCAATAAGCCTCAAGTCCTGTGCTCAGAACTGAGGGTCCCCACACATGCATCCCAAGTGCTCTTACGACACAAGTGAGATAAGCTGAGCTAGTGTTTAAAGAATATGTGTTCTAGCCAGTGCCGGATTTATGTATAAGCTAAACAAGCTACAGTGGTACCTCGGATTTAGAACTTAATACATTCTGGAGGTCCATTCTTAACCTGAAACTGTTCTTAACCTGAGGTACCACTTTAGCTAATGGGGCCTCCTGCCACCGCCGCGCCGCCAGAGCACGATTTCTGTTCTCATCCTGAAGCAAAGTTCTTAACCTGAGGTACAATTTCTGGGTTAGCGGAGTCTGTAACCTGAAGCATCTGTAACCTGAAGCATCTGAACCTGAGGTACCACTGTATAGCTTAGGGCCCCACTCTCTTGGGGGCCTCAAAAAAAAAAATTAAAGGAAAAAAACCTGGATGTACATTTCCAAAATATAAGATAAAAAAAATAAACTAAAACCTACTTACAGCAACAGTGTTTTGTGTTGTGTAGGCTCCTTAGATGTAAGTAATGGGCCCCGCCTGCTAGCCTGCTCCCTAAACTATCACTGGTTTGTTCATTTCTATATATAGGGTGCCTACATTCTGCATGGACTGGTGGCATGTCAACATGTGCAAATGGCTTTAGATACCTACTAGGCCCATAAATTACCATATAGCATATATTCAACACAAAAAACAGCTACAATTTGTTGACAAAGGACATCTGGACATATAAAGGGCCCCATTACCTTCAGTAGCTTAGGGCCTCATCAAACCTAAATCCATCCCTGGTTCTTTCCCACACAGCATCTCTGTCACAACCTTCATAACTGAAGGTTCCTTCCAGATGCTTCTTTTGTGGGTGAGATTCAACGGCATACCAGTAAATTCAAGTTGCATAACAGATTTGCATGCCTGCCCGTCCCCAATTGGATTTTTTGGCTATAGGAAAAGCGTGGGGAGCTGCACTGGAGAAAGTTTGGGTAAGAATTGTTTGATGTGACATTTTGCAAGCATTCTGCAAACCAACAAGATGAATGCTCAATAATCTGCCGGTATCGTATAACCTCCTCGCAAATTTGTGCAAGTAATTCAGGATGAATGCTTGATAAACAGCATATAGGGAAGAGACCAGAGAGGACTGGTGATTGTTTTGAAGTGGTACCAACTGATCAATGGCGGCCAGCTTTCATTTTAAAGCTGTATCCCCCCCCCCTCAGATTTGCTTCCTTTAGGTTTGGTTTGACTGTGAAGCCCTCCAGTTATAATGCCATATGCCAATATCTACCAAAAACATGAAACTATCATGCCAGCAAAAATGAATTTAAAATATCAAACCACTTAAGTCTAAAGCATAGGAGCAAAACTAAGTCAGGGATGTTGCCATGATGGGATACAGGGTTTCCCAGTCCAGTGAAGTTCTCTGTAAAAGGTACAACAACAAACCATTGAATTAGTAGAGGATGAATCTAGCAACTTACCTGCGAATAGACTCTGTTGTGCCATTGCTGTTGCCCAGGAAAATGTGTGTCTGGAAAATTTGCTAGCCAGGTTTGTAAAAAGATAGAGGTTTTTGCTAAGGATTTCACATCTAGCTGCAGGAATTTGTCGGGGTGGTTGTTGTTTGGCAGCGCAGAGAGATCCATGTTTCTCTGTTACATATTGGTGAAAGCCAGTTGCTCTACGCCGGAGCAGCTCCTATCTTCTTCTATAATTAATTAAGTGAACAAGGATATTGCCTTTCTCCTACCTGAAACTGTAGCTGACTGATGTCAGGCAGATACATATCCTATTGTCTGCACATGAAAACGAGCAACACGGCTGCTCCTTTTAAAGCAGCCTTTCTCAACTTGTAGGTCCCCAGATGTTATTGAACTACAACTCTCATCACCCCTAGCAAGCAAGGCCAGAGGTCAGGGATGATGGGAGTTGTAGTCCAACAACACCTGGGGACCCACAGGTTGAGAACCACTGCTTTAAAGGATTAGCCGATGTTTTCAAGAGCTGGTCTGAAGGGAAAGGAAAGCTCTAAACATGATGATCAGTTACCGGATGCCCGAGGTGAGTGCAGCAAAAGTTGCAGAAGTAGCGATTTCTGCAGCAAGTATGCATAAAAATGACACCAGAGATTACAATGTAAAATGTAGCTTAAAAAAAACCCCAATCCCAACTTTATTGCTACGGCAGCATTTCAGATGTCTATTCAAAACACTCTTGACTGTCACAAGATAATCACTGGCATGAAATACAGCACATTGTGGTAAAGGTAAAGGGACCCCTGACCATTAGGTCCAGTCGTGGCCGACTCTGGGGTTGCGGCGCTCATCTCGCTTTATTGGCCGAGGGAGCCGGTGTACAGCTTCCGGGTCATGTGGCCAGCATGACTAAGCCGCTTCTGGCGAACCAGAGCAGCGCACGGAAACGCCGTTTACCTTCCCACCTGAGCGGTACCTATTTATCTACTTGTACTTTGACGTGCTTTCGAACTGCTAGGTTGACAGGAGCAGGGACTGAGCAATGGGAGCTCACCCCGTCGTGGGGATTCGAACCACCGACCACCTGATCAGCAAGTCCTAGGCTCTGTGGTTTAACCCACAGCGCTACCTGTGTCCCACGTTGTGGTAGAAAGACCTTAATATCCCATATACACTTATGAGGTCTGAGCTGGCACGGTGATGGATCAGAAAAGAAATTGTGTAGTGGACAACTTGCTAAAAATGTAGCCTGACCGAGTGTCTGGCAGTGAAAGTGGTTACATTCCACAGAAATAAAACAGGACGTAAAACCTCCCCCTTTGCAAGGAACAGGAACTGACTAATAAATGGCAATTTAGAATTTATCCTCATAACATTTCTTTGAAGACCAGTGTTCCAGAAACTGTTGGGCTTACATTGGCCATGTTGGCTAGGACTGTTGGAAGTTGAAGTCCAATGACATGTTGGGAGCACCATGCTGGCTAATCCCCCTGTGCTAGATGGGTAGCGTGGTCCACCTTGACGTATTTAGTTTTCTCCATTTCATTTTTTATTTTCAACAGAAATCAACCAACATTATAAGGTTTGGGGGGAGGGAAGATATATATAAATGGAGTTTATATACATATATATTTATTGAAGATGTAAAAATCACGTGACTCACATACAAAATTTTCTCATAAGGAAAATGTAAGTTGCCTTGTTCACGTTTCACAAAATTGCAAAACTATCTTTATAAAAAATCTTTTTTTAAAAAAACAAAGAAGCTTATCACAAAATTATCTTCTAAAACTTTTTTTTTAAAAAAAACAACCTGAAAATTTAGCCCAATTAAACATTAGGTTTCTCTCCATGTGCAAACCACATGAGCACCAATAGCTAGGCGTGGATCTTTCGCTGAAAACCCTTGAGATCGAATGACACGTTTAAAAACAGTACAGATTTCTTTCATCGGATGTTACAAACTCTAGAACGATGTTTCTCTACACTACATCAAACAGTGCAACCGAGATTCAGTGTTAATCTTTACAGTGTTTAATTGATTCAATACTTGTGTTCAAGTATATGTTCATACACATGATTAAAATCCCTACTTTGTCATTTTGTCTATTTTTGTTTATAAAAGTTTCTAAGTTACAGTAGATCATTTCTTACAGTATGTTTTTAAGGGCATGGAGAAACATGAGGTGTCACGCTGGGCCGCTAGTGATCTGTGGTAGGAATCAAGAATCCACGACCCGCCAGGTGTTATAAGACTCCATCAGCCCCAGGTTAGCACCACAAAAATTCAGGGATAATAGGAGCTATAGTTCTGCTATATCTGGGGGACCGTAGGTTTCCCATGCCCGCTTAAAGGAATCTGCCTACAACTTTGTGGAATTGATTCTTACGATTAAGTTGGTTGAAAATAGGCTGCTGTGATTATGAAAATTAATACTGGGAAGCTGTAGCTGTGTCCATAGATGTTCTGGGTCCAATGTCACATGTAAATAAATATTGGGACAATTCTGAAAGTCTGATTCAGCCCTTAATAAAACAAGAATTGATTTTTCCAATACATTCTGTAATATAACCTGTTCAATGCTGTTAGATCAACTCACCCCAGAACCTGTTGCAAAAATTTCTGAAGTCAATCTGACACAAAGCATAAAAAAATTACAATAAAATAAAGCGGATCTCATTTCCATACACAGCAAAACTATTAACCTAAAAACAAATCAAAAAAATCAGGGTAATATGATGACTTATTACTTTGCACAATGTTGTGGACAGTTAAGTGTGTTTAAGTCCCATTAACTGCGAGTGAGAAGAACTAGCACACTAAACAATGCACAGTATTGTGCTCATTATTTGTCTTTTGGAGGTTGGGGGTGGGGAAAAAAAGACATATTGGCTTACTGAATATAAACATTTAAAATAGTAATTTTTTTAAAAAAATCTGATAAATGTATCCAAAATAATTCATGTAAAATTAATTATGGAAACTCTGAGCATAAAACAAAACCAAAAAAAGCTGTTTAACCAAAATAAAAAATAAAAATGTATTGGCAGGCAAAAATAAATTAATTTGATTAAATTATATGTAATCTGATAATATTTGGTCTGAAAAAGCGTGCTCTTGTGTGTGTTTATAAATAGTGTGGCTGTGAAGAGCTGAGAGCTACCCAGCCAGTCTGCCTGCCAGAGGTCAACTCCTTTGCTGAATTTTCTGAGCATAAAAGTCTCTGCACGTCTCGCAGCAACGCTGGTACCACCTCATGTCTTGGCAGAGGTTCTTCTCTCGTATCACTCTGCAGTATACAGGCCACTGGTCTCCAAGGCACTTGAACGTTAAGGCAGCTGTGAAACGACACAAAATCAAAAGGGGCATCAATGCAGGTGTATATGTCAACGGCTCTGAATTGCATTTCTAAGGTGTGAAACGTATGGTGGGTGCATAGCGCAGGAAGCCTCTTATGTACAGGCAGCAAAACAACAACAACAAAGCGACTTAGGAATGAAACGCACCTAACAAGGTGGTTTTATAGAAGCAAAAGGGCAAAAAACTCTTCGAAACTTAGAGATAAAGGATGCAATTTACTAGGGAGTAAGGGATGCGGGTGGCGCTGTGGGTTAAACCACAGAGCCTAGGACTTGCCGATCAGAAGGTCGGTGGTTCAAATCCCTGCGACAGGGTGAGCTCCCGTTGCTCGGTCCCTGCTCCTGCCAACCTAGCAGTTCGAAAGCACGAAGTACAAGTAGATAAATAGGTACCGCTCCGGCGGAAAGGTAAACGGCGTTTCCGTGTGCTGCTCTAGTTCGCCAGAAGTGGCTTAGCCATGCTGGCCACCTGACCTGGAAGCTGTACGCCGGCTCCCTCGGCCAATAAAGCGAGATGAGCGTCACAACCCCAGAGTTGTCCGCGACGGGACCTAATGGTCAGGGGTCCCTTTACCTTTACCTTTAAGCACCATTTAACACAGGAGCATAAGAACAGGGCTGAATCAGACGAAAGGCTAGGTGATATCTGGTTTTCAATATCGTGATATTATCACCAGCTAATTACAGGGGTCAGCAAACTTTTTCAGCAGGGGGCCGCTCCACTGTCCCTCAGACCTTGTGGGGGCCTGGACTATATTTTGAAAAAAAATAAAATGAACGAATTCCTATGCCCCACAAATAACCCAGAGATGCATTTTAAACAAAAGGACACAGTATCATGTTAAAACACACTATTCCCATATGAGCTTGCAACCGCTTACCTAACCTAGGAGATGTAATTGTGTTCACATTAATTTTTTCGTTGCAGGGCTGCAGGTGGCAGGGTCTATATGCTGCAGGCTTTTCAGAGGAGAAACACTCGTTGCCGTGTCTTCCCGTGATCTTGTGCATGCACTGGATGACTCGTGACTGCATTCCTTTGCCACAGGTAATGGAGCACTGCAAGGAAGGTAAGAGAAACATGTAAGCACTTTTGCCCATGGAACAAAATCTTATCCAAGCCTGGTGTTATGGCAGACTCAATGTCTGGATTTAAAACAATGAGAAAATATAGTTTCATTTTGCACCCTCTTACATGGAGCACATTCTTCTCTTTTCAAGGGATGTAAATTGCATTCTCAGAACCCTTAAGGATCTATTCTGATATATGAAATAGCACTGGATATGGTTTATTTGTCCATCCGTCCCCCAAATACTATATTCTTTCTTTGGCAGGAGGCTGGTTTAGTTTCTTCTATATCTCTGATAAAGACCTGTCTAGCAGTTAAAGCTGAGAGTGTAAAGTTCCCAGGCAGCTGAAGCTCACCTGCAAGGAACAGCTGGAAAGAGCTCTAAAAAAGCATTGTCCTTATATACAGTATTTTGTGGCTTGATAAAATACTCAAAGACAGGAGACTTCCTATTTTTATCCAGTTGGAGTCTGTTAGCTCTAAAAAGACCAAGCATTGATCAAATCATTATTTTTATTGAAAGAATACAGGATTGGATCATGCTTTACAATCCCGGCTTCTTTCAACAAACCACAGTTTAAATCAATCAGATGAACGCTGGTTAATTTAAACCAGGAAGTGGGTGCTTCCAATCTCTTCCCTATGAACTCATCAGAAGAAGAGAAGGTAATGAGCAGTGGCGTAGCGTGGGGGGTGGAGGGGGGGCCGGCCGCACTGGGCGCAACATCTGGGGGTTAGGGTTAGGGGGCGCAAATCCACGGGTTAGGGGGCGCAAATCCATGGGTTAGGGGGCGCAAATTACTTGCCTTGCCCCGGGTGCTGACAACCCACGCTACGCCACTGGTAATGAGGAATGCATGAGGTTCATATCAGAAAATAATATTGTTGCTTGTCCTCCATTCATTGTCTGCTGGTTGCAACTGAGACAATATAGCTGCAAATGGGTGGCTTTTATAGCGTTTCTGGAAAGTCAGAATGTCTGTACGCTCTAGTGTGTGGCGGCCACTGGTACTTGAACTAAGGGCACCAGAAATGCCTTTTCTTCCATGCATGCAGCAGCCTTATGAGCAGAAACCTAGACAAACACAGACTTTGTAGACAGAACATGAAGTGATCTTAGTAAATCAATTCATTTTCAGGTTTAACCACTGGCAAAAAGGTATTATTGCACGCACACATGATATGTGTTGCTTCTGCCTGTAGCTGATTAACAAGAATTCCTGGACAAAAACTATTAAGCATAAACAAAATGTTCTAATAGGCAGCCAGATTTTCTTTGTGGAAACAACACTTTGCTGTTAATCTCTGCACTTTGAATGTGGCCCTAAAGGTACTGCTAAACTGTTCAAGCAGCAACTCAAGCAGAACGTTCTTGTCAAAGACTGTACAAAAATGATTTCTGGATGAAGGTACTTGAAAGCCATTAAGGAAAGAATGATGGGTGGTATTTTTTCTGCAAAAGCAGCGGTGATCTATTTTGAGTCTCTCTTCCACATAATTTAAGTAACTGAACTGTAAACACTATATCAAATTATCTTTCAACTTGGCACCCGCAACTCTCACCCTAAATTCTCCCTTTCCTCTGCCTGCGAGAGACATATATTTTGAAGCTGAATCCCTAGACCAACAGCTGAGGAAGGTGTTGTAATGCTACAAGCCACTTCCAGCTGGCCTCAGTACGAAGTAAATTAAGGGAAAAATTGTCACTGGCAGAGAGCAGCATTTAAACTCTGAACCTCAGCCAAGATAATAGGCAATCACTGCCGAGCTTGATAAAAATCTGCAATTGGAAGTGCCAATCTGTAACAGTGTTAACAACATAGACTTGGACAACTTCTTCCAAGAACAAATGATTACTCAGGTTGCAAGGCAGAAATCACTTGTTCTAGAGTTATTACACAGAAGACAAACGAACACAAGAATGGGGTTGCTGGATCCGACCAAAGGCCTCCTGAACACAAACCAGACCAGCATCTTAAATGAAAACTGCAAAGTTACTGACTGGCCTGACAAAGGATGGCTTTAAAAAGAAGACGACGCCTGGCGTGGTGGTATGCTTGCTGGCCCCAACCCACCTATAAAACAGGATTTTAAATATATATTTTGAGTTTGTCCAGGCTTCTGTACTCTGATATGTTCAAAGGCTGGACAGCAAGCAGGCAGGATGTAGCCTTGCTGCTAAAAGACTGTAATCCACTGCAGAGTAGATTGAGACGATAAGGGGGAGAGGGAAGAATTTATGTGGGCTGCAGAGTGAGTGCCTCCCACATACTGTATTGCTAACAACTCCCTGGAGTTATTGCAGAAATCATCTCTTTATAAGTTTTTATCTAAGTGCCAAAATGTGTACATCCACCCATCTATCAATCTTCCTTCCCCTTTTTGAGTTCTCTTCAAGAACAGATCACAAAATGTTGCCCCACCTTTAAAAAGAACCCCATCCCTTCACGTACAGAACAAGTATTTCAGTGAATAGGCTGAGCTAGTTCAAACCAACCCCTGTATATGGTGTTTATCAACCTGACTAAGGCTTTTGACACTGTAAATCATAATGCCCTGTGGACTGTCCTTCTGAAAATTGGCTGCCCAGATAAATTTGTAAATATCATATAATATGACAGCAACAATCGCAGATAACAATGGCTCTCAAAGTGAACCATTCACAGTGGGATCAGGTGTTAAACAGGGTTGCGTTATTGCCCCAGCTCTGTTCATTATTTTCATTGCCACGATCCTACACTTTGTCAAAGGGAAACTCCCCACTGGGGTAGAAATCGTATATCAAACAGATGGAAAGCTCTTCAATCTGAGCAGGCTAAAAGCAAAGAGTAAGGTTACCATAACTTCCGTCATAGAGCTTCAGTATGCTGATGACAACGTAGGGTGCTCACGCTCAGAGGATGACCTCCAAACTATCCTAAATATCTTCGCAGAAGCTTACGGAAAGCTTGGCCTATCACTCAACATCCCAAAAACCAAAGTGCTGCACCAACAAGTACAAAATAGCCCCTCTGCAGCGCCACAAATCCAACTCAGTGGTGTAACGTTGGAAAATGTCGATCACTTCTCCTACCTAGGCAGTTATCTTTCCACAAGGGTCAACATTGATGTCGAAATCCAGCATTGCCTGAGCTCTGCGAGTGCAGCTTTCTCCCAATTGAAGTGCAGAGTGTTTGAGGACTGGGACATTCGCAGTGAAACCAAAATGCTTGTTTACAAAGCTATTGTACTACCAACCTTACTGTATGCTTGTGAAACATGGACCACTTACAAACGCCATCTCCAACTTCTCGAAAGATTCCATCAATGGTGTCTCCAAAAAAATTTACAAGTCACTTTGGAAGACTGGCAAACTAATGCCAGCGTACTGGAAGAAGCAAAGATCACCAGTGTCAAAGCAATGATTCTTCAATGTCCCCACTGTGGAAGGACGTGTGGGTCCAGAATTGGCCTCCACAGTCACTTACAGACTCATTGTTAAAACTGTGTTTATGGAAGACAATCTTACTCGGCTATGAGTGATCGCCAAAGAAGTGCATTTTCTACTATGTACAATCCTTCCATCATCAGGAAGAGGGGTTTTTTAAATGCCTCTGAAAAGGTGAGAGTTTTCTTCAATATTTCTCTCTCTCTATTTTTTAAAAAGAGGATTTTAAAAATGTCTGCTGCGCCACCAGTAAATAAAAGTGGGGTGGATACTTCAATATCAGAGGTGTGCTGCATTTTCTGTTGAAACCATGCAAAATATCTATTCCGTATTCTACTCCATATGGAAATGAGCTGTCTGCCATTTTTATCCAATTTCTCTGAAATTCAGAGTTACAGCAGTTAAAAACTGGAAGCACGAAAGCTTCCCTTCTCTGCCGCAGATTCCGGACACCTCCAGCCAGCTTTTGTTGACAATAGCTTCAAGTTATCTGTAGATAACTACAGATGACTGTGAACCATTCACTTTTTGTCTACTGTATCTCATAGGGCTGCTGCAAGGATAAACAGGGGGTCGGGGGGGGGAATCTAGGTGCTGCCCTGAGCATCTTGGATGAGGGCAGGGGCATAAAAGAAGCACAATGATTCAACACGGTTACTGCTTACATGTCACACAACCCAAAGCTTTGACTAATACTTTCCATGTTTCTCAAACATGAATGAATTTATAGGAGCCTTTGCTTTTCTCTTAAACTGAATTTTTTAAAACTGTAGAATATTAACTTCATTTTAAGATGCTTGCCTATATTGCATTCCAATTTCCTCCTAGTCTTCTTAAGTTGCAATGTTAGTTTTATTATAAACCAACTAGGAACTGATATTGCTTCACGCCATTCCATGAAACCACTTTTCACACCTATATAATATCTCCTTGAATTTACACGCTTTAAGGGTCTCCTATAGCAACCTTTGTACTCATTGTGATTGTCTAGAGCCTCCTCCGAAAATATTTTTTAAGGCAAAAATCCCACTAGATTCCACTGGACTTAACTTCCAACTTACTATGCTTATAGTTGGAACTGAATTTTCTTTTTCAAGCTGTTTCTAATTCTCTCAAATTCCGTTCAGAAATATAATTTCTCAGAAATCTGATGTCACAGGCACGCCAAATGAAGTAAGCCCTCCTTGCAAATACTTCACCACTAAGATTAGCTTTCAACAGCAAGCTCGTTTCTGAATATAGGTCCATTATAGCAGCTAGATGCCTCTTTGAACGCATTCTACCAGCTGTTTCATTGCTTCAAGATGGGACACTATATCTCGTTCTGATCAGCCTCTTGAGAAACATCCTCAGCGGCAACTTGTGGCAAAGCCTTGTTACAAAGCGTGTTCTCCCTAAAATGAGAGCACGTGTCGCGGTGTGGGCCGCCAGGCCAGCCCTCTGTTGCCAGGCAGGTTAATAGTTATTGCCTGGCGCAATGATTGGCTGACCGGGTTGCTGGGGCAAATTGCATGTAGCAAATTGGGTGGGTTTAAATATTGGGGCACACTGCTTTTGCTTTCTCTTTCGCAGAGTGCATCGGATCACCCGCCCGCCCTATGTTCTGGTTGACCTTGCTTTGCCTGTCATGGGATCGTCTGCCTTGGGGCAGGGGCCTAGTAGGAATTTTGCCATTTGGCTGATTGGCTGGTGCCATTTGGTTTTTGCCTACTACTTAGCAATTCGTCACAACTTGTAAGGTTGTGGTTAGGCACTGGTTATAAAAACTGGTGGTGGAGGGGTCAGGATAGGCTGTGCCTGCCCCTCCAATGGTGCTGGAAGGGAATTCTGTTAAAGGAATCCTGGGGCTTGCCACGATTTCGTCCAATCCCTGAAATGGGACCAGGGCCGGCAAGCCTTGGGGAGCTGGTTGGGTGAGCAGTGAGGGACTGACGCTCAGCTCAACTGATCCCCAACATTGTTTTCCCTTCACTGGCTTCCGATGGAGTTCGGAAAGTCAGTTCTGTCCGGGGGGGGGGGGGCAGATAGTCATAACCAATGTCTAAGCAACCACTCACAGATTTTGTATTTTAATAAAGTTGTGGCCAAAATAGTACCAAAAACCTTAAACTAAAATTACGTGTGATTTCTGAATTATTTTGAGGGGTGGCTTGGGGACCTACACACGCAACAGACTTCAGTACTTCATGATCGGCGCCTCCACTTGGTGTTTGGAGATTCCCCCCTCAGCCTACCCCAGACAGCAGCCCACCACAGTAAGAAGCGTCACTGAAGCCTGGGATAATTTTTTCAGGGGGTCAGGGGGCTGGCACTGGACGGAATGGGAAATTCCAGCTACAGTGGTGCCTCGCAAGACAAAATTAATTCGTTCCGCAAGTTTTTTCTTCTTGCGAGTTTTTCGTCTTGCGAAGCACGGTTTCCCATAGGAATGCATTGAAAATCAATCAATGCGTTCCTATGGAGACCGTCCGGGGACAGAGGGGAAGCGCCGCGCGCCTTCCCCCTCTGTCCCTGGACCTGTTTAAAGCAAGGGAAGGGGCAGCGGGGAGAATCACTTCTCCCCGTTGCCGCCCCTTGGTTCAAAAGGGGTCCGGGGAGAGAGGGGAAGGCGCGCGTGCGCCTTCCCCTCTGTCCCTGGAGATTGCGGGGCTGGCAACGGGAAGAAGCGATCTTCTCCCCGCCGCCCCTTGCTTCAAAAGAGGTCTGGGGACAGCGGGGAAGACGCGCTGCGTTTCCCCGCTATCCCCGGAGCTTGCGGGGCAAGCTTCGTTTTGCGAAGCAAGCCCATAGGGAAATGCGTCTTGCGAAGCGGCTAAGAAAACGAAAAACTCCTTCGTCTAGCGAGTTTTTCGTCTTCCGAGGTGTTTGTCTTGCGGGGTACCACTGTAATACTAGCCCCTTCCATTAGCTTTTCTCGTGATCCAGCCCAAGGAAGAGCATTGAGTCTGCTGGGTATGATGGTAGGTCATAGTTATGAGGCAATAGTTATGAGTTATGAGTTATGACTTTGTGTCAGTGCATCCTTACCATACAATTAAAGGGCATTTAAAGTGAATGGCTCCCCCCAAAGAAGCCTGGGAACTGGAGTTCACCCCTCGCAGAGCTACCATTCCTAGCACTCATAACAAAATACAGTCATACCTCGGGTTACAGACGCTTCAGGTTGCGTTTTTTCGGGTTGTGTACCGCTGAAACCTGGAAGTACCGGAACGGGTTACTTCCAGGTTTCAGCAGTCGCACATGCACAGAAGCCCCAAATAGCAACCCGCGCGTGCACAGACACGGGTTGCAAACACTGCGGGTTTCGAGCATGCATCCCACACGGATCACGTTTGCAACCCGAGCATCCACTGTACAGTTCCCTGGATTCATTGGGAGGGAAGTAATTTGCTTTAAATGGTATTGTGCAGATTGCACATTATCACAGATGGTCAGGACATTGGAATTCTTCTTCTTCTTTGGCAATCACTCATAGCCGAGTAAGATAGTCTTCCATAAACAAGGTTTTAACAGTGAGTCCGTAAGTGACTGTGGAGGCCAATTCTGGATCCACACGTCCTTCCACAGTGGGGACATAATTATTTCACTATTAATATATTTCTTCTTAATTGTATCTCAGTTCATTACTTTGATAAAATACATATTTTGTTATGTGCAAATGGCTTTAGATACCTATTAGGTCCATAAATTACCATATAGCATATATTCAACACAAAAAACAGCAATCATTTGTTGTTGACAAAGGACAGCTGGATATAGAGGGTGAGTCTTTTAAAAGAGGCCCCGTGGAACATGTGTACAGTGGTGCCCTGCAAGACGAATGCCTCGCAAGACGGAAAACTTGCTAGACGAAAGAGTTTTCCGTTTTGGAGGTGCTTCGCAAAACGAATTTCCTATGGGCTTGCTTCGCAAGACGACAATGTCTTGCGAGTTCCTGCTGGGGTTTTTTCCTCCCCCCCCCTTTTTCTAAGCCGCTAAGCCGCTTATCAGCTGATCCGATCAGCAGATAAGCCGCTAAAAGCCGCTAAAAGCGCTAATAGCGCTAATTCGCTAATCCTTCAATGGGCTTGCTTCGCAAGACGAAAAAAACGCTAGACGAAGAGAATCACAGAACGGATTCTTTTCGTCTTGCGAGGCACCACTCTACTCTGTATCCACGGGGCCTCTTTTAAAGGACTCACCCTGTATAAAGGGCCCCATTACCTTCAGTAGGGCCTCATCAAACCTAATCCGGCCCTGCCAATCTAGTCCAGCATCCTGTTCTCACAGTGGCCAACCAGATTCCAAGCAAGACTGGAGCCCTTTTGAATGCATAAGCAGCTGCCTTCTTTTAAGCCTGTAACTTGCCACCAGCCCTCAAACTGATAATAGCTCATTTATTCATAAGATGACATAGCAAATAGCTAGGCGGCCTACCCAAAATGTTTATCTTGGCAGCTTTTAGTAGAAGAAATCACATTTTGTTCTAGATTTTTTTTTTAAATTAAGTTGTTTAAAAGGCAGATGAGTTCAAACAATAAATATCTGTAAGGGGGGAAAGGTAGACAATTATGTCTCAAAGGATGGGAAAATACAAAACGAAGAACATCTGATTTTTCCACGGAAAATATCCAGTTTAGGATAAATTTGTTTGAACTGTATCATCAGACATGTCTTCAAATTGACATGAACGGCACTCACTTAGAAAAGAACTTTCTGCTTGACTGGAAACATGTCTATACTGATTATACAATCATTTCCAGTTAGATCGGGACTCCAGAGTTCAATCATTGGTGTCAGCGTCAATTTTAAGGAATGACAGGCTTGTTTGGAAAATGAAAGGTATACTATATTGGCTAGCCTCTAGACACCCTGAAAGAAGAGGCCCAGACTTGAAACTTAAGTAAGATTAAGCTCGATTTTTTAAAAGGTAAAAAAAACCAAAACCTGATTGTTACTAGAGCTATACTAAAACGGCCCCTGAATATTCAGTCTCCATTTGTGGACTGTAAACTAGGGGCAGGGGTGTCAAAATTGGACACTTACTTTTTGCAGCACTGTAGTGGGAGGGACAGATTCAGTTTATAAGCACTTAAAAATGTCATCTCACTACTGTCATGTCTGCCCCTCCCCATCAGGGCTTTTCCCCCAGCCAGAACTCAGTTCCAGAATCTCTCCGGTGTGCGCCATTGCCATCCTAAGAGAATGAGGGAGGCGTGAATGGTGAGTTGTAGCACCTCTTTTTCTAGAAAAATTGCACTGCCTGAAATGATGCTGTGTCCGGGTCATTTGGTGGTTAAGAGAATTGATGGGAGAGCTTACCTAGAGGGAAACTGTATTAATGCCAATGGCACTGCCATCACAGGCAATGGTGAGATATACAGTGGTACCTCAGGTTACAGATGCTTCAGGTTACAGACGCTTCAGGTTACAGACTCCGCTAACCCAGAAATAGTACCTCGGGTTAAGAACTTTGCTTCAGGATGAGAACAGAAATTGCGCAGTGGCGGCAGCAGGAGGCCCCATTAGCTGTAGTGGTACCTCAGGTTAAGAACAGTTTCAGTTGGAACCAGGCCTTTTCTATAGGGCCGCCCCAGGTTACAGATCCGATAGGGTGCCATCTCAATTGTCTTTTCAGCACCCATTGAAGACTTTCCTCTTCCCACAAGCCTTCTAAGTGGACATTTTTATCCCAGTACTGGATTTGAAATAGTTTTTATATATGCTTTCATTGTATTGTGAAATTGCGTTGAGATTATTTGCAGGAAACAATTAACAGACAACGGTATAGTCTACAGGAAACAAGGAGGGACAGGCAATCACAAATTTCGCCCAAGTTGAACTACGGTCTCCTAGAAACTGTGGCAGCGTACAGTGGTACCCCGCAAGACGAACGCCTCACGAGACGAAAAACTCGCAAAATGAAAGGTTTTTTTGTTTTTGAGTTGCCTCGCAAGACGAATTTCCCTATGGGCTTGCTTCGCAAAACGAAGCTTGCCCCGGGGACAGCGGGTCTTCTCTTTTGAAGCAAGGGGCGGCGGGGAGAAGCGATCTTCTCCCCGCAGCCCCAGGTCCGGGGACAGCGGGAAGTGCTTCCCGCTGCCCCCGGACCTCTTTTGAAGCAAGGGGCTGCGGGGAGATCGCTTCTCCCCACCGTCCCTTGCTTCAAAAGAGGTCCGGGGGTAGTGCGAAGCGCTTCCCGCTGTCCCTGGACCTCTTTTGAAGCAAGGGGCGGTGGGGAGATCGCTTCTCCCGGTGCTCCGAAGCGGGGCGGGGGGCGGGAACACCTTCTGAAGGCGGGCGGGGGCGAAAGTCTTTGTCCCCCCTGCCTGCCTTCCCAGGGGCTTTTAAATCGCCCTGGACAGCGGAGAAGTCCTCCGCTGTCCCGGGGCGATTTTAAAATGCCGCCCGCCAGCATTTTAAGATCGCCCGGACAGCGGAGAAGTCCTCCGCTGTCCCGGGGTTTTTTAAAATGCTGGGGGTGGGAAGAAAAGCCCTTGTTCCCCCCCCCCAGCCTTCAGAAGAGGTCCGGGGACAGACTGTCCCCGGACCTGGTCTGAAGGCGGTTTCCCTAGGAACGCATTAATTGATTTTCAATGCATTCCTATGGGAAACCGTGCATCGCAAGACGAAAAACTCGCAAGACGAAGAGACTTGCGGAACGAATTAATTTCGTCTTGTGAGGCACCACTGTATATATGTGTGAGGCCATGTGTTTCTAAAACCTCGAGAACCTAGCTAATAATTATCATAAACGAGCCATATTTCCTCTTTCCCTAATTTTTTGCCTTTGCGGCTCTTAGTTGTGTGAGACAGAGGCCGCTGTACTGTAATTAGCTAAGAATTCTTTGATTAGGGAATAAGAAAATGCATCTCTCATTTTATTTTTTGCAAGGAATTTCACTTGGTGACCCCCTTCCTCCTTTACTAAGGTAGGGAAACAAAGGAGCAATTTAAACTTCAGCAATCCTCTTGTACTGACAGCTTTGTTTTCAGAGTTCCTTACACTAATGGCTCTCTCTAGACCACACGGCTTGTTCAATGCGACTCCCTAGGCAACTGTAAAGTGTCAGGATGCATTTACTCTCTTATGCTCAGCTTCTCCTTTGACACTAGCCTCAGGGATCTGGCACACACCAAAAGTACAGGACTGTTGCAAAGGGGGAACTTGACAAAACACACAAAAGCAAGGAAATGCAGCTAACTGCTTAAGGATATGCACACCTTTTCACCAACTAGCAAGCGAGTTACCATTGCTCAGGAAGGACTGCTTTTAGCACTAAGGCTGCAGACTTACACATGCTTTCTAGGAACTCTCACTTACTCAGAACCTGTGTGCACATTGCTGATTTTAAACGCAGCCAGATTATTCTTTATCTCAATTCAGATTGAAGCCGGTTGGGGGAAAACGTGTAAAAACACATTTTTTTCATAAGAAATGATGGGACAGGCAGAGGACAGAACAGAGATGGGCTGTGGCCAGGGTGGATAAAAATCAGATATTTTTTTTTAATTTAAATTGGATTTTTTTAAAATTTAAATTTAATTTTTAAAATAAAATGCTTTTGGAGGGAAAATCTTTCTAAAGATAAGGTTTCTATTTGTTATATTATAGTCCAAAGGCTATTCATCAGGAAATAAGGATTTGTTTTAAGTTTTTCATGTGTGCTAAAACTCAGACTAAGTTTTGTTTTAAAAAACCCCCACAGTTTAACCACATCAGTTAACAGACATGGATACATATGTTATTGCTTTAGTTAAATAAATTGTTTAAATTGTTATTAAGGAAATGATTATTTTTCTTCTTCCAATAAAGTACGGCAGAAAAGTTGTCCAAATATAAACAGTTAACTTATTAAACCTCACAATAATGTCATAATTATTTCTAATAGTATACCCAAATCAGTAATTTTTGATATAACTGTAAAACTACTCTGAAAATTGATTATTCAAAAAATGAAACCTTCATCTGGTTGTAAATATTAAGATTATACCAACAAGAATGAGTCTTTCTTTTAAAAAAATGATTTAAATCAAGTCTTGCTGACTAGTGATTTAAATCGTGATTTAAATCGATTTGATTTAAATAAAATCCACCCTGGTTGTGGCTAACATTGTGTGTACTTCCCAAAACAATGGTGGCAGCACACTGGGTGCAGAATTAACAGGAATGTGTAGACAGCCTGAGTAAACCTGGTTAGGAGTAGGGTGAAGCTATTTATGTTGGAAAAAATGTATATAGCACAGCAGGTTATTAGCCATGTTTTTAAAAAATCAAGTCAACTTTAAATTATTTGTTTAACACATTTTATATAGACCGTTCAATAAATAAACAAATATCCCAGCAGTTTACTAAAATAGTACAGTGGTACCTTGGGTTAAGTACTTAATTCGTTCCGGAGGTCCGTACTTAACCTGAAACTGTTCTTAACCTGAAGCACCACTTTAGCTAATGGGGCCTCCTGCTGCTGCCGCGCCGCCGGAGAACAATTTCTGTACTCATCCTAAAGCAAAGTTCTTAACCTGAGGTACTATTTTTGGGTTAGCAGAGTCTGTAACCTGAAGCGTATGTAACCTGAAGCGTATGTAACCCGAGGTGCCACTGTACTTATCAACAGTGTTAGAAACAGAGATATGAAAGCTCAGAGCTAAATGGCACCTTAAACCCAGGTTATGGGGGTAACAACTGCCTGTCTAGGCACACTTTTTTATAACAAAAATACAAAGCTGAAAATGACTGAACTACAGCTAAAATACCGTATTTTTCGCTCTATAACACGCACCAGACCATAACACGCACGTAGTTTTTAGAGGAGGAAAACAAGAAAAAAAATATTCTAAACGAAATAGTGGATATATGATTTTTGTGGTTCATGCTGTGGCCACAGACATGTGATCTGACAGTGAGTTTGGAGTAGCCCAATGCAAAAATCCTGAGGATCCATGTGGATCCATGCTTTGTAACCATGGAGGAGGGAAGGAAGGGGAACCATGGATCCTCTGCTCACGACTGCAGCAGATTCCCCCCCCCTCCACCCACAGGCATTCGCTCCATAATACGCACAGACATTTCCCCTTACTTTCTAGGAGGAAAAAAGTGAGTGTTATGGTGCAAAAAATACGGTATGTTCATTTTCCATGTGGTCTAGTCCTTCCGCTGCCCATCCCCATAATATCCTTAAGAGGGTCTCTACTCCAGTCTGCAGAGAGCAGCTAGAAGTGGGGAGGCAGAAAACCGTCCTCCTTTCCTTTCAGCAGTGGCAGTTTTAATCTGAAATCTTAGGCGCAGTACTGCGTCCAGAGCTCAGAAACGGCTTGCGCTAATGAAATTCCCTGTCACATAATGCGCCTAGAACAATGGGAGTTTCAATCACTGCTTATCAAAAAATTCTGATGAAGTCAACAAACTTGAAAAAAACAAGTAGACATAATAAAAATAGTAGGGGGGGATCAACGTGATATAAAAGCAAGCATGTATAACAAAATTACCGTCTGGGTTGGCATGCTGAAACAAGTAAGATTTTGGAAGGCATTGAGAGCAGTAGAACGTAAATGCCTGCCTGATTTTAATAGGAAGGAAGTCCCCAGAGCAAGGATGCTACTAGACTAAAAGATTGATTTCCTCCCCAAGTGCAATCTACTGTGTCAGCTTTCGGGTTCTAAGAACAATTCCTTCTGCTACTCATTACCTGTATGCTACAAAGGGGGAAGAAAGAGTAACAGTTTGAGTCTTGGATACGAATCGCTAAAACTATTCACATATCAAGATCGGTAACTGGATCTCCTCACTGCTACTGCCACCATATTTTCAATCCTTGCTAGTTGCACATGGAGATCTGTTACATACAGCTGCAATAGGTAGGCAGGCTGGATGAACCTATCCATTTCCTTTTCTCTCTGTATCTCATTTCCCCCCTCTCCATCAGTTTGCAATTAAAAAACAAAACAAAAAGCCTTCATGATGAAAACTCCATTAGAATTTTAGTGCACATCCCCCCCCCCATATACACTATGTAATTTTTTTTGCCTTATATACACATTTCTGCAAGGAGTTTCACTGGATATAATGCATGGTTTATGTTATTTTCCCTAATATATGCATTTTGCTGCACATTTTCTGCCGCCGAACGCATTTTCCTTCACACTATTTGGCTGCCCAACTGGATCGCGAAAGTTGGAAAAGTGCAAATTTAAAAGGAAAGCTGGGTTTCAGAAAATGAAAATTAGGTAGGTGCACATTAAAATCCTAACCAAACTGCAGTTCTCCTCTAGCCCTAGGGACAAGGGGAGATACAACATTATGGCAGGGTCAACATAAGCAGAGAGGGCCACAGTGCCTCCAGACTCCCAGTCTCTCTGCATAGCCTCTTAACTGAATATTGATGGTGCCAGTCGACGCAGCTTACACTGATATGCCCATTTTTCTTTCTGTTTTAAAAAGCCCTCCAATACTTGTCCTCCGTGGGGTACAATTTGCACACAATTCAATGTATAAATTGGATTTTCTTAGGCAAAAGGAGCTCCTTCCAGTTCTTTCTACCACTAAACTCCTTTTGCCTAAGAAAATCCAATTTATACATTGAATTGTGTGCAAATTGTACCCCACGGAGGGCCACTTGCCACAATGAATGCTGACCCAGGACAATTAAAAAAGCTTGCTTTGCTTTTCCCTGGATCCCACACTGCCATCACCATGACAGGCACACAACACAGACTGACGTTAGTTGCCAGCACTTTACCGCTTAGAGCCACTTTGTTTGCTGCTAGCATCTATTAAAGACCTGGGTATATCACGCTAAAGTTTCAGAGAACCTGACACAATACATTGAGCTTGTGGAACAAGTTTAGCATCCCTTTTATCTGGCTTCTGTTCCGCTGAAATGCTGAACAATAGAAACCCATAATCTTTTATTTTCCTGAAACATTTTAAAATCCATTTTTTATATCTTTGCTTTGGTAATAACTGTCTTATGCTCTACTTTTCATATTGTCGTTTATTTTACCAATCCTCTAAGTTCAAAGTTAAAGGGATGCTAAACCCTAAACAGAAAGCCAAATGGTATCCGATTAAGCTTCCTGTCGCAACATGTGACATTTGCGTTTCTCAAGCTACATTTTGGCACCCGTTTGACAAGAACTTGGCATTTCTCAAAAGAACAGCTTCCTATCAATGTCCAGCGGAAAAAATCCCAAAGAGCAAAACCGAGGGTGATAGAAGGCTGCACTAATTATTCTGTATCACAGACAATCAGCAGTGAGCAATGATATGGCTCTTCAATTTCTTTTTCTAATTGAAGCTATATTACCATGTAAGCTGTGCCGTCATGTTGCTATGCACTAGTCTGAGGGTGGGATAGTTTGGTCACGGAGAGAAAAAGACAGGAAACATGAGTGCAGTCAAAGCTGAACTCATTCCTCTGCCGAGAAATTTAAAATGCATACTGCTTTGAAAATAAACCTTTGAAAATCTCAACTGCGCAATATTCAGCTGGATATCCACACAGGTCTGCTCATTTCCCTTACAGCTGCGCAAGATACTTGCTTCACAAATGACAGCAGTGTAACTGCAAAGGTGACTATAAAACGCTTCTGGTTAAAAACCTGCAAATGACACACACAGCCGCCCCCAGTTTAAATTGTTATGTGATCTGCAAGGAGATTTCACTAGGGTTGCCATATTTCAAAAAGGGAAAATCTGGGATTTCCCCGGACATTTTAGCCGTATCCACCCAGACACTGCAGTATTCCGGCTATGTCTGGGAAATTCCTAATTTCACTCACTTTCAAAAGGGCAAATCTTTACATATAAAAGAGCAGTGAAGCAAATAAAGATTCTAGAAAAGAGCATATAGAAAAAGACATGTGATGCAAACTGGCATTCTTGAAATAACAACAGGTTTCTATTTCTTACAGTGCTGCAGATGAGCTCGGAAGTCCGTCAGGAAGACTTAGTGAATTTCGGGATCTAACCCTGAACTTTGGGGGGCTATAAGGTCACAGTTGAAACACTGCCAGAGGGAGAGGGGATTTGGGGGGGGGGGCTGGGCCAGATGGGAAATGGGAGTTTGACAATATCTGAAAGGCCACAGGTTTGCCACCCCCAATCTATTATCTGCCTTGTGACAACTTTACCACATTGTTCTGTTCAGTCTGCACTGTCTTTCATTGGAGAAGTACTGTAGCATATTTGACAATGGCTAGTAAATATAACATCGTAGCGCTAGTACAAAGCATGTTGTACCTTAGACCAGTCTCCCATTCTCCAGACGTAGCATTTGGAATAGTCTTCACAGTCTTCTGCTTCTCTAGGCCTCGTAGACAAAACACACTTCTTCCGAGGATTGGTGCACCTTACGGTCCGATGGCGTACTCCCTTTCCACATTTCACAGAGCACTATAAAAAGGTATTTAAAATGATGCACACACAAAATACACATCATGGCATTCTGCACAGAGATCTATAAAAAGGTAAAGGACCGCTGATGGTTAAGTCCAGTCGTGAACGACTCTGGGGTTGTGGCGCTCATCTCGCTTTACTGGCTGAGGGAGCCAACGTTTGTCCGCAGACAGTATTTCCAGGTCATGTGACTAGCATGACTAAGCTGCTTCTGGAGAAACCAGAGCAGAGCACAGAAACGCCGTTTACCTTCCCGCTGGAGCGGTACCTATTTATCTACTTGCACTTTGACGTGGTTTCGAACTGCTAGGTTGGCAGGAGCTGGGACCGAGCAACGGGAGCTCACCCCATCGCGGGGATTCGAATCGCCGACCTTCTGATCGGCAAGCCCTAGGCTCAGTGGTTTACACCACAGCGCCACCCGCGTCCCTACAGAGATCTATAGATCTCTCTTTCTTCTGCCTAATAAATGCAATCATTAAAATGAAATTGAATGGGCAAAGTGCAGATACAAGAAAACATTGTGGAAGGATTCAGACAATAAATGCAGTTAATATGAAATGTTCCTATTTGCTCCCTGAGCCCAACTTTACAGTGCCAAGGTTTGGAGGGGGGATATGGGGCTAGCTAGCCTCATCTATTTAGGGGACCAGTTTGCTTGAAAATGGACACTGCTGATGTGATATATCTGTTCTTTGCTGTAACTGGTACAGCCAGGACACACTTTCAGCCGGAACATGCCAGAACTCAGTTCCGGCACCTTTCAGGTGCGAACCATTGCCATTCTAAGAGAACAAGGGAGGCGTTCCTGGCGAGTTCCAGCACCTCTTTTTGTACAAAATTAGCACTGGGCACAGCACGTGCTATGTGAGAGAAATATACATTCATAACTGGCCCAAATTAGACATAAGGAGTTAATTCATTCTCATATGCAAAATTCTGCAGCGTTCACTGATAAATCACAAACTCAACTTTTGTGTTCTCCCCAAATGTAGGTAATACAAATGAACAGAAAACAAATGCATAGAAAAACAATGCATATACCCCACCTCGGACCATACGCCAGCCTCCCACACTGTCATGCAGTCCTGGCCTTCACAGCGCTGCGCCGAAGGGGGTTTGGGGCCAAGACAGTCTCTCTCGCGGGCTCTGATCAAAGTCCCATTTCGAAGCTGCTGAGTGCAGGCGACTTGTCTGTTCTGCGTCCCCTTCCCACACGTCCTTGAACATGGAGTCCACTCTGTCATCATCCATCTGTAAATGCAGGTCAAAGCACGATTACTCCTCGAAATATTTTCCCGTGAGGTTTAAGACACATTTTAAATTGACCTCTGTGATAAATGCAACACAATTGCTTTTTGAGGGTCATCGGCCCTCAATTTTGAGGCAACGGCGTCTTAACTTTCAAATTACAGCCTTCTTTCTGCTATCGCATGCTTTTATCCAATGCTGTTTACAGCAGCTAAGAACCAAAAGGTTGATTCGAGAATACTCTCCTGCAAACAAAGGGCTCCTTTGGAGCAAGACACAGGTCAAACAGAGGCTCTGACTGGATGCAGGGGGTGGGAGACGATCTTTGCAGATTCTTCCTCTTCCCTGCAACTCATTGTATCCCTTGAAATGCTGCTCTGAAAGGGCTGGGAACTCTCTGGAAGAGCACAGTTGGTGGCATTGGGAGCACACGGAGAGGAAGTACAAAGTCAGCAACCTGCACAAACACACACATGCACTCAGCAGCATTTTTGCCTGCTGGGTAGCACTGGTGTCGGATGGACTCCTCCTACCCCAGAACTGCCCTGGGGAGCAAAACAAAGGCTCTTTTTACCTTTGCAAAAGGAACCCTTCTCCCTCTGGTCATTGGCAGAGCTATCTGCCCCAGCTCCTGGAGTGACGCAGGGCGGGGCTATCCGGCCCATGGGGACTAGTCGCCCGCACGGCAAGCGTCCCTAGCCACCTGTCGCCCGCACAACGAGCATCAGCGGGGCACAACTAGCTGCCCATGGGGAGCATCCGGGGGGGCACCACTAGTCGCCCACAGTGATAGCGTCATTAGCGGTCTGCTGCCTACATGGCGAGCATCTGGCAATTTCACCCCCCCCTCACAGATGACACCTGGGGCGACCGCACCCCCCGCACCTGCCTTCCTCTGCCAGTTCCTCTGGTTTGATGCCATTGTTGAAGGTCTTGGAGTGCAAACAGGAAGAAGAAATCAGAAATCATTGCCCGGAGAGGGGGGCTTCAGGACCCACACAAAATTGCTCAGTAGGCTGGATGTGTGGGTGATGTGCCAGGCATTAGAGCCAAAGGAGAAGATAAGCTCAGATATCTTTTGAGTTATTGCAGATGCCTTGGGGCATTCTTTCATTTCAGCTGGGACACCCACCGGCTGAGAAACGGGCGCTTTCTGAGCATAAGCATCAACTAAAACCTTCATTAAATAATGACTCACTATCACCTTGTCTGGCATGGCTGCTCATTGCACCTTCGGAGCTGAGGCTCAGGTTTCGTTAAGTATTTGCATTTCTTGCTGTCCACAAAACTGATATTCTTATTCATGATCTTTGTGCAGGATACTGTTGTCTTTCTTTCTCCTGGTAAGACACAAAAGGGACGTTTTTGGAACTAAAGGAAAGCTTTGCGCAGGGAGAGGCGGGTGGTCTCTGTGCAGCCCCCTGGCCTGCCCAATCCTCGAAGCAGGTTGGTGTGTGGCTGAGTTAGGAGCAGGTCCCAGCTGGAAGAAGGAAGTGGCGAGGGAAAGGATTGTAATTTTCTTTCAAGATCAAATCAATATTATTTTGATTTTGTTGCGGGGTCCCGAAAAGGCGTGGGGCCTATTTGGTAATCAGATTTTGCAAGTAAGGGTCCCTCTAGCAAGTCTCTAAGAAGAAGAGGCGACTTGGGGTTCTGAAGATTCTTGTTACCTTAGGGCAGGACAAACTCTGACACTTTTCTTTTAAAAATGGTCTCTCAGGCAGCTGCTTTGATTAAAAACGCTGGCCAAAGAACCACTTCCTGCACTTCTTCTTTTGAACAGCAGGTTCTCTTGTCATATCAGGAATTGCTTTTGGCCACCCCTTCAGTTTCAAAACTGCACCTGTTGTGCAGAATGAGACACTGTCCTCTGAGAAACACAACCCAAAAGACCTGCTGGGCCCAGGGAATGAGGTGTGTGTTATTACAGTGAATGACATGGATGGCACTCTAAGCCAAACCTTGACTTTAGCTGCTGTCCCATGCTGAAATGCCTAAAATGCCTTGGGGAGAACAAAACAGCTGCAATCTCTCTTCAGAAAGCATGGGTTCATCCATGGTTTGGGCATAGTGTTCCATTAAGGGGGGGCATCTGTACATTTACCTGTACACACGAAAAGCATTCTGTGTCCTAGAAATGAGTGTCAAATGCTTATCCATTAAGCTCCATGCATGTTTTAGAGATGATGGATCTCAACTAGAATTTTAGGTCAAGAACTGGCAGTTTTGCGAAGTTTAAAAAACACCCTCCAAAAATATATTTCTAAGTAAACAAATCTGCCTGTATCATGTAACAGTTTTTTTCCAAAAAAAAAGAAAAGAAAGAGAAATCAATAAGAAAAGCAAAATATTTTGAACTTTCCAGGACATGATATTGTCTGAATGGCAATAATGGCAGCCCTAGCGCATCAGCACCAACACCGTATCTTCACACAACCCACCAAATGTTTTGCTTCTACCACAGATTTTAGAGAATCATTACCTCCTCCGCATACGGCATCGCAGTCCTCCCAGCCTGAGTGTGTCCACATAAAAAGAGGCTCCGACCCTTTGGAGCTCTGATTCTCAGGCAAAGGGTCCAAAGGAATGGTGTATTCATAGTGTAGCCCATAATTCTGATCTTGAAAGAGCAGAACCTGCAATATACAGAATAAAAAATTGGAGTGTCTCAATATCACACTGGAGAACGCAATATCACACTGGAGAATGGTGATATTTCTACATTTGAGGGGAGAGAGGTAAATCTCTGTGGCAGAGCAAATCCTTTGCATGAATCTTTTCCACGTTCAATCCCCCATCACGGTCAGCTTAAGAGATCCTTCTCCTGATGCTCTTGAGAGCGATTGGCAGCGACAACCAACAGTACTGGGATAGACAGATCCATGGTCTGAATCAGTACAAGGTGGCTTCATCTGTTAATATGAAGAAATGCAGCACTGGCTTGCATCTGACAGACATTCTGACATTCACAGAAGTCATTTGAGGCAACTCTCATAGGGAAAATCAGAGGGTTTATACATGCAGTGCTAAATTTTGCCTGTGGATACAGGCAACCTCTGAAAAGGGCTATTCTTACAGAACATTTCATGTAAATAATAGTTATCAGCCTGATTCAAAGTGTTGGTGCTGACCTTTAGAGCCCTAAACGGCCTTGGTTCAGTATACCTGAAGGAACTTCTTTACCCCCAACGTTCAGCCCAGACATGGAGGTCCAGCTCCGAGGGCCTTCTGGCGGTTCCCTCACTGCGGGAAGTGAGGTTACAGGGAACTAGACAGAGGGCCTTCTTGGTAGTGGGGCCCGCCCTGTGGAACACCCTCCTATCAGATGTCAAGGAAATAAACACCTGAGTTTTAGAAGACATCTGAAGGCAGCCCTGTTTAGGGAAGCTTTTAATGTTTAATAGATTATCGTATTTTATATTTTGTTGGAAGCCGCCCAGAGTGGCTGGGGAAACCCAGCCAGATGGGCGGGATATTCATCATCATCATCATCACTGTAACAGGAGGCAGTGACTAAGATCAAGGGATATTTCCCTTTAATAATTTCCATGGTCATCAACAGAATTTTCCGGGAGAAGACAGAGCTTTATCTGCATATACTCACCATCCACTGTTAAAACCAACAACTCAAAAGCAAGCTGACACGACTTTGTTAGCGAAGTATGCATTTGCAAAAAGTGGGCAATATCCAGCTAAGCCATACTAAAGAGTAGACTTACTGAAATCAAGAGACATACGTCCACTGATTTCAATGTGTCTACTCTGAGTGTGACTAACATCACCCAGCATTAAGATGTCAGGAGAACTTTAGTCATAGTGATTCTATCTGCAATAGTCATTTTAAAACTGCAATAATATAGCATAAGTGTATTGTGCTAACTCCTGCCCCAAGGACTTAAAACTTCAAGTAAGCTTCTATTTTTAGAAATACATTTTTCATCATAAATTTGAATCACAGAATAATTTCGCTTCATGACTACACACTCTTTCTAGACCCAAATACAGTGGTGCCCCACAAGACGAATGCCTCGCAAGACGGAAAACTCGCTAGACGAAAGAGTTTTCCGTTTTGGAGGTGCTTCGCAAAACGAATCTCCTATGGGCTTGCTTCGCAAGATGAAAATGTCTTGCGAGTTCCTGCTGGTTTTTTCCCCTCCCCCCTTTTTCTAAGCCGCTAAGCCGCTTATCAGCTGATCCGATAAGCCGCTAAAAGCCGCTAATAGCGCTAATCCGCTAATCCGTCAATGGGCTTGCTTCGCAAGACGAAAAAAACCGCTAGACGAAGAGAATCACAGAACGGATTCTTTTCGTCTTGCGAGGCACCACTGTACTGGTCAATACTGTGTTGTTACAAGGAAAGCTACTTCCAGGTTAGCCAGTGATTATCACCATAACGAAAACTTCACTTTTCATTTTCTCAACCCCCTTTCCTAGTTGCCAACTTATCCCAAGATTATAGGCACAAACATCTTGCACTAAAAGGGAGGACAATTACTTGCAAAGATCAGCTCCCTCCAGCAAAATTTAAGGAAGAATTATTCAAGAGGAAATAGTTCTCTGCAAATGTGTTCTGCAAATTCTTTGAGCACAACTAGATAGAAACAGCTTTTATCCACTGCCAGGGTTTGAGCATATCTGCAGTTGTGAAGGAAACGTTTTATAATCCATAATGTGTCCCTAAACGATCCAGCTCCTTTGTGCTAGCAATTTTGAACTGATATCAGCTTGTTTATTCTTCAGTTAATGGTCCAGGTTATGTAGAAATCCCCACACTGACTATAGATACGTATGTCTTTGACGAATCTCTCCATTTGAAGAGATTATTGCCATACTTCGCTGTGAAAAAATGGTGAGTGTTTGCCTGCCAGGGGTGGAAGGGAATTTTGTTTCATTTTGTTTCATTTTTAAGTAAACCGGCCTAATCTACATAATGATTCCCTGAATTTAACATTTCTCTGAATTTTGTGGTACTGTTCTCAGCTCAAAAATGTACTAAAATGTGTAAAAAATGAACACTTTAGCATTAAATTCATTAAGAAATGCATACACTGGGATACAACTGTCAAATACGAATTTTCATACAGATTTTAAAATGATCATCACCATGGCAGATTAACTCAGAAACGGGATGGAACAGACTAATCAATGAATACAAGTGAAATCCATATGGACCAGAAATAGACTTATCCATCAATCCCTAGTACATTAGGATTTATTATAGCATAAAATAGTTTTAAAATGGTCATCCATACCAATAAATGCAAAGGTGATGTGGTTGGACCTTTGGCCGAGATTTTTTCCCACAGACCTCTCCTAACGTAATGAACAGTGGTACCAGCAATGTTGAATGTTCCAGAATGTTCTATCTTCCAGTCACTATTAATAGACTGTTTGCCGGCATCTCGGAGAGCTGCAGATAACATTGGGAAACAGTATAGAAGAAAATGGTTCATTTTCCAGTTGTTCTATGAGAATATTTTTTTTCCTACGCTGGTTCAGTTACAAAGCTATTTATGAATAATAAGCATAATAAAGAAATCTCAGCAAGAAAACATTTTATCTGCTTCCCAGTTGGGATAAATGATAAAAGCCATATATTTAGATTTGTCTAAATTCTTTCCATATTTAGGACAGGGTTCAATAAAATAGTGAGTGGTTGAGATAAAGGGCTGCAGGATTTAGTTCACCATCATGCAATATGGATAGTACAAACTACACATTATGGATTCATTGTTTGTGTTACATGAATGCACTAGAACATGGTATTTTAAAATTAATTACAACAGCAGCTAAGAAGATGCAATAGAATCTCATTACTGCACTCTGTGAACTTCCTGTGCCAACGTAGCTGGATCGTAAAATGTGCTTTGAACACAAGCTATTGAGCAATAGAGCTTTGAAATTACTAACTTAAAAAAGATGTGGTGATAGCAAGTAGCTTAGATGGCTTTGGGGGAGAAAACTTAAGAAGCATAAGATTGGCTTATTTGTTCCAATCTATGATAAAACTCAGGGTTGTATTCTACTAAGCCATTAACATTAATGGACCCAAATTAGTCATGCCCATTAATTTCAGTGGGTCTACTTTGAGTAGTAGTTAGTTGGCTACAACCCACAGTTTCCTGCATTCACCTCATCCTGTGCCTCATTATCTTCTTACCACGATCAGGTCACAGAATTCCAACAGAAGCTACAATTAATACATCTCTCCATCAGGGGAAAGAGCTTTTTAGGCTAAACCAATCACAAACTTATTCTGTGCTGTTAGGCCTTTGCAAGCCCAGAGCTCCCAGATCTTCTTTCAATAGCCTGCCCCAAAGTATGCCCCACAGAAGGGCTCACGGTTATCTCTACAGCTGTGGTGGTCAACTGGGCCATCAGGATGGGAAAAGAAGGTGGAGCATGAAAGGGTCAATGGTGGTGGTGGTTGAACAGATCACACTGGATGACAGTTGAGGTGGACATAACGGTGGTAGTCCTTGTTCTCCTCTCAAGTCAGTTGTTTTCTGTCCTCCACGTGTAACATAATTTCCCTTCAACGCTACTCTCATAAGTTATAACTTTATCAAGCTGTCTTGATATCACAGCCACATGAAATTCCCTGGCTTAGAGTTCCAAGCCTGCCTCCCTTGGCTGTCCAATTCCTTCCTTGCTCTTTAGATTTTCCTTTTGTAAACTCTCCGGCTTCTTTGTCTTTCCCCCTCAAGCTCTTTCCATTCCACTGACTCATCCATCAGTTTTCTGATTCTTAGTCCATGGCCTGCTCTGCTCATTTTGGCCAAGCACGGTGGCCCTTTGCTTCCCTAGCTCCTTGGACTTCAGCCTGCCCCACAAAGCTACTCTTGTCCCAAGGACATGTGTGAGGTATCAGTCCCAGGCAAACTGACAACTTTTTCTTCCTTCCCAGACGTTGAGCTGGAAACTGTCTGGAAACTTGGTTCCCTGAGCTGTTGGAATGTTTGTGAACACCGTATACCAGCTCTGTCAAGTGATGTTAAAAGGTTCACTTTCATAAATCCAACATTATATAGATTAGATAAATTCATAGCTCGTGATTAGTTCTTATTACTTTTCTATATTTTACTCTTTGTATTTGTTGCAAGTTACCTTGAGACCTTTGTGGCTAATAAAGAACAAAAAATGAATTTGGAGTTTGGGTAGCTTATCATCTAATTCCCAACAATTCACCATTTGCTTCCCCAACTTCATCAGTATGATCACCATTTGGATGTCAAACTAACAAAAACCATCAAGTTAACAATGAAATGCCTAGGAGTGGAAGAAATTCTTGGTCCAGCGCTGAAAAAATAACAATTTTGCCCCTGAAAACCTCCTTGGAGAGGAATTCTATAGAAGGGGGTTACTACTGAATAGGTCCTCTCTCTTGTAGTAACAGGAGATGATCTAACAGGCCAGGCAGGTTCAAATGTAAAGTACAGGGGTCCCAAGCTATGTAAATATTTACAGAGCAAAACCAGCCCTTTGAATTGCACCTGGAAATGTATCAGAAGCAGCACACCCAGGTCAGAATTAGTGTTATATATCTGGATTACAGGATCCTTGTTATGAGGCTGGTTGACAAATTTTGCACTAGCTTTAATTTCTGGACAGTCTTCAAGAGCAGCCCCATGGGCAATGAACTGCAGTAATCTAACCTCAGTATTATTGGAGCATAGGAACAAAGCTGGTGGGTACTCTGTGCCACAAAGGTCACGAATGCATCAGAGTAATGTACCCAGAAGCAAAGGACAAGCAACAGGAAATGATTATTATGAGACTGGGGATAGTTGTGCTCTGATGTCAGCCTCCCAGAGACAGGTGGATAGCTGCTGTCAGAAACAAAATCCTATACTTGGTGGAAGTTGTTCTGTCCCACTAGATATGTTGAAGAAAAAACTAGAACTATTAAACTTGTTCCATGGCCATTTCAACCCGTATATCTTGGATAAATAGCAATTATCCCAATTAACATGGTCTGTTTTCTATCGCCTTTGTGCTCAAAGCAGTACATCCAGCCTTCCAGCCATCAACATGATGAGCTTGATAAATAACCTGCAGGATTTGAAAGCTCACAAAGCTCTTAAGAACCTTTTTGATCATGGCGCTCATTTGTTTCTAAGTTGGTGTGGTTAGTACGTGTGCAAATACCTCATCTATTCTTGCGAAGTGCTAAATGTTAGCACTTACATTTCTAGACATTTTTAACTGCGGCTTTTGCAAATAGACATTAATTTGATCTTTCCTGCCAGGAGTAACTTTTTTTGGCCGACTCTTTCCTCTCCCAGGCCCAATCAATCCCCAAAAGCATTTAATGAGGTCAACTCAGATACACTTCAAGGAACTGAGGGATACGCAACTTTGTCATTGCTGATATATAATTCTTCAATTTCTCTCTCTCTCTCTCTCTTTAATGTGAATCTTGAATGCCTCAGGCCCCTTAATCAGATATGTGAAGTTTGACTTGATGGCTTGATGTCATCCTCTGGACAAGACTGCCCTAAACATTCTTTCTCACTGAAATTCCATGCTTGGCATTCGTGATGTGAAAGTGCCTTAACTGCTCAGTCCTTGCCCAAATCTCTTCATAAAGTTGTATGTTAACGTGAGTCATTCCTGGCAATCAACTGCCGTCCTATCCATATTTGTACTGTTTTGTTATGTTTCTATGGGAAACAATGGCAATAGCACCATCAACTGGCGGCAAGACAACTACATTATCCAACAATCACGCATGCCACTAAGGCACAGTACAATGAATCCAAATAGCACAAAATTCCTAAAACATCCTTGCAGCATCCAGTAATGTTACAGTTCTAAGAGGTTTCTTTTTCTGATGTAATATCTCAACATTTTAAAGTCTTCTAACTAACCACTGGATAAAAGTAGATTCTTCTCCACCCAATGGACAGACATCTTTGGTACAGGAGTACAGCAGCATGGTTGTTTCACGGCCATCTTGTTTCTGAACAATTACCAAATGAAGCCCCAAAGCACAAAATGCTGATATTTTAGGAAGTGTAGCTAGCCTATCAGATACAGGACAGTTGCACCTTATGTGGGTATTTAGCTCCAAGGATTCCGTATATACACAAAAATCACATAGACCCAAACCCTTGAATTACCGTATTTTTTGCTCTATAAGACGCACCAGAAAGAAAATATTCTGAAGAAAAAAAACATTCTGAATCTCAGAAGCCAGAACAGCAAGAGGGATCGCTACGCAGTGAAAGCAGCAATCCCTCTTGCTGTTCTGGCTTCTGGGATAGCTGCGCAGCCTGCATTCGCTCCATAAGACGCACACACATTTCCCCTTACTTGTTAGGAGGGGAAAAGTGAGTCCTATAGAGCAAAAAATACGGTATACAGTGCCAAGTTCATTCCCTCACAGCAGACAAGCCAATACTATCTTGACATAAACAGTGTCCACATTCAAAGCCTTCACAATTTGTACAGGTGGGGCATATATGCAAATAGCTTCATTTCAGGGAAATGGGCAATGCAACTCAAAATCTTCCCGTGCTCTTCAGTTTGTAAATTGCATAACGAGGCCTGCTAAGGGTATGCTCTGGTTTTGAAGAAGAAAAGGGGCGTGTGCATTACACTCAAAAAGTTGTAAAGGGGACATCTCAGTTTTAAAACGGTGAAAGCAAATTCTTTTCAACTCCAGGGGGCGAATATTTTTTTGGATGAGATCAAACCAAAGCAATCTACACACAGTTATGTGAAAGATAAAATTCTAGCTGGCCTTGCAATCTGTATTGGGACACTGTCACCAAGTCTAGCTAAGTTTGTTATTGGTATGAGCTTTCATGTGCACGCATACTTCTTCAGATACCTGCATGCACATGAAAGCTCATACCAATAACAAACTTAGTTGGTCTCTAAGGTGCTACTGGAAGGAATTTTTTAATTTTGTTTTGACTACGGCAGACCAACACGGCTACCTACCGTATTTTTTGCTCTATATGACTCACTTTTTCCCTCCTAAAAAGTAAGGGGAAATGTGTGTGCGTCTTATGGAGCGAATGCAGACTGCACAGCTATCGCAGAAGCCAGAACAGCAAGAGGGATTGCTGCTTTCACTGCACAGCGGTCCCTCTTGCTGTTATGAGATTCAAAATATTTTTTTTCTTGTTTTCCTCCTCCAAAAACTAGGTGCGTCTTGTGGTCTGGTGCATCTTATGGAGCGAAAAATATGGTACTTGTAACTAGAACCAAGTCTAGTGTCATCTCTTTGTACCTGCTTAGCTGATTTTATCCTGGAAGCCATCATCATGAAATTCAGCTGCATCAAGGCATGTTCCTCCTACCTGGTGATCTTGAGATGTTTTGGACTTCAGTTTCCATCATTCCTGATTGCTGGCCATGGTTGTTGGGAGTTGCAGTCCAAAATATCTCAAAGGCCTCAAGCTTGGGAAGGCTGGAGAAAGTCATGCTTTACTTGTTTAAAAACCTACCAACCTTTTCTAAGGTACTACCTTGTGGAGCGAAAATAAATCAAGACTTATGAGTTTAGAGTCACTGGCTGTGTGGACTAACTGCCTCTCAGTGGCGTCAGAGCCACTGGCCATTGGTGTATGTCTCATATGTGGGCCAACTGCAAAAAAACTTTTTGTTTAGTAAGTCTCTACTAGTAAGTAGCAAAAGTACACAATTACAAAATAAAACCTATCAGTAAAAACAGCTACACATAAAGACCAGATAAAAATTACAGCATGAAAGTATCAGCTAACTAAAATGCTGAAAACAGGTGAAAAATACATCTAAACAGGGGTTTTCTGTGCTGCTAGACTTGCAGAGGGGTGACTAAATCTGCTCTGCCTGAGGAGGCAGTTGCAAAGCTTAGGAGCAGTCACCAAGAAGGCCCTGTTTTGTGTCCCTGCCAGATAGGTCTCACTGCTGAGCTATGGTCCTTCCCTATAAACAGGGTTACCAAACTGTTTTGTCAAAGTGGTTATTTTACTGACTTGGGGTGGGGCTGAAATTTAGCCCATATAAGAGCCCTGGAGATTTTTTCTGCGGCCCTCAATGCTTCTCCCCACAGAAATATTTTGGCAGTGGCAGCAGAATTTTAATGTTTATAAAATGGCTCTGTTGCACATTGTACCACTGTCCCTGGTTAAATTGCTGCAGAGCAACTGTTCCAAATGTTATTGTACTCCCAAAGGTACTGAAAAGTTGCTTGTGGCAAGCACTGCTGAAGCGTTCTCTGCTCCGGACAAGCCGTTGTCTATATCTCTTTCTGCTGCTTCGCTGCGCAATAATCCATTCTCTGAAGCTACGGATGCAACCACAACTGGGAAAAGCAGAAAAGCAGCAGCCAAAGCGAGTGCCCCTCATTTATCGGGATAATCTTGCTATTCATTTTAGAGGAATAATTTAAAGGCAATTTGGAGACATTAATTCGCCTGCATTCTGTGCAGCGGATGATCGGAACTGGCTTGCAGCAGGAAAAGTATGAAAGAATTGGCGCTGCATTTTTCAAGGACATCATATTGCCTTGTACTCAGGTTCCTGGACAAGTTCTTATCAAGAGTTTTAACTGGACGGAGTGAGGGGTTCCATCCCTATAAAGCACACCCAGTCCAGAAAATTCTGTTGGCTGGCTAGTAGAGGAGCTCTCTTGAAAATCTTCAAACCTCAGGTTTATGTCACAATCTGACCTCCACTAATTTGGGGCTTTATGAACCAGCATTTTCAATTAAGCCCAGTTGGCAGCCAGCACTTCTCTTGTAACAGAGAAGTCACATATTCTTCATAACTACTGCAGGTCAACAGTCTGGCTGCGGCGTTCTGGACCAGCTCAAGTTTCGGAACACTTTTCAAGGCAGTCCCACAGACAGCACTTAAGAGTAATCCATTCAAGATGTAACTAAGGTATATGTCATTATGACCAGATCTGACATTCCAAGGAATGGATGCAGTTTATTTTATTTACAGCACTTCTGGGTCACCAAGTAACCAAGGATTTTGAGGCGTTTTATACAAGATAAAAACAACAAGTTGTTAATGCAGCAACCTCAGGTATGTGAAAATGCTCTTGGCCACTATTCCTACCTGGGCTTTTCAAGCTTGAAAAGAGGTCCAGGGTCACACCCAAACTGGATTTCCAAATCCTTAGAAATCCAGCCTCTAATTAGCATCAGTTCCTGTGTGTGTGTGTGTGTGTGTGTGTGAGAGAGAGAGAGAGAGAGAGAGAGAGAGCGTGCAAAATGGGCTAAATACAGGACTACACTCATTCAAATTTTTTATGTTAAAGAGAATATAATGTGCGCCCGCTTTTAATAATTCTAACCACCACAGAAAGTATCATTTTAATCCCGGTTATTAGACTTGCAAATTGATTCCGTGCATACTTATTTGCAAGAAAGCTCTGCTGGTTTCAAGGGGGCTTGTGCCTAAGTAATGATCCCCAGATTTGTAGCTTTCGTGACGAAAAAAGGAGTAACTGCCTCGTATCACCTTTCAGTTTTCAGTCTACCGCTTTGGCAAATTTAGATTCCTCTAAGTAGTTCCACAAGGCATAAGCAAATATCAATTGAGCATGACAACCCTTAATACTCCTAAATCTGGCTATTTTCCAAAATGTGCTTTCAGTTGCTGTCAGTTGTACCTATCGCGTTAGCACTTACAACTAAACCTGAAGCTTGGACTCTTGACTGGCAATTTTTTCTCTTCCAAAATAGAATTGATCCTTTGATAGATTGTAAGGCAGGCCCCACGGAGTCTTCATTGTTTCCACATTTTACAAAAGCAATTCAGAACCCTTTGTTTATTGAGGAGGGGGAACTATTGATTTTACACAGTTGTATGTTTTGATACTTGTATCAATTCATTTTTTTAAGATTATAGTTTTTGTAATCAATTATTACAATTGTCAAACAAACTGATAACAGCTTGCAAACAACGACAACAACTAAGTAAGCTTGAGAACCACCGTTTAGGATGTGCAATGGGGAAAAAAATGCTGTTTTTATCTTTCGTACCTTGGATTTAATTTTTAAACATTTCTGTCTTCTGAAAATCTTTAACCTGCACTTTGTACATTTGGATTTAATTTCTTTGATTTTGGGTTTTCAATAAAGAAAATGGACATGGGAGAGGGAAGGTCTACCTCCTTGTGGACCACAATATGTTATTGTTCTACAGTTCGCCGGGGGCTGACTGGGGCTAATAGGAGTCCAAAATCATCGAAAGGCCACAGGTTCTCCATCCGGAAAGTAATTACTTGCCTAAAGCTATTTAGTGACCCCAGTGTGACATTTGAACTGGGGTGGCATCCACATTCACAGTTTCTGTTTTGAATCTACGAAGAATATTTTTTTTTAAAGGTATAAAGTTTTCTATCTTTTTTGTCAAGTACATTTTACAATTACGGACAAAACAAAACTCACCTAAGTAACTGTGAGCAGGTTTTTCTTCCACAACCTTGATTCTTCTTGCCCCTGCAGGTATCACCAATGCTTCCACATAACCTAATTACAAGATGAAATATTCCATGTGATGTTTGTAATCAACAAACACAAAAGATTTGTTTTAAAGAAATGCAATAGTGTTCATGTCTGATTTCCTCTTCTGGTTTATGAAGTTTTAGAATCACATTTGCCTCTCATTCTGCCAGTGTCTCTGGACTGATCCTCTGGAACCTATATATATATACGATCTATATATACGTCTATATATATACGAAAGCAAATATATATATATATATATATACAGTGGTACCCCGCAAGACGAACGCCTCGCGAGACGAAAAACTCGCAAAACGAAAGGTTTTTTCGTTTTCGAGTTGCCTCGCAAGACGAATTTCCCTATGGGCTTGCTTCGCAAAACGAAGCTTGCCCCAGGGACAGCGGGTCTTCTCTTTTGAAGCAAGGGGCTGCGGGGACATAGCGATCTCCCTGCAGCCCCTTGCTGCAAAAGACGTCCGGGGGAAGCGGGGAAGAAGCGCTTCTTCCCCGCTTCCCCCGGACCTGTTTTGAAGCAAGGGGCTGCGGGGAGATAGCGATCTCCCTGCAGCCCCTTGCTGCAAAAGACGTCGGGGGAAGCGGGAAGCGAAGCGCTTCTTCCCCGCTTCCCCCGGACGTCTTTTGCAGCAAGGGGCTGCAGGGAGATCGCTTCTCCCGGTGCTCCGAAGCCGGGCGGGGGGCAGGGGACACCTCCCGCCACCGCGGGGACACCTTTTGAAGGCAGGCGGGGGGGAGCAAAGACTTTCGCCCCCCGCCCGCCTTCAGAAGAGGTCCAGGACCTCTTCTGAAGGCTGGCGGGGGGCAAAAGTATTTGTCCCCCCTGCCTGCCTTCCCAGGGGCTTTTAAATCGCCCCGGACAGCGGAGAAGTCCTCCGCTGTCCGGGGCGATTTTAAAATGCCGCCCGCCAGCATTTTAAGATCGCCCGGACAGCGGAAAAGTCCTCCGCTGTCCCGGGGTTTTTTAAAATGCTGGGGGTGGGAAGAAAAGCCCTTGTCTCCCCCCCCCCAGCCTTCAGAAGAGGTCCGGGGACAGACTGTCCCCGGACCTGGTCTGAAGGCGGTTTCCCTAGGAACGCATTAATTGATTTTCAATGCATTCCTATGGGAAACCGTGCATCGCAAGACGAAAAAACCACAAGACGAAGAGACTTGCGGAACGAATTAATTTCGTCTTGCGAGGCACCACTGTATATATATATATTTACTGTTTGCTTGGCACTGTCTTCTTATTGAATCAGCCAATATTAATTTATGACTCTCCCTTGAGTTGGATAGTTCCCGGGTCAAGCAGAGAAGCTGAAGGGGTTGTCGCCGGTGCTGACTCCATGGAGCCAGAAAACATAGGTGGGGGTGAAGACAGGGGGTAAGTGGGGAACCTTCACACTTCATGAAATATTTTCATGAATCTGCTTTTCTTTCTGGTTGCTGTCTGGAGCATCAATAACAGTCTGATCTGAATAGATACCATAGGGACTTGCAGGGCATTTAGCTCATAGATTAGTCACAAGGACAAAAATCTGGTGGCCAGCCATACAGTGGTACCCTGGTTCTCAAACTTAATCCATTCTGGAAGTCTGTTCCAAAACCAAAGCGTTCCAAAACCAAGGCATGCTTTCCCATAGAATGTGCATAGGCAAACTTGGCCCTCCAGATGTTTTGGGATAATTCCCATCATCCCTGACCACTGGTCCTGGTAGCTAGGGATGACGGGATTTGTAGTCCCAAAACATCTGGACGGCTGAGTTTGCCTATGCCTGCCATAGGAAGTAATGCAAAATGGATTGATCAATTCCAGACTTCTCCAGACCCCTAAAACAGCAATTTAACATGACTTTTACGCTCTAACGAGACCATTGATCCATAAAATGAAAGCAATAAACAATGTACTGCAGTCACACAATCAATCAGTCAGTAGCTGAACTGGGTTCCACACAGTCACAGTCACAAAACAAAAGAGCAGCAAATACAAAAACGCAAAATAAATAGCAAAAACAGACAGACCTCAGCGTAATGCTCAAAACAGAAGTGTGGCACTCAAAACGGAGCACGTTCGGCTTCTGAAAAAGGTTCGCAAACCGGAACACTTACCGGTTTGCACTTTTTGAGTTCCAAGTTGTTTGAGTACCAAGGCGTTTGGGAACCATGGTACCACTGTACTTCCAAGTAGGTGGAAGTGCCTGAGCAGTTAATGCTCTTTGTTGACTTCTGCCTTCTGGACTAGCCAGAAGGCCATCTTGGCGGTTCCATTGTTAACAGGCAGGTTGTAAGCAATGCTGGACAATCCCTTCTCGCACAATGCAAAGTTCATGAATACCATAAATAAAATGGCTGTCGCCTGGTTCAACCCAGTGTGTGTTTTTGTCCTTTCTCTGACGCTGCCCCACTCTGGCAAAACCCTACCTCTTAGCTCATGCCTGTCATATGGACTTGGATTATGGCGGCGTGAAACTTTAATAGCTTGTTTAAATCCCACTGCGTTTCCACAAAACTCCCAGAATGCTTGTATTTCCAGAGACCTCAATAATTAAAATTCCCTAATGGCTTTCTCCACACTGCTCGTGAAATAATATTCTTTCAATGTATTATTCCCTTTCAGCAATGTACATATACACTGTATAGTCAGAAGCCACCACAACCCACAAGTAAAACAAACAGCGACAACATAGCATCGTTGTTTGACATCTGTATCTTGTATCTCTCTCACCCAAATTTATTACTGTCTGCTGATAATATAGTGTACTTCTTTTTACATTTCCGATTTCTACTAAATATTTTTACCCTAAACTGCATATAGTATGCGTGTGTATTTATGTAAGATTCAGTAACAAGTAAGAGGGTTATGTCCTATGCAGGATATCATATTTTATTTCAATTAAACCATGTTTCCTGCAACTATAAATGGGTAGCATCCAAGAGACTCACAGATGATGTTCTCACCAATCTAATCCACAAATTTCATAATCTGCAGTGAGACTCATTCATAGATTCTAATTCCCTTCAAGATCAGGCCACACACATCTAATGTGTCAATGAGATTACATAATACCCATGTGCCTTTAATATCAAGAACAGAAGAATATAAGAAGATCCCTGCTGGATCAAACCAACATTCCTACATGAACAGTTATGTTTCAGAAATAAACTTCCAGTGTTTACTTTTCCCCACCGTGGGGGGCAAGGAAATGGGACTCCCAGATTTCCTTCCAGACTCATCAGAAATGACTTGGCAAATTCTGAATAAAATTCTGAATAACCCTCTCCAAAATAAACAAATATAAGGCATGTGTGTTATATGTCTATACAGTGATCTACAGTTGAATGAACACAAGAGAGTAAGGCATTCCTTCAAACATTTCTTTGGGCAGAAACCACAGCAATGACACTGATTCAATGAAAACAAATAGTGCTTTATCATTAAGACCACAGATAAGCACTGTGGTTGCAAACGTCCATAGAGTTATGCATGCATAATTCTTGAAGAAATGAATGGGATTTGTAACCGTGTAACTAGGCATAGGATTGTAGTCAGTGTTTTTACAGCCTTTTAAGTTGTTTCCATTGAGAAATATGCACCCGGCAAGCTATTTCTGAAACTCAGGGAAGGGGGAGAGCTTCATAAAAACTGGCTACTGTGTTAAAACAGAGAGAAAAAGCCCGAGTGTTCATACCCAATCCCTTTTGCGTTTGTAAAGTCAGATTATGGCAAACATGCTTAAAATCTGGGGTCTACATTAGAAGGCATTTCTGTGGTTTACGTTAGTTATTAAAACAGGAAAACATTTTTCTTTCAACAAGGACTCAGCCATGTAACTGGAAAGATTTAAACAGATTTCCTTATGGATATTTATTTTTGCCAGTGTTTTATTGGTCAGTTTAAAATCTCTATAAATATAATTTCAATATCCAATCTCTCCAATTTTCTGTCTTCTGACTTAAACCTTCAGGGTAATTTGTGATTTTGCCTCCCTTTTCCTAGATTATCTCCATCCTAGGACACAACCGCACCTGAAGACTCAAAGATGTCTTTAATTTTATTTTCTGAACGCCTGTTTGATTTGGTATAGATTATGATGTTTACTGCTTTTGAAACGTCTTGGCTTCTAATTCAGTTTTTTAAAATACTTGCTGAATTACTCTGAATATTGAAATCTAACAGTTCTGAAGACGCCTAAATTAAAGCCCCACTAATGGTCCTGTTTCAAAAATATGTGCTTACAGCTGATGCTTGGGCTAGATATGGGAAATAGTGAAATAATTAAACTTATCACTTGCGCCTTGCAACAGAAAAGAGGAAAAATTCTTGATTTCTGGAAGAAGTGGACTAATTTTGTAAATAATTATGATAGGATATTTGATACACCCTATTTTTTCATGCACTAGGTAACATTATGTGTGACTTCCAAGGGCCCAAGTGTCATTCTGCCAGCAAACCTCCAACTACGCCAGCAGAATATTACTTGTGCTGTTTCCTGAGGCCCCCTCAGAAGGCCTCACACTAAGCAAATGATTGCATCCCTAATGCAAAATTTAAAAATTCAAATTAAAAATGTTTGCTCTTCTGCAAAGTAACACACATCAGAATCTGGACAACTGTTTAGCTTCTCAGCTATTTCATTTGGGGGGGAAATCATGTTAAGTAAAAATATTGAATTCAATATATATTGAATCTTTGGCTATTTGCTCCCTTTTCTTTCCTTCATTTAATGTTTGAGCATTGGAGAGCTGCTAATCCAGATAAATGTTTATGTTCAACTATGGTAAATAAACCCAGGTATCATGTATCAAAAACTATGCAGTGGGGTTTACTAAATACTTGTTCCCATCTGTTCCTAATCACCCCCCTCTCTGCAGTAATAAGTCTGAAACTGGGTATAAGGAAAGCCTTTTCTTGCCCTTATCTGCTTATCGTGAATGGAATGCTACCATTTAATCAACACAAAATATGAAAAGGTACTAATCGATTTATCTAATGCAGAATGCTCATTACATTTACAAATTTCTGTAAAAAAGCATTAAATTTGAAAGGTTGGGGGTTTTTTTTACCTGCTCCCCGAGTGTGATTAAAATCTCCTTTAACAACTCTGCACGACTTCCCATCTCCGTTGCAGACGCCACAGTGGTCTTCCCACGCCAAAGATCCCAGGATGCCATCACACCCAAACTTCTGGAGGCGAAAAGGAAGCATCACGACATTTTCACGGAAGGCTTTACTGTGCCTCTCAATGTAGCTTGCAAGTATTAATATTACAATATAAGGAATTGACTCTGACGGCCAAAATAGACATGAAGTTAATGGTGTATCTGGTCTTACATGCTTGCCCATCTCCACTTTTTGTTAAATAGCAGTTGAGAAGGACTGGGGTGGGGTGGGGGACTTCTTAGCTTTCTTATTCTGGACTCCCCCGCCCCCCCCCCCCGTGGTTGCTAAGTGCCCCAATCCACTTGCATTCCTCTACAGCAGGGATGTCCAACAGGTCGATCGCGATCTACTGGTAGATCCCCACAAGGTTTTGGTAGATCACGGGTCGATCTCTGGCTCCCTTTCCTCAGCATCATTGAAACTGATTCCTGCCCTGCCCCCTCGTCCCACCCTCCATTGTTTTCTGATCAGTGGAAAGAAAGACGGAGCTATCTCTCTGTGGCTGTTTTCATTCAAAGCGATATTATTGTGAGTGACTTTTCCCCTTTGACCCTTGCCTTTAACCTCCCCCCCCCAAAAAATGGAACTTCCCTCCTAAGAAAGTATTTGTATAAAAACCGGGCTATCTTCCTCCCTAAAAAAAGCTCAAGAACTTCAACCTGAACCCCCCCCCCAAAAAAAACGGGTGTAGATCATTGCCAGATTTTAATTCTGAAAGTAGATCGCAGTCTCTCTGAAGTTGGCTATCCCTGCTCTACAGGATAACACAATTGGTAGAGCACGAGACTCTTAATCTCAGGCTCATGGGCTTGAGCCACACACTGGGCAAAGGATTCTGGCATTGCAGGGGGTTGGACTAGATGGCTCTCACGGTCCCTTCCAGCTCTACAATTCTATGATTCTTTGATTCCTAAGCAAGGAAAGGCAAGTCACGCCTATCAGTCTTTGGTTGCATCCATAACTCTTCCTAGGTCAACGGGGAAAGGAAAGAGAGATTCACGTAAAATAAAAAATAATCCTAAAGCAAGCGATTAAAGGAACTGAAACCCCCCGACTGTTTAACAGTAAGAGATTAACACTGAAACCCTATACATTTTGCTCACAAGTAAGTTACATTTTCAATGAAGCTTACTCCCAGCTAAGTGGGCGTAGAAGGGAAAGGACTCCTGGACAGTTAAGTCCAGTCAAAGGCGACTATGGGGTTGTGGCGCCCGTCCCGCTTCAAGCTGAGCGAGCCAGAGTTTGTCCACAGACAGCTTTCTGGGTCATGTGGCCAGCATTGACTAAACCGCTTCTGGTACAACAGGAAACCAGAGCGCACGGAAATGCCATTTACCTTCCTGCTGCAGCAGTACCTACTTAGCAACCTACAAGACTTTCAAAGGTCTTTTACTTTACTGAAGAATAAAAGCTCAGCAGAGAAAGTCCTTCATCATGCTGTTGAGGTGGTTGAAAGAGAAGTGATCATAACAGGATGCTTCTCCCTTCAAGGTATGCAGACGAGGAACAAGTCCCCCATCACAAGGAGGGACTATAAACACTGATGTTAGCTTTAGTTTTAGGAAGAAGCAGAATCCATAGAGACCAGAAAGAATGCATATGGCAAGTACTAAATTGCCCCCACCACCCCCATCCCAGAAAGGAAGACTAAAGTGTAAAAGCAGGATTCAGGGATCCAAACATTCAAGAAATACTGCACAATAAATAGATATTTAAACCTGGCTTCTGAACGCTGATTTACCTGACACCTGCCATTCGCACATATATCCATTTCCTGATGACCGCATGGAGTTCCATCCATCACTTTCTCCGTTATTAGTATAGGCTGGTCTTTTCCATTTGGAGAGCAAAATAATGCACAAGGTTTTTCTGTTCGAGTAAGTGGAAACCAGGTAAGCATGATAAACCTCATTTCGTAGATACAAAATTCTGCTTCTACTGGTTGCAGCACCAAGCTACATTTCTGCTATATTCCAGGTGGGAATTATGGACACCTCTTCAGATGTTTCACATCAGAGTTAGGTCAACATGCAAGGAAGGCAGCAACGGGGGGCAAGCATGTAAACTCCAACCCTACCATGATCACCATACTGGTCACCTCCACTAGTCTGAAGGCAAATATTGGAGTCTCCTGTACTTATGGATGTTCTCTATGTGTTTTAGAACTCTGGAAAAACAGTACTTTGATCTCCAAGACATGGGCAGCAACGGAAAAGGACAGTTGGCATCCCACCTGAAGGATAGTTTTCAATTCTCCATTGAAAGGGCTTCTCCCCTCCAATAACCATGGCCCAATGGGAAAATTTATGGAAGATCAATTGGAAATTCACAAACTGTTACACAATTAGAGAGAACTTTCAAAAAATGCAACATCGATGGTATCTAACATCATGGAAACTTTCAAAAATGTATAAAAATGTGTCAAGTAATTGTTGGAGATGCGGAGACTCAGGAACATTCTACCATATGTAGAATACATGCAGAACTGCAAAAAATGCTAAAGATCTCTTTCAATAAAAAACCAGAGGCCTACCTCCTGGGAATAACAGATCTGGATATTCCACAAAAGAGGAAGGGTATCTTTTTATATGCGGCGGCTTTGAGTTTTGATCGCAGCAAAATGGAAGAGTAATGAAATCCCCTCTATACAAGATTGGATCCAAAAGCTGACAGATAAATAAAATTATCTAAAAAAAGAAAAGAAAGGGCTTTCCCCATTGGCTTTCCCCAATGGCTGAAGGTGGACAGCAACCTGGGCAAGGCAGAACAGGGTGGGCTTAGTGCTGTATGACTGAGCTTTCGCTGTCCTCCTCATCCAATGGAGGTTCTGCGCTGGCATTTCTTTGAAAGATGTCCCTTCATCAAAGCAATCCAGAGAAGAAAGGGGAGAACAGAGGTGAAGGATCAGAGTGAATCAGGGGAAGGTGCCTAGAAGCTAGAGCAGGGTTCCCCAAACTTAGGTCTCCAGCTGTTTTTGGACTACAACTCCCATCAACCCTAGCTAGCAGGACCAGGGATCAGGAAAATGTAATTCAAAAGCAGCTGGAGACTCAGGAAACACTGGGCTAGAAGATAGGCACAGGTAAAAGAAGAAGTGTATGAAAGAAGAGAGGGGGAAAACGTTTTCAAATAGGCCTGAAGAGAAGTAACAGCAGGAGCAAAAGGAAGCAAGCTAGCTGCATATAACGGAGGCAGGAGCAGAACTGAATCGTGGGCATTCCTACTTCCCAAAGGGTTGTTTCCTGTCTTCCACCAGTGGGAGGTGCCATCAGCCCAGCCCACCAACCTTTCACTGGGAATGGGGAAATAGCAATGGAAGAGGCAGAGCTACATCCTGTTCTCTATTGCGTGTTTACTTAACTCTGATGCAGAGCACCCGAAGAGGGTTCAAGACATGCAGTATTAAAACGAACGAGAGCTACACAAGATCGCAAACTCCCTCTCATTTTAGTAGGTTAAGCACAAGGAAAGCTCTCCTTCCAAGCAGACTTACTAAGGAAGGGCATACACTAAAACCTTCCTTGGTCTCCTGCAAAGAGAATGGATGGGTTGAGACATAAAAAGAGAGTAATTTTCAGTGAGGGACTCTTCCCAAAGGAAAACAAATCAAGGGTACGCTTTGCCGGAGATGCACAAATGTTGGCTTGGCTTCCAAGCCAGATATTATTTATGGTGGCTGAGGATACCTCAACAATGTTCTCTGGAATTTGGGGAAAGGCAAGCATGCTCTCCAATAGCCTGCAGAAGGTAATAAAAGTTTATTTTGAGCAGCTGATGTATCTTCTTCTCTCCAAACCGCAGCACAAATAGAGAAGACCCTCTCGGTCCCTCGGTGCTCTTTCACGAGCAGAAGTTTGGGAGGAAAGGTCAACTCTTTAATTTGTGCTGCAGTTTGCTGAAGTTAAGAAGCACTCAACTCTCCTTGCTGCTCAATAGAGAATCAAACCATTGGGGTTTTTTACCTTCTGCAAACTGCAGAACAATTGACAGCCCTGCAGAAGTGACTTGAGGGCTGCCGGAAGCCCTGTTCAGTGGGGACATGTCCCTGGCATGTGTTTAAAGCTTATTCAATTCACCTTAAATACAAAAGGATTAAAAGTTATTTTCTGGACCTCGTAACTAAAACTCTCTTTCCTAAACAACCACATTTGATACTCTGTCTGAATAATATTTGCATCAAATGAAAAGAAAAAATCAGTTTCATCCACACATCCCTTTGGCCCTTCATTAAAGGGACAAAAGTGGTTGTTACTGTAATCCAGTGATCTTTTCTTCTCCAGGTGTGGTAACTCTGTCAGGGCATTTGTGTAGAATGGGCACACCCAAAAGAACCGAGTGATGAGAGCCTAACCCATCTTTTGAAAATGCAGGAGGTATAAGTGAATGACATTTATTCACAATCAGACATGTATCAATAGGACACTATTTTCTGTTAAATCTCATAATGGAATTTGCATAGCATAATCCATTGACTAAAAAAAGACTATATCAAAGCATAAATGCTGTCCTTGTGACTATTTGAGGCATTTGGGGTTCAAATCCTGCACTTTCAAGGGGAGCAATGCTTTTTGTTTGCAGAGTCATACGCTGCTGACATTCACACGAACTGTATAATTTCTGTTTCAAATCTTATCAGCTTCTTATCACTTGTTTCAGGTTATGATAGGACACTGTCCTAAACATTAAACATGGGGGGGGGGTGGAATTGAGCCTCATCAAATATAAAGAAGTTAGATAAAATCTGTAGGTGAAATCTACATTTCATTTAATAAACGGCTGGTTAATTCATAGCATTGTGACATATCCTCAAATACTAGCATAGCTTAATGTCACGAGTGTTATTCATCTTCAGGCTTTACATTAACAGAACAAAAACAGCCATTTTCTTTGTAGAAAAGGCATATGATAATTTGAAGCCAATGCATCTGTAGAGTTGATAATGTTCACATTCCAAACAGGGTAGTATGTAAAATATTTCTATTTTTTTAGACCATCAGGATAGGACCATTGGTTCATCAAACTCAGAATTGTCCACAACAGGGCTCAGTAACAATCTGGCTGATGGGCCAGATCCTGATTTTCCTCACCTCCCACAGGCCACAGTGATAGATGGGCCTGTCAATCCCTGGACTCCACCATGATGCCAGGTAACTGAACCTCAAAAGGAAAGAATGGGATGAACACATTAAAGATGCTCCCATTTCTTCCTTTATTCTTCCATGTCCCGGCTTGAATCCAGCTTGTAGATGCAAATGAACATTTTTTCCTTTGGAGTCTGTGTTGAGTTCAACCTTCCCCAACCTGATGCTCTCATGGCAATTTGGACTATAGTTCCACCTCCTGCCAGCTGCAGCCGATGGGACTTGTAGTCCAAAACTTACAGAAGGCACACAGTTGGGGAATGCTACAATATACAAAGGATTTAGGTTTGGCAATCTGTATGTTGGACTTTAAAGAACATATTCCATGGCCAACTAAGATATACATTAGTTGTGGTTGCTTGCCAAAATACAGTGCAAGGTATGTAAAACATTTGAATGCTAAAAGCCATGCTTCCTTCTTCTCCTTTGAAAAAATCCACAGTCTTTCTTCTTATTTCTTTTGTGTACCCAGCCTGACAAGTATGAAACTGGATTACACAGAGATAGGCTCACTGTAGTATTATGTAAACTGAAATTATTACATTAAAAAAAGAAGAAGACTTGAGTCGTCAGAAGAAGAGTTTGGCTTTGATATCCCGCTTTATCACTACCCTTAGGAGTCTCAAAGCGGCTAACAATCTCCTTTCCCTTCCTCCCCCACAACAAACCCTCCCCCCTTTATTTTCCTTTCCACACGGGTTCTGCTTCTCTTTCTCTCTCTCTCTCTCTCTCTCTCTCTCTCTCTCTCTCTCTCTTATTTATGTCTCACCATGTTCAGTGCACATGTAATTATGTACTTTTTGAACTTTCAGTAAAGATGTTTATTTATTTATTTTAAAAAAGGTTGTCGTTTTTTTGCTAATGTGTGAATCACTTGCTGTAAGCATAACACGTATCAGCACAATGCTAGCAGCAGAAATGTGAGATAGGCTTACCTTCGTCAATAACAGCCTGCCACTGGTGGATATGTTTCTGATATGATGCCCTTACACTGAAGACCTGACATTGCCAGTCCCTGAACGCAGGCACTCCAGGGGGACAAGAGGGATTCTCACATATTTTGTACTGTATTCTGGAACCGTGGCATTCCCCCGCTTCATGAGCTGGACTAGGGAAGACAAAACCAAAATAGTAAACTTGTTTGCAGGGGATATTTTGAGGACCTTATACAGCAAGAAGAGATTGCTCCCCCCCCCATTGTTCTTTGTAGTCAGAGATAACATCAGTGATTATCTCTAATCGGTTAAAGGCTTGCCTTTAAGTAGCAGTTAAAGGTACTCAAGGCGAAAGGGAAATCTAGACCAGGGGTCAGCAAACTTTTTCAGCAGGGGGCCAGTCCACTGTCCCTCAGACCTTGTGGGGGGCCGGACTATATTTTGGAAAAAAATATGAACGCATTACTATGCCCCACAAATAATCCAGAGATGCATTTTAAATAAAAGGACACATTCTACTCATGTAAAAAAACACTGATTCCTGGACTGTCCATGGGCCAGATTTAGAAAGCAATTGGGCCAGATCCAGCCCCGGGGCCTTAGTTTGCCTGCCCATGATCTAGACCAGCCTTTCTCAACCTGTGGGTCCGCAGATGTTGTTGAACTACAACTCCCATCACCCCTAGCTAGCAAGGCCAGAGACATTTGGGGACCCTAGCTAGCAAGGCCAACAACATTTGGGGACCCACAGGTTGAGAACCGCTGATATAGACGGTAACTAATGGCAGGCTCAAATGGCAACTGTCTTGAAGTCATCTTCTGCAGGAACATTATTGTCCCAAACTAGAGCTGAGTGAAACCATTCAGGATAGGCAAGCCTTCCTCCTTCCATCACAGATTATAAGAGAGAGAAGAGTGTTGCATTTGGAGTCCCTACACATGCAGTGAAAGGACTTGTGTGCAGAGAAGGGTAACCAAGATGATCAAAGGTCAATGAGGAAAGGTTGAAGGAGTTGGGTATGTTTAGCTTGGAAAAAAGGAGACTGAGAGGAGATATGATAGCCATCTTCAAATATCTCAAGGAATATCTCCAATATCACATGGAAGAGCGAACAAGCTTGTTTTCTCCTGCTCTGGATGGTAGGACTCAAACCAATGGCTTCAAGTTATAAGAAAGGAGATTCCAACTAAACATTAGGAAGAACTTTCAGACTGTAAAAGTTGTTCGCCGGTGGAACAGTCTCCCTGGGAGACGGTCCGTGGGAGGTCCATGGGAGGTTATGGACTCTCCTTCCTTGGAGCTTAGTAACAGAGGTTGGATGGCCATCTGTCATGGATGCTTTAGCTGAGATTTCTGCATTGCAGGGGTTTGGATGAGATGACTCCCTTCCAACACTACAATTCTATGATTCTACGACAGTTTTCATAGATCATGGGGAGAATTCAATATTACATTCTTCTGATCATTCTGTCTGCACAAACTTTTCTGCTCACCAGATGGCTCCCAGTACGTTCCGAGCACAATTCAAAGTGTTGGTGCTGACCTTTAAAGCCCTAAATGGCCTTGGCCCAGCATACCTGAAGGAGTGCCTCCACCCCCTTCATTCAGCCCAGACACTGAGGACCAGCTCCGAGGGTCTTCTGGAGGCTCCCTCACTGCGAGAAGTGAAGCTACAGGGAACAAGGCGAGGGCCTTCTCGGTAGTGGTGCCAGCCCTGTGAAACGCCCTCCCATCAGATGTCAAGGAAATAAACAACTATCTGACTTTTAGAAGACATCTGAAGGCAGCCCTGTTTAGGGAAGTTTTTCATGTTTGATGTTTTATCACTCTATTATTATTATTATTATTATTATTATTATTATTATTATTATTACAGTGGTACCTCGGGTTAAGAACTTAATTCGTTCCGGAGGTCCGTTCTTAACCTGAAACTGTTCTTAACCTGAGACACCACTTTAGCTAATGGGGCCTCCCGCTGCCGCTGCACAATTTCTGTTCTCATCCTGAAGCAAAGTTCTTAACCCGAGGAACTATTTCTGGGTTAGCAGAGTCTGTAACCCGAAGCATCTGTAACCTGAAGCGTCTGTAACCCGAGGTACCACTGTATTATTATTATTCTGTTGGGAGCCAGCCAGAGTGACTGAGGAAACCCTGCCTGATGGGCAGGGTATAAATTATTATTATTATTATTATTATTATTATTATTATTATTATTGAACAACCCCAGCTCTCCTCCCTCTGCGCAATGTTCTGGGGGTTCTTCTGACCCTCCAGAGCAGATTTGCGGGAGCTGCAGTGGTTGGAGAGGGAAGCCCTGTTGCATGAACGGGATCCCCTACCCTGGCTTCCTCTTGGGTTGGTTGAATCTGGGTCATGGTTTCCACAGTGCATAGCCAGATTATGGCTAATGTGTATACAAGCTCCGTGGTTACAGGCCTCTTATTTATACTCTGTTGTGAACAAGAAACAGAATTACAATTGGAGAATCAAGGGGATAGGGCTAAGTAGGCAGGATTTGGTTTCATTCATTAACCACATTAATTAGTTCAGCCTGATTTGTGTTGGAGTATGGGGGGGGGACAAGGTGTCCCTCACCTCAATGACCCCTGGGTGCAGCCCCTCGACCTCCAATGTTCACGCATTTAGCATGGATGTAAAAAGAGGACTTCTAAGCCCATTCTGCTGAACACACTTAGAAGACTTGTCCTTGCAAGCCCTGCGTTATGGTTTTCAATTGCTTATTATATCCTAACCCGGGATGGCTTGTGACGAAGGAGAGGCTAGAAAGCGTTTCGGCAAATAAAGAAGACTCGCCAACATGTAGTGCATCTGTGCGCAACCAGGTTGGTACAGCTATATTAGTAAATAATATTGCAAGGACAAAAAAAAGCTGCAGCTGTTGTTATCTACCCTGAGCATCTACGCTGTCGGCTGCTGACTCCAGTGTTGCAGGTTCTGCTGCAAGTGGTCCATGCGCTCCATTCACCCTCCATGCGTCCAGCGAATGACGTCCTACTGGTACATTCTCCAGCCTTGCACCACTATTTAAAAAGTCAATTTTCAGATTAATGTATGTATGTATGTATGTATGTACGTATGTACGTATGTATATATAGGGGACACATGAGAAATAATTCATTGCAATAATTCTGTTCAAACCATATGCCACATCGAAAGGGTAACCATTTTAGCTCTGATCCAGCACCTGTCGGTATATACATGCAAACAGCTCTCTGTATTCTCAGCTCACTACTTAGAAGGAAAACCAGAACCAAAAAGGAAATTGTCAGGTCCCACAACTGCTTCTCTGCCCATTTTGATGGGAGTGCAAGGCTAACATTGGAATACATAATGCACATCTCATTCCCCTTCTCCCTCAAACCTACTATTTGGATGAATCCTGTAACATTTCATGCCTGTTGACAAAGCTATCATATTCCTAAAGTCTGGGCATTCGGTACTCAAAGGGACTTTCACATTTTCTTTTTGGCAGTCTCGTTTTCCCCCATTGGTGTAGAATGACTGTGCTTCCTGTTAATCAAGTAGTAATAGGACAATCGGAGTTGGGGGAGAAATTTCTACAGTTCACATTTTACTACAAACCAACTGAGTTTGCATTTCCCAAACCAATATGCAAACCAAAATACAGTTGTTTTTCAAATCCACACTGAATTTGTGTTAAAATTTATGTTCAAGTTCTTTAAAAAAAAATGCATACAAAGGGTTCATAGTAGTGGGAAAGTGCACACAGAAATGTGTATATTTGTGAAAATAATGTACAAAAATATTTTCCAGAAGCACACTCTAAAATACTGTATTTAGAAATGCAGCATTTTAGAAGGAGTTATGGTACATACTATGTAGTTAAGGCTTAGCCTAACTTGACCTGGTTATCTTAGAATTTGAGGTCCATGTAATCCATTGTGGGGACATCACGGCTGCAAATTATATATATATATATTTCCCATATATGTGTGTGTGTGTGTATATATATATCCCATATATATATCCCATATATGTGTGTGTGTGTGTGTGTGTGTATAGATAGATAGATAGATAGATAGATAGATAGATAGATAGATAGATAGATATATGGGAATGCTGTAATGCATGTAAACAGCTTGACTTGTGACTTGGACCCATCGCATGACAGGAACACACCTTCCTGTTGGCTCTGGTGCTGCCAGGAAGGCTTCCTCTGCCATTGGGCCCTGTCAACTTGCCTAGCTACCTAATAGCAGCCATTTTAAGCCTCTGCGAGGAATCTGAGTTTGGGCAGAAACCAAGCATATTGCCCTGGAGTGGGGGTTACACTGACCCAAGTATGTATACTTAGCAATCCCAGTCACTCCAGCTTGGACAAGCACAGAGACAAAGCAGACACCTTACTTGCACTTGCTTCAGTTTAAATCTATGTGCCTGCCTGACCTTTCGTTCCCACTGAAAATATATATGGATTTTCTTCACTTTATGACTGCACATAGTCAAAAGCATGCACAGCTTGTGCAAGACTCATGAATATTTCCCATTAAAGAGTTATTTTTATGCTACTGTTATAATAAACTAGGGCAGTAATTCCGGACGAATAATATGGTGTTTTGGGAATTCTTAATAGGAACTTGAGATGCATTTGGTAGCATAAGTTTTTAAACATCTTTGTATTAAAAAGACATACAAGTGCAAAATCCATCAGACAGATACGCTACGAGGATTTATAATATTCTGGGGTGAGGCTTTGGGAGTAGAAGCAACTTGACTGATTACAGTAATCCAGAAATAAGGGAGCCGGTTTGTCAGATAAATGTGACCAACAACTTTCCCATTTATTTTAATAGTTTTGGATTTCGCACAATACTATTTATTTCATTCAGTTGCATTTCCCTTCTGAAAAAGGGATCTCAGTTTCAAGTACTGGATGTGCTTCATAATGGAATGAGAAAACGAGGTGCCAGTTTTTATCCTGCAGCGTGACCATAAAGAAGTATTTTTATTCTATTATAAAATATAGTTGTATGAAATTGCCATGCATAATACACACGCAGAAGCACTTGAAATTGGGTCAGGAATACAGAAAGAGTAATACATTGCATGCACAGGGGGGAAAAGACAACCTATTTCTTACAGCCTAATAAATGTGTTATCCTGAAGTTCTCGTCTTACGCATTTCATCATGGGCCAAAGAATTACTGGGAAAGATACTAGAGTCCCATTGTATATCAGTGATGGCTTCAATAGTTAAATCAATCGATTTGTTAGAGAAAATGAAACTTAAAAACTTTTTAATCAACAAAAGGTCAACCCAATTAACTGGGCTTCAGATTAATTCAAGAACCTTTCAAACCTGCCGCTGGTAAGTACTATTTAAACAGTCACTATCTATACAGAAATGAAATTCTCTTCAAAGATGATGCCCACTCTGCCATATGCACACGCCATTTAAAAGCAAAGAAAGAATGCTTTTTTTTGCTTCAGAATCCAATTGGCGGGTTTTACACTCCAGAATTAAGGTCAAGAAAAAAACTGCAAAACAACCAACCAAACAGCCGATACACAAATGTGACTTCCTTAGAGTAAGGTTGCAATGTACCTTTCCAGTGTCACAATCAGTTCCATCCATTGGTGGGTCCAGCTTAGTTTTGCATTCCTTCTCCCCTTCCACCTTGCACCATAATCCAGTGCAAATAACATGCTGGGGAGGAAAACAGACAGTAAGAATGTAAAAAGTTAGTATTTAAGTCCCGTTCCGTGCCCAATAAGCACAGGATGCCATTGCCCGGTGGTGCTGTGGCCCATAGATTGCAGCAAAATACTAGGCAAGGTTTTGCCCAGTATCCTCATGGGGAAAAGCTGTCCCGTGAGCCCTTGCTGAAGAGGGGTAAAGGTAAAGGGACCCCAGACAGTTAAGTCCAGTCGTGACTGACTCTGGGGTTGTGGTGCTCATCTTGCTTTATTGGCCGAGGGAGCCGGCGTACAGCTTCCGGGTGATGTGGCCAGCATGACTAAGCTGCTTCTGACGAACCAGAGCAGTGCATGGAAACACCGTTTACCTTCCCGCTGGAGCGGTACCTATTTATCTACTTGCACTTTGATGTGGTTTCGAACTGCTAGGTTGGCAGGAGCAGGGACTGAGCAACGAGAGCTCACCCTGTCGCAGGGATCCAAACTGCCAACCTTCTGAACGGCAATCCCTAGGCTCTGCAGTTTAACCCACAGCGCCACCCGCGTCGTCGTCGTCTTCTTCTTCTTCTTCTTCTTCTTCTTCTTCTTCTTCTTCTTCTTCTTCTTGGAATTTATATACTGCCCTATACCCAGGGGTCCCAGGGCAGTTCACAGAATAATGAATATAATGCGTCTGCCTGGGCAAAAGTGCTTTGTCTGTTTCACGAGAAAGTGGCTGCTTTTAAAGGCAATAAACAGAATGTGATCGAACTCTGCCAAGCATGGATATAAATAAAAATTATGCTTTGGTCACAGAATAAAATCTGTTTCCAGTGCACTCAAGTCATGGATGCTGTAGATCACAATTCAAAACGAGGAAGGAATTCCCAACTAGCTCATGTAAATTTTAAAAATGCATTGGTTTCTCTTTCCATCTTCTGCCATCCTAATCCCACTCATGCCAAGGATTCAGGCATGGTTATGGTAATTAGCTAGCATTCTGGCTCCTGGAAATACAAGTTTAGGCTTAAGAGCTAGATGAGGTCCTCATGGATCACACTTAATTCGCTTGAACATGAGCCAAGCTTGTTGTTTAGTCGTGTTCGACTCTTCGTGACCCCATGGACCAAATCAGGAACTAGGCTGGCCTCATTCACTCTCCCTGACAAAAATCAACTGAAATCTATTTCTTCACTGATTTCAAACTTTGAGGTAGCTGCAGCCCGGAGAATGGTTGAAGGGCAAACTTTTGTGTGGGTTACCGTTTGCCCCCCCCCCCCCGATGTTTTTGGGGCCAGCCAGCCAGGAATATACTCACTGCTTCTGTATATCTTAAGCAATATATGCAGCTAGGTTTATATTCAGAGATAACTGCTAGAGATAATTGCTCTTTCTGTGTATTTTGATCCTTCTAGCTTTATCCTTCTGGCCTGACGTTGCCTGTAAAATCAGCTGTGATATTAGATAAAACTCTTAATATATTTCCTCTACAATCTGACTCTGGGTCTTATCCAAAAACCAGGAATTTTTCTCCTCAGTGACAGAAATTCTAGCTCAGTTACAGCAGCCTTGTTTTTCTAAAAACAGCAGAACTGGGAAGGGGGCGAAGGAAAGGGTCAAATCTGCTTCACCTTAGGAATACACAGCAATCTTCTTGCCACAAAACACCTGACCTTTATAAACTGAAAAATGCAAGGGAGGATGGGAACAATTTAAGGTAGCTTTGGGTAGCTAGTAAGAGTAAACATTTTGGAACCACTCTATATTTCTTATTTTTCAACCCCTCGTTGTTATGGAACACAAAAAGCCAAAGAATGGATGTAATAGATAGTGGATAAATTAAAATGTGTCATCATTGTTACCTGCATTTCTTGGCAGAAAGAGGCCATTGGTCCAAAGAGAATTTGACACTGTTCATCTGCAGTGTATGTCATCCCTGGCAGTTTTGAAGGAATAATCACAGAGTTAAGGCTCTGGGGATTTGTCTGTAGCAAACAGTTACTGGCCTTTGACCTGGCAGTATAAAGAGGTTTAGAAGTTGGTGAATAGTAATAGAGGCTGGTTATTGTACTGACATAAAACATGCACACACTACAAAGAAGGAATTATACATCTTAAAGTGAACGCTTAGAGAACCATTCTGTTTCATTTAGTGAAACGCTAAGGTTTTAAATTAGTGTAAAGGTTGAACTAACAAATTATGACCATGAACTTGCATAATTCACATATTGTTTCAAATTAACCAGTTATTCAATATAAATTGGGGGGGGGGGAATAAAAATGAAACAAACAAAATCTAATGGAAGAGATTTCCCTTGTAAAGATACATAAATTAAGCCAGGTGAACATCTGCATTTAATTCCTATTTTTTTTGCACACAGTCCCTAATCCAACCCAACACATGGGCCGGCCTCATTGTTGGATCCAGACTCCTGCCAGAGAATTCATGAACAGTATTTTCTGGGCCTTCTTTGCTGGATTGGACCATTAGCTTGCTCTCTAATATTCCAAAAATGAACATTGAATGAAATTGCTCTGCCCCATTTTGAACAGACGTGTCTTTGAACATAAGGTAAAGGATCCCTGGACAGTTAAGTCCAGTCAAAGGCGACTATGGGGTTGTGGCGCTCATCTTGGTTTCAGGCCAAGGGAGCTGCCATTTGTCCACAAACAGCTTTCTGGGTCATGTGGCCAGCAGGAGACTCAACCGCTTCTGGAGCAATGGGATACTGTGATGGAAGCCAGAGCGCATGGAAATGCCATTTACCTTCCCACCACAGTGGTACCTATTTATCTACTTGCACTGGCATGCTTTCGAACTGCTAGGTTGGTAGGAGCTGGGACAGAGCAATGAGAGCTCACCCTGTCGCAGGGATTCGAACCACCAACCTTCTGATTCACAAGCCCAAGAGGCTCAGTGATTTAGACCACAGCGACACCAGCATCCCATCTTGAATATAAGAACCTTTATTGTAAAATACAAAGAATCACAGAATTGTAGAGTTGGAAGGGACTCCTAGGGTCATTTAGTCCAACGCCCTGCAATCTCAACCACATCATACATGACAGGTGTCCATCCAACCTCTGAAAAGTAGGTGGTTGAGCAGTTCCACCTTCTCTCTGTCACCCAACAGCATTTCTCCATCTTCTCCACACAAGGGACCTCCTACTTGCTTGTTCTTCCTCTTGCTTTGAACATAGCTGAGTAAACCTTTAAAAATTGATCTGGTGGAACGCTCTGTCACAAGAGGCTAGGGCCCTGCAGGACTTGATATCTTTCCGCAGGGCCTGCAAGACAGAGCTGTTCCACCAGGCCTTTGGCCAGGGCACAGCCTGATTCCCTCCTTTGGCAATCCTCACAGTACTCTAGCCCAATGGTTGCCATTAATCTGATTTGAATTAATTTTATAATGAAATGATTTTAGAATGTTTTATCATTTTACTGTTGTTAGCTGCTCTGAGCCTGGCTTCGGCTGGGCAGGGCGGGATATAAATAAAATTTATTTATTTATTTATATTTCTATCCTCTTCCTTCAATTAGCTCTCATGTTCTCTTGCTGGATAATCCAATAATGCTGAAAGCTGAGATACCACACTTTCAAAACTGTTCAACAGTACCTTTTGAACCTGATACAGAAGCTGCTACAGGGTGCTGAAAACTTGGCATGTCTGAAATTTATAGCCATCAAAGGAAATAAATGAATAGATGTAAAAGCTGACATTAAGCAATTCCACTTCTTGAATGAATTACCTGAGAAATCTTTCCAGATCTTCCCTGCTGCACCGGGACCATGAAACATCTCCAAGATTCTGCCCTTTGATCCATTCTCCAGACATGATATGGAGACCATCTGCACAAGATGGGTGGTCATTGTCATGATTTATTCCCATGCTAAAAATGTGAAAGCATTGAAAGTAGAGCTTATTTTAAGAGGGAAATATATAAATAGTTTTTAAACTGCTCACAGAAAGGCAGTAGTTTCCTCCTCCCTTTCAAAATAGACATACCATGTTTTTCACTCTATAAGATGCACCAGACCACAAGACGCACCTAGTTTTTGGAGGAGGAAAACAAGAAAAAAAATATTCTGAATCTCAGAAGCCAGAACAGCAAGAGGGATCGCTGCGCAGGGAAAGCAGCAATCCCTCTTGCTGTTCTGGCTTCTGGGATAGCTGCGCAGCCTGCATTCGCTCCATAAGACGCACACACATTTCCCCTTACTTTTTAGGAGGGAAAAAGTGAGTCTTATAGAGCAAAAAATACGGTACTTCCCAGTAAGCGATATCCATATGTACATAATATTTCTCTTTAAAAAATGATTTGACCCAATATATTTACCTATAATCCATATTTAATCACACACACACACACACACACACACACACACACACACTGGTGGCAACACGTTGTAGTTGTTCACAGTTATTCAGCAGATTAGTACATCTGACTCAAAAGTTTGTCCCACCAAATTTAATGAAGGTAAAGGTAAAGGTACCCCTGCCTGTACGGGCCAGTCTTGCCAGACTCTAGGGTTGTGCGCTCATCTCACTCTATAGGCCGGGAGCCAGCGCTGTCCGCAGACACTTCCGGGTCACGTGGCCAGCGTGACAAGCTGCATCTGGTGAGCCAGCGCAGCACACGGAACGCCGTTTACCTTCCCGCTATAAAGCGGTACCTATTTATCTACTTGCACTTGGGGGTGCTTTCGAACTGCTAGGTTGGCAGGCGCTGGGACTGAACGATGGGAGCGCACCCCGCCGCGGGGATTCGAACCGCCGACCATGCGATCGGCAAGTCCTAGGCGCTGAGGTTTTACCCACAGCGCCACCCGCGTCCCAAGTTTAATGAAACTTGCTGCTAAAGACTGAAATCCTCATAGGAAGCTCACTAAATTGAACAGGACTTCAGATGTGGTTAGGACTGCAGCCTTCATGAAGCAAGCTCAACAAGACTGTTGGTTGGAGGTCTGCTCAGAAGTTAGGCTGCTTAAATTCTGAGAACTGAGTAAATTTCAGAACTGCTAATGTTGCTCCCTGCCTTGCAAGCCTTTCCCCACCTGACTGACTCCAGCTACAAAAACTGAGGCTGCTGAAGAGGGCCGAGAGCATATTGGCTGTGTCTTAGTGCAAACCAAGGTCATCAAGCCTGAGCTTCCACAACCAACGCCCTCCATGAACCAGCATTGGCGGCAGCAGCACCAGATATATGTTCTATGTTTACAATACAGTGGTACCTCGGGTTACATACGCTTCAGGTTACATACGCTTCGGGTTACAGACTCTGTTAACCCAGAAATAGTGCTTCAGGTTAAGCACTTTGCTTCAGGATGAGAACAGAAATTGTGCTCCGGCAGCGCGGCATCAGCAGGAGGCCCCATTAGCTAAAGTGGTGCTTCAGGTTAAGAACAGTTTCAGGTTAAGTACAGACCTCCGGAACGAATTAAGTACTTAACCTGAGGTACCACTGTAATACTTGATGCGCTTGCCAGTTACGCTGTTTTAAATATGCATTTTATATTTGATTTCCTCTAGTAATGTTTTCTTTTGAAATAAGGTATTTATTTCTAACTTGGTTGTGTTAAAACTGCACTCTGCAATGACCTAATTTGTAATGTTTTATTTTGAAATCTTTAAGGAACATTTTAGTTTCTTGTTAATTATGTTGTTTTGAATGTATAATTTATATCTGACTTTCTTTTGCAATGTTTTATTCTGGGTTTGACATTTTAACATAGGTTGTAAACCACTTTCTGATATATTTTTTTAAAAAATGAAAGCGATATAGAAGTGAAATGAATTATTTATTTATTTATTTTATTAAATTTGTATATATCCATAGAACACAACATAAAATGGCAATATAAAAACCACAAAATACATAATAAGAATGAGAACAACAAAAAACAATAATTCCCTCTCTCAAAACGCATTTAATGCCCAATGACTCTAACAAGCATCTTTTCCACAGGGAAGCATGGACAAAATATATGTTATTTGCTCCCCACCCCCACCCCCACCCCATCTTATTAAATAAACGACTGTCTACCCATCCCAATATTCACCATTTCAAAGCTTGAAAAGATTCAGAAATACCGCTTCTGAAGGCTGACTCCTTATAACTTTTAGGTGGAGGGAAAAAAGAAGGTGGAGGGAAAGAAGGAAGACTGGAGAGATGTGGGGTTGAAAAACCAACTAGATTAACAGCACAGCTAAGGCTGCATATAAGGATTGTACCTTCTGGGTTTCTCAAGTTGCACAAATCAGATAAACTAATTTTAGGGAAGCATCGTAGCTACTAAGACTACAATGTAATGCAAATCCCTCTCTCTCTCTCTCTCTCTCTCTCTCTCTCCTCCACCTCACACCAACAATTGTAGCCGTCTGGCCCAGATCCAAAGTATGTGAATTCTGCACTTTCCCTCCTGCAGAGCAAACCAGTTTCCATCTGTCAAAGAGCTTTTCTTGCCAGGCATCCTTACGTTGAAACATCCTGAACTGACAGCCCAACTAACACACTCCTGTCAGCCAACAATCCAGCCAAAACTAAAGCCGAACGAAACCTTGCACAACAAATCCAGTATTTCTGTGATGACACAGGCATATTAATGACTGGTTGCATCGAGACTGTAGCCTAAGTTTTGTTTGTTTGTTGTGTGTATGTTTTTCAAAGTCTGTTTCATTACTCCCAGCAGATACTACAGTATTCTCTATCTCAGGGGTCAGCAAACTTTTTCAGCAGGGGGCCGGTCCACTGTCCCTCAGACCTTGTGGGGGGCCGGACTATATTTTGGGGGGAGGGAAATTAATGAATTCCTATGTCCCACAAATAACCCAGAGATGCATTTTAAATAAAAGGACACATTCTACTCATGTAAAAACACACTGATTCCCAGACGATCTGCAGGCCGGATTTAGAAGGCGATCGGGCCGGATCTGGCTCCCGGGCCTTAGTTGCCTACCCATGCTCTATCCCTACTGCAGTGGTACCTCAGGTTAAGTAAAGTCATACCTCGAGTTAAATATGCTTCGAGTTGAGCGCGTTCGAGTTGCACTCCTCGGCAACCCGGAAGTAACGGAGCGCGTTACGTCTGGGTTTTGGCGCTTGTGCATACGCAGACGCTCAAAATGACGTCACACGCATGCGCAGAAGCGGCAAAAACCGGCGTACGTGTGCACAGATGCGCCGTCGCTAGCTACGTTTACCTCTAGATGCGAACAGGGTTCCGGAACGGATCCCGTTCATATCTAGAGGTACCACTGTACTTAATTCATTCTGGAGGTCCGTACTTAACCTGAAACTGTTCTTAACCTGAAGCACCACTTTAGATAATGGGGCCTCCTGCTGCTGCCGTGCCGCCGGAGCACGATTTCTGTTCTCATCCTGAAGCAAAGTGCTTAACCTGAAGCACTATTTCTGGGTTAGCGGAGTCTGTAACCTGAAGCGTATGTAACCTGAAGCGTATGTAACCTGAGGTACCACTGTAACTTCAATCAAGCCACGCTGCCAGATGACAAGGGGCAAGTTTTCATTTGACAAGATCAACCATAATAATAACTGTGTACATTTAAAAAGTAACTATACTTCTTGGATTCAAAATGGAGTAAGGAAGCATTCTGGGGCTCTGAGGGTTTCCTAGGGAGTGATAGTGGGAACAAAAACCATTGCATGGTGGTGCCAAAAAAGGAACTTTAATCCACATTTGTAAGCAAGCGTTTTTACGAATTGTCGTAAGAGTTCTTCCTGACAAACTCAAGACAGTGATTCCCACTTGGGTAATAGTAGTACATTTGTGTGTGAATAAATTATGGCATGATATTGATGACAACTGTTGGATTGCTGCTTGCCTTTCCGATACGGTTTGCCCTCACTAAAGTGGATCATCACCAAAGCAAAAATTAAGACCAAAATTTTACACATACAGGCCTGTGAATCAGGTCCATCAAACTCAATGGGGGTTTATTTGGGGCAGACATGCGTAAGAATGGTCTGCACTTTCACACAGATTCCAAAACACAGAAACCTTGTCGTGTAGCTATAGAAGACCTATTTACTCCCAAATAATATTGCTTGCAAAAAGTACCAATTAAATTGAACAGAAAGGAAAGCAGAAGATGAAGAGCAGCAACCTAGTTGTTTAACAGAGAAGACTTAAACTACCCCAAAGTTAAAAACATCTGTTCAAAAGGTCAATGAAAGTGGAAAATACTAGTGAATCCCAGTCGTCTTGTATGTCATTGTGTCATTTGTCAGAATCTAATGTGTGAATATTTGTGGCTGACTGGAGAGGCCTATATGACTCACTAAAAGTTTATGCAGAAACTGTACAAGTAAGGAGTTTGCGGCCCCCATTTACATAATCCAAGAGGTAATTGTCTGTGTTATATGTATTTACAATGTGCTTTCATTCTGGGGTTTTTTATTTCAGAACACTTGATTCTAGATGGGGATTACGATCCCCCGTAGAATCGGGTGTACCAGGTGAGTGTTCTGTTGGGATCTAGCAATGTTCCTGAATGGCTAGGTTGCGTCTGCAATAGCTAAGGGTACATTTTTCTCCCATTTACACCTTGGTGTGTTTTGGTTTTTTAACACCTGGGCCAATATTTATGCCTCAGTAATCTCATGGATTGACGATTGCAATGTACTCTCTGTAAGGATGACTTTAAAAACCAGTTTGGAATTTTCATCCGATCCCAAACAGCTAACTAACAGTATAACTAAGGGCTCTTATTGTTCCATTCCTGGCCAAACAGGATGTCGCACATAAATGTTGTCATTGAGGATGCCACAATCAACAGAGCAATCTGTATCTCACATGAACACAGTGGGACTGTTATCTGAGTAAACATGCACAGAGTTGCACTCCAGGTATCTGTCAATTCTGGATGGGTTTTTGGAAGACTCTTGTGCATGAATTTATTCTGTGTGTGGAGATCAGTGTACACTGATCAATGCACAATCTTCGCAGTAAGGCTCTATTCCGATGGCATGAGTATCCAGAATTGGCCTTTGCAGTCATTTACGGACACACCGTTAAGACAATATTCATGGAAGGCAATCTTACTCAGCTACGAGTTATGGCCGAAAAAGAAGGTATCTGTAAGAACATCCAACTGTGGATGCTTTTCTGTTCTTGGCTATTGAAGCAATTCAGGTCTTTAGATAAACAATTCATTGCTTTGGGGTGCAATCCTGCAATCTGTTGGCAGCAGAAGCAGGCTATCTAGCAGAGAGGAGCTCTGCCCTTGGGACCTGTGATTCTCAGATGAAGGACAGTGTATGAATAAGCAAACATATTAGGGGGAAATCTCTTATCAGGTTTTAAAGCTGAATTGCAATAGCAAGAATATTCCTCTTATTAATCTCTTTTCCATCTTTGCCCTACTTCTCTTCTAATTCTCTCTTGGATACTAAATTTTCATCTCAAATATCTTTCCTAAGCTTGAGGAAAGTTGGTGTTCACTTGCGCAGGATATCTGTGAATAAAAATAAATCTATAAATCTGGAGCGTTACCGCTTATCCATATCCAATGTACACTTTTAGTGTTGTTGGGTGAATTGTGGTTTGGCTGGCCTGTCGCCTTATTGCTCTGTTTTATTTGCTGGTGCTCCGCTTTCGGTTCTGTAACACTTGCTGCTCTCAAAATGCTTGGGCAATAACGGCTGTAAAGCTAACGCGATCCCCTGCCCGCCCCAAAGTTAGCATAATAACAAGACTTCTGGGGACAGTGGAAAGGCAGAGCACACAGCAGTATCTGAAAGAAAGAATGTGTTGTGTGTTTGCTGGGGATGTTTTCGCCTGCCTCGTAGCAATTGTCACAACTTTGTAAGGTTTGGCGGTTAGGCATTGGAATAGCGTTGTGGGAGGGGGGGAGGGGCAGCCATCACCTGCCCCTCCATGCTCAAGGGTATTCCATTAAAGGAATCTGGGGGTGTGGATCTCATCCAAAGCCTGCGGAGGGTCAGCAATTTTTTTCAGCAGGGGGCCGGTCCACTGCCCCTCAGACCTTGTGAGGGGACGGACTATATTTTGAAAAAAAAAAATATGAATGAATTCCTATGCCCCACAAATAATCCAAAGATAAAAAGGTAAAGGGACCCCTGACCATTAGGTCCAGTTGTGACCGATTCTGGGGTTGCGGCGCTCATCTCGCTTTATTGGCCGAGGGAGCCGGTGTACAGCTTCCGGGTCATGTGGCCAGCATGACTAAGCCGCTTCTGGCGAACCAGAGCAGCGCACAGAAACGCCGTTTACCTTCCCGCCGGAGCAGTACCTATGTATCTACTTGCACTTTGACATGCTTTCAAACTGCTAGGTTGGCAGGAGCAGGGACCGAGCAACGGGAGCTCACCCCGTCACGGGGATTTGAACCGCTGACCTTCTGATCAGCAAGTTCTAGGCTCTGTGGTTTAACCCACAGCGCCACCCGCGTCCAATCCAGAGATGCATTTTAAATAAAAGCACACATTCTACGCATGTATAAACACCAGGCAGGCCCCACAAATAACCCAGAGATGCATTTTAAATGAAAGGACACATTCTACTCATGTCAAAACACGACCATCCACAGGCCGGATTTGGAAGGCGATTGGACTGGATCAGGCCCCCAAGCCTTAGTTTGCCTGCCCATGGACTAGAGCAATGCCACAACCCCATCGGGAACCCAGGGGATGCTTGAGTCGATCCACATTGGCAGGGCTCCCCCTACTGGTGGTTTACCCTTACCAGACTTCCTGCAAGGTGGGCAGGGAGTCAGATATAGTCTGTTGGTGCCAATGCCTAAGCCAATACAGCTCACATTCTGTAAGCAATAAAGTTGTGGCCTAAATTTGCCCATTAACATTAACCTAAAATTCTGTGTCCTTGTGTCTTTATTCTCCTGGGGGTGGCTTGGGGGCTTTGACACACAACAATGATCGACTGAAAGGAATGTCATTGGCATGCTTTGTGTTTCCAGGATGCTGATCACAAGCAGGGAAATGGGCAGACAATGTAGAATTGTCAGAGTGACATCGGCCGGTTAGCATTTTTCTAAAACAAATGGTTTCGCAAGCCACATTTGACACCCTGTCTAGTAGGAGTAGAGAAATCTCCCCATTAATGGCTATGAAGATGTTGGGGTGCCATAGCCAATACCACACAACTGCATGCTTGCTGACTATACAAGTGTCATCAGCTGCAACTATCCACAGAGCAAACGGTGGATGTTGGCTGCAGAATGCACACATGCAGAATCTCAGACAAAAGAAACAGTCAGGATCAGACAAACCCTTTGAGAAGCCTTCATTGATTGGCCCCACATTCACTCACACACATACACAGAGACATCTTGTACTTTCTGTCCCTTCCAGCCAGGACAGGACCAAGATAACTTCCTGCAGGGCAACTTTTCTCTGTGTTTTGGTTTATAACCAAGAGAAGCCGATGTGGTTTTCACCATGGCAATCTTCTTCAAAAGCCTGTTGTAGTATTGCAAGGTTCTACAGAATGTAATTTAAAACCAATGCCTTAAAAGATTATTTGACAACAAGAACAGGAGTTGGGTGGAGAATGCTAAGGAGGCATTTGTAGATGAAAATCTTTGGCTAGGGGGTTAAGCACCTTTCCTGATCCACTAGATCAGGCATGATCAAACTTGGCCCTCCAGCTGTTTTGGGACTACAACTCCCATCATCCCTATCTAACAGGATGATGATCAGGGTTGATAGGAACTGTAGTCCCCAAACACAAGTTTGGCCATGCCTGCACTAGATAACCAATGTGATTATCCCCTTTTGTTCCCCTAAATTTGGTGCATGTGGGTTTGGAAATTTCATGTATGCCTAGAAAACACATTAAGTGTAGCTTCCAGTTCCAGAAATTCAAAAATATACTTTGTTTTACAATAAAATTTATTGCTCTTTTTGCTCTCTTAACCAGCAGCTAAATACTTCAAACATTCCCACATCAGATGTCAACTGAAATTTCATTTGCCTTCCATTTATTTACTAGTTTAATTCTAGTTGTTCATCCCAAATCATCTCAAAACTGTTTATTGAATATATCCAACACCAGCCAAGTACTTTCACATGTCGTGGATTCTCCTTCCTTCAGGGTTATTAAGCAGAGGTTGGGTGGCCATCTGTCATCTATAATCTACTTGAGGTTCCTGAATTGCAGAAGGTTGGACTAGATGACCCAAGGGGTCTCTTCCAACTCTACAATTCTATAATAATTAGATATTTAAAAAAAAAGAAAATCAGCCATGGTATTATTATTAATAATAATAATAATAATAATAATAATAATAATAATAATTGAATTTATATACTGCCCTATACCCAGAGGTTTCAAATATAGGTAAGAAGGGTTTGTTTATTTAAATGTACACATGAATACCAAATCTCCCTTTTCAGACTACTAACAGTGTTTAACTTGGAACGCCAACATAAAGTTGAATCATGCTTGTTTTATCTACTTACTTGTGACCCATTTCATGGGCAATAGTAAAGGCGAGATTCAAGCCATTATCCTCTGCAATAATACATTTCCGCTTTTCGCTGCACATCCCATTCAGATACGCTATACCTAGAAAACACAAGGATCACAGGTAATCACTACACTTCTTATTTTTATTCACTTACAGTGTTTTGGTGCACACGTGCTATATAAGAACAATATTGTTTTCCTGTATGTTGCAAACCTGCAAACTTGCTGTCAACATAACTTTTACAAAAGGCAGCATGCTACAAAAGGACAGCTGTAATGTGTGTGTAATGAATGACCTGATGTATTGAAGAAGGATCTGATCTTTCCCACTCAAAAGTACCCAGATGACATAAAGTAGGGAAGTTTTTAATGTTTGGAGGTTTATTCTGTTTTTAATGTTTTGTTGAAAGCCACCCAAAGTGGCTGGGGAAACCCAGCCAGATGGGAGGGGTAGAAATTATTATTATTATTATTAGTAGTAGTAGTAGTAGTAGTAGTAGTAGTAGTAGTATCCTCTATGGGGATATAATTTCATAACCAGAGGCTACCGCAGAGGTCTTCCCCTAAGGAGCTCAAAAAAGCCTGTACAGTACAGTGGTACCTCAGGTTAAGTACTTAATTCGTTCCGGAGGTCCGTACTTAACCTGAAACTGTTCTTAACCTGAAGACCACTTTAGCTAATGAGGCCTCCCGCTGCTGCCACGCCGCCGGAGCCCGATTTCTGTTCTCATCCTGAAGCAAAGTTCTTAACCTGAAGCACTATTTCTGGGTTAGCGGAGTGTGTAACCTGAAGCGTATGTAACGTGAAGCATATGTAACCTGAGGTACCACTCTATAGTTTTGCCTATGACCACCCAATCTTTATTATGTAATATTTTATTTTTTATTTTTATATACCCGGAGGTCTCGGGGCGGTGCACAGAACAAAATCAAAATATAAAACCACAAAATATAGAATCAAAATAACAACCACCCAATAACCCCCCCCCAAAAAAAACACATTTTAAAAGGGCATAGGATGTCAATCAAATCAACCAAAGGCCTGGTTAAAAAGGAACATTTTTGCCTGGTGCCTAATGGTGTATAATGAAGGTGCCAGTCAAACCTCCCTGGGGAGAGTGTTCCATAGATGGGGAGCCACTGCAGAGAAGGCCCCGTTCTCATGTTGCCACCCTCTGGAGCTCTTGAGGAAGCACACAAAGAAGCAACCCTTTATAGCAGGCATGGCCAAACTTTGGCCCTCCAGATGTTGTTGGCCTACAACTCCCATCATCCCTAGCTAACAGGACCAGTGGTCAGAGATGATGGGAATTGTAGTCCCAAAACACCTGGAGGGCTGAGTTTGGCCATGCCTGCTTTACAGCAACCCTGATAGGTAAATTACAGTGAGATTAGTGACAGGTGAAAAATGACTCAGCTTCATAGCTGGATGAACCAATATCTCCTCAGTATAACTTTCTGTCATCCACTGTGAAGCTAAATTAGGCAAAAAGTAGGGGGAAGGAATGCAAAGCAGCAAAGGCTGTAAGACACACACAGACATCTCTAATGCTTCCAGAGGTAAGAACCAAATTGCTCAGTTTCTAAAGTGTTTCAGCTGGACTGAGCTTAAGGGGTTTTTTTTCTTCTGAAAAAGCAATCTGCTACACAAGCCGGCCACATTCTGGTTGCAACAAAATTATTAGCAGTATTAAAAGTTTGGGAGAAAGGAGGATTCCTTGGCTGTGCTCAGCGTTTTTTAGTTTTTGTTTTTTTTTACATCATGTGTATCACAACAACACTCAGTAGGAAGTTGGAGAAAGAGGGGCAAAGGTCTCCCAAGTTAGCACCTCATTTAAAATGAGCAGGAAAAACAATTCTTAACATGGTCCAAATGTTTTAGTATGTCTGTCAGCGCACAGAGGAACCTCTGCTACAATGCCTCCATTGTTTTGTCTCAAGCACAGTAGCCCGGAGTATGGTTAGACGATATACTGAGCAACCCCCCCCCCCCAAAAAAAAACACCACCCCACATATACACTTATTTACATTTGTTATTTTTATTTCAGAGCAGTTAACAATGATCGTGTCTTCTTGTAGATGCGTAAGGTAAAGGTACCCCTGACAGTGAAGTCCAGTTGCGGACGACTCTGGGGTTGCACGCTCTTCTCACTTTACAGGCCGAGGGAGCCGGCGTTTGTCCGCAGACAGTTTTTCCAGGTCATGTGGCCAGCATGACTAAGCCGCTTCTGGAGCAACGGAACACCAAAACCAAATAGAGCAGTGTGTGGAAACGCCGTTTACCTTCCCGCCGGAGTGGTACCTATTTATCTAAAGGTAAAGGTACTGCTGACTGTCAGATCCAGTCGTGGACGACTCCGGGGTTGCACGTTCATCTCACTCTATAGGTCGAGGGAGCCAGTGTTTGTCTGCAGACAGCTTCCGGGTCATGTGGCCAGCATGACTAAGCTACTTCTGGTGAACCAGAGAAGCGCACGGAAAAGCTGTTTACCTTCCTGCCGGAGCGCTATCTATTTATCTACTTGCACTTGACGTGCTTTTGAACTGCTAGGTGGGCAGGAGCTGGGACCGAACAACGGGAGCTCACCCCATCGCGGGGATTCAAACTGCCAACCTTCCGATCGGCAAGCCCTAGGCTCCGTGGTTTAGACCACAGTGCCACCCTGTAGAGGCATACTGGAGGCAATACAATAGGAAACTTACTAAGCAGTGTTCTCAGTGAAAACATTTTTTTGAAAAAGTTCCTAGCAACACAGAGGAAAAATCAATTTTACTTTAGAAAGTTTCCCTATGGGCTTAGGGTACACTAATGAGATATATATCTCAAAACTATTCCTGTCCAAGATGTAAGGCTGTTTGTTTGTTCAAAAGAGTGTTAGGGGACCTGGGACTGCAATTCAACATCTGGACGGCTGAAGATTCCCTGCCGATTCAAACCACTTTACACCCCACCTTTTATAAAATGCCAGAGGTGGCTAACAAGACACTCAGAACATGTTTTAGAAATTCATAATGCACAAAACACTTTTTTTTTAATCTAAAAATTGATATATACAAACATATAAATGATCAGCTAAACACACACCATTACAAAAAATCTATACTTAAAGCACAGCCATCCAATGCACAATATTTTGAGGATCTGTTGTGGTTTCCATAATCTCTTAGCAGCAAGATAGCTCATAGCATGACAAGGGGCACTTTTGCAGTCAGTTCCTTCACTATAACATAAAGTTGCATTTACTTTGGAAAGTGAGACTGCAAATCCTCATATTTTATTTTCTATCTGAGCCATATTTTTCATTAGTTTAGAATTTTTTTGTGTCTGTTTTTTTCTTTCCATTTTTGACCAAGTGAACTCACCTTTATATTTCTGTAGACCAGAAACTCTTCATTCTGCCACTGCATAAGATCACTACTTATTACTGGATGCCAAACATTTCAAGTTAAGATAAAATCTGTGGGATGTTTCTCATATTTAAAATTTCCTGACTCACAGCTTTGGAAGATATGACTTACCTGGAAGCATGTTGCAAGCAAAACATATAAAACCAGTGGTCTTTATTATTTCATTTCTTATTAAGCATAGCTGACCTTGTGCTTGAAAGCCACATCAAACAGTAGCTACTGAATGTAAATCAGTCAACTACCAGCTGTGAACTAGTTTCAAGACTTGTCCTTTGTTATTAATTTCATGTGTTAAGAAAGAGAAACTGGCTTCAGCCGAGCAGCTGCTCCTGCTTAGTCATTCCAACATTAGGTAAGAGAAAGATGTTTGTGTGTGTGTGTCCTCTACTTCTTCCTGTGGCTTATTAGCACAGCTGGAATGGTTTCAAGGTTAAATCCATGATGGGAGTGCGGAACTGAACAACTGATCTTCTGTAATGGTTAAGCCGCCGGCTAAAGATATGAACTGGATCTTATTCAAGTTTATTCAGAAGTACAGTGGTACCTTGGCTCTCAAACCTAATCCATTCCGGAAGTCTGTTCCAAAACCCAAGCATTCCCAAACCAAGGCACACTTTCCCATAGAAAGTAATGCGAAATGGATTAATCTGTTCCAGACTTTTTAAAACAACCCGTAAAACAGCAATTTAACATGGATTTTACTATCTAATGAGACCATTGATCCATAAAATGAAAGCAAAATAAATATGTACTGCAGTCACACAATCGATCAATCAATCAGTAGCTGAACTGGGTTCCACACAGTCGCAAAAACACAAAATAAATAGCAAAAACACACAGACCTCAGTGTAACACTCAGAACAGAAGTGTGGCACTCAAAACGGAGCACGTTCGACTTCCGAGAAAAGTTCACAAACCGGAACACTTACTTCTGGGTTTGCAGTATTTGGTTCCAAGTTGTTTGAGTACTAAGGCGTTTGAGAACCAAGGTACCACTGTAACTCCCAAAGCAAACAGAAGGCATAAGATTGCAACTTCAATGCATGAAGAAAAAATTCACCAATAAGCAACAACACCTGAGAATTGGATCTAATCACAAGAATAAATGTAGAATCATATACAAACCCATGGCTTAGGTTTGTAAAGTACTTTCATAATCAAAAGTCTTCAGGCCATGTATTATACCCTGATAACACAATGGCCGAGAACTACCTCGCGTATATGCTCTAATTATTATTTTTTGTCAGTGCTTACATTTATACTACATTATGTTTAGTTTTGGGGGGTTTTTAAAGTGAAAAATTGCTTCACATTCCTGACAAAATCTACTAAAAACCTTCAAACTTAAGTGCATGTGCATGACCTTGCTGTAGAATTAACGAGTTGTATATAAATTCAATAAATAATAATAATAATAATAATAATAATAATAATAATAATAATAATAATAGGGGCAGGGAAGAACTTGCCTGCAGACAAATTGTTTGTTTTTTGCCTACCTCATAGCAACTGTCACAACTTGCTGGTGGAAAAAAGGCATTGGGGTTTTTCCTTAGTCTAAAACAGGCATGGCCAAACTTGGCCCTCCAGCTGTTTTGGGACTACAACTCCCATTATCCCTAGCTAACAGGACCAGTGGTCAGGGATGATGGGAATTGTAGTCCCAAAACAGCTGGAGGGCCAAGTTTGGCCATGCCCAGCCTAAAACAAATGTGGGGAGGAGCCAGGAGGAAAGTTTCTGTCTGAATCGCCAGGCAGGGTCAACCAGGCCACAGAACTCCCCAAATGGCATCCTGGAGGGACGTATCTTTTTGATACGTTTCATGGGAAGATCCTTAACCCAGGATTGACCCTGGGCAATGCAGGATGCAAACGCGCAGTAAAGGTAAAGGTAAAGGGACCCCTGACTGTTAAGTCCAGTCGCAGATGACTCTGGGGTTGCAGCGCTCATCTCGCTCTATAGGCTGAGGGAGCTGGCGTTTGTCCACAGACAGCTTCCGGGTCATGTGGCCAGCATGACTAAGCCACTTCTGACGAACCAGAGAAGTGCACAGAAACGCACTTTACCTTCCCCCAGGAGTGGTACCTATTTATCTACTTGCACTTTGACGTGCTTTCGAACTGCTAGGTTGGCAGGAGCTGGGACAGAGCAACAGGAGCTCACCCCGTCACGGGGATTTGAACCGCCAACCTTCTGATCGGCAAGCCCAAGAGGCTCTGTGGTTTAGACCACAGCGCCACCCGCCCAGTACCTACGCCAAAAAACCTGCTTACATCTGTAATCAATAAAGTTGTGGCCATTTTGATCGCAATATGTTGTCGTATCATTGTTACTGCTTCACGTGCCCCAGCCCTGGTGGCCTAGGGCACTGAGCCTGGGCCCACAACTGTGTGGAGGTGAGACTTTTATGCCAAAACACATGCTGCTTTGCTACTGCAGGAAGTTCTTCAGGACTAACCAATCCGTCATTTGATAGGCAAAATGTTTAGATGGCATTAAATTGTGCCTAATGACCTCCATACCGAGAGAAGGGTTGATTTCACGAAGTCTGAAAGCATTTTTATTTGTCAAAAAAACCTCGATTTATTTTATTTATTCCTCCAAGGAGCTTGAGATGCTGTACATAGTCCCCCCACTAAGCTATATAAAGCTATTATATGATACGTTTAAAGTAAAATTCATACTCCTTAAAATTACATGCATCAATACTGAAAAGCAGTACTTACAAAGGTTACTAGAATTTATCACATTTATTTTGCAAGAAAAATAATCTTTTGCGTGTTTTGCGTTCTTACAATGTCTTTGAATGTGAATTTTATTATGCTGAGCACAACATAAGGCTTCAGTTGTTTGCAGTAAGTTAAGCCACTGAAATAGCAAATATGATCTCTATTATGTTCATGTGTTTCCATTTTCTTTGACTATATACAAGTGTTTTTCAGACATGCATGCTTCGGAGCATGACTTGGGGGAAATTAACTTTGACTTGCAGCTCTATTTCTAAGAAACTAATATTCATTTTCTTTCAGCACATCAAGTGTTTCCCATTAGTGAAAGAGGAAAGGAGGGAGAGATAAAAAGCTTTCTGCGCTGTTGTTGCTTAAAAAGTGTAAATAATATGTGGTACTTTTGAAAGTGCTCTGTACAAGACTGCTGCCTGGGACCACTGACGACTCATTTGTCACTTAAAAGATGTATCAGTGACCATACATACAGCAATGAGGAGATAAGAGAGCTTTGAAATATCAAGCAGTATATAGATCCCTATAAATAAATAAAAATAGCAACAATTTAATGTAGAATAATCTCAAGGAGGAACAGCCAAGCACTGGAATCGGAGGAAGAATTAAACTACACTGGCAAAGTTATATATGTATGTATAGACACCATCTTCTGCCCCTAAAACACGGTCCTCAAGGCAAAAATTAAAGAAGAAACAATCCCTAGCAAGATAAAAAACACACTTAAAAATTTAGCAGACTAAAAATCTCTCAATTGTCTATCTAAAAAACATTAGAGAAGAGGCCAATCTAACTATGTTTGGGAGAGAATTACACAAAGTGTCACCACTGAAAATGCTATTCTATCCTAATATAACATATGTGGCTAGTAAAAAAAACCTTGTATCTAAATACCTTCCAGATATTTCTCAATTATAACACCCATAATCCCTGATGATTGGCTATGCCGGCTGGGTTTTCAGTCTAGCAACTTATAGATGGCAGCCCCAGTCTAAATATCTACAGCAGCTTCTTATTTTTTGTTTAATGATGTGAATAAAACCAATGTGAATTGAAAACGCCAGGGAACATTCTTCATTTAGTGTCTCCGAAACATATGGGATACAATTAATAATAATAATAATAATAAAATTATTATTTATACCCCACCCATCTGACTGGGCCACCCCAGCCACTCTAGGCGGCTTGCAACAAATATGAAAGCATAATGGAAACACCAAACATACAAAACTTCCCAATACAGGGCTCCCTTCAGATGTCTTCTAAAAGTTGTGTAGTTCTTTATCTCCTCAATATCTGATGGGAGGGTGTTCCACAGGGTGGACACCACTATCGAGAAGGCCCTCTGCCTGGTTCCCTATAGCTTTACTTCCGGCAGAGAAGGTCCTCAGAGCTGGACCTCATCTAAAGTGTGCTTGTTTTCACACAAAAATTCGTAATTTCAGCTTATTGGAAGCTTGGATATGGTGACATGCAACACCTCCATTTGTAACCTGGATTCCCAGGATTTTTCTGTCACTTGAGGACCAGCCCTGAAGAGCACCTTTAGGAATTAGCCTGGGCCTAAACACGCCTTCCTGTCTAATCTTCCACAGGAACACAGGAACCTGCCTTATGCTGAGTCAGACCAACAAACACTCTATCTAGCTGAATATTATCAACACTGACTGGCAGAAGCTCTCCAGGGTTTTGGACAAGGAGTGTCTCACAGCCCTACCTGGAAATGCCATGTATTGATCTTGAGATGTTCTGCATGCAAAGCAGCTGTTCTTTCAATTAACTATGGCCCTTCCCAGTTAGTGGCTGGAACTGCAGCACAGAACAATCCTGAACAGCTTTTTAAAACAACAGATGAAAAGGAGAGGTGTTCATTCTTCCAGAGTTTTCTGGCCACACACATAAAAGAAGCATCCTTTGTGCATTTCTGGCATACTCAAGACATCACAATATTTTTCAAATTGTATGCAATTTGCCAAACTGAAGAAGACACACTGTCTCTTAAGTGCTTTTCTGCGGATGGAAAGTGGATCAGTCTCTCACTTGAAGAGCGGAAGCAGAAGACATCTCTTGACATTTATCTTACAACGACACATGGCAGCTAGAGATAATAGCCAGTTTTGTTTTCGAGAGCGACAGTCTGTGCCCTTTTCCATTGCCTATCCTTCTAATAAGATCCAGGAATATGTATTCATATTCTCTCACACGCTCGGTTAGGTTTTTGGAGCAACAGTAAAGGGAATTTGGCCATTTCACTTAAAAAGAAGAGGAGCACAAACGATGGTCATTTGTGGTGCTTAAAGGCTCCAGCTGGAAAGAGCACACAACTGTTTTGTGAACACTGAGCGTGCTTTAGAACTGGCTTATGTGCCAGTATTGCTCTGTGTTCTCTCAGTTTGTTCTTTGCAGCTTTCCCACTACCAAAAATACAGTTCCTTTGACTACAGTTTTTCCAGGGAACGGGCTGAGTCAAAGAACACATCACATGCACATTATCACGTGCACATTATCAATGTCATCCATGATGACATGGACTTTGATGCAGCTGTAACAAAAGCCAAAGACTCCTTTACTGAGTAAGGACAAACTATTCTGAATACATAGACGCATTTGTTTTATTGGAACTGATTTTGAAAAGCTTGTGCTCTTCTCAGGGGAGTTTTGCAATATAGAACAGCTACAGACATTGCACCCTGATTTATAATGGTATTTAGCATCACTCACATATCAAAGGACAGTTTAGCTCAGCATCTAGAGTAGCCACTATGAAGAGAAATTAAAACATGCCAAGAATGCAGCCGCTGCTTATCAGTATTCACCGTGAATACCTGTGCTTAGCTAGTGAGGTGTCAGAACTTAGAAATAAATAAACAAAAGGGGAGTACAGGAATTTACAAGACATAAACTCCAGAATCAAGTCCTATGTGTGTCTTCTCTCTGAGACAGTCACAAATACTGCAATTACAATTAATATTATGCTGCTTCTTAATTCATACGTGAGTCTGAAGAGCGTACCTCCATGTTTTCATCTTATATGAAGCCAGGCTAAATCTCAAAGATGGAGTGAGACACAAAAAATTATTTTACCCACCTCACTACACATATTGGAACAATGTATCTGAGTCTATAAAAACACTGGAAAAAATGTGTCTAACCACCAGTCCAGTATGTTTAATTTGTTCAGCGCAAAACATTCTATTTTATAATTCCCAAAGCCAAGACAGTAAATAAACTGTCCTACACAGTAGCATATGAGTGGCAAATCTAATAAATTCACTGAGAGCGCAACCTGTATGCCTGGCAGTAAGTCCCATTGTTTACTGAGGTTTAGCTCAGTAAATAGAGCAGGAAAGCAGCATCAAATGTTTGTCATTCATTCATCAAAATAGTTTCACTGGCGAATGAATTTAGAGCAATGTTTTGAGTGGGCAGGTCATTTCGCATGAATGATCTTCTCTAGTTCTTCATGTTTTTCTGCTTATATTAATTCACCTACATAACACCTTTGGCTACCATAAACAATGATATATTAATAGGAACTACCGTATTTTTCCATGTATATGACGCCCCCGTATAAAATGACCCCTACTTCTTTTAACCCAAATTTAAGAAATCGATATTTTTGGGTTGCCAGAGTTCTTGATAGTCCCATGGACTGCAAGAAGATCAAACCTATCCATTCTTAAGGAAATCAGCCCTGAGTGCTCACTGGAAGGACAGATCATGAAGCTGAGGCTCCAATACTTTGGCCACCTCATGAGAAGATAAGACTCCCTGGAAAAGACCCTGATGTTGGGAAAGATGTAGGGCACAAGGAGAAGGGGACGGCAGAGGACGAGATGGTTGGACAGTGTTCTCGAAGCTACTAACATGAGTTTGACCAAACTGCGGGAGGCAGTGGAAGACAGGAGTGCCTGGGGTGCTCTGGTCCATGGGGTCACAAAGAGTCGGACACAGCTAAATGAGTAAACAACTCAAAGTTGTTGATTGCCCCACCAAAAACGATGTATAAGATGACCCCCACCCATTTTTTACTCAAAAAATTAAGGGGAAAAAACATTGTCTTATACACAGAAAAATACAGTATTTTCTCTTACGATATCTCTTCCTTCTATTCTGTGACTAGGCTCTGCTATGATGTCATTTCTACTATCATATAATATTAGCTGATAATAGCATTACCTTGCACACACACATTGCCATGGGAGCTATTTCCTCATAGTGCGGTTCCAATCTGCTGCATCCAAACCAGGAACTGTGGTTTGTTTTGCTCCAACAAACTATAATCAGTAAGTCTTGGCGACAGATCATGGTTTGTTGGAAGCAAAACAAATTATACATCATACTGACATAATGCAAAGCCCGTGGTTTGCTTCCTTCTAGTACAAGCAGGGAGAAGTGGGAAGAATCAGACCAGATGCAATATGTTCATGCACATAAACTATGGTTCATGGCATACCATGATGTGCCAATGTGGCCAGATTTTAGGTACATTCCAATTGTACCTAAATTGGAGAAAACTATTGCCTGTTTAGGAACTTATATAATAGGCTGTCTGAGGGAAAGTGAAATGGATATATACTGGTCTACCAGCCTAGGAAGTTAGCACAATATAGACACAACCCAAACCAACTGAATCACTTTTAAAGATTCTTGGTTCCAATGAGAAGTTAATCACATGGCTAGCTCTCAATGGGATTTTCTTGGAAACAAATATGTATAAGCCTTTCCTAACTTAAATTTAGATGTGCAAACTACTTATGACATCAAAGAGACTTAGACAACTTCTTAGTGAAACATTTGAGTACATTCAGGTTAATATTAATGCTTACTCCTTCCTGTGGTATGGATAAGATTGCATACCATGCTTCAATTTTTGTAAACTTTTAACAGCCGTAAATTGTTCTCTTGACATTACTTCAACATTTTTCTTTTAACTTTCTTTGGCTAGCACCGCAATTTACAACATGTTAAAAATTCCTGGAATGTCCTATCTCTGTTGCCCTATAAATACACTGGGAGAAGATTTGTTACTTCGTACTTGTTTGCCTTCTGTCTAATCCTTACAAGTGATCTATTTAAATTCCAAATTCAACCTTCCACTTTTAACTATTAATCTGTCACATTCTCAGAAAAGGAAAATCACAGGTACTGATCTGAAGTAACCATGATCTTAAACCAATGGTGCTACAGCTGTTGTGATACCAGATTATGCCCCAATATACTTTATGTTAACAATTTACATTAACATTTCGTAATCTTTCTTCTTGCAATTCTTGCTTTCAAAATAATAACATTCATATCACTTTTGACATAGTCATCATTTATACTTAGAAAATATTTGATTGTGTTTTTATTAAAGGTATATCAATGCAATGGAGAGCATTGCTCATTCTTTAAAAAAAAAATACAGTACAGACAAGATCAGGGATCAGTAAACTTTTTCAGTAGGGGGCCAGTCCACTGTCACTCAGATCTTGTGGGGGGCCAGGCTATATTTTTTTGCGGGGGGGGGGGGGAGAATTCCTATGCCCCACAAATAACCCAGAGATGCATTTTAAATAAAAGCACACATTCTACTCATGTAAAAACACGTCGATTCCTGGACTGTCCACGGATCAGATTTAGGCCTTAGTTTGCCTACTCATGGGCAAGATCCAGAAGTCCAAAGAAACTGCAACCAACATCATTTAGACCTCCCAAAATTTACAGTTCTAGGATTCCATGAATATGTTTCTGTATGAAGACCAGTATGCAGTTTTAATTCACCCCATACTGGTACCCTTAATGATTTTTCTGTTTGTCACCTCTAGTGCTTGCTAAAATTAAGGTCTTGTTCCGAGTTTATGGAACACGAGTAATAACTTGCATCAAGTGCATTGAAAGGCACCATATCTTTTATCACGTAATATTATCTATCCTACAGATTCACTTTGACTGGAAAAAAATACATTCCAAATAATGCTTAATAACTGTAGTTTTTCTTTAGATATTGAATTGAGAACCCTTTTTGATTGAAATGAAAAAAATAATAATACGAAGATAAAGGTCTAATCTAATGCAGTTTCACCTAAGGTTCTGGATATGCATATCAATGAAAATATGTATTTCAAAATGTGGAACTTGATTTAAATCAATTATTTAATGAGCATCTTTTCTTGATTTAAATCAGTCCACCCCAATTCATCATAACATGCGAGCTAAGCAATGAGTGACAAGACCTCATTGCTCCATGGGCGGCTTCTCCTGTAGCTCACATCATTGATTGGTAGGACAAGGAGATGAGCTAGCCAATAGGAAAGAGAAGAAATGGAGACAGTGTGATGAGACATGGTGCGCCAACAACTCTCTGTCTCTTACGATGCCTAGGTTAGTCCCAACTAGTCACTGAAAGCAATGGAGCGGTATATAATTAAGTTGCATCAATGTCAAAATGCTTAGCCTTGGTCAACTTGCTAGAGTACCAAACACGTCATCGTTATGCATTTTAACTGCCTATAAGCATTCATCCCCACATAACCAAGCTTCCACAACTCCCTATAGTGCTGTGTTTTAAAGGCAATATTGTTATTTGTTTGTTTGTTTCACTTACCAACAGTATCACACGGTTCATCTTTATGTACACAGAAATCCTTCCTAAAATTGGGAGGGAAAAGAAGACAAAGCCTTAAGAAAATTGTGCTGTCAGATGCTCATTTATGCAAATTTTAATCGCTTAATAAATGACAAGGCTCCTCTATTTCAAAAAAGAACATGTGAAGGAAATCCTGAAATTATCAAATGACACTTCAACCTTAAATCTGCAATTTATTTCCCATTTAAAGTGCATGTGGCATCAGGTTGATTAGTTATCTTCCTTAATCATCTGAAATTCACAGATTTGTCAGATTTTTCATCCCCTACTGAAACTAAAGAGACTTCCGCATGGGTACTTATCCTGAGATCAGTGCTGTTCATGCATGCGTGTTTCTTAATAGGTCCATACACTGTTCTTAGCATTAAAGTGCAAGCCAGGGTGTCCAATTTAAGATGGATTTAACCTTTCCGCCAATAAACAAACAAACAAACAAACAAACAAACAAACTGTTTTGCAATATCTAAATGATCTGCAATGTAACATTAGCCATCCCCAGTTGCTCAACCAAGCTTCGATTCATTGGGGAAGATTGGATTTTTGCAAGTGAAAATGTAGATGAGCTCTAACACTGCTCTAAGTGTCCAAAATGGTACTGGGAGAATCATTTTAAGACGCTAGCAATGTAATTATTGCTGTTACCCTAGTTGGATACAAGTGCAATAAATAAAGCAGCATTTCCTTACCCCATCTCTGGGGACAGAAGGGGAAAGAGATCTACTTTCCATGGTTTCCTCGATGTGTTGAGAACCCTGGTACAGTGGTGCCTCACAAGACGAAAAGAATCCGTTCCGCGAGTCTCTTTGTCTTGGGGTTTTTCCGTCTTGCGAAGCAAGCCCATTAGCGGATTAGCGGATTAGCGCTATTAGCAGCTTAGCGGGCTTAGCGGATCAGCTGATAAGCGGCTTAGCGGATCAGCTGTTAAGCGGCTTAGCGGATCAGCTGATAAACGGCTTAGCGGATCAGCTGTTAAGCAGCTTAGCGGCTTAGGATCAGCTGGTAAGCGGCTTAGCGGCTTGGGGAAAAGGGGGGGGGAGGAAATAAACCCTGCAGGAACTCGCAAGACATTTTCATCTTGTGAAGCAAGCCCATAGGAAATTCGTTTTGCGAAGCACCTCCAAAACGGAAAACCCTTTCATCTAGCGGGTTTTCCGTCTTGTGAGGCATTCGTCTTGTGGGGCACCACTGTATACTCAAGCAGGGGAAATAGGGAAGACACCACATGGGAATGTAAATTGCCCCTATCTCCAGTCCAACTGTGCTGTTTTCAGGTCACTTAGATTATCATTCATTTTTAAAAGATTACAGTCACGTAAATATTCCAGACTGGAGTATACTCCCTAATGGGGTCATCGTCTTGCATGGAAGCCCCAAACAACATGACTCTACAACTGTGTTTCCCAAACTTGGGTCTCCAGCTGCTTTTGGACTACAATTCCCATCATCTCTGACTACCGGACTTGCTAGCTAGAGATGATGGGAGTTGCAGTCCAAAAACAGCTGAAGACCCAAGTTGGGGAAACACAGCTCTGCAATAATAAAAAAGAGGTTATGAAAGGAAAGTATACAATTAAATATGGAAGTGTTCCCTGATTCTAACCACTGTGCTAAATCTCAACATACAGATGACTCTCAATTTATGCTGGGGTTACATTCCAGGAATAGCGTCTACAGCCAAAATCGTATATAGGACTCAGCTATACTGCTGCACATAAAACGTTTTAAGTGTGTTGTAAAGTGCATTATACAAATGTGACACTAGATGGTGATAGTGAGCTATGGCGAATTTGATATATTTTTCAAAATGTTTTTTTAAAAAAAGCATTTTCACAACTTCTTTTATATGTGTGTAGATTCCACCATAGTCAAAGCACATTGGGTTCAATATTAAGATTGACAAAGTCTTCTTCCATGAACACCTACCCCCTTCTTTTCTTTTCTTTTTTTAATTTGCCAAACATGTAAAGCTGAATGTGCACAAGTTAAATCGCGTAGGCTGCAAGTTAGCTGTACAGGATTACAATATGCCAGTATTTGCAGTACAAGAGATGGATCATGTGTTAAGGCCGATGCAAACATATTAGCAGTTAGACATAGGGTTTAATGTTTGTGAATCTGGAGGGGGAAGCCTGTGGGTGTTATGAATGCATTTACATAACTGCTCTTAAGGTTAATATCTGTTTAAAGAATGAGAAAGAAGAGAACAAATGTGAAATATAACAAGGCACAAATAGCATGGAAGTTGTACTTTGTCAAAAAGAAAATTGAGATTTGTACATGCACACCCTAATAAGTAGAGTATATGTGGGCTGAGATGCTTTCATTCAGCTGATTTCTATCCTGGTTGAAGTAAACTTCCAAAAGTTTAATTATGAGAGTTTGGGGAAATAGAACTCTTAAGTCTTGGCAACAGTGAAGTACAATTGCATCCTGTGCAATGAGACAAATGTAAAACATTCCCTAATTTCCAAGAATAAGAACTGTATTCCTTGGAGACTAGGCTGCCCAGTAAATGTTTATGATACTCCAGATACACCTATAAACAATTCATTATTTATTTGTGTCCTCATTTCTACTTAGGGAAGTTGCAGGAGGGTCATTGTGTAGCATCTGAATCTACAGAATGGATTGCAGCGTTGCTCTAGCAATTGTTTTTTCAAATTCTTTAAGTGACTTTATTATTAATTAGCGCCACTAAAATCTTAGTGGGCCAATGCTACAAAATGCACTGGAAAGGCTAAAAACACATTTAAATGCACATTTAATTTAAACATGTAAATGAAACCATTCGTAAGTATGTTCCTGCAGGAGGTATATAAAGGCATGCACACGATTCATATGGCCAAATTTGCCTTATATTCTGTGTCCTGTTTCCCCTCTTGAATAACTTGATTAACGCTAGCTTCCCCCCCCCCCCACTCTGTCTCCCCACTCAGTTTCACAGAGCCCCTCTCATCCAAAATCTTCTTCCCTTCTTCCCCCCAATGCCAGCCCCTCAATTTCTGGTCTCCCGCCTTTTGTGGAAAGCTTACAAGCAATGACTCTTCATGGTAGGCTGGGTGATTTTCTTATCAGTAAATGTGTCTGTGAAGAAGGAAACCAGCCTACAATCTGGAGCATTTCCCCTCTCCCTCCCACTTCTCTTTCCAAAAGAGATCGGTTCTATCAGTTGTTCCCAGTCCCTAAAATTAAAGATGGGAGTAAGCCAAGCTCAGCATTGAAGTAACATCTGAGCTTTCAGATTTTATTGTCTTCCTGTGAGTGGATCTTTCTACTCCAAATGCTTACTTTTTCTTCTTTTTCTTTGCAAGCCTATAGGGCTTGAGGACTGAATCAGTCTCTGAAACAACTGCCATCACTCAGCACAAGTATCAACACATATCCTTGCAGTTCAGCACTGTGGTAATAAATGAGTCTTCCTCAACTTCCACCAACCCCAGGAAGCATGGTCAAAAATGGGGAATGATGGAAATTGCAGTCCAAAAACCCTGAAAGTCACCAGGTTGGGGAAGTCTGTAAAGATAAGCTGAAATAACACATTATTCTGTTCTAACTCCCATCTCATTGAGTAACCAACTAGGTATCTCCAACCCCTTGAAAGATTCCATCAATGGTGTCTCCAAAAAATTTTTACACATCACCTGGGAAGACAGGCGAACTAATGCCAGTGTACTGGAAGAAGCACAGATCGCCAGTGTCGAAGCGATGGTTCTTCAACATCGACTTCGTTGGACTGGTCATGTTGTGCAGATGCCTGATTAGCGTCTTCCTAAGCAACTACTCTATTCCGAACTTAAAAATGGAAAGCGTAATGCCAGTGGTCAACAAAAGAGGTTCAAAGACTATCTCAAGTCAAATCTAAAAAAATGTAGTATAAACACCAACAACTGGGAAACACTGGCCTGCGAGCACTTCAATTGGAGAACAGCATTTACCAAAGGTGTCGTGGACTTTGAAGACACTTGAACTCAGGATGAAAGGGAGAAACGTGCTAAGAGGAAGGCATGCTTGGTAAACCCTCACCATGATCAACTCCCACTCGGAAACCTCTGTCCCCACTGTGGAAGGACGTGTGGATCCAGAAATGGCCTCCACAGTCACTTACAGACTCACTGTTAAAACCGTGTTTATGGAAGACAATCTTACTCGGCTATGAGTGATTGCCAAAGAAGAAAGATTTGTCTAGAACTGTACTGCATATTTGGATTTCGAAGGGGCAGAGGAACCAGAGACCAAATTGCAAACATGCGCTGGATTATGGAGAAAGCTAGAGAGTTCCAGAAAGACATCTACTTCTGCTTCATTGACTATGCAAAAGCCTTTGACTGTGTCGACCACAGCAAACTATGACAAGTTCTTAAAGAAATGGGAGTGCCTGATCAGCTCATCTGTCTCCTGAGAAATCTCTATGTGGCACAAGAAGCTACAGTTAGAACTGGATATGGAACAACTGATTGGTTCAAAATTGGGGAAGGAGTACGGCAAGGCTGTATATTGTCTCCCTGCTTTTTTAACTTATATGCAGAATTCATCATGTGAAAGGCTAGGCTGGATGAATCCCAAACCGGAATTAAGATTGCCAGAAGAAATATCAACAACCTCAGATATGCAGATGACACAACCTTGATGGCAGAAAGTGAGGAGGAATTAAAGAACCTTTTAATGAGGGTGAAAGAAGAGAGCGCAAAATATGGTCTGAAGCTCAACATCAAAAAAACGAAGATCATGGCCACTGGGCCCATCACCTCCTGGCAAATAGAAGGGGAAGAAATGGAGGCAGTGAGAGATTTTACTTTCTTGGGCTTCATGATCACTGCAGATGGTGAGAGCAGTCACGAAATTAAAAGACGCCTGCTCCTTGGGAGAAAGGCGATGGCAAACCTAGACAGCATCTTAAAAAGCAGAGACATCACCTTGCCAACAAAGGTCCGTATAGTTAAAGCCATCGTTTCCCCAGTAGTGATGTATGGAAGTGAGAGCTGGACCATAAAGAAGGCTGATCGCCAAAGAACTGATGCTTTTGAATTATGGTGCTGGAGGAGACTCTTGAGAGTCCCATGGACTGCAAGAAGATCAAATGTATCCATTCTGAAGGAAATCAGCCCTGAGTGCTCACTGGAAGGACAGATCATGAAGCTGAGGCTCCAATACTCATGAGAAGAGAAGACTCCCTGGAAAAGACCCTGATGTTAGGAAAGATGGGGGGGCACAAGAAGAAGGGGACGACAGAGGACGAGATGGTTGGACAGTGTTCTCGAAGCTACAAACATGAGTCTGACGAAATTGCGGGAGGCAGTGGAAGACAGGAGTGCCTGGCGTGCTCTGGTCCATGGGGTCACGAAGAGTCGGACACAACTAAACGACTAAACAACAACAAGTACTGCATATTCCATGTGGAAGTCATAATAAGGGATACTTTGGGATCTTCTATTATCAGGTCAAGCAATCATAATTTGCAAGTGATTTACCAAGCTTCTAGAGGGGATAATAGTCCTTCAAATAGGAGCAAAATCTAACTTTTAGGAGATTTACGGCAGTTTTCTGAAGCTTAAATGAGGTGACTAATGGCAGAAAAGAATCTGAGGCAAGAATGGGCAACTGCTATTCTGTCGATTCCATAAATTACACTTTACTCATAAACTAAAACCTATTAAATACAGGGGCAGAAGAGGTCCTTAGGGCAATGCAAAGCCTAAATATTCAGCTACTCCATATAAAGCCTACTAATATACAGGAATCTCTTCAAAGAAACATATAAAACAGGCAGGTATGGAAAGGGTGAGATGCATAGCAAATGACAAAGAAATACGGCAGGGAAGGATGGTACAGGAAAATCTCACGTGGACTTAATATTAAATCTTCCAGAACTACGTCTTTCTGCTCAGCCCAGATACGATGTGTCATAACTCTAGATTTAAAATGAAGGTTCCATATATAAGTACAAAAGAAAAGTTGGGGGACTTTACTAGCAAGTACCTCATTTCTATGTCAGTTAGGGAAAGAGTCCATGTTAGAAGGAGATATTCGTGTTTAAAATGGCCCATTTTTCCTTTGATTTTATGTGAGGGCTTCCGAAGGATGAGAAGCTTCCATGCTTCATAAAACCATTGATTCACAGCACATCATATGTATGCTTCTTCGTTGGACTTACTTCCTAGTTAGGGGGTTAGGTTTACAACATCAACGCTGCAATGGTATTAGGCTTTCTTTATTCTTTCTTTACTGTTATCATCATCATTACTTGTGAGCTCTGCTTTGCTGCCATGAAATAGAACGAGAGCTTATCTGTATGCTTATCTGGAGAGCATACCATTGCCATATGTGGAAGTGACTAGTGTTATTTATTTATTTTTGAATATTTAGGATACAACGACTAGGGCTTTAAATATATATTTCCCATACTTTCTACCCAAAGGTTTGCATCCTTGGGTAGCTCGACTAGAACCACCTCCGGACTTTATTATTTTTAATGTTCAAGGGTTCCTGTCAATGTATTTCCCCCTACGGAAAAATCCAGTGTTTGTCAGATGGCAGTGGTGGTTGCTCGTGAGTAACCAGGCAGTACTCAGACCTGTCTTTTACAGGTTTTATTTTGGTGCAAACTATTTACAGTGTAGAGCCACAAGTTCACATCTGCCTCAATCGCTAGCAGAATCCGGGAGTGGTTGTTTCCTTGACCTCCCCCAACATAACAGTCTCGTTACTCCCAGCCTTTTCCTTCCCTCTTTGCGCTTTAGACCTCTGCGCAGGGTGGGCAATGGAAGGGGCGTGCTTCCCTCATGGCCAGCTTGGCCAGGAGCGGTGCTGAGGCTCCCTGCAGCATCCTCTGGTCCTTTTACCTCTTCCCCACTGGAAGTGGGGCTTTCCTCATCACCAGAAGAACTGCTTTGCAAGATTTTCAGAGGCTCCCTGTAACACAACTGCCCCTCTGTTTCCCGCCCCTGTTCCGATGGCAGTCCCCTGACAGTGTTCTAGCCCTAATAGGTGTCTCGGGTAACCTGCTAAGTTGAGCTACCATCAAATGAAGAACTTAAGAAGTTTTGGAACCAATAACAGCTCTCTAATTAGAAATCTAAGCATGCATTCCTGAGTTCAGCTGAGATATTTGGGACTGAGATACCAATATTTCTTTTTGAGCCATACAACAGATTGAGGGTTTCCTATAGGGAACAACTGACCGCCATTTCCCACATCTTCCTGAGTATATGTATGGGCATTTATATATGCGTTCAACAGAGCAGGCTTACTGGAAAGAAGATGCCTGTATGCATTTCTTATATTCCCATCGGCCTTGCTCATTCTACTCAGCCTGAGTACCCACTGAGTGCCTGGACCAAGTGGAGGGAGGAGGACAAATGGGGTCAGTGCACACAGATTTTTCATTCCAGCAAATTGCCTGGCATACTGAGAGTCCTATGCTGGGGTGCGACTGGGGTCCTCCTATGATTCTTCAACATCAACTTCGTTGGACTGGTCGTGTTGTTCGGTTGCCTGATGATCGCCTTCCAAAGCAACTACTCTATTCCGAACTTAAAAATGGAAAGCGTAATGCTGGTGGTCCACAAAAGAGGTTCAAAGACAATCTTAAAAAATGTAGTATAAAAACCGACAACTGGGAAACACTGGCCTGCAAGCGCTCCAATTGGAGAAGAGCCTTTACCAAAGGTGTCATGGGCTTTGAAGACACTCAAACTCAGGACACAAGGGAGAAACATGCTAGGAGGAAAGCACGCTTGGCAAATTCACACCATGAAACCAATGTCGCCACTGTGGAAGGACGCGTGGATCCAGAATTGGCCTCCACAGTCACTTATGGACTCATTTTTAAAACCATGTTTATAGAAGACAATCGTACTCGACTATGAGTGATCGCCAAAGAATGCTGAGAAACCCTCCCAACAGGAGCACTGTGTCTGTGGATTGCATCAGATCCATGCCTACAATATCTAAAAGTGCCATTCATTTATCTCCCTGGGAAATAAATGATGCTTTTTAAGAGTTTAACTTCACCCAAATGATGCCTCTTCTTTGGAATTGCTTCCCATTTCTTTGTCCCATTTCTTTCAAACCTTTTATTGGCATCACATACAAATATCCAAAACAAATCAATACAGAATTATCACTTCCCCAGTGGCACAAAACATTTGCTAAAAGAAAGGAGGCAGAGCAGTCTATTTCTTTGTCACATCACCATCACCTCTAGAATTTACAGATTTGCACAGCAATAAAAAATACCAGCTGTGATACTTGCATCAACAAAACCAGTGCCACTACCGCTTCCCCTCTGTGAGGGATTCATGGAGATTAAGTCCTTACAGGCATCAGATTTTGGGGAGTCAACTTCCCAAGCAACATGCTTTCCAAACAGCACGGACCTTATTAGCTTCTGCTGCAGTTTGTACGCCTGATGCCTAATTTCTCCACTTAGCCAGCAAAATCTCACATTTTGTATCTCTGCTGGATTAGGGTGGCGGGAGAATTATCTTAAAGCATTTCTTAGTAGTAAGGATCATAAGAACACATTGCATTATCCCAGCATGCCCATAATGATAATTACGCAGTCTTTAAAAACACAGCAATCTGTATATCAAATAATAATGAATGCTATAAAAACTAGGAGGGAATAAGCAAACTACAATACCATTTTGAACACTATGGAGCTCCTAGTAAGAACACCTGTTTAAACAGGGTTTTTTAAAATATGAATTCTGAGATTCTCTATTAATTTACCACAGGTCTATATATTTCATGCCCACAGAAAGCAAGGCAACATGAATCAAGAACCTGTGGATATCACACTTTCATTGCCATATGCTAGTCTTCTTTCACTACCATGGGAATGAGAGAGGCTGGCAGAAATTGCTGTCAAAGTGAAGAGTTCAAATGAACTTTGAGACACACCGCATTGAAAGTTCAAAGAGGCTGAAGTCAAAATAGTTCATCCTCAGATCTATGTAGAATAGAGATGGGGAACTTGAGACCTACCAGATGTTGCTGACTCATGTTATCCTTGACCACTGAACATGCTGGCTGGTGGGAGGTGGGACCCAATAACATCTGGATAGCCTTGGCTTCCCTACCCCAGACGTATAATATAAGTATATCAAATGGCCCCAAAACAAATTGTCATTCGGAACCAGTTAACTGGCTGTGCGGAGAAGAAAGATGAGTGGGGAAAAGCGATTTCCCTCAAGCGAGGGAAAGGGCGATGGTGAATGAATTAAGAAGTCAGGTGCCAGTATGCTAAGAATACTGGAATGCTTCTGTTCTGTCCTTTGAGACGCTCCTTCATGATTCTGCAAGCCTGTTTCCCTTTTAATGCTCCTCACATAAACAGACATCGATAATATACAGTGGTCCCTCGCAAGACGAAAATAATCCGTTCCGCGAGTCTCTTCGTCTAGCGGTTTTTTCGTCTTGCGAAGCAACCCTATTAGCAGCATAGCGGATTAGCACTATTAGCGGTTTAGCAGTTTAGCGGCTATTAAAGGCTTAGCGGCTAAAAGGCTATTAGCGGCTTAGCGGCTTAGAAAAAGGGGGGAAGTGAAAAAAATCGCAAGACTCGCAAGACGTTTTCGTCTTGCGAAGCAAGCCCATAGGGAAATTCGTCTTGCGAAGCGCATCGAAAAACGGAAAACCCTTTCGTCTAGCGGGTTTTTCGTCTTGCGGGGCATTCGTCTTGCGGGGCACCACTGTATGTACAAATACTGCAGGCATCCAAATATCTAAGTCAGTTCTTTCTTTTTTAAAACAAAAAAGCAAAAAACGAGATAGTGTAGAAGACATCTTGTTTCTCCATCACACCTGAGGAAGGGGAACACTAAACACTGTGGGCTTAAGTGGTTTCTGTTCATCTTTTGAGGTGTTTCCCGACCCCCTTCATTCCTGCATCTGACGCCTTTATTTTTGTTTTTGTTTTATTTTATTTTTTGCCTGTGTGCTTCATTTTGGGGATTTCCATCACGGATCAATTCATCAGAGTGCCTACATAATGCTGCAGGAGGTTCATGGCCATTAACCAAAGGGACAAAAACTTGCAACTTACCTTGTGATTAATATGGCTGCGTCTACTGGTGACACATCTTCACCCCAGCTTGTTGACATCTCTAAATGGATGTCATTTTTCTTACCAAATTCTTCATGTTGCCATTTGCAGAAACTCTCCAGCATTTTTTCACCATGATGTCCAATATACATGTCAGCCTAAAAGGTGTAATGTTTCACTTGTTGTAACATATGTATCTACATGGCTTTTTAAAGCAAAAGAGAGTGTGTGTGTTTCAAAGACTTCTAAAAACATATAATAGAGAATTTTGTCGTTCTATAAATATTCAAATATTGGTTGATATTCCACAATCAATATTAAAACATCTATTTCATTGCAACAAACATAATGTTCCCCCTTCCAGCTGACTACAAACATGTGTAATTAAAAGTCTGACTCATCTAAACTTTAGATTCTCTAAATATTTTTGTTTGCATCGGGGAATTTGGATAAATAGAACCATACTGTTTACAGAGCTGTTTGACCTAAATTACATATTTGTGACTTAAAAGACACAATACACAAAATGTTCTATACACCTTCAAACAGCTTCAGAGATTTAAGTGCATCTTCCCTTAACATTAACCTAAAAATAATATCCTCATGTTGTTTCGTACAGCCATGCTGTAATTGTGTTTGTTTCAACCAAGGAAGACCTCACTATCTTCCTCACATTATTTTACCAATCCCCACTGTGTATTTGAAGCTGCTCATGACATTGAAATAGCTGAGGAAACCTACTCAGGTGAAAGCTTTTGTGCTTATGATTGATGGCACACATAGCTCTGTCGGTAGAGCACAAAACTCATAATCTCAGAGTCATGGGTTTGAACCTCATCTTGGGCAAAAGACTCCTGCATTGCACAGGGTTTCAACCACAGTTCTGTGATTCTATGAATGGAGGTTTCCAAACATAATTTGTAAAGTAAAGGTAAAGGAACCCCTGACCATTAGGTCCAGTCGTGACCGACTCTGAGGTGGCGGCGCTCATCTCGCTTTATTGGCAGAGGCTGCCGGCGTACAGCTTCCGGGTCATGTGGCCAGCATGACTAAGCCGCTTCTGGCGAACCAGAGCAGCGCATGGAAACGCCGTTTACCTTCCCACTGGAGTGGTACCTATTTATCTACTTGCACTTTGACATGCTTTCGAACTGCTAGGTTGGCAGGAGCAGGGACTGAGCAACGGGAGCTCACCCCGTCACAGGGATTCGAACCGCCGACCTAGCAAGTCCTAGGCTCTGTGGTTTAACCCACAGTGCCACCCGCGTCCCACATAATTTGTAGTAAGTACCAATAACTAGGCACAAGGCACAACTCGCTGCTGTTAAGCAGGGGGGTAATTTAGTGTGTCACCAGACAGAACGGCTACAAGGAGCTGCCTGCTTCCCTTTTGAGCACCTCTGCTAAAAGCGGAGAGATGTTTTTCACTGCTTAAGAAAGCTTCACCAAAATGTGTCCTCCCTTATCATTTCCACCCAACCTTATAATTTAAGAGTGCATGTCCTTTATCTGTACAGATGTCTATTCTAAATAATAATGATAATAATAATACATGTAATTCAGGTTAATTCTGTCTCCAGGGCAACTGTCTACCAGCTCCACCTGGTACGCAGGCTAAGACCCTTCCTGCCCGTGGATTGTCTCGCCAGAGTAGTGCATGCTCTGGTTATCTCCCGCTTGGATTACTGCAATGCGCTCTGCGTGGGGCTACCTTTGAAGGTGACTCTGAAACTGCAATTAATCCAGAATGCGGCAGCTAGACTGGTGACTGGGAGTGGCCGCCGGGACCACATAACACCAGTCCTGAGAGATCTGCATTGGCTCCCAGTACGTTTCCAAGCACAATTCAAAGTGTTGGTGCTGACCTTTAAAGCCCTAAATGGCCTCGGTCCAGTATACCTGAAGGAGCGTCTCCACCCTCATCGTTCAGCCCGGACACTGAGATCCAGCTCCGAGGGTCTTCGCCCTCATTGCGAGAAGTGAGGTTACAAGGAACCAGACAGAGGGCCTTCACACCCTGTGGAACACCCTCCCCTCAGATATGAAGGAAATAAGCAGCTATCCTATCTTTAAAAGACATCTGAAGGCAGCCCTGTTCAGGGAAGTTTTTAATATCTAATGCTGTATTGTTTTTAACACTTGATTGGGAGCCGCCCAGAGTGGCTGGGGAGACTCAGCCAGATGGGTGGGGTATAAATAATAATAAATTATTATTATTATTATTATTATTATTATTATTATTATTATTATTATTATTATTATTGTGATTACATGGAAAAGGTAAATGCAGTACTTTCTTACTGGAGTCTCATGAAGCAAAACAAGCTTAGTCACTCGAAGGTTCACTCGAATCCCAAGGCTCTTGTGTTGGAAAAGATTGAACACCTAAAATAAAATGGATTAAAATAACATTTCAGAATTGTAAAATGAAAATCACAAATCTACTTTGGCAGTCTGATGAGTTCTGAGTGTTTCATACAACAATTTTATATAACAATTGGGTCTGGGCAATACACAAACACAGTCTCCATGTTCGGAACAACTCCATCATCTGTTCTTTTTTGGGGGGGCAGAGAGCTGATCTTCGTTTGCACACACAGAACAACTTTCTTTGATGGAATTAGAAGCTCATGTTCACATCCAAGCACACAGAGCACTTTATGTAAGTGAGAGTGGAACGTACTGTTGACTCCTTAATATTTTGTTCCTGAATGTTCAAGGAATACCATAGTGTACTAATGTAAGAAGGCTAGGCTGGGGGGAAAGCAGCACTGTTACATCTCACAAGACATCTATGGAAGCCTAACGAGAAGGGCCAAAAAAGCTGAGTCTGCACTGGAGATGGGAGCTTGGGTCAGATCCTGCGCCTTCATAAGAGCACTAATCAGGACTCTGACCCACACTAGGACCCCACCTTCCAATCCTAATGACTTATACAATTAAGCTATGTTCTGCGCTTTACTAAACTTCAAGCTACCGCATTTTTCGCTCTATAGGACGCACCCGACAATAGGACGCACCTTGTTTTAGAGGGGGAGAACAAGAAAAAAAAATCTCCCCCTCTCTGCTCAGCGCCCCTTCCATTTCTCCTCCCGCTTCGCTGAAGGGGCGCTGCGCAGCTCTCCCTCTCTGCTGAAGCCAGGAGAGTCTTGCTCTCCCAGCTTCAGCAAAAGGAACTCAAAGCCTCCCTCTCGGTCTCTAGGCTTCAGCGAAAGCAACGCAAAGCCTCCGGAGCGCGGAGGGAGCGCTCCCTCTGCGCTTCGGAGGCTTTGCGTTGCTATCGCTGAAGCCAAGGAGCCTGCATTCGCTCCATAGGATGCACACACATTTCCCCTTAATTTTTGGAGGGGAAAAAGTGTATCCTACAGAGCAAAAAATACGGTAATTTAAATTGACGGTAGAGTAGACCAACTGGGATAAATGGCAGCCATTCACTTACATTCATAGTTTGCAATGGGTATGACTTAGCTGGCAATCACCCAGCGTATTATCTTTACAGAAAGTCTCAACGTTCCCTACCATATTTAGAATCGTTAGGATAAATCGTCTAGCTGCATCAGCCCCGTGATAGGAAATCATAGCCGGATCTGCAACAACTACAGTCTCCACATTATATTCTTGAGGTAATTTATAGGAATATCGTTTTCCTCGTCCGCTTTCTGTTCCTTTTTGGCTCTTGGGTAGTCTTTTCTCTGCAACAGAAACAAGTAGTAGACAAATGATCGCGTAAAGATGCTTTGTACTGAGTTATGCTATTGGACCATCTCTATCTGGAGATGCTAGGGTTCTTCTGTATCCAAATATATGCTCTGTGATTGACAGAAAGGCATCCTAGCCATTTTTAGCAAAAAAATGTTTCACTGGGATACATGTTTTATGGCTTTTGTTCAAACCTCTAGTGATTATCAACTTATAAATGAAATATTTACCAACCATGGATTATACAATGCTAATGAATATAACGTTACACTTCCTGATCAGGGCTGGATTTAGGTTTGATGAGGCCCTAAGCTATTGAAGGTAATGGAACCCTTTATATGTCCAGCTGTCCTTGTTGCTGTTTTTTGTGTTGAGTATATGCTATATGGTAATTTATGGACCTAATAGCTCCATAAATGGGATGCGGGTGGCGCTGTGGTCTAAATCACAGAGTCCAGGCCTTGCTGATTAGAAGTTTGGCGTTTCGAATCCCTGCAACGGGGTGAGCTCCCATTGCTCGGTCCCTGCTCCTGCCCACCTAGCAGTTTGAAAGCACGTCAAAGTGCAAGGAGATAAATAGGTACCACTCCGGCGGGAAGGTAAATGGCATTTCCGTGTGCTGCTGTGGTTCGCCAGAAGCAGCTTAGTCATGCTGGCCACATGACCCAGAAGCTGTCTGCGGACAAATGCCGGCTCCATCGGCCAGTAAAGTGAGATGAGCGCCGCAACCCCAGAGTCATCCGTGACTGGACTTAACTGTCAGGGGTACCTTTACTTTTATCTTTAATAGCTCCATACACAACACAAAACACTGTTGCTGTGTGTAGGTTTATTTTATTTTTTATCATATTTTGGAAATGTACATCCAGGCTTTTTCCCCTTAATTTTTTGGGGGGGCCCAAGAAAGTGGGGCCCTAAGCTATAGTTGTTTAGCTTATACATAAATTCGGCACTGTTCCTGCTCTAAACTTTTAGAGTAATTGGTACGTCTGCTCATTCTAGTCATGCTCATATGTCCAACAGATAATCGACCGGCCTCAATAATCAATTAACTGCTTAACACAAGTTCCAGCGCATTTGATGGGTTTATGGGGCTTCACATTTCCCTGGTTTTTAATGCTGCCAACATTGCTCTATAGCAGATTCCCCTGAACTAAGACTAATGAGCTACACATAGTTCACTTAATATTTTTTACTGCAGGAACATACTGTATATTTAGCAGCAACATGCTTCCACAAGCTCAAAAATCAGAAGCTACACGTATATTTTTTATCATTAATTCAACCTCAGCTCTGTGAATCAATCACAGCTCCCCAAAATCTGTGAAGTTAAATAAGCATCTGTGAAGTTAAATAAAAAATGCGGGAGGTGGATTCTCATGTTGCAAGTACACACTAAATTATAATTTCTATTCCAAAATAGGAATCATAAGTATTTCCAATCTCATCTTTATTTTTCTTAGTCATGGGATGCAATAAAATAATCAAAATTGCTTTCCTAGAAACTGGCAAGAAACATTTATGGACAATAACTTAAAAAGTGTTCAGAAGAAGGATGGAGAATGCTAATAAAACAATATGGCGCTTTCATCTTCCCCACCCCCATCCAACTTGCAGATATAAAAGAATCACAGTTCAGTAGTTAAGCTTGCTAAGGGGGGAAATGCTTAAAAACTAAAGAAAATATCCCTATGTGATAAAATGTTAGTGAAAATACTTTCACTCCATCCCTTCTGCAAGTCTATTAATGCTGGTGTTTCTGAGTACTTTGCACTGGGTTTTAATTTTATTTTTTTTAATTTACAACAAAAAGGCCATTATGTATACAACTGTCACATTTAATAGCCTTCTTCCATTTCAAGAGATGACTGGTTCCAGCAACATTCTCTGTTTAAAATTGCTCTACTTCCCCCTTTGGTCTCCCAGTAGGAACCCTAGAAAGCTGAAGAGCATCTTTGAACGCAACCAGTGCCTACAGAGGAACTGCGAAAACAGACCACACAGATGAGGAAGAAAACAAAAAAGGGTCTGTGTGTGGGAGTCTTTCAAAACACACACATAAAATAACCAAAAACAATGATAGCTCCTAAAGATGTTATTATGAGCTAAACACATGGAAAGATGGAAACTGCTGTCATTTGATTTGGGCAAAAGAATGAAAGGGTAAAATAAATGTTTTTTAAACTGCTCAAGGTGAGGTTCCACAGGCAGGGAAACGTAAGTGGTTTGTGTCCATACCTGGCACTTTTGAAAATCCAGGAGGAGGAGAAAGAGTCTCTTATCCCCACGATTTCATTCATAACAGCAGTAGCATTAGTAATAATAAATGACATGGGAGATGAAGCACACATTTTGACATCATCGTTCATTCAGATAATCTTGCCAACATAAGCAAGAAAGAGCAAAACCCACGTAAATTGATTCAAATCTTGACGCTCTGAGGCTGAACAAGATTGAATCATTACAATATTCTGTTAAACGTGCTAATTTTCATTTAGCTTATTTTACAAAGTGTGCATGTGATGAATCTAAGGGTTTGTCCATACCAGTTTACTGTGTGTTTGCATTGCCATTTAATTTGTCTAGTCCAGGCTGGTAGATCATGGGGTGTTCTTGGTAGATCCGCCGGTTAGCTCTTTGGCCCCTCTGTGATCTCCTCCCCCCCACAAAAAAATGGTACACTTTGGTACACCCAACGACAATGGGTAGATCACTGTCATTTTTTTATACTGTGAGTGGATCGCAGTCTATTGGAAGTTGTAATGATGTAACGCCCCTGGCTACATCATTACCCTTAAACAACACCAATCTTGATGCTTTCCCCTGTAAATTCAGGTTTACCCAATACAGGGTTAATCCAATAGATTGGGGGGAGGGGATTGGGATCCAAACTGCTCCACTCAGGGGCACAGATGATTGGGGGGGGGGTATTTTTTGGATGGGTAGATTAACTGTCTACTACTTCCCTTTCCATGCCCACAAATTCCTCAGTGCTTTCATTTCTTTCCCCGCTAATGTCATAACTATTTCCGGTATTCCTATTCTGAGACATATTTTACCTTTTGATCTCGCACTATTGCACAAAACTAGGAAACCACAGAAGCATTAAAAAAAAAATATTTGCAGGATATGTTGTTGGGGGGGGGATGAATTTTGTGCTGACAATTTACAATTGCTTCAGTTTCTTTTCCACTGTGTTAGTAAGTGCAACATCAAGAGTGAGCCATATTCTTTTGATCCCTCAAATTTGCACAAAACTCAAAAACTGCACAAACTTGCAATTGCCTGACTGTGTATTTGGTGCCCACTTCCTGGGCAGGGATTTCTTTAAAAAAAAGAAAAAGAAAAAAGACAGAGACAGAGACAGTCATGCATGCACAGCTATCTGCACACTTGCCCTGTCAGTAAAAAGGTAACGGTAAAGAACCCCTGGACGGTTACGTCCAGTCAAAGGCGACTATGGGGTTGTGGCACTCATCTCGATTCCAAGCCAAGGGAGCCGGTGTTTGTCCACAGACAGCTTTCTGGGTAATGTGGCCAGCAGGACTAAACCACTTCTGGTGCAACAGGACACCGTGGTGGAAACCAGAGAGCACAGAAACACTGTTTACCTTACCGCCGCAGCGGTACCTATTTATCTACTTGCACTGGTGTGCTTTCGAACTGCTAGGTTGGCAGCAGCTGAGACAGAGCACCAGGAGCCCACTCCATTGAGGGGATTTGAACCGCCAACCTTTCAATCGGCAAGCCCAAGAGGCTCAGTGGTTTAGACCACAGCTCCACCTGCGCCAGTACTTAGGTGGCGTAACAGAATCAACAGATTTGAAGGAAGGGACAACACAAAATGGAATGCCTACTGGGAAACACTGAAGTTCCTCCTCATATGCAAATTCAAATATATGCAGATGTTTAATCTAGTCTAATTCAAACGGGGGGGGGGGGTGAGGAAGTGAATTAACGGCTAGATAATGCTCAAATGTGAGCAAGCCCTATACGAATTAACAAAGTAAGCTTAAGTAACCTGGAAACAAACTAAAAACCCTGAAGTGGTTTTGCAAGAACTGTATTTTGACACAGTGAGCTTGGCTCTTGAGCAGTTTATCATAAGCACAACATTTGAGAACCACAATGAAGAAGAGACAGATCAGAACAAGGACAAAAAGAGAATCAGCTTTCATTGCAGAAGAGAGTGTGATCCTATCCAAAAAGTGAGTTGGCAGGTTGATTTGCGACTTGTCCTGTTAGAATCCTGGCACATCAATTCTAAACACATTTACTTGGAAACTGTCTTCAGTTAAATTTATTTCCAAGTAAAGGAGTTTCTGTCCACTGATTTTAAACAGAGACTGAGGCTCCATGTACTTGGAAGCAAGTCTCACTAATTTCAGTGGAACTCCAAGTAATATTGTGTTTAATGGGACAATCCAAATTATAGACTACTGAAATCAATGACACTTTCTACAACTCAACAACTATGGAATAGGGCTAATTGTCATTTAAAGTAATAGTACTCAAGTAACCAGAGCCTAGAGCTTGCCGATCAGAAGGTCGGCGGTTCGAATCCCTGCGACGGGATGAGCTCCCATTGCTCTGTCCCAACTCCTGCCAACCTAGCAGTTTGAAAGCACGCCAGTGAAAGTAGATAAATAGGTACCGCTCTGGTGGGAAAGTAAATGGCATTTCCGTGCACTGCTCTGGTTTTGCCAGAAGCGGCTTAGTCATGCCACATGACCCAGGAAAAACTGTCTGGGGAGGCAGAAAAATGCCAGCTCCCTCGGCCAGCAAAGTGAGATGAGCGCCGTAATCCCAGGGTCATTCACGACTGGACTTAACTGTCAGGAGTCCTTTACCTTTAACCAGAATAGTGACTAGAGATTAAGAAAAAGATATTTGTTTCTTACAATAAGTGCCTACTGCATTAAATAGGTTAACAGGGATTACATTACCAGTAATAACACCACAGTACTGACTATGAGAAGCAGGCTTTGCAGTGGCTTTCTCAGGTATGGACCTTTTACGCTTGTAGACGCGATGTGCGTGACCTGTCACAGCCAAAGTGTGATTGAGTGGTTCAATAAATATGAAGTCGTCATTCAGCTGCAAAAAACCCATCTGCAGTGGGAAACAAAAGCAACAGATAGGGTGTGTTATTTAACGAGGCTCCACCATGCCACATATACAGAATAAATTTCAAATAGACCCTTAATGCTTTAAGACTTCCTGAAGCAGCCAGAAAATGCTTGTGATGATGAGACATAAGTTACATCAGTACAATAATTCCAAACCATGATATTTTGGAGGCAGGTCCAGCAGCGCAGATATAGGCAACTTAGGTGCCAGTTCCTGTTCCATTAGCCTCTTTCTTTCCAAACGCTAAAATAAATGTCATTTACTTTGACTTAATGTGGGTGGGTGGCTATGTGCCAGTAGCAGATGCACAGTGAAATATTTAGATTTCTCAAAACTTGCTTTGGAGGCCCCCAAGAGGTCGTTTAAATATGTTCAGCACAATCTATACACTCGTCTTACAACATTCCACATTATCATTTATGTCTTTGTTTATTAAAATGAAGGACAGTTATTAACAAAATACTTCTGGTCAGAAAAAACACACCTAAGGCTGCTTCAAGTATTATTATTCCTTCTACATGGAAATCATCTCTGTCTTGGGGAAACAGTGCAAACTTTTTCTGCTGCAAGTACACATGCTGGGAATGGAAATCTGGGCCAGTCCTATCATTGGGCAGAATGAGGCAACCACCTCAGGGAGCAGATGCTGGCGGGTGTGGTGCGGGCAGAGTTTATTTATATTATTTATAGATGTATGGCAATGTACAATTGAAACATCATAAAATTGCAATATTCTAAAATACAGAATTACCTACATTCAATCAAATTAATTTCGGGGGGGGGGGAGTGGAGAAACATAAATGATTTCAGCAAGCAGCAAAATATCAGAATTGTGGGTGCCTGCCTGATTTCGGAGGGAACAGTGTTTCAAAGTACCGGTGACATTAAGCTGCTTTAGTCTGTATAGAAAATGAATCAGAGACAATGAGGAGGGCTTTTCCAGATGGTTGAAGTGACCAAACCCAAAGAATGCTCATAATTCTTCGTCATCCTGGAATAAAGTGGCAAGTGGAGTGCTACAAGGTTCTGTCTTTGGCCTGTTGTTGTTCAATGTATTTATAAAGAAGAAGAAGAAGAGGAGGAGGAGTTTGGCTTTGATATCCCGCTTTATCACTACCCTAAGGAGTCTCAAAGTGGCTAACATTCTCCTTTCCCTTCCTCCCCCACAACAAACACTCTGTGAGGTGAGTGAGGCTGAGAGACTTCAGAGAAGTGTGACTAGCCGAGGTCACCCAGCAGCTGCAGGTGGAGGAGCAGGGAAGCGAACCCGGTTCCCCAGATTACGAGTCTATCGCTCTTAACCACTACTCCACACTGGCTCTAGTAGACCACAAGCTTAGCATGAGTCAACATTATGATGCAGCAGCAGTGATAGGAGAAGTAACATGAGTCAACAGTGTTATGCAGAAGTAACAGTACCACTCTATTCTGCCTTGGTCAGACCTGGAATATTGTGTCCAGTTCTGGGCACCACAATTGACTAAGGATATTGACAAGCTGGAACTTGTGCGGAGGAGGGTAACCAAGATGATCAAGGGTCTGGAAACCAAGCGTTATGAGGAACAGCTGAGGGAGCTGGGTATGTTTAGCTTGGAAAAGAGGAGATATGATAGCAGGGAACGGTCTTCCTTCCAGCACTCATGGCAGCAGCAATGTAACCTTGTCCTAGACAGTCTATGGCTTTGTACACTAAAAGTAATACCTTAATCTTATTTTGGTAGTGTACTGGCAGCCAGGCAGAGCTTTCAGCACTAGTACAATATGCTGATATGCCTGTCCAGGCAAACATCATTCCACAGCATCCTGTGCTAGCTGCAATCTCCAAACCAATCTCAAGAGCAGTTCCACATAGAGTGCACTGCAGTAGACTAGAGATCACCACTGTGGTTCAGCTAACCTTGTCCAGGAATGTCTGTAGCTGGCGTACCAGTCAAAGCTAGAAAAAAGGACTTAGGATACCTGTGTCTCCAGTGACAGTATCAGATCTAAGAGTACTTCTAAGCTACATATCTAACCTTCCAGTGTCCTGAAGTTGGGAACTATTCACCCACAGGGCTTCTGTCTCACCAAGATCTGATCAGCTTCAGTTTATTGAACCTCCTCCAGCCCATCACCAACCACAGGCAGTGGTCCAAAACTTACACAGCCTCACCTGATTCAGGTATTACCAAGAAGTAGAGTTGAGTGTCATCGGCATACTGATCACATACAGATTCAGTATCTGTGATCCCATAGATACTTGCCTGGGAGTAAGTTCCATTGAACTCAATAGAAGTACTTCTGAATAAATAAGGAAGGGATGGTATTGTTAAGCTCACTGGGTGGCCTTGTACAAATCACTGTATGTTAGGCCTAAGCTACCTCGTGGAGTCACTGAGAGGGAGAATGATGTAATTGTAAAGCACTGAGTACTTAAAAAAAAAAGATAAACAGCAACAAACATAAAAGGAGACTGCTCCTTTTATATCAGGAGCACGCCTCTGTGTTTTTACAAGAATCTCATTAACGGACAAAGAAAAGTAACTTTTTATTGCTTTAGTGAAACACAACATCTGGCAATATATCAATGAAGATAAGAAACAGGTTTACAGAATCATACTTTGAAGTATTTTCTCATGAGTTACACCATCTAATGAGTTGTCATTGGAGATAAGAGAGAGACTGTGTGTGTGTTTATACAGGACAGGCCATTTGTTGAACACCACTTGATGGGCCTTAAATCACATCATGCGCCGAGGTGGCAGCTTGCACCAAATGTGTATAGACTTCCAAACTCTGGAATGACAGGCACTGGGTCCAATCTTGCATCAAAGTCAAAATCCTGACCTGAATTTCATTTCCACCCTAGCCCAAGTGTACAACAGCTAGTTGGGGTGGTTATGCAGTGGAAGTGTTTTAAATGGCTTCCATGTGGGCATTGCACCCCTTTGTGAACCCTCTCTGCGTGTGAGACAGCTACTTTACTATCAATCTTTCAAAAAGAAGTAAGCTAGTTTGTTGCCATTATATAAGCATATGCATACAGATTTTCTAACATATATAAGAGAAAAGGGAGCACATCTCAAATTACAGTTTTTCAGTTCAACCACAACTAGTGAATTCTGGGGTATTAGAAACTATATGATGTGCTAATTGTAACTCAGATAACATAGCCCAGTCTTAGAGTCCTGTGTGGGTTTTACTTCTCAGATACAGTTGTACCTTGGAAGCCGAACACCTTGGGGGTCGAACGTTTTGGCTCCCGAACGCCGCAAACCCGGAGGTGAGTGTTCCAGTTTGTGAACGTTCTTTAGAAGGAGAATGTCCGACACGGCTTACACAGCTTCCAATTGTATGCAGGAAGCTCCTGCAGCCAATCGGAAGCTGTGCCTTGCTTGTAGAACGTTTTTAGAAGTCGAACGGACTTCTGGAATGGATTCCATTCGACAACCAAGGTACAACTGTACTCTCTTTTAAAAAGATCTGTAAAGTTTTGTGGCGCATTTGCTAATCCATTTTTTCTCCCTGCTTTTACCTTTCTGTCTCTGCCCACAAAGTTGGTAGCGGTTATCAAAACAGCCGTCTATGTATCAAGAGATCACGATCAAACAGAACACCCACAAGACAAATAGCATGCAGAAAAACCAAACACACCGATGAAATAGTGAAGACTCGGCCCACTACGATTAGATAAATAAAAGAGTCAATCATTCTGTTCTGAGTACAGCCCTCTGTCATCAACTATCTTCATTTTTGGACAGATAGAGAAATGATACCCAAATGGTAGCCAGTAATCTCTGTCTTTGATTAACTGTACTTCCTGACATATTTGCTGTGCTGGATCCGCACAACATATTTTTCTTAAAGTTCTCTGTCCACCTGCTGATGGCTTTTCTAAATTTGTTGGATGAAGAAAACGTCCTGTCTCTCATCTATGTTAACTCCCTCCTTAAAAAGTACTGTGGGATTTTTCAGCTAGTTGCACAACACAAGTTTCCAGAGAAGCGGATCCATCCCAAGTCCGTGCTGAACAAGTTCACTGTGCGATACAAAGAACACATGCTGTTACTCGAAAGGCCTTCTGCGTACAGTTGCTCAGTTTGATGTAAACCAGCTGAGCGCGTGGACTGATTCATCTCATGGAGATTCTCAATGCCACCAAACAGTCTTTGCAACAGAAGATGAGGGCACAGAAATTCTCCCTGCAGTGGGAGAAATCCACCGGAAGACCCACTCTTCACATTATTACTCCTGCCTCAAACAGCCACCACGTGACATATGTGACAATAATGCTACACACATTGGATTCATTTACAAACCAGTTTCAATACGAGGGCTTGGAAACAAACCTTAGAAGAAGCAAAGTCAGAATCAGGAAAGGCGGAGGCAAAATGGGAGATAGAAAGGGAACAGAAGTAGAAAAGGGCTTCTGAAGAAGATATGATCCACTTGAAATTGCGTTGTTCAAAATATTGTTATCATTCTTGCATTGAAGTCAATGATATAATGAAGACTATGTTAGAATTAATGGTTTGCTGGGGAAGCTGGAAGGACACTAGGATATTTCAACCCAGGAGTCAAGGAGTCTCATGGACACCTTCAGCACAGACGAACCACTGAAACAGCTTGTGTATAGAGAACCACGTCGCTAGATCACTTTCAGTTTTGAGAAAAGCAAAATGGCGAAAGGTACACAGTAAAATTGAGTCCTTGGAATGGGGGGGGGTGCCAAAAATGATTGATTGCAACAAAAAGGAAGGTTTTTTTATAAAAAAAAGCATTCCACACAGAAAGATACCAGATATAAACTCCTCTTGCAAATTAAAGGATATGGAACAGTTAAATACGAATGAAAGTCAACACATCAGTGGCTGTTAAAATAAAGGATCAACATCGGAACTGTATTATCTGGATTAAATAAGAGGATTGGAGCAGGAACAAGTAATCAACATCTCCTAAAAATCTCCTCATATCAGAACATGGGAAGTCAACCAAAATGTTTAACTTGGAATCTGACGATTGGCTTTTTAAACTGAATTATGATTTGGTATTGTATTAATGTGGTCTATATTGGATTGTTATTAATGAAAAATTAATTTAAAAAATTATAAAAAAGAGGAGCAAGTTAGAGATATATGACTAAAGCTGCTTTCGATGTTCACAATATGCCCCATTTAAACTACGCATGCTATATTTTTCTTTAGACTCTAGAAGATTTGGTGCTTTTCTGCACTTGCTTTTATTCTGTGTCAGTTCTTACTTCTTACAGCTAACTCCTTTGAAATCATTCATTCTTTTCATGAAAGCTTAACTTTAATTTAATGTAAGTTAAAGCTCATTTGCAGAAGATGTTATTCTTTTCACAGGACTATTTCTTAAACAGTTTATTTTTAAGTAGGCTCGGCTGTGTACTTTCTTGCCAGCAATTACTCAGGGGTGCCATTGAAAATTTGTGTTAACAAAACCATGTTGAGAGACTGGAAGGAACCCAGCACACAGAATCCCAGAGCTCATCTCGAATCTATGCAAGCCCCTGATAAGTTATATACCAAAAAAAGTGTGTAGCACATTTGAACCATATATCACATTGAGATAATAATTACTACTGCATCCTGTGTATAATTCCCAAGTACTGGAGGCTACACGGAAATAATTAAATATGATGTAAGCTAAACTTCATAGTTAAGAACTTGGCTTTGCCCTGCAAAATAACATTCAGAAACAATTATTATTCCATATATAGCATTCTAGCCTGCAGAAAGCATGACAGATTTATATACTGCTTTTCTTCTTCTTTACTCCTGAGATGTGCATCTGGGTGTGTTCCAGTCTGAGGTAACAGAATTCAATGTAATGACAACACAGGATTCACTTAGGGAGGATTTGCAAGATACAATTACCATGAGCGCCATTTTTGAAGTTTCAGAAAGCGATACCGTTAATCTGGACGTGCATTTTCTATGTTTAAAAAAATACATGCATTGCAGAGGAGAACGTGACGACCCCTAGGAAAATGAAAAAGCTGAAAGAACCTTGTGGCATCTTTAAAAGCCAAGAGATTTATTAGCAAGTACAGTGGTGCCTCGCAAGACGAAATTAATTCGTTCCGCAATTCTCTTCGTCTTGCGGTTTTTTCGTCTTGCGATGCACGGTTTCCCATAGGAATGCATTGAAAATCAATTAATGCGTTCCTAGGGAAACCGACTTCAGACCAGGTCCGGGGACAGTCTGTCCCCGGACCTCGTCTGAAGGCTGGGGGGGGGGACAAGGGCTTTTCTTCCCACCCCCAGCATTTTAAAAAACCCCGGAACAGCGGAGGACTTCTCCGCTGTGCGGGGCGATCTTAAAATGCTGGCGGGCGGCATTTTAAAATCGCCCCGGACAGTGGAGGACTTCTCCGCTGTCCGGGGCGATTTAAAAGCCCCTGGGAAGGCAGGCAGGGGGGACAAAGACTTTTGCCCCCCGCCAGCCTTCAGAAGAGGTCCTGGACCTCTTCTGAAGGCGGGCGGGGGGCCAAAGTCTTTGCTCCCCCCCGCCTGCCTTCAAAAGGTGTCCCCGCTGCGGCGGGAGGTGTCCCCTGCCCCCCGCCCGGCTTCGGAGCACCGGGAGAAGCGATCTCCCTTCAGCCGCTTGCAGCAAAAGATGTCGGGGGAAGCGGGGAAGCGAAGCGCTTCGCTTCCCGCTTCCCCCGCACCTCTTCTAAAGCAAGGGGCTGGGGGGAGATAGCGATCTCCCCCCAGCCCCTTGCAGCAAAAGATGTCGGGGGAAGCGGGAAGTTCGCCCAGCCCCTTGCTTTAGAAGAGGTGCGGGGGAAGCGGGAAGCGAAGCGCTTCGCTTCCCGCTTCCCCCGACATCTTTTGCTGCAAGGGGCTGGGGGGAGATCGCTATCTCCCCCCAGCCCCTTGCTTTAGAAGAGGTGCGGGGGAAGCGGGAAGCGAAGCGCTTCGCTTCCCGCTTCCCCCGACATCTTTTGCTGCAAGGGGCTGGGGGGAGATCGCTATCTCCCCCCAGCCCCTTGCTTTAGAAGAGGTGCGGGGGAAGCGGGAAGCGAAGCGCTTCGCTTCCCGCTTCCCCCGACATCTTTTGCTGCAAGGGGCTGGGGGGAGATCGCTATCTCCCCCCAGCCCCTTGCTTTAGAAGAGGTGCGGGGGAAGCGGGAAGCGAAGCGCTTCGCTTCCCGCTTCCCCCGACATCTTTTGCTGCAAGGGGCTGGGGGGAGATCGCTATCTCCCCCCAGCCCCTTGCTTTAGAAGAGGTGCGGGGGAAGCGGGAAGCGAAGCGCTTCGCTTCCCGCTTCCCCCGACGTCTTTTGCTGCAAGGGGCTGGGGGGAGATCGCTATCTCCCCCCAGCCCCTTGCTTTAGAAGAGGTGCGGGGGAAGCGGGAAGCGAAGCGCTTCGCTTCCCCGCTTCCCCCGACGTCTTTTGCTGCAAGGGGCTGCGGGGAGATCGCTATCTCCCCCCAGCCCCTTGCTTTAGAAGAGGTGCGGGGGAAGCGGGAAGCGAAGCGCTTCGCTTCCCCGCTTCCCCCGACGTCTTTTGCTGCAAGGGGCTGCGGGGAGATCGCTATCTCCCCCTAGCCCCTTGCTTTAGAAGAGGTGCGGGGGAAGCGGGAAGCGAAGCGCTTCGCTTCCCCGCTTCCCCCGACGTCTTTTGCTGCAAGGGGCTGCGGGGAGATCGCTATCTCCCCCCAGCCCCTTGCTTTAGAAGAGGTGCGGGGGAAGCGGGAAGCGAAGCGCTTCGCTTCCCCGCTTCCCCCGACGTCTTTTGCTGCAAGGGGCTGCGGGGAGATCGCTATCTCCCCCCAGCCCCTTGCTTTAGAAGAGGTGCGGGGGAAGCGGGAAGCGAAGCGCTTCGCTTCCCCGCTTCCCCCGATGTCTTTTGCTGCAAGGGGCTGCGGGGAGATCGCTATCTCCCCGCCGCCCCTTGCTTCAAAAGAGAAGACCCGCTGTCCCCGGGGCAAGCTTCGTTTTGCGAAGCAAGCCCATAGGGAAATTCGTCTTGCGAGGCAACTCGAAAACGAAAAAACCTTTCGTTTTGCGAGTTTTTCGTCTCGCGAGGCGTTCGTCTTGCGGGGTACCACTGTACAAGGCTTAAACCACTGAGCCTAGGGCTTGCTGATCAGAAGGTCGGCGGTTCGAATCCCCGTGATGGGGTGAGCTCCCGTTGCTCGGTCCCTGCTCCTGCCAACCTAGCAGTTTGAAAGCACATCAAAGTGCAAGTAGATAAATAGGTACCGCTCTGGCGGGAAGGTAAATGGCGTTTCCGTGCGCTGCTCTGGTTCGCCAGAAGCGGCTTAGTCCTGCTGGCCACATGACCCAGAAGCTGTACGCCGGCTCCCTCGGCCAATAAAAGTGAGATGAGCGCCGCAACCCCAGAGTCGGCCACGACTGGACTTAATGGTCAGGGGTCCCTTTACCTTTACCTTACAAGGGTTGAAAAACTAGTCAGGGGTCTGCAACCCGCGGCTCCGGAGCCGCATGCGGCTCTTTTACACCTTTGCTGCGGCTCCGGGGCGGATACTAGCGAGGGGAGGAGGCGCATTGTGCGCCCCGACACTCCCCACTGTGGCGGGCGCTGTACTGGCTGTGACGTTGCATGGGGGTGGTGCGTGCGTTAGTCACGCACTGTCCCAACGTCACCTTCCCGCCCACTGTCAGATCGGAGGGCAGCGGCACGCATGCTTTAAATGTCGCAATGGTTTTGCGGCTCCCAGTTGTTGTTTTTCTTCGGAAACGGGTCCAAGTGGCTCTTTTTGTCTTAAAGGTTGCTGAACTAGATCCTACTTAACCGGATACACAAAACTGGGTTCTGGATAATGAAAGCTTATACCACAATAAATCTGTTCAAACTTCCACAAGACTCACTGTTGCTTTTAACTATAACAGTCCTGTAATAGGTATGAGTTACTCGTGCGTAAACTGGTGCCTTTCTCGGTTAATTTGCCTTGTTAAACCTTTCTGACTGCACAGCCCCTTCTCATCGTGGCTGCCTCAGTCACTGGCAGAATCCGTCAGTGGGCGTTTCTTGAACCTCTTCCAACATAAAAGTTGTTTGACACCCAGTCTACTCCTCCACTCACTGCGCAGGAGTCTTTTGTGCAGGGAGGGCGTGGGTCGCGGAGGACCTGGGCTCTCCTCACTGATGTCCAGTGAAGAGTCCTGGAGCCCTCTCTCCAATTCCCCCGTCTGCCCCCCTTTATCCCTGGTGTTGCGCTGATTGGCTTCCCCCTCTACTGAGCTGTTTCTCCCCCTGCTGCTGGGTCCTTTGCCAGCATCATCTGGGAGCCTCCCCTTCGCCTCTCGCTCCGATGTCAGTTCCCTGACAAGTCCAGTCTGGCTACCCTCTGGAATCACCTGTCAACCTGTGATGAGCTGGAGAAATTGCAGGTGGGTGACCCTCCTGCATCATCAAATATCTATAGCTGAATATATATGAATGAAACAGGCAATTATGAATGAAACAGACAATTATGCAATGGACACTGAAGGTGATGTTGATCAGATGGGAAGACTGAAGCCCAGGGTGTGACTGTGAGCCTTTCCACCACAATCACTGCACTATATCCTTGTGAAAGACACACCAAATAAATTATTTTTAACTTGCTCAGCGCCTATCTAATTTCAGAAGGCGATGGTGCAGAAGGCGGCTATAAATCAATCTCAATATACTGAAGCAATAAATAAATAGCAGACACATGGAATACAATGTTCATACATTGATTAGACAGTTCAACTCAGTGTTTTTCAAGTCTTTCCAAAACTTCATAAGTGAATACTTCATCGTCAGTTTTGGTACTCATAGACTGTTTTCAGGTCATTTTGGCAAGCAAGGGGTGTATTATTATTTTATATGCATAAAAGGAATATGAAGGATGAAATGAAATTATAAACATAAACAGAATATAAAGAATGAACTTGAAATATTCTATAAATATTCACCAATTTGTTTTTTCTCCCTATATGTAGATCTCTTAAAAATCAAGGTACTTCATACAAGCAAGAAATGAAGTCTCTTATATTTATTTCAGTGGAAAAACTACATCAGTTTCCTCTTCCTATGCGGTCTGTTCTCAAGAGATCTGAGATCACAGAGGTCTTTCACTATACAGTGGTACCTCAGGTTAAGTACTTAATTCGTTCCAGAGGTCTGTTCTTAACCTGAAACTGTTCTTAACCTGGAGCATCCCTTTAGCTAATGGGGCCTCCTGCTGCTGCTGCTGCTGCTGCTGCTGCTGCACTGTTCTCATCCTGAAGCAAAGTTCTTAACCCGAGGTACTATTTCTGGGTTAATGGAGTCTGCAACCTGAAGCGTATGTAACCTGAAGCGTATGTAACACGAGGAACACTGTAATTGGCTTTTTAAGGCAATTGGTAGAAGCCATTCATAATAAACTGGTCTCATGCAACATTACCAACAAACTTACAAGGGTATACATGGTATTTTCAACTTGTATTCAAACAACTCAATCACAATCTAACCTTTGAAAATTCTGGAGCCATGTTTTGTGAAAGACTGTTCTCATTTGGTAGCTCCTTCTAAATAAAGACTAAAATAATAATAATTATATTTACTGCATTTCTCAAGCCTTCGTCAATGAAATATGCTCCTACAGGATTGAAAAAAATGTATAACATATTTGTGTCTGTCTTCTACAATTCCATGTTCCAGGTAGTCCTCAAGTTTGATGAGGTTTGAATTGACACGTGGTATTTCAGAGGCCTCCCACCTTAATTTAGCGAAGATAAAGATTTTTACCCAAGCAGACTTGGGGGTCAATACCACCCCATTAGGAATGATGGAGCAAACAAACAAACAATGCATGTAAAGTACTATGTGTCAGAGTGTTTAAACCTGTTAGTTATGTCTACAGATACTCGGCCCAGAACCTGTTTTTAACATTTTGTGTGAGCAGAGGCTGAAGAAAACAAAAACCCAATATTTTGTCTATTATGAAAACAGACAAGTCACTCACTTCCCTTTTAAGGAATGTTGTGTATCCCACATGGATTTTTGTGGGGAGGGGGCTTCTTAAATCTTAGTAGTGAAGCAGAGGTATCCACTGCACAAATTCACTTTTTATATATATAAAAGGGTGCAAAAAAACCCCACCTTATTTTAAAATTACAGCAGTGAGGTTCCAGGGAACCAGACAGAGGGCCTTCTTGGTAGTTGCGCCTGTCCTGTGAAACACCCTCCTATCAGATGTCAAGGAAATAAGCAGCTATCCTATTTTTAAAAGACATCTGAAGGCAGCCCTGTTCAGAGAAGTTTTTAATATTTAATGCTGTATTGCTTGTAACACTTGATTAGGAGCTGCCCAGAGTGGCTTGGGAAACTCTGGTTTCTAGGTGAGAATTCAAAAAACATTCATCTGGAAGCTGACCCCAAACCAACTTCTGCCCACCAAGTTCCACTCCTGACGCCACGTTTGAAAGACAACGCCATTCTATGAGAACAAAGGAGGCGTTCGTGGTGAGTTCCAGCACCTCTTTTTCTAGGAAAACAGCACCACATATAACACCATCAACAGAGCTTCCATGTCACTAGATGTCAAATTTCACACAACGCTTCTCACTGGAGCTCTTTTCATACATTCAGCGGCCAGATCTCAGACTGAAAAGTGCAGAAGTGAGTAGGGAAAATGAGGAAACAAAAGTACATCCTGGGAATCTTCAATTCATTACTCCGCCACCCATCTTGCATTCCATATACAAATAGTTCATAAGACCATGCTCATGTCTGACCGTTTAAATATTACAGAGAGGTATCTCAGTGTACCATGTGTTCCCCAACACCCCAAACATGAATGCATAAGGGACAAAGTAATGATGAAGCAGCATTTAGCCTCAGCCCCTCCAAACGCTAGGGTATCCCATTAAAGGGATCCGGGGGGAGTGATTATGTCCACGGGGCAGGACCCCCAGACAGCAGCCCCTGCGGGGGTCACCCTGTCTTATGTAAGTCTTAGGAACCCCCACCTGGATTGACCTACGTGTCATTTCCGGTTGGCGGGCCAGAAGTATTTTCAATTGCCCCATGCCCTAGCCAAACCTCTTTCATCTGTATTCAATAAAGTTGTGGCCTGTTTTGATCCAAATCCGTCTTCTTGTTGTTCTTTAGTCCTTTAGTCGTGTCTGACTCTTCGTGACCCCATGGACCAGAGCACGCCAGGCACTCCTGTCTTCCACTGCCTCCCGCAGTTTGGTTAAACTCATGCTGGTAGCTTCAAGAACACTGTCCAACCATCTCGTCCTCTGTCATCCCCTTCTCCTTGTGCCCCCAATCTTTCCCAACATCACGGTCTTTTCCAGGGAGTCTCTCTTCTCATGAGGTGGCCAAAGTATTGGAGCCTCAGCTTCAGGATCTGTGCTTCTAGTGAGCACTCAGGGCTGATTTCCTTAAGAATGGATCGGTTTGATCTTCTTGCAGTCCATGGGCCTCTCAAGAATCTCCTCCAGCACCATAATTCAAAAGCGTCAATTCTTCAGTGATCAGCCTTCTTTATGGTCCATCTCTCACTTCCATACATCACTACTGGGAAAACCATAGCTTTAACTATATGGACCTTAGTTGGCAAGGTGATGTCTCTGCTTTTTAGCAGACCGTCTTAGGGGTCTTTTATTTACCTGGGTTGGGGACTGGGGAGCATGACACCTGGACCTGCAAAAGCATCTCTAATGCCAATGTTGCGTATTGCCAGATTCCTACATGAAAGTCACTTCTGCAGGGAACTGTAACCCCCAACTGTAAGTTACGCATCCATACAAACACATGCAAAACATTTCAAGTGCCTTTGCCTAGAAGCAAGCCCCCACCACCTCTTGAACAGTACTGTAATTTAACACTCCTATAAAAGAGCTGATTATATATCTCAACAGTGATTTTGAATTTTATGCCATTTGCAACAAGCTATTTGTTTTATGCACCACACCACATTAATTATTATGAATAGCATTTCATATATGAAGCATATATGCTTAAAGTCAGGGTATATATGATATTATGATCGTGGAAAATAGTTTTAAAGATGTAATTTATTAAACTGCTGTTTTCACAGTTGAAAGCCAAAATCTGCTGTAGCCAATATATGTTCACAAAAGCATGATACAGTAAATATATCATACCCTTGCTCCTAGATTTATGATGCAGAAATCCATGAAGTCTTACTTCAAACCAATAATACACATTTATTCCAACAAGATGGAGCTTTGGTATTAAACGACACTGTACGTCTATTTTGCAAAATTGACATTTAATATTTTCTCCCTTAGATGTGCGCCCTTATGGGTTTTGCATTATTTTTTCTCATGAAGACGCCATCTGATTTTGTATTTAGATTGTAATTTATCAGAATCATTTAGATTGTGATAATTCTACACACTCAACTCTATACACTCAAAACCTCTTAAACCTGAATGCATTGGATGAAATAACAAATTGGAGGCAAAAAATACCTTACTTTAACTATCTAGCATGACATTATACAGTGGAACCTCGGTTTTCAAGCGTCTCAGAAGCTGAATGATTTGGAACCCAAACGCCGAAAACCCGGAACTGAATGCTTCCATTTTTTAACATGCCTCGGAAGCTGAAGGGCTTCCGAGGCACATTTCTCCACTGAAATTGTCAACTGCCCATCACACCTCGGTTGTCGAATGTTTCAGAAGTCGAAAGGTCTTCTGGAATACATTACGCTTGGCAACTGAGGTATAGGGTTATAAAGGCCAGGACTAGCCTCCTGAGAAACAGTTTCTACGCAAATGCAATTCTGGTTCTAAACACAGCATAAGGAGTCTCTATAGTATATTGTATTTTAAAAGGGGGTTTCAGAGTTTTTAGGGGGTTTTGAATATTTCATGTAGATTTCCAATTTCATTGTTCTGTATGGGACAATGACAATAAAGGTATCGTTTATTGTATATACCATATATCCAACCACTGTACTGCAACCCTTTTGGAATTTAGATCTAGCCACCTCAACTTCAGATTGATAGGAACAGATCAATAGATGGTCTTAAGATTGGCTTGTCAAACAAAGGTGCTTATGAACAGCCCTGAAGAAAGGAAAGACTTCCCCTCCAGTTTCACAGTGATTGTCACAGGGTTCTGTTCACCTTCAGAAAGCCAGCTGGACTGGCAATTTTTCATAAACAGTGCACATGTTACATCATGGCAATGCAAGTAGAAGCCAACTGCTCTCAGTCTTAAGGACAAGCTTGTGGAATGAAGGGTGAATAGCCATTTTAAATATGAGATGTAGGCAGCACATGTAGTTTTGCATTCTGCCGCTGAAGCTGTGCAACGGTTCTCAAAGAGTGTCATTTGCTGAGTAACTACAGCTGCGATACCTGGCTTCTCCTACGAGATGCCCCGTCCAACTAGTGCTGGCCTGAGTTGACCCAGTTCTGCTTTGAAGATCTGGTGGGAGTCCAAGGTAGCGCAGCTGAGGTAATTAAATAAGCACATGCAATTGTTGGAAGATAGTCACATTCAAAAAATGAAGTCACTCAGCGTTGGCCCGGGGCACACTTCTACATTTCTGGATATAAAACTCATTCAGAAAATGAATTTTGACTTTTGTACTGGTGGACCCGAGAAAAACATCGTATAATACACAGCATGTACCCACACACAAAAATTAACTTTTTAAGTCAACTAGCATGAAAGGCATGTGGCATCTGCAGCTTACAAGGTTGTGAAAGAGAAACAGTATCATATATATATATATATATATATATATATATATATATATATATATACACACACACACACACACACACACTACTCCACAACTATTTTGGGAAACAATATTCAAGTTCTTTCCTCTCCACCAGCATTTTTATAAACTTAAGAAATGGCAGGCTTCCCCATCTGTTTTTCGCAAGACAGCTAAGTTATATATGGAATATACAATTAGATATTTCACTTTCACTCTGTAACAGGTTTTCTTCCAGGTGAATATTCAAAATCAGTGCAAATTGCTTTTAAACAATATTTTAGTAGGCATTAAAGTGCTAAAATTCAAAGATGGTTTGATGCATAGGAGCCTCAAAACAGAGAAACAGTCAGAAAAACTAACAAGTGCATGTATAAATGGCATGTATAAATGGCATGTATAAATGGCATTTCTAACCTTTAATACAATTTATGGGGATGTTTTGGATAGCCTATAAAGCATTCAAATAAAGGAATTAATTTAATACAATGGTACCTCAGGTTACATATGCTTCAGGTTACATACGCTTCAGGTTACAGACTCCACTAACCGAGAAAAAGTGCTTCAGGTTAAGAACTTTGCTTCAGGATAAGAACAGAAATAGTGCTCCGGCAGCGCAGCAGCAGCAGCAGGAGGCCCCACTATTACCCCTAGGAAACCCTCAGAGCCCCAGAATGCTTCCTTACTCCATTTTGAATGCAAGAAGTATAGTTACTTTTTAAATGTATGCAGTTATTAAGGTTGATGTTGTCAAATGAAAACTTGTCCCTTGTCATCTGGCAGCATGGCTTGATTGAAGTTACAGTGGTACCTCAGGTTACATACGCTTCAGGTTATAGACTCTACTAACTCAGAAGTAGTACTTCAGGTTAAGAACTTTGCTTCAGGATGAGAACAGAAATCGGGCTCTGGCGGCGTGGCAGCAGCAGGAGGCCCCATTAGCTAAAGTGGTGCTTCAGGTTAAGAACAGTTTCAGGTTAAGTACGGACCTCTGGAACGAATTAAGTACTTAACCCGAGGTACCACTGTACAATCCCATGTATCATACTCAGAAGTAGGTCTTTTAGAGTGCACTGGTGCTTACTCCCAAGTAAGTGTATGCAGAATTGTAATGTTATTTAATTAAACAGCAAAGCAAAGAATGGGTTCCAAGTAGCCTGGCGTGATTTTTAAAAACTAATTTTAGATGTTAAATGGTTCTTCATGTAATAGTTCGCATTCCATATCCATTAAGGAATGATGCTTTGTAGAACATCTTGGTTACTTGGAGAACAAGTTAGCCAAAAAGAAAAAAGAAAAAAAGAGAGCAAACTGCTATTTTCACAGAGATTTAGCAAAGCAATTATTCCACCTCAATTCAGGCATAATCTGGTTACGATTAGTGAGTTGGCTACTCACTTTAATGATTCAGAGAGTGAATTGGCTGCCCTCTTTAATGATTCTAAACATCTTCTCAAATTTGTCAGTGGAATTTTTCCAGACTCACCATCTAGACTTCTTCAGATTATGGATATGAACTACAAAATGTTTGTGCAGAAACCGGGATATAGAAGTCTTTCCTCCCTTATCACGTTGTTGCTGTGCTGGAGACACCAACACTGATTCATCTCATCTACTTCTAGAAGCTGCAAAAAAAGGACTTCTTGATATAAACTGCCTGCCCAGGTACAGTCTATAACTGTATGACTGTATAACCAGCAGAGTGGCCACTCTTCAGGGAAGATGGTGGTAGTTATAACAGAACTCTATGGGGACCATTTAATAGCCTTTACAGTCATACCTCAGGTTGAAGTAGCTTTGGGTTGAGCATTTTCGGGTTGCACTCCACGGCGACCCGGAAATAACGGAATGTGTTACTTCCTGGTTTCGCCGCTCGCGCATACGCAGGCACTCAAAATGAGGTCACGCGCATGCGCGGAAGCAGCAAATCACGACCCATGCATGTGCAGATGTGGGTTGTGTTCGCTTCAGGATGCGAACGAGGCTCCGGAATGGATCCCATTCGAATCCAGGATTTTAGTCTAGCTTAACGTGCAGCTTCCAGATAAAAACGGTACAAGTCAATGTGGGATGAATATGCTTGCTATGTTATAAACCTGGAATGCAGCCATCCTTGGGGGTGGGGGATAACTCAGTATTTGTTGAACTAGCTTACAAGAACATAACAGCCACTAAGATGTTATACTTGGGGTTAATCCATGCTATATTTTATAGCTTTCTGCGCCTCCATTTTCTTGGCTGTCCACATCCAGATTTTCTCAAACCGGGGATACTCTGCAGAGCCCTGCTATGAGAAAATCCAGATTGAGGGAGGGAAAGGCTGTGATTTGGAGAATGTCATATTAAATGCTTGTGTGGATCGGTCCATAGTATTAAACCTACAGAGTTATTCTTCCTTACAGGAGTCCAGTCCAAAACAACACCAGTTAATCCTAAAATTAGAGTGAAACGGTCCTCCGACCTCCAGTGTTAGATTTACCAGGAAGCAGATTAAGGCTGTCTGGTTACAGCCAGTAATTATGGACTATATTATTTCCAAAGGAAACCAGAAAGCCTTGCTGTTACAGTGAGGTGGCCCTTATGATAGGAGAAACTATACAGCATGGGAAACACATCCTTACACTCCCTGTGGTCTTGAACCAAACAGACCACGAGTCCTTTGAGGGCTTCCCCTTTATAAGGAACTCTTCAAAGAAGTTGAACAACAGTTGCAGTAGACTGCCGGTGATTTCTGCCACTCCCAGTCCTTGGGACCAGACTAACCGCATAGCAGTTGGGTGCAGAAGGGGTGAGTGATGCTACTGAAGACTTCAGTCCTTTCTCAAAGTCTCTTCTTTCCTTCCTTTGGCCTCAGCAACTGTCTGGTCTGCCCAGGACATATTGTGGATCTAGCTGGTCAACAGGCACAAAGGAACATAGGCACCTTCTTCCCTACTGGCTAAATGGCCAGAAAGGTTTTGTGTTTTTTTGTTTTTCACCAGCACCAAACCGACCTGATCGTGAGTTTAGCTTCTGGGTGGCTGTCAGTGTAGGATAGGTTGGCAAGTACAGTGAAGGCTCTGGAGAAGAAAAATGAGCTCCCTGAGTCACGTGCTAAAATGAAGGAAAACTTCCTCAGACCTGTCCCTTTCAAGGCCATGAAGATAGAGGAGACAAGGGAAGGTCTTCTACCTGGAATTCACCTTATTATGAGGCCTTGTGGGGTGGTGATGTAGACAGACTCATACTGGCACTTGTGAAGACCACGAGCGGGAGAAGGTTCATCCAATGGTCCCAAACTTGGAGGTTCACCCAGAAAAGAAGTTGAAGAAGGAAAGCTCTTTTACCTGATAGGGAATCCATAGGAGGAGGAGGGAGTTGATTATGGTGAGCTGTGTGACAACTGAAGATCCCATAAAGGATCAATTAAATTGTTGCCTATTTGAAACTCAAAGCTACTCTGTTCTCTCTTTATTCTGTGGGCTTAATAGGTCTAGAAAGGTACTAGATGAGTCTGGCCAGAAGTCAGTGGTCTAGCTTCAGTTCTCTATTGTTGTTGTTGTTTAGTTGTTTAGTCGTGTCCGACTCTTCTTGACTCCATGGACCAGAGCACGCCAGGCACTCCTGTCTTCCATTGCCTCCTGCAATTTGGTCAAACTCATGCTGCTAGCTTCGAGAACACTGTCCAACCATCTCGTCCTCTGTCGTCCCCTTCTCCTTGTGCCCTCCGTCTTTCCCAACATCAGGGTCTTTTCCAGGGAGTCTTCTCTTCTCATGAGGTGGCCAAAGTATTGGAGCCTCAGCTTCAGGATCTGTCCTTCCGGGGAGCAATCAGGGCTGATTTCCTTCAGAATGGATAGGTTTGATCTTCTTGTAGTCCATGGGACTCTCAAGAGTCTCCTCCAGCACCATAATTCAAAAGCATCAATTCCCTTCATGGATCACTGCCTTGATGTGGCAAAGGGGCTTGAATAACTCAGAGAAGCTATGAACTATGCTGAGCAGGGCACCCAAGATAGACAGGTCATAGTGGAGAGTTTTGACCAAATGTGATCCACCTGGAGGAGGAACCGGCAAGCCACTCCAGTATCCCTGCCAAGAAAACTCCATGGACGAAGACAACAGTTCTCTCTTCGTTCTCTTCGTTCTCTTTCTTGTTTCACTGGTAGGTTTCTCCTAAACCACCTCCATGCTCCTGTATCCATGAGCGCATGAAGACACAATGACCTGTTTTCTAACAAGTAAGATCACTAGTCCATCTACCCGGAACGAATTCCCCAAAGTCTCAAGCAGACATCTTTATCAGCCCTGTTACTTCGAATTCTTTTAGTTGAAGGTACACATAATTGAACCAAGAACTCTTACCACTATTCTTCCATAGAGCTTTGGGTTCTTCTTAGAAACTACTGAATGGATTTTTATTATACCAAGCATTTCTATATATCATTCTCTCCATGTGGTTTGCAAAATAGTTGGGAAAAAACAATATTTTCATCCAGGCTTTTTCATCCTTTCTCTATTCCGGTCTTGTGTCTCCACCCCTCCTCTCCCTTTGGTCTTTTTGTTGTAAACCTTTGCACATGATCTGTACATTCTGACCAGTTCTTGTACCACCACAATTAAATACTGTTACTATATACTCATAATAAAGAAATAAACATTGGTGCTGTTGGTGGGAAATTGTCTTGGTGCAATTGCATTTGCATATTTGTCAGTAGTGCTGGCAGTACAGTGGTACCTCGGGTTAAGTACTTAATTCGTTCCGGAGGTCCGTTCTTAACCTGAAACTGTTATTAACCTGAAGCACCACTTTAGCTAATGGGGCCTCCTGCTGCTGCTGCTCCGTCAGAGCATGATTTCTGTTCTCATCCTGAAGCGAAGTTCTTAACCTGAAGCATTATTTCTGGGTTAGCAGAGTCTGTAACCTGAAGCGTATGTAACCCAAGGTATACCACTGTAACTGCATTAAATCCATTCAGCTCTTAGATTCATATTAACCAGTAGTTGAAGTTCAGGTCTCCATCACATCATACCTTCAGAGCTGTCCCCTGAGTTATGTGATAAAACAAATCTGTTTCATTTCCATTTGACATTTCCATTGATGTCCTCCCACCTAGACCATTTCTTCTGATGGTAAATCTGATAGTGCCTGTTTAAACATATCTCTCCACAACTCAAACAAGCGATAAATTAAGGTAAACAAAGAAAAGCCTTTTGAACTCTGTGGCCTTTCAGTGAGAAAGATTATCCCCAATCAGCTTCATGCCCTTATGAACAAACTTTCTCCTTGTAATTTGTTAGAAAAACTCAAAATACCATGAAAGTTTGTGGAAATGCCATGCCATAATTTATTCTTCTAAGATGAAGGAATCTGCAATTTTTAAAGAAAACTAATCTTAGATTCGGAAGGATTTCCGTTGATGTTGGGGAGGGAATAAGAAAGAAAATGTGTAGATAAAAATGAGCATAAACTTCTAGATAGATGACTGACTCAGATTGGTCATGGTCAATGTTGATCATTTCAGAGGATAAAGAGGGACCTATTTTTAAAAACCCAGTTTTCAGTCCCATCAGTTTCTGCATACTATTTTATGCTCAATAATAATAATAATAATAATAATAATAAAATAATAAATTTTTATTTATATCCCGCCCTCCCCAGCTGAAGCTGGGCTCAGGGCGGCTAACAACAATAAAATAATACAACATTCTAAAATCATTTCATTATAAAATTAAACTCAAATCAAATTGATGGCAACCATTGGGCTAGAGTTCTGTGAAGACTGTCAAAGGAGGGAGTCAGGCTGCGCCTTGACCAAAGGCCTGGTGGAACAGCTCTGCCTTGCAGGCCCTGCGGAAAGATGTCAAGTCCTGCAGGGCCCTAGTCTCTTGTGACAGAGCGTTCCACCAGATCGGAGCCACAGCTGAAAAAGCCCTGGCTCTAGTGGAGGCCAGCCTAACCTCTCTGTGGCCCGGGACCTTCAGGATGTTTTTGTTTGAAGACCGTAAGTTCCTCTGTGGGACATACCAGGAGAGAATATCTGGAGAAAATGTATACTCAAACTGGTACTTTCTGACATTTTAGATAAATAAATGTAGCTTACATTTGCTTGATCTGCATGTCCCCATTCCTACCCTTGGTTTACCAGGAAAATGTTTAGAAGTTTAAAGGAGGGAAAGACAAAGAGTAGAGGTGAGCAAAGTGAGATCAAGGTTTCAGATCAAACAGCAGCTATCACCATATGGCAGGCAAGCTACGACTGTGGCAACTCATCCTGTAGATCAGGACAATCTCCACTACAATGCCATCAGCAGCAAGAGAGAGAGAGAGAGAGAGAGAGAGAGAGAGAGAGAATTGTGTAGAAGAAGCTGCCTAATATATTCCAAGTGACAATTAGAGTCTGCTTGCGCTGTTTTGCAAAGAAGAATCAAGCGCTTAAACCAGCTATAGGCTATTAACATCTGATGATGCACCTATAGGATGCACAGTGTAATATGCGGCTGTAAGCAAACAGAACCATCTGCCTTTGACTGGGCCAATTTTACCATATATATATATATACATACATACACACAGACACAAACCTTGTGGACTTGGGGAGAGAAAAGGAAAAATATAAGTAGCAAAAATTCCCACAGGTGGCGCTGTGGGTTAAACCACAGAGCCTAGAACTTGCCGATCAGAAGGTTGGCGGTTTGAATCCCCGCAACGGGGTGAGCTCCCGTTGCTCAGTCCCTGCTCCTGCCCACCTAGCAGTTCGAAAGCACGCCAGTGCAAGTAGATAAATAGGTACCGTTGTGGCGGGAAGGTAAACGGTGTTTCCGTGCGCTGCTCTGGTTCGCCAGAAGCGGCTTCGTCATGCTGGCTACATGACCCGGAAGCTGTACGCGGGCTCCCTCGGCCAATAAAGCGAGATGAGCGCCGCAACCCCAGAGTCGGTCACGACTGGACCTAATGGTCAGGGGTCCCTTTACCTTTACCTTTTTTAAGTATATTGACACCTATCAGAACAAGTAACAATACACTGTGCAAAAAAAGTATTCAGTTTTGACTATTCATCCATAGTCCGCATTGTACCCACATGCCGGAAAAACTGAGACACCCAACATGCAAATGTTTAAAAGCTGGCAGTTACACTTTAAGCAACTACTTTTCAGTATCAGTTAAATGCCATTTCCCCAAAACCCAACAGTTTTGAGTCTAAACAAGCAAACTGAACTGCAGCTTAAACCTCAACTTTTCCACCCAATTTCACTTTAAAATCCTATCAAACCTGGCAAATCTGCAAGTTTTAACAACAGTAAACTAAACTAACTCTAGTCCTCACCAAAAAAAAAAAAAAAAAAAATATGCGGGCAAGCTATTTTCAATGTTCTTCGGTTGAAATCAGATTTTGGAATGGAAGCCAACAATGTCTTCATAGCTGTAGCGCTGTTCCACAGATTACAGCCAGCCAACCAGGATATGCCATTGACTCTCTTCAGCCTCAGAGCCACTGTCAACAACACCCCTGTCCTTCTTCTATATGGTTCCGCAGGCATGCAGATTAATAAAAGGCTAAAGGAAAAGAATAATTGCTTTGCTTTAAATCATTCCAGGATTTTACATCATCCCAGCTGCCCATACTCTCTCCACCCACCCTGAAATATCCTGGGACTTCTGCTCATTGCAGAAACCATTGCTGTTGTCGCTGGGTCTGATTCCGATTTCTAGCTGGTGCAATCCAGGATAAAATCTGCTGAACTCCTACCAGTAGTTAACTGCAGTCTCCAGGGAACTGTTGATACATTCAAAGATTCAAAGGTTGTTTCAAGTCCAGCAGGGCCCAAGCAAAGACATAAATGGCCTCACCTGCCCATAAAGCCAAGCCATGGTTTACAACTCTGTGCTTGAGCTGTAATGAGCTGAAGCAAAGCCTTGAGCTTGCATGCTCCCCTTTTCCCTCTCCTTCTCCCTGCGCTCATTCCCTAAATCTCAGCCTGGTTGTTTGGACCAGGGATCATATCACAAACTCCGAACAAAACAAGCCAACTTCAACATGGGTCACGTTTAACAAACCATGGGTTTGTTTAACTAACAAGAGTTCACGATAAACCAAGATTCCTGCAAAGCTTGAGAAAAAATGAAAGTAAACACTGCCCAAATCCTTCCTACACGTTGCTACAGCAGCCTCTGTTCCTGGGGTGGGGGTTGTTTGCTACCCTAGGCAAATTAAAAATTAGGTGATCCACAATGAGTGTTATCGTATGCAGGATGATATTAGCACATTCTTGGGCCCTGATCCTTAGCACCAGCTCAACTTGACTTTGGAGATACGTTTGCATATGTTATTGTTATTTTATTGTATACGTTTTATTCTGTAACTCACCTTGTTAGTTTTACAATGAGACGTTGTCTATAAATTATTTTAAACAAATGAACAATTTATGCATGAATGTGATCAGAGCCTACCTGATTTTGAGGCTCAGCCCAGAGGTTTTGACAGTTAAGTTTGGTTGGTTCTTTTGGGGGGGGAGAGATAGAGGAGTCAGAGTGAGTTAGAGACGGGGACAAGACTGAGAGGGAATAGAGTGACAGCGTTTCGAATATATTTTAAAACTTGTTTGTGTTTGAAATAAACTTTAATCTTCATTGTTAACTCTACCTGACTGAGACTCAATACTTCACTGGAAAACCCTGGGTTCCCCCCCCAAAAAATTGGTGGCAGCGGAAGGATAAAGTAGTGGTGTACATGTCAATAGTCCGTGAAACAACCGGGGGCGCTATACGAATGCCACAATGTGTAAAGGACAGCAGAAAGAATAACCTTTTCCCAAAAGAAGGAAAAAATACAGGAGGTGGTGAAAGAAAGCACCCCAAAAAAACATACAAGACTGGGAGAATGCTACGATTACAAGCCTTACCAAACCACCACAAGTGCTGAAGGAAGCAAAGGAGCCTGGGTAATGGAGCACAGACCCACTGTAGTAACACGATCTCTCTGTCTGGGTCTGGGCAGAGTTCGGGAGACTCCTCCTCTCGCTCATCAGTCGTTCTTCCACTGCAAAGCCTGGGGCCAGGAAGCGGCTGTCCCTCTTGAGCAGCAGGTAGAGCTCCTGAGCAAAAGCTGGTATTCTCAGCAGCACCTCGTCCCCGTCCTCTGAAGAAGGCGACAGAGGTGAGGGAGGGGGCAGCTGAGAAGTAGTGTTCGATCCCTGAGGAAGAGGAGACCAGTGATAGAACTCCTGAGACTCATATTCGTCCTCGGAGACCTCGTCCTCAGAGGTCTCCCCAACCGGCTGCAGCTGCCTGTCAGATGAGGAAGAAACTGAGCGGACTTCGCGAGAGCTGCCCACCACCTGAGTGGATGCAGAGGTAGCACTAAGATTGCTGCTACTGTTCCCACAGTTTCCATCAGTGCTGCAGCTGCCTCCTGCGCCGCTGCCTCCATTGGGTTCTTGCTGGCCTCTGCTCCATAGTGCTGGGTAGACAATCTCCCACTCCTCAGAGTCTCCCAAAGGTTGCAGACCTGCATAGGGGAGGGGGGGAAAGATAGGCTGAAGTTTAATGCCAGAACCGCTCCCTGACTTTAACAGTTGCCACAAATGAGAGATCAATATTGGAGCCAGACTTCAGGTGTGTCCGTTTCATTTCAATGCTTCAACTACGCTTGGGGAAGGGAAGAGGTAACTATCCATACAGTGGTACCTCGGGTTACATATGCTTCAGGTTACATACGCTTCAGGTTACAGACTCTGCTAACCCAGAAATAGTGCTTCAGGTTAAGAACTTTGCTTCAGGATGAGAACAGAAATCGGGCTCCAGTGGCGCGGCCGCAGCAGGAGGCGCCATTAGCTAAAGTGGTGCTTCAGGTTAAGAACAGTTTCAGGTTAAGTACGGACCTCCGGAACAAATTACCGTATTTTTTGCTCTATAAGACTCACTTTTTCCCTCCTAAAAAGGGGAAATGTGTGTGCGTCTTATGGAGCGAATGCAGGCTGCACAGCTATCCCAGAAGCCAGAACAGCAAGAGGGATTGCTGCTTTCACTGCGCAGTTATCCCTCTTGCTGTTCTGGCTTCTGAGATTCAGAATTTTTTTTCTTGTTTTCCTCCTCCAAAAACTAGATGTGTCTTGTGGTCTGGTGTGTCTTATAGAGCGAAAAATACAGTAAGTATTCAACCTGAGGTACCACTGTATTCTGTTAGTCTCCAATTGCATGCCAAGGCCCCATGACCCACAGTCTCCTGGTGGATAAATAAAACACACAAACAAGCAGATTTTGGTTTATGGGTTCAAACAGGCCACAACTTTATTGGTTACAGATGTGAGCGGTTTGGCTTAGGCATTGGGTGAAGCCAAACTATATCTCGACTCCCGCCAGTCTGTTGGGAGTCCAACTAAGGATAAACCACCGATAGGAGGAGCCCTAAGACATACATTAAAAAGGAGCGCCCCAATGGGTCCCCGTTGGGGTAGTGACATGGCCCTGGCCCACGTCCGGGCATCGGACAGAATCCACACCCCTGGATCCCTTTAAAGGGGTACACTTAATGAGGAGGGGCAAGCAGAGGCTACAACCTTCCCTCCATCTAAACAAGGGCTTACCCAATGCGAAGGATGTAAGAGGACGGCCTCCCCACCGCATTGGATGGGGAGGCGACGGCAGGGAGTGCACCAGTCTCCAGCCCTCAGCCAGGTGACACAGGGCCCGGCTGCAATGCCGGCCACCAAATAAGGTAAGAGGACTTCCCATCAACCCCAGTCAACATAATGACATAATGGTCCAGGGTGATGGGAGTTTACATATGCTGGAAGCCACTCAGAGTGGCTGGGGCAACCCAGTCATATGGGCGGGGTACAAATAAATTAGTAGTAGTAGTAGTAGTAGTAGTGTTTTTACAAACAAACCTCAAAGTGGTTTACAAAAAAGCAAAAGAATGAAATCAAGGAAAAATTACAGCAATAGTTAAAAACATACAAAAAGTTAAAATACTACAACCGATCAAAATTCTCAACTTTCTAAGCATCTAAACGATAATGTTTTTAGCAAGCACCAAAAAGAATGCAACAGGCAGAGAGTTTTAAAGTGAAGGTGCTGCCACACTAGATGACCAAGTTTTTACAAATGCATGGTAATTCATACAACAAGCTGGAGTCTTATAACATCTGGAGGACCAAAGGTTCTCCATCCTTGGCCAACACAGTGACATAACTAGAGTTGGATTTGAATGCTGTGTTTTTTCTTTCTGTGTGCTAGGCTATACAAGATCCGAGATGATATAATATCACCTATGTTAAAGAAGGGTGAAAATGCTTAAATTCATACCAGTGTTGAAGACTGTTGCATGTTTTAAAAAATAAAGGCCCCGATTCAACTAAGTAGGTGCAATAGCAGAAGCTAGCACAGGTCCTGCTAGCACAGTTGGACTTTCCCTCCTCTCCTCCCCCCAATCTGGGGGGTCTTGAGAACCCCCAGATCAAGCAGGGGGGAGAGAGGGGAGATCATTCCATCAGACAAGTTAAATGCTTGCACTGACAGAATGATTAGAAGAGCCCAATGTTGAATATACTTCCTCTCTAAGTATAAACTGTGTCCTTTTTTAAACTAAATATAACCCAAAGCTTCTTTTTAAATTATAAGGCATTAAATAGGGATGATATATTATCCATTTTAATAGTTCTGTTTAATATTTCAAGGGGGTGTGGAGTAGGGGCTGATTTTGCTTCTCTCACCAGGTGGCTTCAGGCAGGGCACTTTCTCTCATTCCCATCTCCCCATCTGTAGCACAATGATAATAATTTCCTCTGATTATGAACCTGGGTGGTTAAGTGCTATCAGTATGGTTTGGAACCGGGCCACCGGAAAAGAAAGTTGTGGTAATTTAATAGCTGGGGGATGTGCAGAAATATACATTTGTAGCTTAAAAGAAAATGTCCATTAAAAAAAAGTTATTTCTATAAAAAAAAGGAAAGAAAGAAAAAACCTTCAGAAGGAGCTGCAGTTTCCAGGGCTTTTCTACTCTTGGGGGGAAAACGGGAACTGGTAGTGGGACAGAGACTGTGGTTGAAGGGAAAGGAAAAACCTCTTTCCCAGGGATGGATCCCGGTGGGTTGGAGATACAGTTTTACCTTAGAAGTCAAATGGAATCCGTTCCAGAAGTCCATTTGACTTCCAAAACGTTCAAAAACCAAAGTGCAGTTTCTTATTGGCTGCAGGAAGCTCCTGCAGCCAATTGGAAGCTGCGGAAGCCCCATTGGATGTTCGGTTTCCAAAAATCATTTGAAAACCGGAACACTCACTTCCAGGTTTCAGTCGTTTGGGAGTCAACCCGACTGTACAGTGGTACCTCGGGTTACAGACGCTTCAGGCTACAGATGCTTCAGGTTACAGACTCCGCTAACCCAGAAATAGTACCTCGGGTTAAGAACTTTACTTCAGGATGAGCACAGAAATTGTGCGGTGGTGGTGCGGCGGCAGTGGGAGGCCCCATTAGCTAAAGTGGTGCCTCAGATTAAGAACAGTTTCAGGTTAAGAACGGACCTCCAGAACGGATTAAGTTCTAAGCCTGAGGTTTTGTTGTAGGTAGATAGCAACTTAAAAAGAAGAGATATCACCTTGCCAACAAAGGTCCGTATAGTTAAAGTTATGGTTTTCCCAGTAGTGATGTATGGAAGTGAGAGCTGGACCGTAAAGAAGGCTGATTGCAGAAGAATTGATGCTTTTGAATTATGGTGCTGGAGGAGACTCTTGAGAGTCCCATGGACTGCAAGAAGAACAAACCTCTCCATTCTGAAGGAAATCAGCCCTGAGTGCTCACTGGAAGGACAGATCCTGAAGCTGAGGCTCCAATACTTTGGCCACCTCATGAGAAGAGAAGACTCCCTGGAAAAGACCCTGATGTTGGGAAAGATGGAGGGCATAAGGAGAAGGGGACGACAGAGGACGAGATGGTTGGATAGTATTCTCGAAGCTACCAGCATGAGTTTGACCAAACTGGGGGAGGCAGTGGAAGACAGGAGTGCCTGGCGTGCTCTGGTCCATGGGGGTCACGAAGAGTCGGACACGACTAAACAAATAAACAACAACAAGAATTGTTGTTGTTGGCATCCGTTGGTCTCAAGAGACATTTTGTCGCTGGCCCCACTTATAATACTAACCATTACATCGTAAGAATGACACTGGGAATCCGTATGAACATAGAAACCTGCCATATGCTAAGTCTAGACCAATGGTCCATTTTGCTCAGCACAGCTGCTCTCCAGGGTTTCATACGCGGAGCCTCTCTCAGCCCTACCTGAAGATGTCAGGAGTTGAACTGGGAAACTTCCGCATGTATTCCACAGCCCTCCTCCATCACTTTTGACACTATGGAATTTCAGGTGTTGGTTATTACATGGTTATTATTCACATCTTACAAAAGCAGAATACAAACAGGACACCGTACAAAGAGGTGCAGAACGCCATTCGTCAAGTCTTCTCGCATTTCACATGGCATGTGCCGTATTCTAGAAGTCCAGAGTACAGCAAAATTACTATACAGGAACAAGCCAGATTCAACGCTCAGCAGTCCCGTCCCATCCTATCCCGCGTCCCCCTGGCTCCTCTGCAATATGGATTTTTTTTACACACAATAAGGAAAGTGCTATCTGGCATATTCTTCTACTCATGCAAAAGCCTTACAGAACAACAGACCTCACTGCACAGGAAATAGCTGCGAAGCACTCTGCAGTTAGCTTAGGTGAAGCAGGCAATGTACTGTATAGAGAAACAGAGTTTCCTTGCAACTGGCTACCTAGTCTTGCTCATCAAAGGAAACAAGGCTACAAAAGTAATTCAATTTATTCAATGTTGACCCTTAATGCTTGGACTTGATCCATATAAAAGAAAGACAATTAAGAGAGCTCTTGTCTCAGGGGAATATGTGTTCTGCCTTTTGAACCCAGAGAGAGGTAAGGAGGCATTGGAACTGAGGAAGAGATAGGAATTAACTTGGCCAGTTGCATTTGCAAAGTATGTTGCATGCACTGCGTGAAAATACAGCATATATATCGTTTCTGCTTTTTAATGTGTTCTTTTACAGCACAGTTTCTAGAGACCTAAACTTCACAGATCTCCTTATAGGTAATGAGAACACAAGAGATCACTGCTAGGGAATGAAAGCTCACAGTCTGAATGTTATATAAGACACATTTTGAAGAAACGTTTGTAGGAGGACACATTCTCGTAAACTATGCCAAACCAAGATATTGTCTTAGGGTGTGTATCAGAGAGTGCATCACTGCAAGGAAGGCAGAGAATGAGTTCCCTCCTGTTTTATACTGGCTAGTAAAAGAAGCGCTTAATCTGAGTGGCGGCTTAACATTCAGTCTTATACTGCCAACAATTAGAAAGCGTTTGCACGGCTAACTGGAGAGCTGTCCGACTCTGAACATGTGCAGAGTGCTGTATTCCTCACATCCACGCCTGGGGCTGTGCATTTGGTGAGGGGATTGGGCCAAGGCATTCCAGGCAACCTGGAGCCCGATAACTCGCAGAGATATTGGTGCAACACGAGAATCTTCCTGTGCAAAAGTTTGCGCTCGCCCAGGATCCTCAAATCCAGATCTTTCATCTATCCGCAAGCCCACTTCGTGCCCCACGGCTCCCTGTCCCTTTCCCTGCCCAGTCCGGTAAAACATCCAGAATCTGGACACCACTGGGAAGAATAAGTGTGTCCGTTTATTAAACGGACAAGATTCAAAAAGAAGAAAATTGAGAAGGCAGGGGAGGGAGGAGAGTGTAGGTCTGGCATATGTTCGTATTTCCCCGGACACTACCGGGATTGCAAAGGCAGAAATTCCGGGGGGGGGGGGCGATTTCCAAAACGCGGGGCTTTGTCCTGGATCTTAGGCAAGTCACATTTTTGGGAGCTCAATATTTTGGGGTCTTCCCCCCCAAAAAAAGCTCCACGACTTTCGGGGAGTCCTGTTTTGTTTTTTAACTTTTTGAAATATGGCAACCCTAGGAGAGAGAGAAAAGGCTGAAATTACCTGCAGCGATCCCATTTGACAGGAAGCACAGCTGATAAAAGAGGCAACAAAGACGGCTCAGTCGCATCCCTCGTCTCTCCTCCATCCACGGAGGAGAAGTGGCCGGATCACCTCCCTCGTCTCCCGGTGGCGGGTGTTTTCCTTTTGGTTTGGTGTTTCGTTTTTGGAGAGCGCTTGGCCGCCGATCGCCTCCGAGGGCTTCTTCGCGCCCCGACGTGGAGCTTGCCAAGCCGCCTCTCCCTCCGGTTTGCCGGAGGGGAAATGAGCGAGAGCGCGGGCTTAGCAGCAGCAGCTCCGCGGCAGCTGAAGCGGAGGATCAGCAGCAGCAGCAGCAGCAGCAGCAGCAGCGCGCTCCGGTTCCCAGGAGGAGGCGCTGGGGGTGACCTGCTTTGCAGAAAGGCGGCAAAGCAGAAAAGGCGCCCGAGCGGCAGCGGCAGCCAGCAGCAGCAGCGGAGAAGTGGTGTCACCGGACATGCACACGCGCGCGCCCGGTCCCGCGCGCGCCCGCCCACCCCCGGCCCGATCCGCACCGCCGGCGAGCCGCGGAGAGAGCTCTCCCTGGGTGGCAAGTGGGCGGAGGATTGAAAGCGGACGAGGGGCTCCCCCGAACTCCGGGCGCTCGCCTGCCGCCGATTGGCTACTGGCGGCGCTCCGATTTGCATGCCGCTCTGGCCGGCCCCGCCCCTTTCGCGCACGTGCGTTCGCGGCCCGCGGGGCAGGTAGGTCTGCGGTGGGTCCGGCCAAAGAAAGGGGGGGGGCTTTAGTGGACACACCGGACTGCTGCAGAATGAATGGATGAATGGATGAATCTTGATTTGCATCAGCCATGGCCATAGTAATAAAACAACAATACGACATACAAAGAATAGAAATAAAAAGTCAATTATATAAAATACATTTTAGGGTTTTGAATCAATAGTCAAATAGTGGATCTTATTCTGACTGCCTCAGCTAAAAACCTTGCAACCTTTGCTGTCACCTGCTCACCCTGAAGAGAAAGGACACTGTGGCAGTGGTTGGGCAACCCGGAATGGACAGTAAAAGAGGGGTGATAATCTCATTCTGCAAGTCTTTATAAAACAGAGTGCAAGCCAGAAGGCCATGCGCCACCGATTCAGTACTGCCATCTCCACAGGGACATAAGTGTTTATCGTAACTGCTGCAGAAGTCAAAGTGCGAGGGCGAAGGCATCTCATGATTCTCCCCTCTTGCCCTTGGAAGGAACCAAGATAACGGGGTGATTGGCCACAGGAGGCTTCGCGTGCCTGCCACCCAGAGAAGCAGAGCAACAACCTTGGCACCCCTGCGCTGATACACACATGTGCGCCAAGGGAGCCAGTGTTTGTCCACAGACAGCTTTACGGGTCATGTGGCCAGCAGGACTAAACCGCTTCTGGCACAACAGAACACGATGACAGAAACCAGAGTGCACAGAAATGCCATTTACCTTCCCGCCACAACAGTACCTATTTATCTACTTGCACTGGTGTGTGGGATGCGGGTGGCGCTGTGGTCTAAACCACTGAGTCTCTTGGGATTGCCAATCGGAAGGTTAGCAGTTTGAATCCCTGTGACGGGCTGAACTCCCGTTGCTCTGTCCCAGCCTAGCAGTTTGAAAGCACGGCAGTAAATAGCACGTAAAAAGCACGTAGATAAATAGAAGTGTTAGAAACTGAGAAGTGAAAGCTGGGAGCTCAGTGGCACCTGAAACCGAGGTTATGGGCTCCGCAACAGAGTGTCTAGGCACACTTTTTTTTATAACAAGAATACAAAGCTGAAAATGAATGAACTGCAGCTTAGGTTCATTTTTCACATGGTCTAGTCCTCATCTTAAGACTGCAAAAAGCAAAGCCATTCTTCCCCTGCCCGCTCCCCTAATATTCTTATGAGGGTTCCTTCTCCAGTCTTCAGAGAGTGGCTGGAAGTGGGGAGGCAGAAAAAGGTCCCCCTTTTCTTCCAGCAGTGGCAGTTTTAATCTGAGCCCAGAGCTCAGAAACTGCTCACATTAATGAAATTCCCTGTCACAAAATGCACCTAGAACAATGGGAGTTTCGAACACTGATAAATACCGTAGGTACCACTGCGGTGGAAAGGTAAATGCCATTTCCGTGTGCTCTGGTTTCCTTCATGGTGGTCTGTTGCTCCAGAAGTGGTTTAGTCCTGCTGGTCACATAATCCAGAAAGCTGCCTGTGGACAAACGCCGGCTCCCTCAGCCTGAAAGCAAGATGAGCACCGCAACCCCATAGTCACCTTTGACTGGACTTAACTGTCCAGGGGTCCTTTTTCCCTTTACCTTTTTACACTAGGTCCATTTTTTCCATAAACCTATACGTATATATTTGTGCATGACTCGACCTGGTCAAGTGATCTGTTCTCCTTTGCAGTGAACACATAGGTCACATGAATAGGGCCTACACCTGCATGCAAATGTATACAAATAAACTTTGGTTCACGCTAATGAAGTACAGAGCTGGAAGTGAGAGCTGGACCATAAAGAAGGCTGGTTGCCGAAGAATTGATGCTTTTTAATTATGGTCCTGGAGGAGACTCTTGAGAGTCCCATGGACTGCAAGAAGATCAAACCGATCCATTCTTAAGGAAATCAGCCCTGAGTGCTCACTGGAAGGACAGATCATGAAGCTGAGGCTCCAATACTTTGGCCACCTCATGAGAAGAGAAAACTCCCTGGAAAAGACCCTGATGTTGGGAAAGATGGAGGGCACAAGGAGAAGGGGACGACAGAGGACGAGATGGTTGGACAGTGTTCTAGAAGCTACCAGCATAAGTCTGACCCAACTGTGGGAGGCAGTGGAAAACAGGAGTGCCTGGTGTTCTCTGGTCCATGGGGTCACGAAGAGTCAGACACGACTAAACGACTAAACAACAACAATGAAGTACATATATATGTTTACATGGGGAGTATCTCCCATTAAAGTGAGGCCTGCTTCCAAATAAAGCATGCATAAAATTGTGCTGCACCACCTTGATGCACCCTGCGAAGGTCAGAAAGACCCAAGTTGTTCTACAACCTGCACTTCAGTGTGAAATGGCGCGCAGAGACACCACAAAACCGAAAACCTGCACTGTGTGCCAAAACAGAATCCCTTTACATTCTACAGTCATACCTCGGGTTACAGACGCTTCAGATTGCATGATTTCAGGTTGCGCACTGCGCTGAATCTGGAAGTATCAGAACGGGTTACTTCTGGGTTTCAGCACTTGCACATGTGCAGAAGTGCCAAATCATGCTTTGCGCATGCGCAGAAGCACCAAATCACAGGTTGCGCGGGTTGCGAACATGCCTCCCACACGGATCATGTTCACATCCTGAGCGTCCACTGTACTACAATACATTTTTATGGCTATGTATACAGATAGGAAGCACTGTTTTTTTAAAAAAACCCAAAAACTTTTCTTGTTCAGGGTGTATTTTGACTTGAGAGCCAGTGTGGTGTAGTGGTTAAGAGCGGTAGTCACGTAATCTGGGTAACCGGGTTCGCGTCTCCGCTCCTCCACATGAAGCTGCTGGGTGACCTTGGGCTAGTCACACTTCTCTGAAGTCTCTCAGCCCCACTCACCTCACAGAGTGTTTGTTGTGGGGGAGGAAGGGAAAGGAGAATGTTAGCCGCTTTGAGACTCCTGAAGGGGAGTGAAAGGCGGGATATCAAATCCAAACTCTTCTTCTTCTCTTCTTCTTCTTCTCTTTGTGGAAACCATGTATGACTTGGCCCCCCCCTGAGTCTAGCAATGATTAAGTGGTTGGTGAGACTATTCATTCAGCTTGCTAACATCAGAGATACAAACACCCCCACCTAGATCAGATTTAAAACGTGCGCACACACAACCTTGTTCCGTTTAACTGATTTACTGTATATATTAAAGGCAGTTATTACACTTTCAAAGGGAGACATGGATGGCTAGTTTAGAAGGCATTTCTACAGTAATTTATGATTACAAAAATATATCCTAAAAGGTATAAAAAAGGGTTGACAAATAAAGACCCAACCTTGCTCCTAATTAAAATAATAACAATATACAAAAAAAACATGTTTAGGCACCAAGATGTAAAATGTTGCTTGAGGCTTGGTCTCTGATCTCCATGTTCAAGAACCGCTTAAAATACACAGCAAGGATGTGTTATATCAAGCATAATAGCTCTAAACAATATTCATTAAGCGGAGGGAATACCTTGATGCATTTCCCCAGACATAATTTAATATCACCACCTTTATAATAATATTATTTAAAGGGCAACTGCAAGGAAAGTCCTTGCAACTGAGGCAATGATAATGATATAGGGCTGCGATATGTCTGGAATAAGGCAGTCGGATACAGTGTCCAGGCGGAAATCGTTGAAATATCCAGGAAAATCCGGACGCATGGCAACCCATGTTGGAAGTCTAGTTTTTGGCGAATCTCCTTCAACAACTTTGGCCCAAAAAAGCAAAGTTTTTGAAATATGGAAACCCTTTAATAATATGCGTAGTCTTTGGTAGATCATGGCCACTGGGCCCATCACCTCCTGGCAAACAGAAGGGGGAGAACTGGAGGCAGTGAGAGATATTACTTTCTTGGGCTCCATGATCACTGTGGATGCTCACTGGAAGGACAGACCATGAAGCTGAGGCTGAGCTGAGGCCACCTCATGAGAAGAGAAGACTCCCTGGAAAAGACCCTGATGTTGGGAAAGATGGAGGGCACAAGGAGAAGGGGACGACAGAGGACGAGATGGTTGGACAGTGTTCTCGAAGCTACAAGCATGAGTTTGACCAAACTGTGGGAGGCAGTGGAAGACAGGAGTGCCTGGCGTGCTCTGGTCCATGGGGTCACGAAGAGTCGGACACAACTAAACGACTAAACAACAACAACAACAAAGTGTCCTGAGTTCAGTGTGGCTTCCTCCCAGACAAATGAGATTAGAATTGCAGCCTAAATGGCAAGGCAGTGAATAAGCAATGCCTAAGCTTCTATGCCATAGAAACAGTGAAGCCGTAGCTTTGAAACTCCATAGGAGGGATGAGAACCTATGCCCCGCCCCCTTCCAGATCATGTTGAGCTCCCATCAGCTCCCGCCAGCAGGGCCACAGGTCAAGAATGATGGGAGTTGGAATCCACCACTGTCTGGAGGACCACACGATCCTCAACCCTGCTCTACAGCCTGTAGTGAAAGAGAAAATGGGGTACACGGAGGTGGAGAATGTTAATAAATGGCTACAGGTTTCCAAAGTGGGTGGTACCATCCCCTGAAGGGCTGTGGTATTGCCTAGGGGGGAGGTAAAAGGCAAGGGTGCTGCAGGGGGCACTAGTGGTACAAATGACTTGAAAAGCTGGTATCACTGAATCAAATTAGCTTTGTTGAATCGATTAAAGCTAGAACCTTCAAAGTACAGTCGTACTTTGGATCTCAAATGCCTTATGAGTCAAACATTTTGGCTCCCGAATGCCACAAACCCGGAAGTGAGTGTTCTGGTTTGTGAACGTTCTTTGGAACTTGAACGTCTGACAGGGCTTCTGCGGCTTCCAATTGGCTGCAGGAGCTTCCTGTAGCCAATGAGAAGCCGCGCTTTGGTTTCCAAATGTTTTAGAAGTCCAACGGACTTCCGGAACGGATTCCACATGACTTCCGAGGTACGACTAGTTTTAACTGGATTTGAACGAATGCAATTATTTGTTACTGCTTTGAATTTTACTGTGCTATTGTCTTCCATAGTGAGTTGTGCAAAACACTATTCTGAATAATGGGTTTTTTTAAATATAAAGTAGGGTAGGGGGCATTGGGGATGAGTTTATGGGACCAGGGGGGCAGTGGCTCAAAAAAGTTTGGGAACCCCTGCTATATAACATGGTTTACACGTTGCTATGTACTAAGTTAGTTGGCCTTACCATCAGCCTGACAAAGACCAGCATCCTGGGTGAAGATGTCACCCAGGATGTCATCAATGCATCATCGTTGGTGAGCACAACTGTAGAGTAGACAGTTTTGCCAATCTGGCTTCCACCATAACCAGCAACCTCCCCATTGATACTGAGCTGGACAAGCGTATTGGCAAGGCAGCTATGGCAATGGCTCGCCTCTCCAGAATGGTATGGGAGAATGTGATGCTTAAAACCAAGACCAAGACGAAGGTCTACCAAGGTTGTGTGCTGTGCACACTGCTTTATGGAAGTGAGGCACGGGCAACTTACAACTGCCAGGCGAGACATCTCAATGCCTTCCACATGCGCTGTGACAGGAAGATTTTGGACATTACAGGGCAGGGCAGAGTCTCAAACAAAGATGTCCTCTCCCAAACCCACAATCCCAGTATGTTGGTACTCCTGTCTCAGTGACATCTGTGTTGGCTTGGTCATGTCCAAAGAATGGAAGATGGCAGGGTCCCCAAGGACATGCTCTATGGGGAGCTGGCTTCAGGCACCAGACCCATTGGCAGACCAACTCTTCATTACAAAGATGTCTGCAAACATAACATGAAGGCTGGCAACCTCAACCCCACCGTGTGGGAATCCCTTGTGGATAACCGCAGTGCCTGGAGACAAACAGGTAATGCATCCATAGCAGTGACCAGAGGAGGAATGACAGCTGGGAGGAGCTCAGAGGAGAAACGCCATGGTGCATCTGCAGCAGCACAACTGGTTGCCTTCCTCTGCCCCAGCTGTAACAAAACAAGTCTCTCCCATACTGGTCTCTACAGCAACAGCAGACACTGTAATTGTGGGTGCCTGATGATCGCCTTCCAAAGCAACTACTCTATTCCGAACTTAAAAATGGAAAGCGTAATGCTGGTGGTCAACTAAAGAGGTTTAAAGACTCTCTCAAGGCAAATCTAAAAAAATGTAGTATAAACAGTGTCAACTGGGGAACACTGGCGTGCGAGCGCTCCAGTTGGAGAACAGCCTTTACCAAAGATGTAATGGGCTTTGAAGACACTCAAACTCAGGATGCAAGGGAGAAACGTGCTAAGAGGAAGGTACGCTTGGCAAACCCTCACCGTGATCAACTCCCACCCAGAAACCAATGCCCCCACTGTGGAATGACACATGGATCCAGAATTGGCCTCCACAGTCACTTACGGACTCATTGTTAAAACCGTGTTTATGGAAGACTATCTTACTCAGCTACGAATGATCGCCAAAGAAGAAGAAGAACCTTACAACAGTTTGACTTCACTCCCAAAGGTGTATTCCTCCATTTGTCTCCCTAGACTGATGAATGCCAACCAAACCTGTGGTTCCCAAACTGTCATCCATTCAGGTGGCCTACAGTCTGTCTCTGGATTTGTGGTTTGGAGATGGGAGATGGCACATCCTTAGCATTAAATATTCAAACTGATTTTTAATTGTATTATACAGTGGAACCTCGGTTCTTGAATGTTTCAGTTGACAAATATTTCAGAACCCAAATGGTGAAAACCCGGAAGTAAATGGTTCTGTTTTTGAACACACCTTGGAAGTTGGAAGCTGTGTGTTTAGGGAAATTTTTAATGTTTGAAGTTTTATTCTGCTTTTACTGTTCCGTTGGAAGCCACCCAGAGTGGCTGTGGAAACCCAACCAGATGGGCGGGGTATAAATAATAAATTATTATTATTATTATTATTATTATTATTATTATTATTATTCAATTTTCTCAACTGAATTTGCTAACAACCCTTTGCGCCTCGGTTGTCAAACATTTCAGAAGTTGAACAGTCTTCCGGAACAGATTGCATTTGACAGCTGAGGTTCCACTGTAATTGCGTCTATTATTTCTCATATTCTATTTTACAATATTAGCACTTGAATTCTATGGAATACAGAACAAAATGATACAATATATAAGAAATAAAATAAGCGATTAAAATACAATTAAACATCTTGCAGCATTGAGCACAGCAAATTTACTACAACGGGAAGATGGTCGGCTAAGACTCAGCAATTTTTAAGTGGCTCATAGGAAGATAGGTTCAAGAACCACTGTGCTAGACTAAACTCTAGGGTGGGCTATTTTAAAAAAAATATTGATTTACATATAAGAAATGACAATATATGAGGTTTTTTAAAAAAAAACACACACACAGCATTGTTCTATTGTTGTTATAAAATCATTTTCTGTCTTGGGAGAAAGGAAAAAATATATAGAAACCACCGCCAGCCTTTGATACAGTTAAGTGTATGGAATAAGAATTGGGAGAGACAGTGTGAGAGCTTCCTTTAATCATCTGTATGGCAGTCTGAGTAAAAGACTGGGGGCAAATTTAGCTAAATTCAGATGGCTTGGCTTTGTTCACTAGAGGCTGGGGGGCATTTAACTGTGAAATACATTGAAACAAAGATACAGAGCACGCACGGCAATGTTTTTGGGGGTGGAGGGGAGAAATGCTTTAAAATCTCATTTCAGTTGTGCTGTGTGAAGCCAACACGCATTACTTTTCTGCATTAGCTTACCGTATTTTTCACCCTATAGGACGCACTTTTCCCCTCCAAAAATGAAGGGGAAATCTGGGTGCGTCCTATGGGGCGAATGCAGGCTTTTGCTGAAGCTTGGAGAGCGAGAGGGGTCGGTGCGCACCAACCCCTCTCGCTCTCCAGGCTTCAGGAAGACATCCGCAGCCTAGGCAGCCCTGCGGGAGGTCCCGCAAGGCTCCCCACGTTGCGGATAGGAGCCTGCCACCCAGCGCGAGGGGCGCCCTGAAGCAGAGCGCCCCCCGCGCCCGGCAGACATCCGCAGTGTGGGGAGCCTTGCAGGAGTTCCCCGCAAGGCTCCCCATGCTGCAGATAGCAGCCTGCTGCCCAGCGCGAGGGGCGCCCTGAAGCAGAGCGCCCCCCGCGCCCGGCAGACATCCGCAGCGTGGGGAGCCTTGCAGGAGTTCCCCGCAAGGCTCCCCACGCTGCGGATAGCAGCCTGCCGCCCCACAGGGGGGGGCACCCTGATGCAGAGCGCCCCTAGCACCGGGCAGACATCGGCCAGCCCCACAAGCTTGGGGGACAGCAGGGAGGCGCAGCGCCGCCATCCCGCTGTTCCTCGACCTGGTTTGGTTTCCCCGACCTGCTTTTGGGGGGGAAATAAAGGGGGAAAAAATTCCCTTTATTTCCCCCCCAAAAAACTAGGTACGTCCTATGGGACGGAGCGTCCTATGGGACGAAAAAACGGTACTTTTCACGCATTAGCTTACTTTTCTGGGAGGTGGGGGACCAAGGTACAGAGTAGATACAAACGTACCCAACCCTTTTAATTCCAAGCCCAACTGCTCCCATGTGTCATTTACCATAATTTCTCCAGGTTAACTGCCACCACTAAGTGCTACCTTCTCTGTTGCTCAATCCCTGATACCAAAGCACCTCGCTTAGACAAAATACGCAGGGCCGTCTGACCAATAGGCGCTAGGGGTGCGGGGCACCCGGACACTGGGCTCTCAGGGGCGCCAGGCCAAGAGTCCGGGGCCTGAGAGTTGAGTCCGGGGAAGAGACTGCCCTTTGGTCGGAGCGTCGTGGCGGGTTCCTCTGCTGCGGGCAGCTGTGCTCCGCGAGTTCGGGGGCGACCGAGCCAGCAAGACACTGAGGCCGCCAGCTGGCTCCGCCCTCCTGCGCGCCTGGGACTGGGCAACCTGGAGGGGACGCCAGGCGGATCTTTGCACCCTGGTACTGCATATCCTTAAGACAACCCTGAAAATATGACTGGAAAGAAGAAGAAGAGGAAGAGTTTGGATTTGATATCCCGCTTTATCACTACCCGAAGGAGTCTCAAAGCGGCTAACATTCTCCTTTCCCTTCCTCCCCCACAGCAAACACTCTGTGAGGTGAGTGGGGCTGAGAGACTTCAGAGAAGTGTGACTAGCCCAAGGTCACCCAGCAGCTGCAGGTGGAGGAGCAGGGAAGCGAACCCGGTTCCCCAGATTATGAATCTACCGCTCTTAACCACTACACCACACGGGCCCTCTGGAAGTAACATTTTGTCGCCTCCACTTTTCTTCCTAAGGCTGCAACCCTATAGCCATATACCTGGCAGTAGGCAGTAGGCTTTTATAAACCAGCCCTAAGCCTTTAGAGGGAGGCCCTCACAATAACCTAGCAGCCATGGGCAGTGTGAGTTGCACTGAATGCTAATCCTGCCCCACAGGAACATGCAAACAGTGCTTCAAAACAGTTCCTGCAAAAACAGTGAAAGGGGCACGGTTACATGAAACCTTTCTTTCCCCCAGCCCCTGGCTCCAAGACAAAAGTATTCTCCGAAAAGAATGCTTGGCTCTGCTTTATAAAATCATAAAATCAGCCCGGCCAAAAAAGAGCTGGTAATGGGAATGCATACAAGAAAGAAACCATACAGAGATATCCCAGAAGAGCCTTCTAAGTTGAGGTCGGGCATAACTGAAGAACACCTTCCATTGAAATTGTTAGTTTTTGCACAAGCAAGTTATATGTTGAAGCAAATCTTCACAAAGGTGAGCAGGCCTGTGCAAAGTAGCTCGCTGATCCATCAAGGTTTGTCTTATTCATGGCTTTAGAGCTAAGAGGGTTTCTACTGAGATTAGGTAAACCTCCAGATCAGAATGTGAGAAGGTTGTTCCAGACAGCAATGTGCGTGTTTTTAAACTGAAACGCTGCAACCTTTTCCTGAATTAAATTTCATTTCATGTTTCCTATTTTATTGTTTTAACAGCAGGTATAAAAGTACAAAGAAATTAATCTAAGTTTACTTTTGAGGAATGGATGTTATTAAACAGGGCTCCCACTGACTTCATTAGTTTTTAACAAAGAAACTGGCTGCAGCATCCTACTGGCCGAAAGGGATGCTGACAGTTGTCACTATAATTAAAAAATAAATTCAGAGAGGAGGTGAGTCACAATGGGGTTTTTTTTGCTCTGATCAGTGCACACAGGGAATGAGAATTCCCCACATTCTATACATACAGTGGTACCTCAGGTTACAGACACTTCAGGTTACAGACTCCACTAACCCAGAAATAGTACCTCGGGTTAAGAACTTTGCTTCAGGATAAGAACACAAATCGTGCGGTGGTAAGCACAGCGGCCGCGGGAGGCCCCATTAGCTAAAGTGGTACCTCAGGTTAAGAACAGTTTCAGGTTAAAAATGGACCTCCAGAACGAATTAAGTTCTTAACCCGAGGTACAACTGTATTTGTAAAAATTATTTAGATTGTGGGTGCATTTTATTAATGTACAATGTCTAGTAATTTTAAATCAAAACAGTGATAGGACGGGAAGGGTCTTGCTTACTGGTAATGAACAGGCCCATCAAAACTGTGCAACATCATTGCCAGTTTTACCGAATGCTGTAGAGTACAGTGGTACCTCGGGTTACATACACTTCAGGTTACATATGCTTCAGGTTACAGACTCCACTAACCCAGAAATAGTGCTTCAGGTTAAGAACTTTGCTTCAGGATGAGAACAGAAATCGTGCTCCGGCGGCGCGGCAGCAGCGGGAGGTCCCATTAGCTAAAGTGTTCCTTCAGGTTAAGAACAGTTTCAGGTTAAGAACGGACCTCTGGAACGAATTAATACTTAACCCGAGGTACCATTGTATTTGTCTCAAAAGAAATAGCAAGAGAACACTGCTTTGTATTTGTAAAAGCTGGGGGAAGGAGGAAAACAGTGCACCAAGTCACTGCAAACTCTGGTCCTTCAGCTCTCTATATTGGACAAACAGGCCAAACCTTATGCCAAAGAATAAACGGACATAAATCTGACATCAAGAATCACAAAACAGAGAAACCAGTAGGAGAACACTTCAGTCTCCCAGGACATTCTATACAAGATCTCAAAGTAGCTGTTTTACTACAAAGGAATTTCAGAAATAGACTGGAAAGGGAAGCTGCTGAATTGCAACTCATTACCAAACTTAAAACCATGGAGAGACCTGGTCTGAACAGAGACATTGGATTCTTATCTCATTATACATGACTAAGCCATTTTTCACCTTCTCACCCCTTGCCTTTTCCTGTAAGACCTATTGCAGTCGTTAAGAGTCATCAACAGGCTCATCTCAGCTATCTGCCAATCTCCCATTCCCACCACCCTTCTGAGTAATACCCCTCCCCACCTTCTCACTATATAGAAGGATCTGGCAACTTCTGTTTCAGTGTATCTGAAGAAGTGTGCATGCACACGAAAGCTCATACCAAGAACTAACTTAGTTGGTCTTTAGGGTGCTACTGGAAGCAATTTTTTTTATTTTGACTATGGCAGACCAACACGGCTACCTATCTGTAACTGCAAACTCTGTTGACATTCACAAACACGATATGCTCAGCAAAAGCAGAGACACTTGCTATTGCTTCTTTTTCCCTTTGAAGGGGGACTAAACTTCATTTCAGCTCCCACTCAATCCCTCTCTAAAACAACAAGCCCCATTCATTTTGCCTGTACAGAGAACTGATTAAGGCCTCCCTTGCTTTCAACATCTCAAGGTGCCTTTTGCAAGTGCAGCTAATGTACCTGCGCTACACCCTGATTTTTGATATATTCACTCATGTCCTGCAGGAAGTTACTCAATGCTGTGTAAACTACAGCAGGCCAAATGCTAAAGAGATTATTGACGGGCATTTGTGAACTCTCAAATCTTCTTCTTGAGAGGTTAGACAACATTGCATCGAGCAAATGTTATCCCACAGTTTACTGTCACTTTCCTTGTCAGAAAAAGCCCAGCAAGACTGTTGCACAACAGCTCCAGATGAACTTTAATTGCACAACCTGAATTTGCCAGTATACAACTGAATTCCATCCAAAAACAGCAACAGTCTGTAATAGCGCCCATAGTAACTTCATACATCTCAATATATTATTGGCACAGCCAGTGTGAATAAGCACAATTTGGATCTAGTATCATCTGTTTACATGAGATTCCGTTTTTAAAATTATTATTTCTTCCATCCCCACTGACTACTTTTGTTGTTAATTACTTGAGCATATGCTGTGTGCCCCTTGGGAGTTAGTTAGCATTAAGATATATTGGTTTCACAGTGTCAAAGTATAGTGAAAATATGCCAGATCAATAGAAGAAATTTTGCCTGTTTGAATTATTCCTGCTACTTTAGGACAACATATCGTATGTCTGCTCAGATTAGAAACAGAAGTGCATGCCTTCTGGTTCCTAGAAAACCTTGGGAATAAATAGGCCATGCAAAATTCAAGCTGAACTGCATGCTTTTTAAGAATTCGGGCAAATGTAAATAGAAAGCATTTGTTATCCTTTCGAAAGTAGAAATGTTTCTTCATTCTATAGAAATGTGCGCTCTCTTTCCGTAGATCTGAACAGTTAATCTCATTGCCAGCTAACTCAGTTTAGACTGTAATACTATACTGCTACTAACATGCTCAAAGTAGAGGCTTATACAAAGTGTATGTATTCAAGACCACTTCAAGAAGTTTTCTTTAGTGAAACTTGCTTTAGAGCAAATCAGACAGTTATAGCTAAATTCTGCAGTAGACTCCGAAAAACCTGCGGGGGGAGGTAGCTGTCAAAACTATCATGAGATTAATTCTTCATTTCTAAAGTGGTGGCATTTGTTTCATGGTCCTGCAACTGTAAATATGCAGTGTTAAACCTCACAGTAGTGTGACCCCATTACAAGGCTCCGAGGCTTGTGCAATGAAGTTTAAATAACACAGTGGGATTTTCTCTTTGTAAATAACCTATAAGCCATTTCCCAAAGTCATACTGTGAAGTTAATCTAGATCTTTGTGGGTGGTAGATGTGAGGAAGGGGAAAAAGGACATGCACACACACTGACAGCGCACTACTTTTGTTCCCTTGAACTGGGAGTACTGTTTCTTTTATGATACCTCCAGCCTCCTACTGTATAGTCAAATATCTGTGAATGGTGGACCTTTGACTCCATTCACATCAGTGAGCCAAAAGTTATTCCCATTAAAAAGTTACAAGTTTTTGCACAAGAGGTCTCAGCTGAATTCTTGGATTGTCCCTCTTACTAGCTATTAACTTGCTTCTCCTTATTTTCACTCATTAATTGAGTAGAGCGGTTAGTTCGTCCCCCTAACAAGGCCCAGAATCTGGTTTTTGAAAGGTGGCTGTTGCGTAGAAAACTAGCAATTAATATTTACAGGAGGCAAAGAACTGCATCCAGTTGACCACACGGTTAAGTCATTCTGTAGCTGGCATCGGAAAGGCTCTGTCTCAGAAGCTGGAGCCAGGAGTACGTCAGCAGTAAAAAAAAGCTGGTGTCTGTGAAGTTAACTCGTTATTCAAAGAAACAAAACAGCTGAGTCATAGTGGTCACAGCAACCCTTCCCATTAGGTCTTTCCCCAATGAGACAGTTGCAGATAGAAGGTCTCCCCCTTCCCACTGCTCTCTAAGGCTCTTCTTGCAGTTCCTTCCACAGCAGCCTAAGTCTCCATCGTCTTGTCTAACATTGCTCCACCCTGTTTATTTCTCTGTATGTTCTGGGAGACCAGGGGGTATAGGAGCTGGTTGTAGCAGGAGGGGGAGACTCCCTAGATTCTTCAGCAGCCTGCCTCATCTCTGCCTCCTGGGCCCCATCCTCTCCTGACTCGGAGTCTGGACTGCTCTCTGCCACAGCCTCTTCCTGATCACTATACCCTGTAGCCTCTTCAGCTTCTGACACATTCTGTTCCCTCTTTGTTTGTTTTAATACTGCTGTACAGTGGTACCTCGGGTTAAGAACTTAATTCGTTCTGGAGGGCTGTTCTTAACCTGAAACTGTTCTTAACCTGACGTACCACTTTAGCTAATGGGGCCTCCCGCTGCCGCCGCGTGACTTCTGTTCTCATCCTGAAGCAAAGTTCTTAACCCGAGGTACTATTTCTGGGTTAGCGGAGTCTGTAACCTGAAGCGTCTGTAACCCGAGGTACCACTGTATTTTCTATTTTTGTTACTGTTGTTTGATTTTATCGCTATTTTCACATGACTATTTTATATCGTTTTACACAAGCCTCTTAGAGGGTTGGGTTTTGTTGTTGTTCTTAAGCAAAGCATTATATAAATCTCGATAAATAAATGAAATCCTGTCTAAGAGGCTCGTTTCTTGCTTCCAAGATGGTTATTGTTCTTCAGCTTAAAAGCATAAATTATCAAGTGCATAATCAGTGTAGCTATTTAATGGGAAATGGCATAATTGCAAGAGTGAAATTAACTTTCCCAGTAAGAACTACCCTGAGGAGGGCAGGTGAGAAGGTTGAAATAAAACGTTCTAGCTGTAGAAACCTGCCTGAGGTTAGTATTTCTGCCAACACTGACAAAACAAGTTAGATAAATGGTCTTAAAACACTTTCTATACAAATATAAACATGTCACTAAAATAAAATTATTCCTGCTCGCAGTTGATAAATGTCTGTCTGATCAAATTTTTAAAAATGCCTCGCATTGTTTTTAGGCAGCTTCCTTTGTTGAACCAATTGCACCACCTTCCAATTGTCCAAACTTTGTATTAAATTACTGCTGTACTCATGTACGTGCACCTCAGTTCAAAACAGGCATAGATCACATTGAATATGAATGGTACACAGGTGAAGTATTTGCCTCACTTCTCCTTTGTGGAGTCTTGCAAAAGCTGATTCTGCCCTCCCCCCCCCCCACTTCTGTATTTGGAAGGGAAATGTTTCAGATGATGCTTAGTGTTTCTTTTCCATGTGCATATCTTCACTAAGAAGTAATATAAGGAGAAGCCCAGAATTAGCGACTGGAGCATGGAATTGCCCAAGAAAGATGTCAAATTATTTTTGTATGCCCCAACCGCCGCTCGAATTTTACTAGCTAAGAATTGGAAAACACAAGAAGTCCCAACAGTGGAGGAATGGCAGATGAAGATGATGGACTTTTCGGAGCTAGCCGACCTGACTGTCCGCGACCAGTAGGAGGAGGACTACCAGGAGGAATGGATGAAATTCAAAGACTATTTCGTTAAATATGTTAATTTAACTGGGAAAGCTTGCAAATACCAGATAGGCTTAGGATTTAAATAAGTAATGTGATGAATTAATATGTTTAATGCTGAATTGGAAAGAAAGAAAGATGTTAAGTTAATTTTTTAAGAATTTAGGTTTTGGAAAACCGTTAAAATGGGATACACTGAAATTCAACCAGGGGGATATGAGGAAGTCACTTAACAATGTTATGAAGTTTGGTTTAAATACGGTTGAGATTTATGTTTGCTCGTTTGTTTAAAAAATTTCTGGAAAATTAATTTTGAAAATTGGGGGGGGGGGGAGAGAATTAGCGACTGGAGTAAGGGCATCTTTAATTAAATGGAGTTTAATTACATTGCGTGCCATAGGATTTTGCTGTTACATTGCATGCCATAGGATTTTGCCATCACTCTGCAAAGAGGAGGAAGAGGAATGATAGAATCATAAAGTTGGAAGAGACCCCTTGGATCATGTAGTCCAATTCCCTGCAATGCAGAAATATGCAGCTGTATGGTGATCAAACCTTTGACGTTGGCATTATCAGCACCACGCTTTAACTAACTAAGCTGGGCATGTCTATATTTCTAAAGCTGTGTACATTACAGTCATACCTTGGTTCTCAAACTTAAGCCGTTCCGGGAGTCCATTCGACTCCCAAAACTGTTCGAAAACCACGGCACGGCTTCCGATTGGCTGCAGGAGCCTCCTGCAGTCAAGCGGATTTCGAGTTGGATATTCGGCTTCCGAAAAATGTTCACAAACCGAAACACTCACTTCTGGGTTTGCGGCGTTCGGGAGCCAAAATGTATGAGTACCCAGGTGTTCAAGAACCTAGGTATGAAGAAGAAGAAGAGTTTGGATTTGATATCCCGCTTTATCACTACCTGAAAGAGTCTCAAAGCGGCTAACATTCTCCTTTCCCTTCCTCCCCCACAACAAACACTCTGTGAGGTGAGTGGGGCTGAGAGACTTCAGAGAAGTGTGACTGGCCCAAGGTCACCCAACAGCTGCAGGTGGAGGAGCAGGGAAGCGAACCCAATTCCCCAGATTGTGAGTCCACCGCTCTTAACCACTACACCACACTGGCTCCCTGTAGTGGCTTAAAATGCAGCTAGGTCATTCCTCCCCACCCCACCCCAATTCGGACCAAAGCTTGTTTGGGGGGAAGCACATCAAAATGCATAAGAAAAGAACAGGATAGATATAGATTGTCTATTCTCCGAACGCTGCTTTTCAAACCAGCAGCAAGAGCACACTGGTTGCCGAGTAATCAAGAGGGTGTGTACAGCCTAAGTCTCTGGTAGCATTTTTCAACTTGGGGCAAAATGGAAACAATTTGGTTTGTTGGCTCCACATCAAGAAGTTCCTGTTTCTGCCTTAAAATCTCTGCCCTCTGGCTACATGGAGCTAGGTAAGAATGAAAGCACAGAAGATAGGCGTCAATTAAATGGAAGATTGCGTATCAGTTGGTAAGGACCAGGTTGACAGAGTAAACTGTAATTATGTAGATCCAAAGCTAGGAAATGTCAATTAACAGGGTGCTAACAGGCATTTGGTGCTCTAGATTAATTAGTTAATGTTAGCAAAGGGCTCTTGAAGATGGAAAGTGTTGCAAGCTAAGTGGTATAATCAAAAATCAGAATGATTCCCCTAAAGGAAAATATGCACTGGTTTTCTCAAACTGCTCCTATAAAGAGCCATCATTTCTGCATATTTTCTTCAAAATGTCCACATTTTGGGATGTGGGGAAGAATGCATTATCCTCTCTTTTCCACCCCCTGAAATATATAATGTGAAAACTAAGCAAGTGAGGCACGAGTTCCATAACCAGTCTAACAAATGCACAATATCCTGGACCAATAATACCTAGAGTAGTAAAAATATTTTCCACTGGTGGCTTATATTAAGTTTTTATGAGTAAAGAAAAACATACATTCTGAAGTGTGGGGGATATGTTTCTTTCCACCACAAAGCCTTGCGCACACACAATTCTGTTCTTCAAACCACCTAGGTTTCAAAACTAGCCCCTCTCCCTGTGAGTAGTCCGTTCTCATATTCTGTACTTAATGTTTTATTCAATTGCTTTGCTTAAAAAAAAAAAAAGCAAGCTGCTTTGTCAGGATGTGCTTTTTAGGTGGGGTGGAAATAAAACAAATAGCCAGCTGTTCTCAATGATCAATCCCTATTCATCCATCATGAGTAAGGTCCCAAATTCAGATTCCTCCTCAATCTGGAGAAGACCTGACTGACTCCCACAATTTTAGAACTTTATTTCTCACCTGCCCTGAATTCATCTCCGTGATCCTGTCCCATCTGAACTTCAGCTGCTGCTTTTAGAACTTGACCTCTTGCCTGGCTTGGACTGCACTACCTACTCCTGGACCTAATGACCTTGGATGTTGAGTATGGGACCGCTGGAAATCGTGGGCTGAACTACTTTGCCCTATCAGAATGACAGCCAGCTTCTACCATACTTCAAAAATTGACTGTTTCAGGCCCAATCCATGCAAAACACTGTGGAGTCCCGAGGCAGAGCGGGCAGTTAGGGGAGCTGAGACGACAAAGTCATTTCCAAGTCTTCTTGTGTTTTGTATTCTCTTGTTGGGTCTTGCTTCCTCCTGGTGGTATGCCATGATTGGCTGCAGACTGAGTTGAAATCTTCACCTCTCTCAAATGGGGTGGGACAGTGACCTAAGCCTCTCCAGGAATATTGGTGAGTGTGTCTTAACTCACACCACTTCTTTTGTAGACATAACATGCTGCTATCATTGATGAGACTATCATCAGAGCGAGTTCCTCTGCTCTGTTACCAAACCTCCAATTTTGATTGGAGGAAGCATGTGTGGAGGAACACTGACAGCAGCATGGTGGTGTTAAACAATAACAGACATTTAAGTAGAGCAAGCAGGGATGGAGGCACAAACAGGATAATAGAGGTTTGACTAGAGCAAATGGAGGAGGAGACTGAGGGGGAAAGTGGTGGTTTAAAACAAGGTTTCAATGCAGCAAGAAGAGAGTTGGGAACTGATCTGTTGTGGTATCTTTTTGGTGTTAGCTTCTGTGCTGTACCCATCTCTGCTATTTCTCATTCTTCTCTTTAAAACAAGAACAACAACCCTCCTTTCCCGATCTGTTCAGACCTCTCCCACCACTTTCTGATCTGGGTGTCCTTCCATTCCAGCTCCCATCCCTTTGCCATTGTGCAGCCTTCTTTCTCTTATGCTCCCCTACTCCACTCTGACTTCATACAAATCCCAGTTCCTGGTGAGTGATTCCAACTCCCCCAATGGGAGCTGCATGATGACACACTTACATTTTTATTATATAGCAACATTTTTATTATATAGTAAGATATAAATTGTTAACAAAAACAAATGATAAAAAGTGAATACTTTCTTCTGTCATCACATCTTTGAGGATTACCCATTTGTTTGTTTTGATCCTTGTTATCAGTTTAATTCTATTTGTTTGAACGGCATGGATTGTATTTGACTGATTTTTAGGTGTTTTTATTCTTGATTGTAAACTATTTTAAGGGAGTGGTAAAGTAGTGTATAAGTTTAAATATAAGTAAGATAGCACCCCAAATTACAAGTCAAAGCAATAGTTTCCTGCCATCTGATAATTTTAACAGATGTTTCATATTAAACTATTCCTTCTTAAAGGACTGCTTCAGTGTCTGCAACAGGGCTTTTAAAATAATAAATAATAAATAGCTATACAACTTTAGATTATAAGAAAAATCAAACTATGCCAAAAACCTGACATAAACATTTGTATAAGCTGAAATGCCTACCTAGCTCACCCGCTTTCTTGTTTCTGACTCAGATCAGGTTACCTTTTCTGCTACTGTAGAAATTGATGGAACCGTTTTCTTTTAGAATTGCATGGTATTTTTATAGCTAAATATGGACCTAATTCCTGCACAGATTGAGGCCGAAATCAAAACAATTTGATTTCAGTGTCTTTCAATATCCCCAAATTCCTGACTTAACTGTCTGTTTTCCAATTAATTCTGATTTTCCACTGGAATCCTCTGAGATTTGGTTACATGTATAGAGTACAACTGACGTACCCAAGGAAACACAGGGTGGTAGCACCTCTTTTGTCTATGAAGACTCTTGGCACTATACCCCAATAAAACTGCCCTGCATAAAGAAAAATGTTTTATCCCAGTTCTGGCGATGCAAAAAGTATAAAGGTATGTACTTCCACCTTCAGTGGGAGTGCCAACCAGGGTAAAATTTTTGTGAAATGGTATTTATAGAAATTAACCAGATTATAAAACAGAGTTACCAATAGCAACTTAAGCACGTTTGGGAATATGGGATGGTCCTGATGAAGAAGAGACCAAGTAATGGGTTAACATAATATGATTATTACAAATATTTTGAAGTATTTTGAGGGGATTACTAAGGAAGAACGGTGTAACTGAGCAGGGTTAATAGCAAGGGTTTGCCTGGTGAGGAGCAACCCAGATCCTGAAACTTTGGCGCTCAAATCTGAGAACTAAGGTGGCCCCTAGTGATGTAATAGGGTATGGGCTTCAATTATGTCAAAGGGGGTGGGCCCCGGTGATGTCATTAAGCATGACACATTAAGTATTTACTCCAGTCACTGAAAGAACATCATTCAAATGAAAAGAAGTACAGTGGTACCTCAGGTTAAGTGCTTAATTCGTTCCGGAGGTCCGTTCTTAACCTGAAACTGTTCTTAACCCGAAGCACCACTTTAGCTAATGGGGCCTCCTGCTGCCGCCACGCCACCGGAGCACAATTTCTGTTCTCATCCTGATCCTGAGGTAATATTTCTGGGTTAGCGGAGTCTGTAACCTGAAGCATATGTAACCCGAGGTACCACTGTATTAACAAATAAGCAAATATATCACTGGTTGGAAATTAAGATAGAAATCTTGGCTGAAGATGGGGTTCCCAGGTCCCGCTGAAATGAGAAGAATCAGTAACTAACTAATTAATGAAGAAGCCCAAAGGAATTGCTAGGTAGTGAAACAGGGATTGAATGCTGACAAAGGCTGCAAGCAAGAGAAGGCATGTGGGAGACATTTTGACCCCACTGTTCTCTAACCGAAAATGTGCACATTCATCACAGCCCCTAGCATACAGCAAGAGGCAAAGGATTTTGTGACCTAACAAATCTCAAGCTCCCAAGGAAACTAACCCAATAAATAATAATAAAAAGTATGCAGATAGAAAGCCAGCAGGGGTGTGGAGGCTAACCTGCAGATCTGTAACTCTTTGTCAACTGGAAAAAAGTTGTGTGCACAGAGGGAGTGCTTGGTGCAAGGAGCTTGTGGTCTTCAGGAAAAGAGTTCATTCCCTTGAGGCCAAGGTGGCTGACCTGGAGAAGCAGAGAAGATGGTTGATTTGAGGATTCCACAGTTGTGTCCTGCTCCCCCATTGTCATGGCAAAGGGGTTGCAGAGGAGGAAGGTGTCTGAGGAGGAGGGAAGAGCTCCCTCAGAAGGGACCCATTACTTGGGGGATTGTTTTTTTGTTTTTTTTTAGGATTTGATATCCCGCTTTATCACTACCCGAAGGAGTCTCAAAGCGGCTAACATTCTCCTTTCCCTTCCTCCCCCACAACAAACACTCTGTGGGGTGAGTGGGGCTGAGAGACTTCAGAGAAGTGTGACTAGCCCAAGGTCACCCAGCAGCTGCATGTGGAGGAGCGGGGAATCGAACCAGATTACGAGTCCACTGCTCTTAACCACTACACCACAATTATCCCCTTGTGCTGCCAGGGGGCAGGAAGATCCTGGCAGTGGGTGATCCAATCATTAGTGACACAGGTGGGCATACACACTGCATGGTGCCTTGCCTGTTTGGCACAGAGACTGGGGATCTAGATAGCATGGTAAATAGTGTTTGGGAAGGGGTCCGTGATCGTGGTGCATACAAGCATGAGGAAATATAGCTGTGCAGTCCTGGAATCCTAATTTAGGTTGCCATAATAAAAGCTAGAACCTTCAAAGTACAGTCGTACCTTGGATCCTGAACGCCTTGCGAGTCAAACATTTTGGCTCCCAAACACCTCAAACCCGGAAGTGAGTCTTCCGGTTTGCGAACGTGCTTTGGAACCCGAACGTCCGACAGGGCTTCTGCAACTTCCAATTGGCTGCAGGAGCTTTCAGCAGCCAATCAGAAGCCGCGCTTTGGTTTCCAAATGTCTTGGAAGTTGAACGGACTTCTGGAACGGATTCCGTTTGACTTCCGAGGCACCACTGTAGTTTAAGTTGACTTTCCCTGTAGGTGTAGCTGCTTAGTCTCAATGCATGGTTGAGATACTGGAGTCAGGAGAAGGAATTTTGATTTGTTAGGCACTGAGGAACAAGCCAAGTCTGTTCATATGTGAAGTATTCCCCTTGGACCAGGATGGAACAAGACTGTTGGCATTTAAAAATAAAAATGTGACAAAGCAGCTTTTAAACCAATTGCGTGCTCCTCTGTGAGTGGTGATACAAGGTCCAAAGAGTAATTGAGTGCTGGGGCTGTACAGTTGTGCCCTTGCCCAAAATACCTAGGCTAGGGTGACTTTGAGATGGAAAATGAAATCAATGAGATAGCTAAAGGAGGAGGTGCTGTAGCAAAGTGACTTCAGTTACAGATAGGTAGCCGTGTTGGTCTGCCATAGTCAAAATAAAAAGATTCCTTCCAGTAGCACCTTAAAGACCAACTACGTTAGTTCTTGGTATGAGCTTTCGTGTGCATGCACACAAAAGCTCATACCAAGAACTAACTTAGTTGGTCTTTAAGGTGCTACTGGAAGGAATCTTTTTAAAGTGACTTCAGTTATCTTTACATAGACTGGATATATGCATATTATATTAATGATGTTATGTACTGAGTTGAATAGGATCCAAAATGCAGCAGTCTGATTGGTCCTAGAACAATAGGATCCAAAATGCAGCAGTCTGATTGGTCCCAGAACAATAGGATTCAGAATGCAACAGTCTGACTGGTCCTAGAACAATGCAGCAGTATGATTGGTCTGCAGGAGCCACCCAATCCAGTTCCAGGTGGAAGTGAATCCACAACCTGATTGGCCTACAGGAGAATTCCAGAATTAGCCAATCACGTGCAGCCCATTGTGTAAATAATGTATATAAAGCAGATACTTTGAGGGGACTTTGATTCCTCCTCACCACTATGAGCTGAATAAAGAGCATGAAATCCACTCTCGACTCTCAGTATATTTCAAATGACAAGGAGAAAGTTCCTAAAGGACTGTGGTCATGGAACCAACCAGGGGGGTGGTGACCCTATCTTTAATCTTAAGTGGTGCCTGTACATGCTACAAGATATAAGTGTTGCTGAACCAGTTAGAAACAAGGACCATACTGCTATTAAATTCAACCTATGTGTAAGTGGGCATGTGTCAAGAAAGGCCAACACAATCACATTTAACCTCAAAATCTTCCCCAAACTAAGGGGACTCTTAAAAAAGAAGTTGAAACAGAAAGTGATGAGGGTCAAATCTCTCCAGAACACTCGGGTATTGTTCAAAACCAGAATGATCAAAGCTCAGCTGCACTGTATAGCACACATCAGGAAAGGTACCTACCTTTCTAATAGGATGCCAGCATGGTGAAGGGTTAATCTTCATATTAACTGCACATAGTGAGTTTCTGCACTAAACTTACTTCTGCAATTGTGGTCAAGCCAGCTACCAGACAGGCTGAGGGGCCATTTCCTGCCTTGCGCTTCCTGCTTCAGTAATGCAAGATAAAAAAAGACACGTACAAGGGGCTGCTTAGCTAGCAAGAAGACACGTGTACGAAGGAGAGGGGAGGGAGTGCTTAGCCAGCAGAAAGGCACACGTACAGGGGTAAGAGGAGGCAGTGCTTAGCCAGCAGTGCTTAGCCAGCAATATAGATATGCCCTAAAAGGGAATAAGTTGAGAACTTGCCAGCTGATTGGGGAAGTTTGGGGGAAGTTTGGGAGGTGGGTGAATGTTCTCAAAGTATAAGAAAGTTTGCTGATGTGTATTGCTTTGCAGCCAGATTTCAGAAGTTATTCTGCTGGTTGTCTCTGTGCACAGATTAAACTCTTTTCTCCAAAGAAGAAACTTTCCTGGTGTTGTTTTACTCTTTCTTTGGTCCTGGGGACGCGGGCAAACGATTCCCTGGTGCAATAAGGCTTCAATGGTTAATGAGCAGAGTCATGGAGACTACTAGGCTGCAGGCGAAAACGTTTTTCTATAACCAGGACTTTGTCTGATTAAACAATTTATGGTCTTTTAAATGTGTTTATGGGAGGAGTATTGGTTTGGTTTTAGTTTTTGTTATGTATTTTGGGTTCTCATCTTGTACTTTTGTTGTTGTAAACCACTCTGGAATCTTTGGATGAAGGGTGGTATCCAGGCCTTCTTAAGCATATCCGGTGCTGTGGTGCAAAGATCCCTCCCCCCCCCCCCGGTTTCCCAGAGTTGTCGACCTTTTCCCAAGCCTCTGCGGGGATCGCTCTGCTCCCATGGAGGCTTGGGAAGGAAGATGCATGCCCGCCAGCCATATGGTTGATGGGGCACAGCTGGCAGGCATACAGGGAAAGGGGAGGCCACCGGCAAAGCCGCACAGCTCCCCCACTTGCTGGGGCGCCCCTGAGAGGCTGGCGCCCCGGCACAACGCGCCACTAAGCCCAATAGGAAAGACGGCTCTGGGTGATATTATTATTAATAGTGTTTGGAAAACACCATTTGTTTGGAAAATGGAAGCCTAGTCCAAATGAAGGGGACACAAAAGCAAGCAGAGAACAGTAGATGCAAAAGAAGAAGAAGCCAATTCAAGGAGCACATCGCTTAAAAACCTAAAGATTACTCACACACAAAAATCTACATCTGAAGACCTTTAATACGTTTTAAGTGGTGACGACTTCTCTTCTTCCTCAAGCAGCTTAACCACACAAAGTGATTTATTATCTTTTTAGAGGCAGAGACTGCTCCCAGTTCCTCAAGTGGATAAGGTGGGGCTTTAATGTTGAGAAACTATGATACAAAATCCCCAGTCAGTCATGAAGCTCAGTTAATGGCCTTCGGCTGTGAGAGAATGACCTACTTGGCTATTTAGAGGAAAGAGCAGAATTTGTAGAGCACTTCATACAATGAAACAAGAAATAGTAATCAATAAAATATGTATTTTAGGTCTTCAGCTAAAAGCTTCTGGCTCTTTTAAAGCTAAAATTCCTTCGGTAAATCAGTATATGACCACCATGTTCAGTGTGCACTCAGTTTGCCCCTCCTCAAACTTATGCCAGTAACTGAAATATTCTCCAAAGGTGAAAATTCCTGCATTTCACATACTCCTGAAAGTTCCTTTCAGAGCCTATTGCCTGAAAGGAGAAAATCATAACCTTTCATTGTTATTTTCAAAATTACTGCTTGTTTAAATTAAAAGCGATATTATTTTCCCTCCGAGAAAGACCCGCGTTCATTTTTTTCCTTATTAAAGCCATTCTGCTTTTCAGAAATATTTCCCTGGCGCTTTCTTTTCTGTCTTGATTGTAATTAATCCTGACATTTATCACATTTAGGTAAACTGGTGAAACAGTATCCATGTAAACTCTCAACGGCAGCCGTGTATGCAATATATTTGGTAGTTTCTTTGCGTTTTTAGATTTGAAAAGTTTGAACAGAGGATTCCAGCTGTGAGATACCAGGAAGAATCCAGCTGCAGGGCTTTAATGGGGGAGTAGGGTGTTTGTAAGAGCTGCCTATTCTTCCTTTCAATCAATTACCATAACAAATTACTGGATTTCGGCCAGAAAAGACACAAAAGCTCAATGTGCAGCATTGTTTTTGGGCTTCGTAAACTGTTACATTTGAAGCCTGGCCTAGATAAAACCCAGATGGGGGGAAAGGACAGGGTAGCCAGCACCGTTGGTGTGTCTGAAATGATAGCAACTCAATTTTCGCTCAAGAAAACGTTTTCATGAAAGTACTTCCTTTTGAAGGGTACTTGAGAGCCGGAGGTCCAAAGGCCTTTGAAATCGATGTCAAGGCTACCATTGACTTCAAAGGGCTCTAGGCCTTTTACCGTTGCAACAGGTATAGCATTAGCGCAGAGGCTAACACATGTCAGATGTGAGGCAGAGAAGAAATCCTATCAAGTACCGAGTACAGGAAACTTATCCATTCTTTCTCCGGCATTTCTGCAGGGACTCAGCCAACATGGGTATCAATCACTGCCAGCTGAGTTGGTGGTTTTATGATGCGAACATCTGCCTGCTGTGAAATGAAAATCACCCACTACTTTCACATAAACCAGTGAGCAGCTCCCTGTCGCAAGAATACTGAGCCGTGCCCTCTTTCGTGGTGCGCATCAAGGGAACCTTTTGAAAAATGGTGAGCGGTCTGAAATTTGGCTGCTAAGATTGTCTAATGCATAAAGGAAAATATCTGAACTAAAGAAAGCATCTGATCTCATACATCAAACTAAGGAAACCATGAATATAGTCGCATGCATCACATTTTCTCTTGCTCTGACATATTACAGTGGTACCTCAGGTTAAGAACTTAATTTATTCTGGAGGTCTGTTCTTAACCTGAAACTGTTCTTAACCTGAAGCACCACTTTAGCTAGTGGGGCCTCCTGCTGCCGCATGATTTCTGTTCTCATCCTGAAGCAAAGTTCTTAACCTGATGTAATATTTCTGGGTTAGTGGAGTCTGTAACGTGAAGTGTATGTAACCTGAAGCATATGTAACCCGAGGTACCACTGTACATGAAATTATACGTTACTGCTGTATCCCAGATTCAAAAGAACCATTCCAGCAGAGGGACTGTTTCTCCCCCCACCCCAATACAATGAAACTGACATTTGACTGCCTCTTCATTTTCAAATCTTTTACCAGTGTCTAAGCTTCTAGTGCGTGGGTAGGCAAACTAAGGCCCAGGGGCCAGATCCGGCCCAATCGTCTTCTAAATCCAGCCCGCGAACGGTCTGGGAATCAGTGTGTTTTTACATGAGTAGAATGTGTGCTTTTATTTTAAATGCATCTCTGGGTTATTTGTGGGGTATAGGAATTCGTTCATTCCCCCCCCCCAAAAAAATAGTCTGGCCCCCCCCACAAGGTCTGAGGGAAAGCTCCCTGCTGAAAAAGTTTGCTGACCCCTGATCTAATGAATGCCCCTGGCCACATACAGTGGTGCCCCGCAAGACGAATGCCTCGCAAGACGGAAAACTCGCTAGACGAATCTCCTATGGGCTTGCTTCGCAAGATGAAAATGTCTTGCGAGTTCCTGCGGGGTTTTTTTCCTTCCCCCCCTTTTTCTAAGCCGCTAAGCCGCTTATCAGCTGATCCGATAAGACAATAAGCCGCTAAAAGCCGCTAATAGCGCTAATCCGCTAATCTGTCAATGGGCTTGCTTCGCAAGATGAAAAAACCGCTAGACGAAGAGAATCACAGAACGAATTCTTTTCGTCTTGCGAGGCACCACTGTACAAATGAATACTTCAGTGAACACATAAACTCCCCACGATACACATTTTTCACTGGACTGACTGTGGCATGTTTGTTCCATGGCATGTAATGTGGTATTGATTGTATGATTCTGGACTTGGCTTGATTTCCCAGTTTGACCCATGATGAGTGAATTTCTAGATTACACATAATGACAGCCAAATATTGTTTATTTCTTAAATTTGTGTAACACCCTTCCCTTAAAGACCACAAAATACAAAATACATACCATAAAAATACAAAATGAGAACACAAAATACATAATAAAACAAAAACAAACCAATAACTGACCCCCAAGAATGCATTTAAAAGTACACAGGATGCTAATCAACCAAACGCCTGATAAAAGATGAACATTTTCGCCTGGCACTACGCAAGCCTCCCTGAGGAGAGAATTCTACTACGAAGGATCCACCACAGAAAAGGCTCATTCTTGTGTTACCACCCTCCGAACCTCTCATGGAGGGCTTCAGATGATGATTGCAGGGTCTTGGTTAGTTCATATGGGGGGAAGTGGTCCCCCTATATGTAAATGTTAAACAGATGTTTAATAACATTGAACCCTGAAGACCCCACGTTGAAGGCTCCACAGGGCCAAAGAACCTTCCCCAAGCATCATCTTCTGTAAAGAACCACTGCAAGGCGGTGCCACCCACGCCTAACTTGGACAATCGCTCCAGAAGAATGCCATGGAGGTGTTAGAATTCCTGATACATGACTGCAGTCATGGGATTGTTGTCTTTCACATGACGGTATATGTTTTGACTCCACAGAGGGGGAAGTGACAGAAACAAGATGTTTGTGTTACTGTGTTCCGTGAAGTGGGACTATTGTCCTTTGTTCTTTTTCTCTTTGCTGTCTGATGCTAGAGAGAGACGGAGCCATGTTGCAGTGCTCCGTGTGTGTTTATATGTAAATAAAGTAGATTAGCCAAAATGCTGAGTTGATGAGGTCTGTTACGCAAAGCTGCAAAGACTCTGCAGATCTCTAAGTGTGCCGGTGTCGGTTGGCATCAGTCACTGTGATGTTCGGGCTGAAGAAAGCTTATGACGCTCCCAAACGATCGACCAGGAGGGAGGGAACATGCCAGTTGGGCATGTGTCTCTGCCAGAGTCCTACTCGAGTGTAGGCTGAACTCCTGACAGGAGGATGGTATCAAAAGCCACTGAGAGGTCATGGAGAATTAACAGGGACGCATTTCTGTTGTCTTCTCTCCCAACAGAGGTCATCCTACAGGGCAACCAAAGCCGTTTCTGTGTAAAAACCGGGCCTAAACCCCGACGGAAATGGAACTAGGAGAATGGTTTCCTCCAAGAGCGCCTGGATCTTGGAGGACAACAACAAACCGCCTCTCTCTACTGACAATATTCATCAACCTTCAGGCACTTGGTTTCTAACAATGTTTGGCCAACCTTGCATCCAAGGGTTTCTCTTGCTTAACCTGCACAAGTATTTCCAGCGTACACTCCGTGGTACCAATAACAAGACTCTATAAACATTTATGCTACTGCCTGTTTCTGTCTTCCCACTGGTGTTTTTCACCAGTTCCCCATTGCAGCTGCCAACACCACCTCACACACTGTTTGTGGGGCTCCCCAACCCACCAGAACAGGTTTTTTTGCAGGAGGGGCGTTGCTGCAGTGGGAAGGAAAAATGGCTCTGCTGGATCAAAGTCACTGAGTTCAGCTACGCTAGTAATGTGCATAAGAAATTATTTTAAATGAATTAGTGTTTAGTACAGTGGTTTCAAACATAATCCGTTCCAGAAGTCTGTTCCAAAACCAAAGCGTTCTAAAACCAAGGCGTGCTTTCCCATAGAAAGTAATGCAAAATGGATTAATCCATTCCAGACTTTTAAAAACAACCCCTAAAACAGCAATTTAACATGAATTTTACTATCTAACGAGACCACTGATCCATAAAATGAAAGCAATAATCAATGTACTGTACTATAAAATAAATAAGACAGTACTGTAGATGATTTAAAAAAATTTTAAAAAAATTCTTACGTGCACTGATGATAGTCATTGTTTGTGGGGGGAGTGCTTTTATCCATTTCTGCAGTCACACAATCATCTGAACTGGGTTCCACACAGTCACAAAAACAAGTCACAAAAACCAAGTCAAAGCCACAGTCACAAGCCACAGTCCCATAAAACAAAGAACAAGTCACAGTCAAAAAAATGAAAAAGCCACACAAACAAAAAGCACAAAAAATAGCAAAAAACAATAGCTCCAAATATCACCTCTGTGTTGCGTGGGTGCATGGGACTCAACAGCCGACAGACTCAACAGGAAGCCTCTGATTAGCAGTGGAAGACGCAATTTACAAACGGAACACACTCAACAGGAAGCGGAACATGTTCTGCTTCCAAGGCAAAGTTCACAAACCGGAACACCTACTTCCGGGTTTGCAGCGTTCTATTTCCAAGTTGTTCGTAAACTAAGCTGTTCTAAAACCAAGGTACCACTGCAATAGACTCTTGCCTCATTACATTGAGGACATACCGTATTTTTTGCACCATAACACTCACTTTTTTCCTCCTAAAAAGTAAGGGGAAATGTCTGTGCGTGTTATGGAGGGAATGCCTACGGGTGGCATGCCTACGGATTTTCCTCTAAAAACTATGTGCGTGTTATGGTCGGGTGCGTGTTATAGAGTGAAAAATACGGTATATGTCACTGAGAAACAAATGACCTAGCTTGGGAACTCATGTATTCTAGAAATTTGCTTAAGGCTAAAATAATACTTGATCGGCAAACATTACCACAGTGGACAACTATATTAACGTTAGCTGCATTCTGTAGCAGTTCTGAGAGACAGAAAGAGAGGATACAGAACTCCAATAATTTTATTTAAACTTATTTTTAGATACGCTATGTTGTAGATGTCATTCTAATGGCGCAATATAGAATGGATATAAAAAGGTCCAAATTCAATGCAAATTTGTTACTATAAGTGAGTGCAAAGATGCCACAATGGAATAATCAAACACAATCTGGCTTTGTTTATATGAGAAATATTAAGCTATGTTTTCCACGAAGGAATGACATTCCCTCTGGATACACATAGCGATCACAGGGTTATGATTAATGACTATGGAGGGTAGGAGTGGAGATTAGCTTCAAGGGAGGGTCATAAAGAGTACTCAAGTTAAAGATGACTATACTCAACGTTGACTTTTGTAACTCTATTTTTTAAAACATATCTGATGAACTGAGAACTGATGTAAGTGGAGAGTTATAGACATTCCACCCTTGATTGTATATTACTCTTTTTCTCTCTGGAATGGGTGCAGTTTACATTTTCTGCTATTTAATTTTGTTTCAAAATTCTGTAACTGAATAATTTGTCATTGTTAAATCCCCCCCATACCAAAAGAAGAAGAAGAAGAAGAAGAAGAAGAAGAAGAAGAAGAAGAAGAAGAAGAAGAAGATTCAAGACAGAAAGATCACTGGAAATCAGAATTGCATTTCCGCACGTTTCCTTTAAAAACAACATTTAAACATCTCAGTGCTGTTGCGATATGTGGGATTAAGGATATTTTAGCATTCTTGAATAGCTTTTTTAAAGAAAACCAGGGCAACCATTTTAATTTCCCACAATGCCCCAGTGTGATGCTGTGTCAGCAGCACTCTGGGACAAATAAACGATGGAATTTCAGGATATCGGCAAAATGTCCAGGTTTTTGAAACTTTCCCAAAAAACGCTCAACAACTTTTTGTGCCCGGATTTTTACTTCTTGAAATATGGCAACCCTACTCTGGACCCAAATGATATGAGCCCATTAGAGTGTACTTCGCGCAGGACCCCTCCAGTCCTGAAGCCAGCCCTCGTAACCATCAAATGAGTGGATCCTTGGGAAGACTTTCTAGCCAGTTCTGAACTGTGTTTTCCTGACGGAGTTCAACTCTCCAGTATAAAAATATATAAATCTGCAGCCAGTTTCGCAGCAACTGCAGGAACATTCCGGGTGCTCCATCTCCCAACACTGGCATTCTTCCTCAAAAGTCACAGACTATTAGCAGGGCCGTCTTAAGCAAATAATAATAATAATAATAATAATAATAATAATAATAATAATAATATTTATTTATACCCCGCCCATCTGGCTGGGTCCCCCCAGCCACTCTGGGCGGCTTCCAACAAAACACTAAAATACAATAACATATTAAACATTAAAAGCTTTCTTAAACAGGGCTGTCATTAGGTGTCTTCTAAAAGTTTGGTAGTTGTTCTTCTCTTTGACATCTGGTGGGAGGGCGTTCCACAGGGCGGGCACCGCCAGAAGGCCCTTGGCGCTGGACCTCAGTGTCCAGCCAGAACGATGGAGGTGGAGACGCTCCTTCAGGTCTACTGGGCCGAGGCCATTTAGGGCTTTAAAAGTCAGCACCAACACTTTGAATTGTGCTCGGAAACGTACTGGGAGCCAGTGTAGATCTTTCAAGACCGGTGTTATATGGTCTTGGCGGCCACTCCCAGTCACCAGTCTAGATGCCGCAATATCCGGTGCCAAGGTGCAAAGATCCGTCCGGCGCCCCCCCCCCAATTTCCCAGAGTTGTCAACCTTTTCCCAAGCCTCTGCGGGGATCACTCTCCTCCCGTGAAGGCTTCGGAGGCAAGCTACAAGCCTGCCAGCCATATGGTTGACAGGGCACAGCTGGCGGGCCTGCAGGAAAAGAGTAAGCCACCGGCAAAGCTGCACAGCTCCCCCACTCGCTGGGGTGCCCCTGAGAGGCCAGCACCCTGGCGCAACCCACCACTAAGCCCAATACGAAAGACGGCTCTGACTATTAGAGAACTTTCACGTACAACTAAGAGAGAAAAATATCTGCTGTACTGTGCTAGTATAGAGAATGTCTCTAGAGCACCAATGAATATGACAATACAGTGGTGCCCCGCAAGACGAATGCCTCGCAAGACGGAAAACTCGCTAGACGAAAGAGTTTTCTGTTTTGGAGGTGCTTTGCAAAACAAATCTCCTATGGGCTTGCTTCGCAAGACGACAATGTCTTGCGAGTTCCTGCTGGTTTTTTTTCCTCCCCCCCCCCTTTTTCTAAGCCGCTAAGCCGCTTATCAGCTGATCCAATCAGCAGATAAACCGCTAATAGCGCTAAGCCGCTTATCAGCTGATCCGATCAGCAGATAAGACGCTAAAAGCCTCTAAAAGCCTCTAATAGCGTTAATCCGCTAATCCTTCAATGGGCTTGCTTCGCAAGACGAAAAAAACCGCTAGACGAAGAGAATCACAGAACGGATTCTTTTCATCTTGCGAGGCACCACTGTACAGAGAAAGCAGATGCAAACTTAAGATTCTAATTTGTGCAACTATTAGCAAGCGAAACTGGCCGCAACATGATCCAAATCATGTTTACTCAGACTAAGGTCCCACTGGATTCAATGTTTTTTATTTCCTAGTTTGTGTGCTTAAGGTTACTGCTGTGGGAATATTCCCTGCACAATGTCACAAATGCTATTAACACATTTTCCTGTTCTAAAAGAGGGGGTATGCTAAAAATCAATATGATCCAATTAATGTGTTCTCTAGTCTATAACAAAGCTGGAGAATATTAGAATTTTCACCTATGGCTTTTAAAGTTTTCTTTAGGTTGCAATATTATGCAAACTTACTTGGCAGTAAGTCCCATTACCTTTCGAGTAAACAAGCACGGGACCAGGCTGTTAATTTCGCTTCTGCCGCCAATCATTGTTAATGACCTTTTAAAGTCATTTGCAAGTGGGATTTCTGTCACACTGTACTGCCATCAGGCTTTTTATATATGTCTACATAATGCATATGGCTGCAATGTTTACATGTCTGGAAATTTGAATGAATTCAACAGCACTTCCAAGCTTGCATGTGCTATATTTAGAGAGAAAATCTTTGCCTTTAAACTTAACTGCTTGAGCCTGTGAATGCAGTTCATTCTCAATTTCTTTAATACTGTACCAAGAATTTAAGCGGAATGGTATCTCAATAGGTATAGAAATAAATATATGTATTATGTCTCAAAATCATAAAAAAGATCCTTCTTTCGTTTCAAGTGTGTAGGGAATGGGGGGGAAGTAGATAAATACAGATGGGGAATTGTTGTGTTAGGGAAAAATCTGCTCCTGCGCGCACACACACATTTGTCTTCCCCCAGTTCCTGCAAAATATAAGCTATGGCTCTTCACTTCTCCCCATCATAATGATGGGCATTTTGCTAGCAACATACACCACTCTGTAATTGCATTTCCAGACAGAAATATGGGCAAGAACTTGACCGAGGAAGGCACTTTAGTTGTCAGATTTACTTGGTGGACAATAGAAAACGGCAAGGAAGCACAGGGGATTGGAATGATCTAATAGAGAGTTCATCAAGTTGAATTTCATGTGTTTGCTTTCCAAACCAACACCCTTCTGTAGCTTGGACACGGACCCTAATGGATACACTTCAAAATAACAGTAAGCATCTAAGCCTGTGTGGGTTGAAGAACATCTCACAGGGCTTTGTCCTAGCCAAGGTTAGTTGAGGCTCTCAGAAAAGTATTAAATGAAACCTCTGCTTTCAAGCCTCAGAAGATTTTCAGAGTTAAAAAGTTTCTATTTGCTTTAGCGTTTTTTCTTCCAAAAAGCTAATGAGCTCTTCAAATAGGCAAAAATCTGTTTATTCCCACCTGGCAACTAATAATACAAGTGAAACAGATATGTGTTTTCCATTGAGGTTCCTACCATTTGCTCTTGCATTTATATTATTGGCTTGTTCAAAGGAAAGAAATAGTAGCTTGAGCTCATAATATATTGGGCAAAATTTCAAGAAGATTAGGGCACGTGGTGAAGGATTTTGGATGGAAAGCATGCATTTATGGCAAAGAATCGTTTGTGCCAGAAATCCAAATTGCACTGGAAATCATCTCTGCCTTGTATCAGCTATGTCCCAGCCATAGACTCTCCTAACAGCAGGGAAGGCCTAACACCATTGTCACAAAGCCAAAATGAATTCTGAATAATACTAACTCAGAAAATGAGCAATCTTGATTGGATAGAGCTGCACATTCAGAAATATTAGGCACCCAGATACACACATTCAGAAATATTCCATCTGAAATGAACTGATGGGTAATAACTTGCTCACAGGAAGCATGCAAATCAAAGTAAAGTCCAAGTTAGGACTCCTGTCCTTGACATAATAACTTACACATGCAGGGAGGTTTTAAAGTATGGAACCTGTGTGCATTCTACTGGTTCCTTCCACTACTGGTTACTGGGAAAGCAGGACACAACTCACCAAATTCTAGGAGTTTGCACACAGCCCTATTCCAGATGAAGAAAACTCATATACAATCTACAGTGGTGCCCCGCAAGACGAATGCCTCGCAAGACGGAAAACTCGCTAGACGAAAGAGTTTTCCGTTTTGGAGGTGCTTCGCAAAACGAATCTGCTATGGGCTTGCTTTGCAAGACGAAAATGTCTTATGAGTTCCTGCGGGTTTTTTTCCCTCCCCCCTTTTTTCTAAGCTGCTAAGCTGCTTATCAGCTGATCCGATAAGCCGCTAAAAGCCGCTAATAGCCGCTAATAGCGCTAATCCGCTAATCCGTCAATGGGCTTGCTTCGCAAGACGAAAAAACCGCTAGACGAAGAGAATCACAGAACAGATTCTTTTCGTCTTGCGAGGCACCACTGTATAAACATTTACACAAACGTGCTGGGACAGGTGTTGTAAGGGTCTTGGAAGACACATTTGGACAAGGGAATCCCTAGGAAGGGTGGGTCTTTCAACCTGCACTCTGGGAGGTCAGACTCATCCTCAAAGTTTACTCTGTGGGTTAACTTCCCAATCCGATTACTGAAGCTGTACCTAGGGGCTCACAAGCTATCAGTCTTTTTAGATGGCATCCAGTCGCATGTCGTCTAATCTCCTTTCTAACAAATCAGAATGGGTCATCTGGAAGCACCCTTGTTGTTCCCATCAAATTACAGATACCTTGTGTAATGTATAGTTTGCCCATCAGTTGACTCTTTGTGAAATTCTTAACGGTAATAGGCTTCCATGTGAGACAGAATAATGCCCAGCTAAAAGCACATTCACGTTCTGCATGTCTTTGTTTATAACTAAAATGTATCTGGTGCTCAGCCACTTGTGAAGCCTCAAGAGCAATGCCCCCTGCTATACATACTAAATATACCTTATAGTGAACACTGGGCCACAGCCAACAGGGTAGTGGCAAATTCAGAAGTGCAAGGTGCCTTCATCATTGTCACAGCCATGTGCCCTGACAGCCACACCCCCTTCTTAGACCGCACAACCTAAGATTGTATAATAATCTTATAAATAAACAAGAATAATTGTCAAGTTAGCGAAAATGTATAAAGTATAAATGTTGGAAATGTAAAGAAAAAGAGGGAACATTTTATCACATGTGGTGGGAATGTAAAAAGGTGAAATGCTTCTGGGAGATGATATATAATGAGATGAAAAAAAATGTTGAAATATACATTCATAAAGAAACCAGAAGCATTTTTACTGGGCGTTGTGGGGAGTGACATAAATAGAAAGGAATGTAAGCTCTTCTTATATGCAATAACAGCAGCAAGAATATTACTGGCCCAAAAATGGAAGCAAGAAGAATTACCGACGATTGAAGAATGGAGAATGAAGTTAATGGACTCTGCAGAACTAGATAAACTAACAGGAAGGATTCGAAACCCGCGGGACCAGAAATTCATGGAAGACTGGAGTAAATTTACGGACTACTTGAAAAGTATTTGTGAAGATCAGACAACGTTTGTAGGTTTGCAAGAAGTTTTGTGAGGAGTATTATTGGAAGTATTGCAAAAATGGAGAAGGGGAAGGATGTTTGTTAAGAGATACAAAGGCAATATAAAGTTAAGAAATGCATAAGAAGTGGTTAAAACGGTGGATCATCAGAGGTGCTGATGGAAGTCTAAAAAGATTGTATAAGTGATACATTTTGTGGTACATTTTATAATCTATATGTTAAAATCAACACACACACACACACACACACACACACACACACACACAAAAATAATTAGGGATGCATTGCAATGCTCAGTGTAGATTGCTGAGTGTTGTCTTTCAGCAAATCTACTATTTTCTGGGCAAGTGCATGGGCAAGTGATTTGGTGTGTTTTCAGGGCTTTTTTTCAGCTGGAACGCAGTTCTGGCACCTCTCAGGTGGGTGACATTGCCATTATAAGAATATATATTCCTTGAAGTTCCATGGTAGATAACATAACTTGCAGGCAATTCTCTTGGAAAGTGAAGCACCTTGTTTTTTCAGGGTTCCTAAATGCTCTGCTTGGAAGCATACAGTACAACAATTCCGCAGTCTTCGTTTTGCCCACTTTTTCCAGAGTGATCCCATGAGCCAGTCCTCAGTGGCGGACTCACTTCTTTTCACTGATTGGCTGCAATCAGCACAAATGATGAGTAGCTAAAAAGTTCGTCTTTCATGTTCTTTGGGTGGCTTTAGGGCACTATAATAATAATTTAAAATAAAATAAAATAAAGAAGTAAAGTAAAATAATTTACTTAGACCCCGCCACTCTGGGCGGCTCCCAACAGAATATTAAAAACACAATAAAACATCAAACATTAAAAACTTCCCTATAGACATGACCCCCAGCAGCAGAAATAGTAACAGGTCTTCAGCCCCGCACAACCCCAGACACCACTATACCTCTGAAAAGGACAGGTGGACTCTACATTAATCTTGTAATGTTGCATATAACAGCTACATGAGAATTCCATAATTCATGGGAGAAATAATGTACTTCTTATGTATGCTGTTGGGATTCTGTGACTGCAGAAATAGCATCACACTTGATCTTAGCCGAAAGGCCCAAGAGTCTATCCTGGAAAAAAGCCTTCCCTTCATGAGTCAGCCATCATATGAATACACTGTTAATGTGTTTTCCTAATGATCCTCTTCATGGAATTGGATGTCAGAGCTCATAAATGTTATGCAAAGTACCACAGCTGTCACCAAAAAAAAAGAGGAAGCAGAATGTCTCCATCCTTTCCTTTCCTACATTCTGTTTTACTTACATCTTTTTCATGTTCAGACATCACAACACCACTCACTATTCCACCCCACCTTATTGGCTGGCGCTGGTGGGGGGAGTGCGCTGTGCTGTGATGTCAGGATGACAAAAGGTGAGTCAAACTAAACCTGGCAGAGAAACGGAAGAGAACAGAACGTGTGGGTTCTGTTTTGGTGGCAGCTACATGTTTCAGCAGGACGCGGGTGGCACAGTGGGTAAAACCTCAGCGCCTATGACTTGCCGATCGCATGGTCGGCGGTTCGAATCCCCGCGGCGGGGTGAGCTCCTGTCTTTCGGTCCCAGCTCCTGCCCACCTAGCAGTTCGAAAGCACCCCTAAGTGCAAGTAGATAAATAGGTACCGCTTTATAGCGGGAAGGTAAACGGCGTTCCCGTGTGCTGCGCTGATGCCGGCTCACCAGAGCAGCTTCGTCACGCTGGCCACGTGACCCGGAAGTGTCTCCGGACAGCGCTGGCTCCCGGCCTCTTAAGTGAGATGAGCACACAACCCTAGAGTCGGACACGACTGGCCCGTACGGGCAGGGGTACCTATACCTTTACTTACATGTTTCAGCCAAAGGAGGAAAACGCTACCAGTTTTGAATTAATAAAATAAATAAAACTTGAATACTTAAAAAAGAAAAGAAAAAAGCAGCTGTTCTCCATTGCCACTGAGGAAAACTCAATAACAGCATCCTGAATTGTGACTGAATATTAGGAAAAAGTGTAAGAACAGCTGAGCAATGGAACAAGTTGTCTAGGAAGTTCTCTGGAGGCTTTTGGGGGAGAGGGTGGATCAACAGTGTCAGAAATAATTTAAGTCAAAGGAATCCTGCTATAGTGCAGGTGGCTGGACACATGATGACCTGGAATGCACCTTCCGGACTTTATGATTCTGGATTTTCTGAAATCACAGCAAATGTGCAATTGCTATAAAACTTATGTGGTCTTTCCATCCTTTGTAACAGATTGTGTGAGTGAGTTAATGCAAATTCCCTTTATGGAAAGATTTATTTTTAATAAATGAGATATTGGAGTGGTCACTGTCCAGCAGCATTTCTGAGCAAGGGAACCATGTCTTTCAATGTTCTTCCATGCCACAAATTCCCTGCCTGTGGAAGGCTCTCCGATATGCTGATTTTCTATTTGCAATGAGATTTTTGGTGAGAATATTCAAGTATGCACTTATTCTCCCGAAGCGTCTACCGTTACATGAACGGCACAACATTTCTTTACCTTCTTCCTTTAAGTCTGTCCTTGCAACTCCTTTTCTTAAAAACAAATCTTCAGATCCATTCCCCTTTTCTACCAGCCCTCTTCTTGATCACTTCCAAACTGGTTTTCACTCAGCAGAGGCTTCTATAACTAATGTTTTCATCCATCTTGTTGTTGTTGTTGTTGTTTAGTCGTGTCCAACTCTTTGTGACCCCATGGACCAGACTACGCCAGGCACTTCTGTCTTCTGCTGCCTCCTGCAGTTTGGTCAAACTCATGCTGGTAGCTTCGAGAACACTGTCCAACCATCTCGTCCTCTGTCGTCCCCTTCTCCTGTGCCCTCCATCTTTCCCAAAATCAGGGTCTTTTCCAGGGAGTCTTCTCTTCTCATGAGGTGGCCAAAGTACTGGAGCCTAAGCTTCAGGATCTGTCCTTCCAGTGAGCACTCAGGGCTGATTTCCTTCAGAATGGATAGGTTTGATCTTCTTGCAGTCCATGGGACTCTCAAGAGTCTCCTCCAGCACCATAATTCAAAAGCATCAATTCTTCGGCGATCAGCCTTCTTTATGGTCCAGCTCTCGCTTCCATACATCACTACTGAGAAAACCATAGCTTTAACTATACGGACCTTTGTTGGCAAGGTGATGTCTCCGCTTTTTAAGATGCTTTTCATCCATCTTAATCTTGCAGAAAAGCCTAAGAATCAATTCTCTGTACTACTTCTTTTGAATCTTTCATTACCCTTTGATACAGTTGACTACTTTCTCCCCCCTCCTCTTTTCTTTAGTTCTTCTAGTTTTTCAGGTATACTATTGCCATGGTTTCAGTCATACTATCAATCCTTTAAGGCTTATTTCAATAGTTCTTCATCTGTTCCACTTTCTGCAAGAATTCCTCAGGGATCAGTATTATGCTGCCTTCTATGCTTTTAATATTTTCTCTCTCGGTTCCATTACACATTCTTTTGTTCTTCAGCACCCCCTTCATGCCAATGAATTTTGGTTCTACTTCATTACATGATATTGCACTGCATTCCTTGCCTCCATTTCGGGATTGACATCAGCACCTAGCATCCTTGGCCAGCTGCCAAAACCCCAGTATCCAAGCAGGAAATGATGACATTTAAAATTTCCCACAATACCCTTGAGTTTCTGGCTTAAGTGCTGCCTTATGGGATTATTGGAGCCTTAAAGGTTGGGGCACTATGGGAAATTTAAAAATGCAATTCATAGTTGGATCTTCACTGAGGTACAGGAGGGGGTTTGCAGAGGACACCACGGAGAAAGGGTGGTGGTTAAAAAGTAAAAACAGTGTAAAATAATTTAAAAGGAGGTGGGAGTACTATCACAATGACTAATGGCAACGTAAATATTGTGGCAGCAGACAGCATAAAATTAACAATAATTCAAATGGTGTGCAGTACGTCTTGTGATCAGTTATGCAGGGCGGAGCTTACCTGGGCCCCCACAATATTTTATTCAAGTTGGCACCCCTGACAGATGCAAAATACATCACAGATCAGTTTTAAGTGGGAGCCTGAATGCCATAGGGTGGATGCCTGTCTGATGTTCATTCCAAAAGGCAGGTGCCACCACACTAAAGACCCTGTCCTTAGCAGACTTTGGATAACCCTCAAGAGAATATGGTGCGACCAAGAACCTCTCTCCCAAGGATCAAGGTGACCACGGAACGGTACACAAAGGAAAGTGTTTTCATTAGGTGGCCCATGTTCCCAGCCCTGATTGATTCTCCTCCTGCTTTCCCTTTTCTTCCTAATGTGCATAAGCCTGTGGGCATGACCTATTTTTATTTCTTTCTGTCTTCTCATTTGCATACGGCACCTAGCAACCTTGATGTGGTTTTAAATAGTAGCATCGGCAATTCTGAACGCTCAGCTCAGGTCTCATATCACTTTGGTCTAGTGGTAAAACGCTCCGCACCAAAAAGACCCAGGTCACTGATCAGATTAAACTAAGCAAATGGAGCACCTTTTCTAGGGTTTCTTTTGCCTCCGTGATTCAGTGGCACTTTCAAAGTGGTATATTAGGGGGAGGATGCAGTTTCCATTTAAGAAATCGTGCACACCTCAGGTTTACCCTGTCGAATGATAATTGCACAGGTATCTGGTTTCAGCTGGCAGGCAACGGTTGCTCCTTTTTCATCTCTGAAGAATCTGGGTATGGGAAGGAAAGGGGAAAATTCTAGGAATGTAGCCAGGTAACCTTTAATATCATCAGAGTCCCATTCCTTCTTTCTATACTGAGTGGCTTTTCTCACTATAAGTCCTGATAGGCCTGGATAGTGGATTCAGGAACTACAAGTTAACATCTTTCCACTAAATGATTATTGGCTTGTGGTAACACAGAAGAGGGTTTTTTTCATTGGTGCCACCAATGTTGTGTAATGCTCCCCCGGGGACGCGGGTGGTGCTGTGGTCTAAACCACTGAGCCTCTTGGGCTTGCCGATCGGAAGGTCGGCGGTTCAAATCCCCACGGCAGGGTGAGCTCCTGTTGCTCTGTCCCAGCTCCTGCCAACCTAGCAGTTTGAAAGCACGCCAGTGCAAGTAGATAAATAGGTACCACTCCGGCGGGAAGGTAAACGCCGTTTCTGTGCACTCTGGTTTCCAACATGGTGTCCCGTTGCACCAGAAGCGGTTTAGTCATGCTGGCCACATGACCCAGGAAGCTGTCTGTGGACAAACGCCGGCTCCCTTGGCTTGAAAGTGAGATGAGCGCCGCACCCCATAGTCGCCTTTGACTGGTCTTAACCGTCCAGGGTCCTTTACCTTTTTAATGCTCCTCCATCATAAATGCAAGACAGCACATCGGTACTATTGACATGCTGCCATCTGTTGAGGTCATTCCCCCAAACTATTGACTTGAACCTCCCATTTCAATTGCTCTTTTAACCGTTTTAATTGTTCTGTTGACTTAATAGGCTTGTTTAATTGTACATTTTTATTGTGAACCATAATTGCGCGGGACTATACTTTTTATAATCAGTTTCATATTTGTAAGCCGCTTAGAAGCCTCTTTGGCAATGAAGCATTATGTAAATTAAATTAATCATAGATTGTATACATTCAAACATGTATAGAAGTGGTACAGAGAATGTGTCTGTATGGGTGATATGCAAATATAATAAATAAGTGTCTTTGTTGTTCCTTGAATTTTACAGGCTAACAAAAAAAACTGATTGGCAGGTACACATGTAGCAAAAACTTGGAGCACAGCAGTAAATCGCCCAGCAAAGGGTAGAATAACCACCTCCTTCGCATCGGAAAGAGCAAATGCAGATGCAATTACTTTGCGCCTGTGACCATGATGGGAACAGAAATAATGCAGACCAGCAAATGCAAAACATTTGCTAACAACATCAGATGCTACATTATAAATTATCTAGACTTTCTATAATCTCTGGCTTGGAGGCAATTAAATGAGGCAGACAAACATTTGGCCATAGTATTCCGATCTAAGGCTGTGCGTGCACATGTTTTTACTTTGTGTGACTGTGAATAGAGAAAATTAAATTAAAATTAAATTAGATCTGACAGTAGCCTCATTTTGTTGGGAATAGAATCTCCAGCAGGGTCTGTGTGGTCCAGAAAGAAGAGATTTTAAGCATTTTCCAGAATTCCCTAATCCTGATTAGATGTTGCATGTCCTTAAAATTACTTCCACTTCCCGGAAATCTAGGGGATCCTGTTTTATTTTCTTTCATATGTTTTCCTCTTTGAAGGGATACAGCATACCAAAAACAAAAGCAGTATCATGTGGGCAGTGCAGCCAATCAGAAACGTGCCTCACAGCTCACTCCCCCCCCCCCATTTGATACATAACATGGTGATAAAGGTAAAAAGGTAAAGGACCCCTGGACAGTTAAGTCCAGTCAAAGGTGACTATGAGGTTGCTGCGCTCATCTCGCTTTCAGTTTGAGGGAGCCAGCATTTGTCCACAGCTTTCCAGGTCATGCGACCAGTGTGACTAAACCGCTTCTGGAGCAACGGAATACCGAGACGGAAACCGAAGTGCACGGAAACACCATTTACTTTCCCACCACAGCGGCAACTTTTTATCTACTTGCCCTGGTGTGCTTTTGAACTGCTAGGTTGGCAGGCACTGGGACAGAGCAGCAGGAGCTCACCCCATCACGGGATTTGAACCGCCAACCTTCTGATTAGCAAGCCCAAGAGGCTCAGTGGTTTGGACCACAGCGCCACCTGCATCCCTTCACATGGCAATTGTTATGTACTGAAGTTCTCACCCTGGGACAGCAGGGGGATACTATAGATAGTTATTCAAATGAAGGATCAAAAAGTGACGTTCAGTGACTGCCCATCGATGATGCCACTGCTGAAGCCCAGACGATCATCACCCACCGAGGGGCATTCCGTTGCCGCCGGTTGCAGTTCGGGGTGAGTGTGGCTCCTGGCATCTTCCAAAGCCTTATGGAGCGTCTCCTGCAAGGGCTTCCGGGCGTGGTACCATATTTTGATGACGTCTTGGTGTCCGCAGACTCACACCAGCAGCTGTTCGAGCGCCTCCGTGCCATGCTGACCAGGTTCCAAGAGGCCGGGCTCAAGATAAAGACGGAGAAGTGCCAGATCGCTGTTCCACAGGTGGAGTTCCTGGGCTATCTTATTGACGCCTCCGGCCTTCACCCGACCACATCCAAGATCCGCGCTATCCAGCAGGCCCCCATCCCAAAGAACAAGACAGAGTTGCAGGCGTTCCTGGGGCTGTTGAACTTTTATAACATGTTCCTGCCCCACAAAGCCACGGTGGCTGAGCCTCTTCACCGACTCCTCAGCACAAAGACGCCTTGGTCCTGGGGTCATCAGGAGACGGCAGCCTTCAACGCGGTCAAGGCTCTCCTTTCATCGGACAGTGTGCTGGTACAGTACTGTGAAGCCAGGCCGCTGGTCCTTGCCTACGACGCCTCACCTTTTGGCATCGGCGCTGTCCTTAGTCACCGTTTTCCAGACAGAAGAGAAGCACCACTCGCCTACTTTTCCAGGATGCTATCTCTGACTGAATGGAATTACAGCCAGCTCGACAAGGAGGCACTGGCACTTGTGGCTGGAGTGAAGAGGTTCCATGAATACCTCTATGGCAGGTCTTTTGACCTCATCACTGACCACAAGCCGCTCCTGGGCCTCCTCGCCAGTGATCGTCCAACTCCACCGGTCCTCTCGCCGCGCATGCTGCGATGGACTGTTTTCCTGGCTGCCTACCACTACCGGCTCATCCATCGCCCGGGGAAATTGATGGGCCATGCTGACGCCCTCAGCCGTTGCCCTCTTCCAGCGTTTGTGGAAGACCCGGCTCCAGCTTCATCGCTCCTCCTGATTGAGGATCTTCCGGCAGCGCCTGTATCGGCTGCCACTGTGGCCTCCGCATCTGCCCAGGATCGCACCATCAGCCGTGTGCTCAAATGGGTGTGGAGGGGGTGGCCACAAAGGCCTTTTGCATCGGAGTTCCAACCGTTCGCAACCAGACAACATGAACTCTTGGCTCATCGCGGCTGTCTGCTGTGGGGAGACCGCGTCGTGATTCCCCAAAGACTCCGTCAACGCGTCCTGGAGGCTCTGCAAGTTGGCCACCCGGGAATCGTCAAAATGAAGGCATTGGCTCGGTGTTACGTCTGGTGGCCTAACATGGACGATGCCATCACTGCCTGGGTGTCCGCCTGCCAAGCGTGCCAAGAATCGAGGCCTGCACCACCGGCAGCTAAAGGACACACCTGGGAGACGCCAAAGACACCCTGGTCGAGGGTGCACATCAATCTGGCCGGCCCCTTTCACGGCCGGACCTTTATGGTAGTGGTGGACACCTATTCCAAATGGCTGGAGGTGGCCCTGATGCCCTGTTTAGGGAAGTTTTTAATGTTTGAAGTTTTAAAGTGTTGTTGCTGTTGATATTCTGTTGGGAGTCACCCAGAGTGGCTGGGGAAATCCAGCCAGATGGATGGGGTATAAATAATAAATTATTATTATTAAATATTTGGAACATTTGCTTTCTTTACAGATACACTAGCAAAGCATCATGGACGCAAAGGGGCATTGTGATTTGTTACACAATCCCTAAAGCTCTTCACTTTCGGCCAACTCACAGCTTTCTCTCTGCATCTGTCTTCAAAACCGCCGACTTGAACTTTCTGGCATACAGTCACCAAAGTACTTTTCTCAGACCCACCCGCCCCCATATGAACTTTCATAGCCATTCATATTCTAGACTCTTATAATCAGGCATCTCTAGAAAGCAAAGCAGAACACACACTCATAACCTTTTCATATTACACATTTCAGGTTAGTGATCAAATCGAATTTTTCATTTCTTTGTAAGGTTTTAAAGAGTATAGCTGTGTGTGTGCTCTTGTTTTAAAAAATCTTGACCGAATATGTTTTGCATTTATAACAGCAGCTTTAAATTTTCAACCAATTTTAAATTTCTACTCTATTTAACTGAGATGTTGTCAACAAAAACTGGGTTAAAAATACATTGCAACCTTCTGTGGTCCCTCAGGGCAGGCTGGGAAAGAATCACAGAAGGCAAGAAAAGCAGGGGCCATCACTTAAATAACCCCTGTCCTAAATGCTACAGTTTTGGTGCTGGGTCCTAGTTTTAATAATATGGAATTGTGTCTTCTTCTTCTTTTTACATCTGTTGCATGTTGCATCTTATGTCAACCTTGGAAAGGTGGTATAAAAATTTATTGACTAATAAATGAAATAATATAATATACAGTAAATTTTGGGGCTACTTGGCTGAAGTTCAGGAAGCCTTATTGGTGGCTAACTGACACAGTCACTCATTCCACAGTTTCAAACATCCCACCCTTTCCAGAAAGTGTGTTCTCCCTCATGGAGAGCTTGTGTTGCGGTGGGGTCTGCTGAGCCACCCCTCTGTTGCCAGGCAGGGTTTCTAAAGAGGGCCTAGGGCAACGATTGGATGGCTGGGTTGCTGGGGTAAAAGTTATGTTGCAATTTGGGTGGGAGGGGTAAAATGTTTAAATACTCTGCACGCAGCCTGGATCTTTCTCTTTGCTGCGTGCAATGGATCATCCGCCCACCCACCCTAAATTAAGGGGGTTTTTTTGTGTTGACCTTGCTATGCCTGTCATGGGGTCGTCTGCTTTTGGGGCCAGGGGCCTGGTAGGAATTTTGTCCATCTGGCTGATTGGCTGGGCCATTTGGTTTTTGCCTACTAGGTAGCAAATCATCACAACTTGTAAGGTTGCGGTTAGGCATTGGTTATAAATTGGTGGAGGAGGGGTTAGGATAGGCTGGGCCTGCCCCTCCATGGTTGCTGCGGAAAGGGAATTCCGTTAAAGGAATCCAGGGGCTTGCCATCTTTTCGTCCGAATCCCTGGAATGGGACTAGGGCCGGCAAACCTCGGGGAGCATGCGGGGAGAGGTGAGGGCCTGTGACTCAGCTCCATTTCTCCCCAATATTGCTTTCCCTTACTGGCTTTTGGTGGTGCTCGGAAGTCAGTTCTGTCCCCAGGCAGGGGGGCAGGTAGTCTTAACCAATGCCTAAACAACCACTCACGCTTACGTATTTCAATAAAGTTGTGGCCAAAATTATGCCAAAAACTTTAAAAAAAATATGTGTGTGATGTGAGTTATTTGGGGGGGGGTGGCTTGGGGACCTTGACACGCAATAAACCATGCTTCCAAACAAAAGGGGTCCCCCCCCCATTTTACGCTCAATTTCTCTGCCCTCACTTCAACCTTTACTCCTCAAGGAACGCATATTCCACCACGAAAGTGGATGCCACCACAATTTGATATGGATGCCGACAAGCTGGGAAAGCAACAGACTCCACCCAGATGCAACATTTCCTCTCAAAATACACACATTAAAACAGATTTTGATACTTTTTTTAAAAAAAGAAAAAGCTGAGGAGTGAACAGCAATTTAGTTGTTTCAGATAGCTTCTCTCTGATCCGCACATTAGCCTGGGAGGAGTGGATCAGGTCAGTTTCATTTCTGAATTTACAGAGAATGAATTCCTCGGGCATCCCTAAAACTCAAGGGAGCCCCTCTGTAAGGTCTATTGAAATTAGAAAGACATACTTTCAAGAATATTTATTAAGGACTGGGCATAAAGAGAGAATAAGCTGGACACAAGTAATTGTGGAACACTAAGCTTTATTGCATGTGGTAGTGTCTGATGCAAGAGTTATAGGTTAATGTGACCTTGCTGTACTTTAAAGGAAATTGAACAATGCGCAAGAGTAGAGCCAATTACTAAAGCTGTCATCCAAAATGTATTTGAAGTTTGTCCTCTAGATATACAGGACTTCCATTCCCATTTTTTAAAACCCCAAAAAAAAACCACCTTCCATGACTCTTTCTTACTACTACAGCACTCATCTGTCACTTGCTAAGTCTTTGAAATATTCCAGACATGTCCCTGTTTTCTGTTTTGCCTCCTCTCCATTATTTTCTACTAACTGTTCTTTTTTAAATGATATACGATGGGGGTTTTGGGGTTTTTTTTACCTTGATGAATAACCTGGGTGTTTCATAAGCAGACTTTCCTGAACTGTCGCATCTTTAAGGCTTCGAATTAGGCATTTATGATGCAACTTTAAATCGAATCATACGAGAGTTCCTACTCAAATGTTAATAACAACCTTTGGCAGCAGAGATTATGTTGTTAAAAACACAAAATAACAGAGCTGAAGAGTTTACAAAAAATTATGTTGTTAAAAACACACACACACAAATCATAATAATAGAGCTAGAGAGTTTACAAATAATGAGAAGTTCATTTCTATTACTTCTTGCAATTCCAGATTTAATATAATGCATGAGCAAACACGAAGTCCTGATTCGGAGTTGATAAATGGACATAATCTGTTACAGATTTGTCACAGTGGATAAAATTAAGTACACTAGCTTTACACAAGTCATGTTGGTACCATCACATTTTGCATGACCGTTGAGCTGAGGGTACATATAGGGCACATTCACAAGAGCAAGCTGAAGGATAAATCAGGGCAGATCCACAGGACCTGTGTAGTTTATGTTGTTCTGGGGATTATAAACCATTTCAATTAAATAAGAATGTTAGATTACAAAGTTGTTATGATTACACCAGAACCACCATCATTTTTTAAATCTGTTTCACCAGGCTATATCCTGAAATCTCAACGAATCCCTTGAAAGAGCTTATTTGAAATTGTAAATGTTTATTCTTCGTTCATGTATATTATTGTACGAAACCTCTGTTGCAATGTGACCCCAGCCCAAGAATACATAGAGAAGAAAGTTAATGGCACCCCAGTAATTAGTTGGTGCGTGGAAATAAGTGGTCCTTTCAAGTAGGTTTCAAATAGGTTTTTCCACCTGAAATTCATATATTTTTCTGGTATGCCCCTGGTTGCTGTAAGAATGAAAGAATATAGGTTTTCATGTAATAGACCATGTTTACAATCCAGAAACATAATCTAAGATCTTTGCTCAGACACATTACATACACTACATAATAATTTTTGCTTCCTTAGAGACAGATTTCTGTCTCACTGTCAGCCTACGAAATGAGTATATTATGTAAGATCACTTAGGCTATGCTTGCCGTCCTGTACACCCTAAACACTGATTATCCAGATCCATTTCAATCTGAAAACATTTAGTCTTGCATATACTGAACTTTAACAATATATAAATTGGGTTTGAATAAATATTTGTTGACCTCCATGCCTGTTCACTCCAACCCTGCTACTGTCTGGCAGATGGCATTCTAAGGGGTTTTTATTAGCAATTCTGTGGTGGCAGTGGAACATTAAGGAATAAATAACTATAGTACATTTACTAGAAGGTATTGCTTGTAGGATCATAAGGACTCCCATTCCTTCGCATTTGGTATTGTGGCAGTTGGAATGAGGAAAGCAAGGACATAGCAAGGACCTAAACAAAATGGACGTCTGGGGACGACCACCTGGCAGGCAAAATTCAAGTGCCCCAGCAAGGATTGAATCTGTCTAAGTGTTACCTTTCTAAGGGGAAGTAATTGGGAAATAACAGCCTTAAGGGCTGATAATTTATCAATTGGCAGGCGAGATGTTTGGGAGACCGTATCCAGTTGGATGCCCAAGTACGTCAGTGTTGTGGTAGGGCCTGTTAGAATTCCTGCTCCATGATTGCGGTCATGGGATTATTGTCTATCACATGATGGTATATGTTTTGACTCCACAGAGTGGGAAGTGACGGAGACAGGATGTTTGTGTTACTGTGCTCCGTGAAGTGGGACTCTTGTCCTTTGTTCTTTTTCTCTTTGCTGTCTGATGCTAGAGAGAGAGGGAGCCATGTTGCAGTGCTCTGTGTGTGTTTATATGTAAATAAAATAGATTAGCCAAAATGCTGAGTTGCTGAGGTCTGTCACGCAAAGCTGCGAAGACTCTACGGATCCCTAAGTGTGCCGATGTCTGTTGGCATCAGTCGCTGTGATGTTTGGGCTAAAGAAAGCTTTCGAAGCTCCCGAACAATCAACCAGGAGGGAGGGAACATGCCAGTCGGGCATGTGTCTCTGCCAGGGTCCTACTCAAGTGTAGGACAAGCTGCTGACAGGGCCTTCAGTCTTCTCAGCTGCTAGCGGGACTCTTATTTCCTCAGACAGGGCTGCCAGTTCTTCTAACAGGGTAGCACACGCAGTGGTATTCCGGAGATCCTGGTAAAGGCTGGTGCATGTGGGTGGATGTGAGGAGGAAACAGAGCGAGGAGACTGAAGCTGCTAGATCCACGGCACGAGGTTGAAAGGGGCGATTCAGCATCACACCAGGGTTTAATTGCCCTGGCCACGCCCCCTGAGCCGCCCGATTGGCCACTCGCTGCCTGGCATAGCCAGGCCCCCTCACCGTGATGTGGTGGGGGTGGGCCTGGCGGCAAGACGGCAGCCCGCCCCCACTCGGAAGCGATTTACCATGGTGGTAATCTGTGCCAGGAGAATAGGGTGAGTGTAAATTCAAGAGTAGCCTTCATCTCAATCTGCTTATGGAGGTTCATGATTTATTTATTTTCCAAAAAAACAACAACCTATAAGTATAAGCCTACTATGATCGTTTGCATTACCTCCAAAATTCATTTTAAGTAGTGTTCTTTTTTAAAGAGACGTTAATTAAAACTGAGTCCAACATTCAAAATTTCATTTACATTCTGCTTTAAATACCTAAGGTTTTTCATGGTGTTTTGCTTAATCCACCCCAATAGTAAGAGCTCCAGCTTACTGAAACTGAAATTGTTCAAAATCCTTGGATGCCAAGACTTAAGTTTGGGGCAAGTACTCTTTGTTGAGAGAACCCCAGCAGAGATTTAACATGGAAAAACCTTCAGCAAAGAAATGTGTCAATATATAGGCTGTAGACCCTGTGACATATGCCCTTTCCAATCAATTCCAAAGTAGTGTATTTCACTTTAAAATCACCTTCCAAAGTTTCCCACTTCCTCTAACATAGAAAAAGGCCAAGTGTTTGGGAAGTTATAAAATGATTTACTTACAAACTCTCCAAAGGTCAGGTTCATGTGGTTTTCCACACAGCAGTCAAGAAAGTTGCAGTAAGTCATAGCTTGATAACAAAATGGTAAACTGTTGATATAGGGAAATGCTAGTTTCAGACTCCATTCTTGTGTAAAAAAAAGAAATAAAAATTCTCTTTAAAGCCATGTGGCTGGAGGGAGAAGCTCAGAGCTCATCATTAGTCTCATCACATGTAGACTAAGGCTTGGTTACCAATTTCCTGTCAAGCTGAGGGGAAATGATGTAGGCAAAACCTGGCAGAACATCTTATTCTATGGCATTAACCCCTTCATGCATTAATTAGATAGAAGCATGGTGGTTATACGAGGCTGGTTTATCGTACAGAAATAGGCACAAAATAAACTGCCCACTACTTGTAAAGGGAACCTTTGTATAGGCCAGACATGTCCAACAGGTCGATTGCAATCAACAACTTTTGCCAACCCCCCAAAAAAGCTCAACAACTCCTGGCAATGACAATGGGTAGATCACAGCTGCTCTTTTTATACTGTGAGTAGATTGCAATCTCTTGGGCAGGGGTCAGCAAACTTTTTCAGCAGGGGGCCGGTCCACTGTCCCTCAGACCTTGTGGGGGGCCAGACTATATTGGGGGGGGTGAACAAATTCCTGTGCCCCACAAATAACCCAGAGATGCATTTTAAATAAAAGGGCACATTCTACTCATGTAAAAACATGTTGATTCCCAGAACATCCCTGATTTGGAAGGTGATTGGGCCGGATCCAGACCCCAGGCCTTAGTTTGCCTACCCATCCCATGCTCTTGGGAGTTGGATGTGCCTGGTATAGACTAATGCTTTATTATGCTTTTGGAGCTGTGCTGTTTCTTTTTTCCTTCCAGACTGTGAAACTTTATGGGCTATATTTTTTATTCTTTGTTTTCTTTCTTTTTGCTAGATTTTCAGGATGTTGCTTTTTTATAAAAATAAAAAATTAAAAAAGATGCCTCTGTGTCTCCATCAATATAATCCTCCCAGTTTTATTTGAATTATGAGTAAACCTTCTATTTAACCTCTGAAACCTCTAGATTGGCCATACCTTGTGTAGATAATAGGAGCTTGCCTGGTCAGCAGTGGAGTTCTTTCCCTTTGTTAAATTTTCCAGCTTTAGTGCAACTTGAGCTTCACAGCTGTAGTTATCAGGGGCACCTAAACAAGTTCCATATTGTTTTCAGCACAGCTGTTGCAAATGACCTGCTGGCTAAATCAATTTCAACTCAACATTAGCCCTAATGCAGAGTCTCAGTTGACTGCAAGGGATTTGAATGAAATTGCAATCTATTGTTTTCGCCCTTAAAGTCAGTGGCAGCACTTCCTTGTTTGCCTGCCAATACTGGGCTCAGTGTGGGGAGCTGTTCATTCCCGGGGGGCCGGTTAAGAGGTGTTCCATGTGGATGAAACGACCGAGAAGATTGAGATAATGGCAGTGGGAGAGAAGGAAGCTGGGAAAGCCAAGTTAGCAGGTGCACTGATGACTTAGTTGAGATAAGTTGAAAGCAGTGAACTGGATTAAATCCACGGAACATTTTTAAAGCCAGAAGGGCCATTTAGAGGTGGATTGGAAGACTGATATGCAAGAAAGTTAGAGAATGTTCTGTAAGATCGTGCCGATATGGCCATATTAACTAGAAGGAAAATAGCTGGGCACATCCCTCTGGAGCCTTTCAAATTAAGATAACAAAGATTTATGAACATTATAAAAGAGGTAACTGCAACCGGCAAGAAAAGGAGTGATTAGAGCAGTGGTGAGAATTTTGTCAGAAAGGTCAGGGAGAGGGCAAATTCTGGTTATCTTATAGGCAAGAAAAATATGCATTGAGAAATCCAAGCTGATACAATTTATTTTAACCTTTGTGTGAAGAATATTCACTGTCCTCTGAAAAGGATATCGCGGCATGGAACATCTTCGCTCTCCCTGCACCTCCTACATCTGCCACCAGAGCTGGGGGCTGCAAGAGATATCAGCAGCAGCTACCCAGTGAGTAAGTCCTGGCCTGTGTGGGACTAACATCTGGCTGCTTCAGTCAGTTCTAGGCCAGGAGACAGCATTTGTTGGAACGTCAGAGAACAATAACCTATATACACCCATGCCCAGCTACAGTGACGATTGTCTCGTTGCCTGTTTTATTGGGTTTTACAAATACTGCAAGCTGTTTTGAGGATTTCATTTAATAGGCAGGGTATAAATGTTGTTGTTGTTTAGTCATTTAGTCATGTCCGACTCTTCATGACCCCATGGATCAGAGCACGCCAGGCACTCCTGTCTTGCACGGCCTCCCACAGTTTGGTCAAACTCATGCTGGTAGCTTCGACAACACTGTCCAACCATCTCGTCCTCTGTCGTCCCCTTCTCCTTGTGCCCTCCATCTTTCCCATCATCAGGGTCTTTTCCAGGGAGTCTTCTCTTCTCATGAGGTGGCCAAAGTATAAATACTCTGAAGTAAATGAAATGAATAAAGCAGCAGTGCCTTAAGAGTTAACTGTTTTTGCTTTCCACACTCCAGCAAATTTCTTTAGGGCAAGTATCTGAGCACATGAAAAAACAGATAGAGAACACCACAAACCAAGGAGAACCAACTTGGTTACACTTGCCAGCACTGTTTGGCTATTCTAGTCCACTTCTTATGTGTACCAGTTCAGTTGTCAGTTCTTGGGATCATGATGGATAACTCAGAGAACATCAACTCAGTGTGAAGCGGTAGTGCGGGGGTGGGGAGAAAATTCTGTGCTAAGGTTTACTAGAAATGGTATTGGGGGGCAGAGATGACTAGGCCTTTTTGTTGTTGTAATGGCATTGTGTTATGCAACACGATGGTGCGACCGTGTTTAGAATGCTATATAGAGTTCTAACTGCCCCATCTTGAAATGAATATTGTAGAACTGTAAAAGCTGCAGGAAAGGATAACCAAAATCAGTGGCAGAGGGCCTTCTCGGTAGTGGCACCTGCCCTGTGGAACGCCCTCCTAGCAGATGTCAAAGAGAACAGCAACTACCAGACTTTTTAGAAGACATCTGAAGGTAGCCCTGTTTAGGGAAGCCTTTAACATTTGACGGACTACTGTATTTTAATATTTTGTTGGAAGCCGCCCAGAGTGGCTGGGGAAACCCAACCAGATGGGCAGGGTATAAATAATAAATTATTATTATTATTATTATTATTATTATTATTATTATTATGTTGGAAGCTGCCCAGAGTGGCTGGGGTAACCTAGTCAGATGTGTGGGTATAAATAGTAAAATTATCATTATGGAATGGGACGTCCCTATTTTCAAAGGATAAATGTTGGAGGCTATTACAGCCTGGTAAAGGAGTAAGCATATACAAAGCTGTTCAAACTGTGTGGGGCAATGAGCTCTTTGGCCAAAACATGGCAATTGCTGAAATCCTGCAGAAACCATTCACCCAAAATATATGCCTAAAACTTGCAAAGTGACAGGAATCACTTTATTTGCACATACAGCCACCTACATAATCAGGCCAATAATCCGTGAGTTCCTTAAGATTCCAAAGGTGTTAGTATATCGATGGGCAGCGCTTTTATCATTACATGCCAGGAGCAGTTGAAAGCCATATGAATAAAAAGGTTTTAATTTTAAGAATTGTGTTTATGTAACTTAAGTGGCATTTCAGAGCCAGATTCACCCGAACCCTGTCTAGTCTGTGTGCTTTGGGAGCCAAAGCCAACCACATTGGTTTGGCTGGGGGTTCGATCCCACCACAAGGAATACAGATAGAGCTTTAATCAGTCTGTCCTGAGCTGGAGACGTTTAGAAGCTGAACCATGCCAAGAACAGTGCATCATATCCGGAGTCTTCCATTTTATTTTCAAGTCAGGGCTTTTTCTCCTAAAGAAAACAACCACTGTTTTATTTACATTGATTTAAAAAAACCCTTAAATTGTTGTTGGCAGCATGTGGAGCGATGGCTTCGTCTCCCTGAGTCCACTTCACTCTGAGTTCCTTCCGCTTGCTCTCTTTTCTCTTGCAGCCAAGAGAAATGGTTTCATTAGAGCAGAGATAGCTAACCTTTGGCCTTCAAGATGTTACTGAACTACAGCTCAGTCAGCATGGCCGGCGGTCAGGGATGGCGGCAGATTTAGTTCACTAACATATGGAGGGCCACAGTTTGCCCCTTGCTGAATTGGAGGAGGCAACTGGTTTTGTTGTGACTATCATCTGTGCACCAATCATATTTGTTGAGTGTGGAGGTCGTAAATATTCATAGTGGGTTGAGGAGGAGCTGTGTACATCTGCAAACACTATGCGGGTGATACCCAGCTCTACCTCTCTTTCAGATCAGCACCAGTGAAGGCGGTGAAGGTCCTGTGTGAGTGTCTGGAGGCGGTTGGAGGTTGGATGGCGGCTAATGGATGGAGGTTGAATCCTGACAAGACAGAAGTACTGTTTTGGGGGGACAGGAGGCCGCCAGGTGTGGAGGACTCCCTGGTCCTGAATGGGGTAACTGTGCCCCTGAAGGACCAGGTGTGCAGCCTGGGAGTCATTCTGGACTCACAGATGTCCATGGAGGTGCAAGTCAATTCTGTGTCCAGGGCAACTGTTTACCAGCTCCATCTGGTACGCAGGCAGAGACCCTATCTGCCCGCGGACTGTCTTGCCAGAGTAATGCATGCTCTAGATATCTCTCGTTTGAATTACTGCAATGCGCTCTATGTGGGGCTACCTTTGAAGGTGACCCGGAAACTACAACAAATCCAGAATGCGGCAGCTTGACTGGTGACTGGGAGCAGCCGCCGAGACCACATAACACCGGTCTTGAAAGATCTACATTGGCTCCCAGTACGTTTCCGAGCACGATTCAAAGTGTTGGTGTTGACCTTTAAAGCCCTAAACGGCCTCGGTCCAGTATACCTGAAGGAGCATCTCCACCCCCATCGTTCTACCTGGACACTGAGGTCCAGCGCCGAGGGCCTTCTGGCAGTTCCCTCACTGCAAGAAGCCAAGTTACAGGGAACCAGGTAGAGGGCCTTCTCAGTAGTGGCACCCGCCCTGTAGAACGCCCTCCCACCAGATGTCAAAGAGAAGAACAACTACCAGACTTTTAGAAGTATCTGAAGGCAGCCTTGTTTAGAGAAGCTTTTAATGTTTAACAGACCACTGTAATTTAATACTTTGTTGGAAGCCGCCCAGAGTGGCTGGGGAAACCCAGCCAGAAGGGCAGGGTATAAATAATAAATTACTATTATTATTATTATTATTATTATTATTATTATTATTATTGTTATTATTGCACTGAGAAATGTGGTGGATAGGTTCAAATTGAATGTGGTCATAGAATTGTACAGTTGGAAGGGACCACGATGGCTGGAACCCACAACCATGAGATTAAGAGTCGCATGCCAGACCCTCCAAGTGTTCCTATTTTCCAGGGACATCCCTGATTTAGAGAAGCCGTCTCAGTTTCTGATTTGATCCCGGAATGTCCCACTTTTCCTTAGGATTTTCATTGGAGAAATGTTGGAGGGTATGGAGTTACCCGACCCCTGAGCCGTCTGAAGGCAACCCTGTATAGGGAAGTTTTCTTAATGTTTAATGTTTTATTATGTCTTTGTATATGTTGGAAGCTGCCCAGAGTGGCTGGGGCAGCCCAGTAAGATGTGTGGGGTATAAATAGTAAATTTATCATAATGGAATGGGACGTCCCTATTTTCATCGGAGAAATATTAGAGGGCATGTCATGCTCTACCGACTGAGTTGTGTTTGATACAAGTCCCTCACCCCCCATGTACAAATTAGACCTGACATAAATTCTCAAAGTGATTCATTCATCGGCTCAGTGAATGGTTATATTACTCTTTGCTAATGGTCGGAGGTAACTCATCCATTGTGGAGTGAGTTGTCTGCAAATCCTTATGAATAAATCTTGAAGAGAGCAGCGGAGACTTTTTAAAAACAGTTTTTGTTGATGCGCCTACAGTTTCTCTTCAGTCTCACCTAGAATTGCTCTAATCAGTCTGTAATCTGCCCTGCTGCGGTACATGCTATGTGATAAGTCTGACAACATGTTTAAGCTTATTTGTCTTTTTTTGGCTCAGGATCAGAGAGAAAATCTCCTGCCCCAGATCAGAATTACCATTTTGCAGATACTCTTGAAGAAAAACTAGGGCAAGAGCCAAGACCTATAGGCCACTGGAAATACATGTAAAGTAAAACGATGGACAAAGTGTACGCTAACAGTTGTTTCCTCTGATATGCCGAATGTGCTGCAGTTTTGTTTTTTTTAAGTGCCCTTTGAAGCTGGCTTTGGGGTTATCACCTTTTCCTGGAAATTCCCCCTGGGCCTTTAACAAGGAGTGTGATAGGCAGAAATTAAACAGATGAAGCTTTCCCATCACTGCCTGACAATACTGGCAAAAACATGGCATGCCAAACCTTTAACTGCCATGCAGAAGTTCATTTACTGATCACATTGAGAGCTCACATTTCCTCCAGGCAGGTCCAGATGGCATAGAGAGCGACAACCCCCACTCTGCATTGTATCCTCACAACAACCCCATGGGGTAGGCCAGGCTACGTGAGTGAATGGCCAAGATTGCCCTGTGAGCTTCGTGGTTGTATTGTACTGTATTTTAAAAGGTAAAGGGACCCCTGACCATTAGGTCCAGTCGTGGTCGACTCTGGGGTTGCGGCACTCATCTTGCTTTATTGGCCAAGGGAGCCAGTGTACAGCTTCTGGGTCATGTGGCCAGCATGACTAAGCCGCTTCTGGCGAATCAGAGCAGCACACGGAAACGCCATTTACCTTCCCCCCAGAGCAGTACCTATTTATCTACTTGCACTCTGACGTGCTTTCGAACTGCTAGGTTGACAGGAGCAGGGACCGAGCAACAGGAGCTCACCCCGTAGTGGAGATTCGAACCGCCAACCTTCTGACCGGCAAGTCCTAGGCTCTGTGGTTTAACCCACAGCGCCACCCGCATCTCTTCTTTTAATTGAGTCTAATGTGCCATCAAATCTCATGTGCACTGCAATTTTCATGTTTTTTTAAATAATTTTTATTAAGTTTCCAATTATAATCCAATGATAGCCTCATTATAACAATGCCAATTTAAAATACAATTACTAATATCAATCATTCGAATACTGAATTATATAATTTAGATAAGGTGGGCCCCCACGTGCTAGAACTGATGATTTTGATGATTTTATTTCTGCGTTCCAAAATCTTATTGATTTCAACTATATTCCAGTCATCATCATAATCCCTTATATAACAGCTGCAATATTCATAACTTCCATTCGTGTTGACACATTAAATGATTTATACAACTACAAGTGAGGCACTCAAACTATATCCTTGTTCTTCCTGTGTGTGGCAATTATTCTGTCCGTGTTGTTTCATCCTGTCCTTGTAAAATGTTGTGTCTGTGTGCACCTCAATTTTCAGAACCTTGAAACCCCCAAAAAGTATCTGCTAGTGAATGTAAATGTGCCATCAAATCTAATGCACACCTTCATTTTTCAACGTAATTTGCCCAAAAAAGCTGAGCATTAGATCCAAGTAAATACGATGATCTCTGCATTATGTTGGTGTCACCCAAGAGAATAAAAGCGGTGGGGTGACCCTACTCTGGTAGGGTCCATGATTATCCTTGTCATTCATTAAAAGGGATGGTCAAACGCTTGCATTTTATTTGTAGTTTCACCATGCCACCTGGGGGTACCATTCTGCGAAGCCAACATAGCTAACAGCATAAAAAGGCAGACATAATCTCATTCACAGCTGAAATCGTGCTCTTTATTCACCTCATAGTGGTGAGGAGGATGGAAGTTCCCCCACAATATCTGTTTTATATACATTATTTACACAATGGGCTGCACGTGATTGGCTAATCCTGGGATTTTCCTGTAGGCCAATCAGGTTGCGGATTCACTTCCACCTGGAGCTGGATTGGGTGGCTCCTGTGGACCAATCATACTGCTGCATTGTTCTAGGACCAATCAGACTTCTGCATTCTGAATCCTATTGTTCTAGGACCAATCAAACTGCTGCATTTTGGATCCTATTGTTCTAGGACCTATCAGACTGCTGCATTTTGGATCCTATTCAGCTCAGTACATAACTACAGCCTAAGCATTTGGAAGGATACCTGGAACATAAATGTGCCTGGATTCAACCAGGATTCTGTGTGTGATTCATTGTCAGCTGTAGCCTGCAAGAGACAGAACAGTGCAAAGGAATCAGGAGAAATGTATTCTTCGGATCCTCCTTAGTTTCTGGAAAAGTGCAGAGTGAATTCTCACCAAAAAGGACAAAATAAAATCCCATGAGCAGAAACGTGGTGTGTAAGAAAAAGAGCCAAGAGTTGCTGCGATTGACCTGCTAGAGTTAAGTAGTGTTTATAAAATGATGTAAAGGATAATTTATTAGCAAATGCTATTTTGTCCCCAGTGGTTCAGTCTACACTTGCTTAATTATAATTTAGAATGAGGACTGCTTTTAGAGTGCCTATATTGGAACAAATTTCCTACAGGATTGCGAGATTCAATCTGTGCTGTGGCCAGTTGCCACCCCTGTTTTTTCCTTCACAGATCTGCTAGATCTGTGGTTATACTCTGCTCATTCGCTGGGTGGACATCTTCATTCTGAAATCATTTCAGGGATTTCCAGACACAGCAATGCCTCAGCAGAAACACAAACAGACAAGGGCATCTAACCAATCTGGACCACAGGAATCCTTTATCACTTGATTTAAACTTGGGCAGACTATGCCAACCAGCTGCCCGCCAGGTGTTTTTGACCACAGCCCTAGCCAGCAGGGCAGGGGTGGTGCTGTGGATCTGGCCTCCCGGTGCAGAGCAGGGGTGGGAGAGGATAGAGATGAGGTTGAGGTTGTTCAGGTCCAGGGAGTGAGCCAATCCAGCACCTCAACCTCACCACCAACCTGCCCAGCTCCTACACCATCCCTGGAAGCCAGGTTCATGGTGGTTCAGCTCCCCAGCCAACTGAGGTCCAAAACATCTGCAGGCCACCAGGTTGGCAAAGGTTGAACTAGTTAATATACAGTGGTGCCCCGCAAGACGAATGCCTCGCAAGACGGAAAACTCGCTAGACGAAAGAGTTTTCCGTTTTGGAGGTGCTTCGCAAAACAAATTTCCTATGGGCTTGCTTTGCAAGACGACAATGTCTTGCGAGTTCCTGTGGGTTTTTTTCCTCCCCCCCCCTTTTCTAAGCCGCTAAGCTGCTTATCAGCTGATACGATCAGCAGATAAGCCGCTAAAAGCCGCTAATAGCCGCTAATAGCGCTAATCCGCTAATCCGTCAATGGGCTTGCTTTGCAAGACGAAAAAACCGCTAGACGAAGAGAATCACAGAATGGATTCTTTTCGTCTTGCGAGGCACCACTGTATACAGATGTATGAAGTTCTCTCCCTTCGCTCATTGTAATGATTCCTGTGAGCAATCTTGGGTTAACGTAATTGCCATTTCTTGACCCGTCACGAATGCCTGCAGTATGCTGAGCCTATAAATTAACCAGAAAACCTGCCAGAGATCAGTGTTTGGCCTGATTAGTTCATGTTTGTGATGTAGACTTTGTCCACATCTCAAACATCTATATGATAAAGACTACTGTAAGATTTTGTATTTAGCAGCAGCTGGCAAGTTTCTTTGCAACACTTCTTTTAATGCATTGAAGCAGGGTTTGGAAATCTGTCCTAGACCGAGATTCATATCGTAAAGCTTGGCCAGCATGTATGCAAACACATCTGTGAGTCGTAGAAATTAGCGACGAACAAATGAGAGCTGGGATTCTGAGGGTTCATGTAAGAGTACACACATGGTTCACAAATGATGTACTCTGCTTTCAAATTTTAGATGTTAATACCTTTTAAACACGGGTGGCGCTGTGGGTAAAACCTCAGTGCCTAGGACTTGCTGATCGCATGGTCGGCGGTTTGAATCCCCGCGGCGGGGTGAGCTCCCGTCTTTCGGTCCCAGCTCCTGCCCACCTAGCAGTTCGAAAGCACCCCTAAGTGCAAGTAGATAAATAGGTACCACTTTATAGCGGGAAGGTAAACGGCATTTCCGTGTGCTGCGCTGGTGCTGGCTCACCAGAGCAGCTTCGTCACACTGGCCACGTGACCCGGAAGTGTCTCCGGACAGCGCTGGTCCCCGGCCTCTTAAGTGAGATGAGCGCACAACCCTAGAGTCGGACACGACTGGCCCGTACGGGCAGGGGTATCTTTACCTTTACCTTACCTTTTAAATTGAGGTCTAAGATCACACTCTTATCATATGATCCTTTTGCCCTAAAACCACTGCTGTCAATAGCTTACTATGAAAGACACTTGTGAATATCGTGGGGTGTTGGGATAGACTTAAATGGCATGAGGGGACATGTGCCACCAACATTTTGTCACAGTCTTCCTTTGCTAACAGCACTCTGTAGATGGAGGCATCGAGGTAAATCTTCAAACCCTTTAAGCATGCATTTTATAGAAAATTACCCAGGGTTAACAATCGGCAGAGTATTTCTTTGAGAAACAAAGAAAACAAATTCGCAACAAATGGAAGCATGTGATGAATTAATAATCTCCTTAACCGTTGACCACAAAACATGATTTGCACAAAACATCACACCAAACCATGTCTTAGTATGACTGCATGAGCAGGCAAGTTCTGGAGGGGAGATCACAGCTGTTTTGATCCTCTTCTGGTCTTCCTGCATCAGTGCTGCCATAAGCTAAGCCATGGTTTGGCTCAGTGCGTCATCCACTCTAAATAAACTATGAATGTTCTTGGGCTAAGCTTTATATGATACGCTCATACAAGCCATGGATGAAGATTTGTGAAACTGAAATGTACTGGAAATACCTTCCTGTTCCTCAGTCCCATCTAATGCATGTTTACTCAAAATTAAGCATCACTGATTTCAGTGGGGCAACTTCCCAAGTATGCGTCCATAGGATTGCAGCCTTCATTTCCTATTGTATCTTTCACATTCTGGAGCCATCAAAGCAACAACTATTTATTTTAGCAGACAGCTTTAATCCTGCCTGCCTTTCAAAGAAGTGGAGTATTCTAAGGGGAAAAGAGAATTTATTTTCTTAGGATTATAGTCAGGTCAGTAACAGCATAATACAGGTATTTGGGTTATCCCCCCCTACCCTAACGATATTAAACATCCATTGAGCACGTTCTTCAACATATCTTAATTTAAATTAGGGTCTGTATCCTACTCCACATATAATTTTATTGCAGTGCTTTGTGAAAGAAATGTATACATGTCATTGAGAGAAAGAGTCTCCCATGAAGAATATCCCTTCTAGTGGATAACATTAGTATGATGTGCATTTAATTGTACACTTTTGCTTCACTGCAAGAGACTTTCGCCAAAGTACTAAGCCAAGCACACTAAACAAATCGGTTTTATGTTTTGCTTGGCAGCATCAAGGCCAAAGTAATTGGGTTAAGTACTAATTGTAAGGAAGGGGCTTGGTGTTCCATGGCTTATCTGCGTATTTCTCACATTAATATTCTTCATATCAAACTTGCCTGCCCCAAACAAACGATATGTATTCTTAACAATGGGAACAACTGGAAAGAGGTTGAGACAGTTCAAAGTGTGCACAGGTAGCCACTAGAAATTGCAGTAGATGGTATCTCAATTTTCATGGTGTGACAGCACACATTTGATCCAGAAATTGGGTTTCTCATTTTGGTTTCCAAAGGGATGGTTTTTATTGTGATTATGTTATCAAACTGGCATGGAAACTGTGTCGCTGTGGCTAGATCCCACACACAGTACTGGTAATGTCTAAGTAAAGAGGAACCATGTGGGTTGAGAGAGCATAGCACGACTTCTTCCCATTGCTTGTCTTAAGGGCACAGTGATATTAATTTGAAAAGGAACCCTAGCAATCACCCAGTCAGAATCAGAAGAATCTTTATTTGCATCAGCCACTAGCCATAGCAATGAAATAAAATAAAATGTACTGAAGATAGAGGTGAAAACTTAACTATAGAAAATACTTTTTGGGTGTTACAAGTCCACACACACACACACACACACACACCAGTATGAAGTAAACTCCATCATGTTGTCTTCTGGTAGCTGGCAGAATCAATTTCTGGCTTGTTTGTATATTTGTAGATTAAGGGCACAAGGACGAAGGGGACGACAGAGGACGAGATGGTTGGACAGTGTTCTCGAAGCTACTAACATGAGTTTGACCAAACTGTGGGAGGCAGTGGAAGACAGGAGTGCCTGGCGTGCTCTGGTCCAGGGGGTCATGAAGAGTTGGACACGACTAAACGACTAAACAACAACAACAAGGCCCACCCAGTGCATAATTTTATTTACATGATAAAATTTCCACACCACTAAGAGCATTGCTTACAAAACAGTTATAAATAACTATTTAAAATATTAAAAAAATTAACACCACCAATAAACTAAAAACACATGTCTGCATTCTGCAGGTCTGGGTAGGCTTGTCTAAACAAAAATATCGTTAGCAGGCACCAAAAGGAGTAAGACGAAGTCACCTGCCTGATGTCAGTACAGGTGTGAATTTCAAAATGGAGGGAGCTTTTATTATTGTAGCCAAATTCACCCCATCACTGCTTCCACATAGAAATAAGCGCAAAAGTAGGACATAAATTGCTGTACAATCATGCCTGCTTGACTCCATGCAGTTTCATGATGTTTGTTTGTTTGTTTGTTTTCATGCTTTCCATATAGCAGCAGCATTAACATCTGAAACCATCCTTAATAGGTTCATTTTCTCTTTTTCCTTCTTCAGCAAGTAAATGGAGATGATACCATTACTCAGCTGCGGGCTCTGAACCACGGTACATTTGCCACGTTCCAGTACTGCAGGATCTCCTCAAATCCTCATTCTAATCCTTTCAAAGATTAGATCAATGCACTACATAATTAATTGCATACTCTCTTAAGGAATATACTTCTCCATTAGTACAGCTTGTACAGAAGAATAAAAGCTTTGTTATCTTGGACCTGCCTTTTTGGGGATTGTTCCTTCCATACACCCTTGTATTTGTTTATTACTCCTTTATTGAGAGCTGGTGGTGTTCTTGACGTTGCCCAGGCCCAAAGGAAGACAGTTATAGCTTCATAACATTCTTCTTGTTTTATTTGATCAAGTTGCTTTTTAATGCAGTCATTACTTTAGCATCAAAAGTGCGAGGGCATTTGTCCACTTTCCCCCTTTTTCTTCTTGCCAGTCAAACATTTGTTCCGCGTCTCCTTTCGTTAAACAACTGTTGTCTGTCCTGAGTTAGTCTCGGTCACCTCCCTGACGGACAGGACTCGCTCTGTTTCCCCTACTTGAGCACTTCCAGCCCACGCTGTTCCTGTACAGCATTTTCCTGATACCTTAGATCTCCGTCTCACTCCAAATGACCTCATGCAACATCTGTAGTTGCGCTGGATTAAAGGATATAGGAAACCTTACTTGAACTATGTTCTGGGGCACAAACCATTTTGAACCATACACCACCTCCCCTGTTCTGCCTGCACAGACAAAGGCATAAAGTAGTGGTCAGGGAGGGAAAAAAGCATAGGTTCAGATAGTCCTCTTAATTCTACAGAATCCTACAAAGTGTCTGGCTGAATACTATGCAGAGCAGCAGTAATCTGGCATTGCTCAAAGTAAGAGTCTTCGGGGACCCAGGAAATTTAAAACACAGAGAAGCAGCATGGTTATACAGTGGTACCTCGGGATGTGAAGAGGATCTGTTCCAGAGCCCTGTTTGCATCCCGAACAGAACATAAGATGCGATAGCGCGTCTGCCATTTTTGTGCATGCGCGTGATGTCATTTTGACTGTCTGTGCATGCATGAGCGGCGAAACCCGGAAGTAACGCGCTCCATTACTTCCGGATCGCCATGGAGTGCAACCCAAAAGTGCTCAACCTGAAGCGTATTTATCCCAAGGTATGACTGTATTATGGGACGCGGGTGGCGCTGTGGGTTAAACCACAGAGCCTAGGACTTGCCAGTCAGAAGGTTGGCGGTTTGAATCCCCAAGATGGGGTGAGCTCCCGTTGCTTGGTCCCTGCTCCTGCCAACCTAGCAGTTCGAAAGCACATCAAAGTGCAAGGAGATAAATAGGTACCGCTCCAGCAGGAAGGTAAACGGCGTTTCCGTGAGCTGCTCTGGTTCGCCAGAAGCGGCTTAGTCATGCTGGCCACAGGACCTGGAAGCTGTATGCCAGCTCCCTCAGCCAATAAAGTGAGATGAGCGCCGCAATCCCAGAGTCGGCCACGATTGGACCTAATGGTCGGGGGTCCCTTTACCTTTACCTTTATATGACTGTATTACAACAACTTTTGTACAGCCACCTCTTTAATTACTCACTTGATCGCCATAGATGACCAAGAATTCCACCCCAGCAAGTGAACAGGCTGGGGAAGGACTAACCGTTTCCTCCGTTCTCCCTTCACCAGCTTGTCCAACACAGTAATTCTGACATTCCCAGGGGAACAATTCAGTTGTGAAACGCAGGGCTGCCAGAAGTCGAGCAAAACATTACCCCATTTGGGCACGCTGGTGCCCAGCTTTAGTTGGTGAGATGGACTGATCGTAAGGATAAGTTACGCATGTTTGCTAAAAGATCAACAATTTCACACGGTACGGGAATTATTCTACCCAAGTGTAACTGGTTCATCTCCAGCTCTCTCTTCTTTTCAGATCTTTGCTGCTGCCTCTGTTTTAGAAGAGGAGCCACAGTAGTGGTGGTGTGGAGGGCAAATCTCTCATTCTTGGTTCCTCACAGTTTCTCAAGCTGCAGGGTGGGCAAAAATGCACTAAACTTGATACAATCTCACTCCCAGGGGGGAGGAAGAGAGAAAGTATCTGCTTAGTAATGTCTTTCCTCTTTGCTTTTGGGTTATTGAGATCTTGCTCTGAAGAAAAGTATTCCGTCTTCTGAAAATCAATTGACATTGTTATGGCAAAATGAAGGTACAGTTGGAAATGACAAAGGCGTACAGAGACCTATGCCTGTTTTGCCTATGACTCCAAGATGTCCTAAGGGAGAGATGCTTACCTCTCTGGTTAAAAGTGTTTCAGTGGAGACAGCTACTCCTGAGTTTGGTGGCAGTGTGAAATCGGTCACCAAGAGCAGTCAATGTGATTGTGACAAGCATGCTCTAATGAGCTACCGGAAAGCATTTTCTAGCCATTGTTACAGTTTTTGTGCTGATGTCTATTTCTAGAAGAACAGAATACACTTATGTAAAGCCACAATACGAAAGTATGGCTTATTGTATAAGAATACAGTGTATCCAAGGTTCCAAAATCAAATATCTGGATACAGCCTAGCATAAAGAATAGTCTGTCTCTGCCAGTAGTTCAGCCAGTAAATTGGTTTTGCTATCCATCTGTTTCATTTCCTACAGCTTCAGGTAGTCTGAAATAGTTTCAGATGCATAATTTTGATTGTCATAATCTGTCATAATTTTGATTTGATTATGTGTTTCCTAGAGATTGCCTTGTGTTCTGTCACTTACAAATACAATAAATTTTAAAAACCTTTGGCTGGAAATGTAAGGAGGCTGAAGGGACATTCTTTCACCTCTGGTGGACCTGTCCAAAAGTGAAGGCCTTCTGGGAAATGATCTATAATGAGTTAAAAAAGGTATTTAGGTATACCTTTCCCAAGAAACCAGAGGCCTTCCTCCTGGGCATTGTCGGCCAGAAAGTGTTAAAGAAGGATAGAACTTTTTTTATGTATGCAACTACAGCAGCAAGAATTCTTATCGCAAAATACTGGAAGACACAAGATCTACCCACACTGGAAGAGTGGCAGACGCAATTGATGGACTATATGGAACTGGCTGAAATGACTGGCAGAATCCGAGATTTGGGAGAAGAAATAATGGAAGAGGACTGGAAAAAATTTAAGGACTATTTACAAAAATATCATAAGTTGTATGAATGTTAAAAACTGCACGATTTGGAAATTTTAGCTTCAGCGATTAGATTTGGTGAAACCGGAAAATAAGTTATAAGTAAGAAAAGGTTGAAATTTAAAGTAATACTATGGTTGATTTAAAGTATAAGTAATTGATAAAAAGTATTTTAAATTTAAAAGTATAATATTTGAAAGGTACAAACTAAGACATGAAATAAGGTAATAATTTGCTGACATTTTTATTGTAAAGAACGCATGGTGGGGGAGACGTGAGGAAGTCCGGTTGGTTATGGAAAATTGTTTTTGAAAATTGGATTATTTTTTCTTTTCTTTTTTCTTTGTTTTTTTATTTTCTATCTACAGCTTTTATATTTTTGACTGTGTATTTGAAAATGTAATAAAAATATTTATTAAAAAAAAAAACACTGAATAGTTCATCAGCACACAACCAATTTGACAGATGGCTACAGAACTTATTTTCTTCCTTCCTATGGGTATGGTTTGATAGAGTTTACCAAACCTGAAGCTAATGCTACAAAATGCTGGATCTATACTGATCTGGAAAACACTATAAAAAGGCTATAAAAGAATAGCTCTCGTTGCAATTTCTCATTGGGACAGACCCAGGTACCAACATGCCAAAACTGATGTTGTGGGTAGGGAGCCTCTGACCTACTCTTTCCTGTTGTTGTTTAGTTGTTTAGTCATGTCCGACTCTTCGTGACCCCATGGACCAGAGCACGCCAGGCACTCCTGTCTTCCATGGCCTCCTGCAGTTTGGTCAAACTCATGCTGGTAGCTTCGAGAACACTGTCCAACCATCTCGTCCTCTGTCGTCCCCTTCTCCTTGTGCCCTCCATCTTTCCCAACATCAGGGTCTTTTCCAGGGAGTCTTCTCTTCTCATGAGGTGGCCAAAGTATTGGAGCCTCAGCTTCAGGATCTGTCCTTCCAGTGAGCACTCAGGGCTGATTTCCTTCAGAATGGATAGGTTTGATCTTCTTGCAGTCCACGGGACTTTCAAGAGTCTCCTCCAGCACCATAATTCAAAAGCATCAATTCTTTGGCGATCAGCCTTGTTTATGGTCCAGCTCTCACTTCCATACATCACTACTGGGAAAACCACAGCTTTAACTATAAGGACCTTTGTTGGCAAGGTACTCTTTCCTAGGGATGTGTTAAGGCATACAACAACAACAACAACAACAACAACAACAACAACAACAACAACATTTATACCCCCCCCCCCAACATTTATCCCCTGGTTATAGTTGAGCATGCAAAACCTGAAGAATAAATTGATGCAAAAATATGCCACGGGCGAATACTAAAGAGTGGGAAAAGAGGGACACAGACTTAAGCAGCCTAAATCCACAGATGAAGACATTGTCTGTGCCTCTCAAAAATACAGCCTGTTTTCTAGCCCCCTGGCACTGATAATAATATAAAGTACTTGTCCTATAGTGGGAGGACTAAGGGTGTTGGACCAAAGTGGTAGTGAATGCCTGAACTCTCCAGGAAAAGCTCTTCATCTCAGCAAGAGAGCACAGTAGCTTGCCATCCCCCCCCCCCCAGACAATGAAGAGATTGCAAACCTGTAATGGAAATATGGCTGTACATCCAGCAATTAATATGAAGCATGACAGCCATGGCTCTCAGCTGCAAAACTTTGGGGGAAGGAGTGGATTCAGGGAACTGTTGCCACGTGGTAGGTCATCTGTTCTTTCAAATCCTAAAATAAATGAATGGTGCTTTTCTAAGCTTTTGGGGTTTGTGTGTGTGGTTTTTTTTAAAAAAGAGAAATTGCCTGGCCAAATGCATCAGGCAGATGTGGCGGGAGACCCTACCTGAAATGCCAGCTGGATTTGTGCTAGCATTCTTGGAGAGTCTGAAGGCACGAATGGCTGCTTTGAATTTAATATCTGTTATTTCCTGATTGCACGGCTTTGCTTACAGGGCATTGACTGTCCACTCTGCAGTGCCCACTTTGAAGACTCCTCCTCACAGTTCCCTTTAACGCCCCCACCTCCCGCTTCCTGAAAATGAATATTTCACTAAATAAAACCCAAATAATAAATTGTGTTCTTTCAACATCTTGGCTCCAGTGACCCAGCTCTTAACCAAAGACAGACAGCAATTCACAGTAAAGCGTACAGTCAAATGGTTAACACATTTTAAGATACATTTTTTGGCAAAGACGGAAATTTGTGAAATAGTTTGATTTTTATTTTACATTTTTTAGTTTAAATGAAGCTGCTGGTGTGTGGGGAGGGGGACACTAGCATGACCCATACTACTAGTATTATAAAAGTTATTTACAACATGCCCTTTAATTATACTCTTAAAAACTAAATGGACAGCAGGCGTTTGCCAACAAACTACACACATATACACATGTTTGAAGCCAATCTGTCAGCTTGTGTTTATTGAAGGGATAGCCATTAATCACATACTTTATATTTTATTTATTTGGCTGCTAACTCACTTAAGGTTCCTGTTAAGAGGCATGGAGAACCCAATATCTCTACATGGCTTTTCATATGGAATTGGGAACCAATTCCCCAAATGGAACAGTGGTCCACTTGGAATGCACATCTGAGCAAACTGCTAAAGGGGCTTGGTGTTGAAAATAGTTTCTCACATGCATTCTTGAGGTGGTAAACGTCATTTGCCTCCAGCATTTCTACGGGGCATTTCCTATCTCGAAGATCTTGGGGAAGGAGTGGGAAGCACAGAGGCGGCCATTAGCCAGAAAATTACAAAATGCAACCTTTTTTCAGGGAACAGTTTTGTGTCAACATTGGCTATAGCCAGCCAAGCATGCAGGGAGCCGGTGTGAGTTTTGGCAGGATCCGGGCCTGAGTGAAACGGAACGTTGCAGCATATCCAGAGCAAGAGACTCAGTCTGGAAACAGAGTCGCTTGGAGGCTAGGGTCTGTACTGGTGAGAGGATCAGGGTATAGGTAAAAGGTAAAGGACCCCTAGGGACATGGGTGGTGCTGTGGGTTAAACCACAGGGCCTAGGGCTTGCTGATCAGAAGTTTGGTGGTTTGAATCCCCGCGACGGGGTGAGCTCCCGTTGCTCGGTCCCTGCTCCTGCCAACCTAGCAGTTCGAAAGCACATCAAAGTGCAAGTAGATAAATAGGTACCACTCTGGTGGGAAGGTAAATGGTGTTTTCGTGCGCTGCTCTGGTTCGCCAGAAGCGGCTTAGTCATGCTGGCCACATGACCAGCTGTACACCAGCTCCCTCGGCCAATAAAGCAAGATGAGCGCCGCAACCCCAGAGTCGGCCACGACTGGACCTAATGGTCAGGGGTCCCTTTACCTTTACCTAAAGGACCCCTGGATGGTTAAGTCCAGTCAAAGGCGACTATGGGGTTGTGGCACTAATCTCACTTTCAGGCCGAGGGAGCCGGCGTTTGTCCACAGACAGCTTTCCAGGTCATGTGGCCAGCATGACTAAACCGCTTCTGGTGCAATGGGACACCGTGAGGGAAACGAGAGCACACAGAAATACCATTTACTTTCCTGTCACTTCTACTTGCTTTCGAACTGCTAGGTAGGCAGGAGCTGGGACAGAGCAACAGGAGCTCACCCCGTTGTGCGGATTCGAACCGCCAACCTTCTGATAGGCAAGCCCAAGAGACTCAGTGGTTTAAACCACAGCACCACCCGCATCCCTAGGATCAGGGTTTATGTGGATGTGATGGGGCAAGGAGCAGATGGAATGAGGCTGAGAGAGAGGAACAAGCAGGTTTACAAGCAGAAAATATTACAGCACAATTAAGAACCCAAAGCAATGCCAGTCTTACTATTGCCCATCGTGGGACGTAGAGGAGGAGGTACACTGCGGCTGTATTTTCTCCTTTCCCCTGCAGGCTTGAATACAATGCAATATACAAAAGGGTGCAAACAAGGAGACTCCCATTGGAATCTTGACTGATCCAGAGCCTCCAAGTGTCCCTATTTTCCAGGGATTTAGAGAAGCCATCCCAGTTTCTGATTTGATCCTAGATTGTCCCACTTTTCCTTAGGCTGTCCCTATTTTCATTGGAGAAATGTTGAAGGGTGTGGAGTTATCCGACCCCCCGAGCCATCTGAAAGCAATCCTGTGTAGGGAAGTTTTCTTAATGTTTAATTATGTTTTCATATCTGTTGGAATCTGCCCAGAGTGGCTGGGGGAACCCAGTCAGATGTGTGGGGTATAAATAGTAAAACAGTTAGGGCTGGAGGGGTCAGCTTGCGAGGCAGATGTATTGCACGCATGAGCATTGAGCCTCCCTCCCTAAGCCAGGCAGAAGCTTCCCGGGCTTTGGGAAGGAAGTGCCAGGCCTCTGACAGGTTGCTGGAGCCATACTGCCTCCTTCCCAAAGCTGGACGGGCTTTGGGAAGATGGCAGGAGGGGTCTTGGACCGGTCAGAACATTGCACCTCCCTCTCTAAGCTGGGCTGTGGCTTTCCGGGCTTTGGAAAGGAGGCCATTTAAGGGTTTAGCATAGTCCACTGACCACATGCCATGGGTGCAGACTGCCCTGAGCATTTCCTCTTCCTGCCCCACTCAGTCAGTAAAGGTCTCCCTGCCCCCCAGTCTCTGCTAATGTGATAGAGAGAAGACGCAGAGAGGGAGCAGTTATAGAGAAATCACACAGAGCAACCAAAAGAAAGACGGTCTAGAGCAGGAAGGGGAAAATGAAAGGAGGCAAGTCACTGCCAAAAGTCGGGGTCTTGTGGAGTTCAGCCAAGCTATCCCTGTGTGAGGCAGGGTTGGTCTAGTTGGTGGGGTGGTCCCTTCCCCTGGAGATACTGCAGAAGGCTGGTGTTGACTTTGTCTAATGCTGGCCAGAAGGAGGTGCCATTTTGAGGTGAGGAATGCCCTCCAGAAAACACTGGTAAAGTGCAAATTGGTTAAACAAAAATCTATACATATTTTTTGATAGTATGCAAGAACATTGTCCTGTTGAGATGCTATAAATTTCTTTACACTTCGTGGTTATCAAAAGGAACCGGGTTCAAAGGCACTTGCATAACGATGTCAGCCAAAAACTGCTTCACTAATTTTCCCCAGAGCCATGCCTCGGCTCCAATTCAGTCATTACATAAGCTGTTGGACAGCGCAAGGTGACACTGACATTTTCTGATGGCAGGCCAAATAGATATTTCACAAACTTACATGAGAAATTTGCATAGAACTTAACTTTAATGTGGGTTTGGAACATTTCTCGCAAAATCTAACCCAGAGACGATATACGCTCACTGTTCCCAAATCAGTACGTAGCATTCTATCAAAAAGGCAGTTGGTACTGAATAGGAACATATCAAACTTAAATTCTTGTCCTTAAAAATCTCCCAAAGTATTATGTTGCTCTATAATTTAGCATTTCCAGTCTTGGCAGACCAATATTCTCACTGAACAATGGATACTAATGTTAATAAAATGCACTGGGCATCTGGGAACTTGCATGCTTGCAAATTGTAGTAGATGGCAGTTAACACAAAATTCAATGACTCTTCTACAATGTACTGTATTATTAAACACTTTTAAGGAGCTTATTTCCTATCCCCAACAATGATTGATAAAAACCTGATCACTGGGAGATAGTTCTCCTGGTCCAAAACAGATTAAAACGTCTTTAGAAAAAGAAATGCTAAAAGTGAGGGGCAAAAAAAAACTGTCTGATGAGGACTGCGTATGCTCAGTGGGCACTGAATGCCCACTGAATGGAATGGGATATCATAGAAGGGGGCATGGAACCCTGAAAAGGAAAATCTGGAACCCTGAAAAGGAACACTGCACACAGTAACATTCTGTAAACATTCCCACTTCTCTATCCCTGTTTCTGAGCTCCTGCATGTGGTAGACACGTAGGAATTACGTCTCTGAAAAACGTCTCTGAAAAGTTGCATTTTTGGCAATTACTGCCAATGCCACCAGCTACTATTTCTAGGCAAGCTTTAAAAAGAAAGTCACATACTCCATCAGCACACATGCAAAATGTGTTTCAAAAGTTCATGGAGCACTTTGAGAGGTTTTTCATGTTGCTTGCCTTACATATTATGATACAGTGATACCTCAGGTTACATACGCTTCAGGTTACACACTCTGCTAACCCAGAAATAGTGCTTCAGGTTAAGAACTTTGCTTCAGGATGAGAACAGAATTTGTGCGGTGGCAGCGGGAGGCCCCATTTGCTAAAGTGGTACCTCAGGTTAAGAACAGTTTTAGGTTAAGAACGGACCTCCAGAATGAATTAAGTACTTAACCTGAGGTACCACTGTATTATGATCCCCCCCCCCCCCGCATCAAAAATAATTGTGCATGCCTTCAATTTGCATGGTTGTTCCTGAAACTGACAGAATCTCAGTAGCGGAAAAGTTTCTGGATATACTTTCAGAAAACGTATCCAGTAACAATGATGTCTTATGTTATGCTATAACTACACAGCTTAAAGAATGAAATCATACAAATCATTCCTTTTCCTTATTTTTTTTTTCAGTAGGAGACCCAAAGGCCTAATATATTCACATTTAAGGGAGGGCGGACGTAAGTTCTCATACCCTACAACATTTATTCGATGAAAATAGGGACGCCCCATTCCATAAGGATAATTTTTATTATTTATACCCCACACATCTTACTGGGTTGCCCCAGGCACTCTGGAAACTGAAAATCAGAAACTGGGGTGGCTTCTCTAAATCAGAGACATCCCTGGAAAAGAGTGACGCTTGCATAGCTGTCAACTTACAGATTTGAAAATAAGGGACCAGCAGCCTTGAAAATAAGGGACCAGCAGCCAAAATAAGGGACCTGCAGCCTCAAGTGTTCCAGGCACTCCAGTCTTCCTGTCCTCCTACAGTCTGGTCAAACTCATGCTAGTAGCTTCGAGGACACTGTCCAACCAACTTTGTAACCAGAGGTTCAACTGGATAGAATCTGAATCACATGCACCACAAGACCTATGCAGCCTCAACTTAAGATGGCTCCCTGGCCTGGCTTTGCACTGCAAAGTTTGCAGCAGCACGTGCAACAAAATGGCGTCCAGCATTCAAAAACCCCCTCAGCTTGCATTAACTAGCCACACACAAGGCATGCAAGCTCCACCCCCCAGTCGTTCTTAGACTTCTTATTGGGTGAGCAACACAGCTAAGCAACACAGTTGGAGCCTCCCTCCTCCCTGGCCGGCAGGGAGGGAGGGAGAGGAGCTGCTTCCTTTGAAATTTAAGGGACATCATTTAAGGGACATTTAAGGGACATCCATCAATAAGGGACAGCAGCGGGACATGGCCCTGGAATAAGGGACTGTCCCTTCAAATAAGGGACACTTAACAGCTATGGACGCTTGGAGGGTCTGAGTTCTTCCTTACCTATACTTTTTCTATCTTATCGTGATAAGTCTGCCGGCTGTTTACCCTTCCTGTGAAAGACTCTATGCAACATTGCTTGGATAGGCCCAGAGGGCTTGATCTGTGAAATCATAGAAAGGCTCCCACTGATTTCAGGGGACATTTGGATCAGGCATATTAAATACCGAACTCCAGCTGTTACTATATACATGAACACAAAACCACAGTGCTAAATTAACAGCTGAACATGGTTTGCAAATGTGATCTGCATTCTAAAGCCAAGTCTTCGTGAACTTTTAATATAAATCTACAATGTGAAAAAAAGAAGTTTAACAATAAATCTACTATTACTATAAATGACTGGTGACATTTTTCATACTGATAGGACTTTTTTGTTGTTGCAGGGGGTGCATTATCTCAACACCACATGTTCTTATTCACATGGTTGTTTAGAGAACTGAACAGTATTTATCTGATGGATTTGAGTGGTTTTCATAACAGATTCTTGAATATAACTTATTGCAATGGTGTGATACACTAACACTAAGAGATATATATTCAATCCTTAACCACCAAACACTCATCAAAGCCCTTTGAAAGTCTTTTTTTAAAAAAAAAAATACTCCAGAAATTTTCACACAGAATCCTGAAACTGAGCAGGGGAGAACATTCATCTCAGCAGGCCTGCTGAGTAGTCAAAATGGCACACAATGTGTGTGCAAAATTGTAAGCAGGTCAGGAGGGCTGCAAATGCCCGTGAGAAATTTACAGTGGAGCACTGTCCTGTTTGAAAGTTGGAGAGGGAGAAAGAAGTTGTAAAAAAAAAGGAGAAATCAACCACCATGCAGGAATCCTCTCAGAAATAAATCAATTACTGAACCCTCATTTGGACACACGTTTCTCACTGGCTCCTCAAAACGCTCACTAGCCCAACAGCACAAAGAAAATGGCCGCCCAATTTGACCTCTGGTGTGTCAGGGACACACCCTCCAAGTGTCCCTATTTTCCAGGGACGGTCCTGGAGTTATGAAAGCCATCCCGGTTTCTGATTTGATTCCAGAATGGCCCTATTTTCCCCACCAGTGGCACCACTGCCATGCTCAAGGAGGGGGATGAGCTGGCAGTGGCGTAGCGTGGGTTGTCAGCACCCAGGGCAAGGCAAGTAATTTGCGCCCCCTAACCCGTGGATTTGCGCCCCCTAACCCTAACCCCCAGATGTTGCGCCTGGTGCGGCCAGCCCCCCTGCACCCCCCACGCTACGCTACTGTGAGCTGGAACTTGTCCTGGGAGACTGTGGCAGTGGCAGCAGCAGTGGTGGGTGTGACGTTAACATATGAGAGTGCTGGAGGTGAAATAGTTAAACAGGTTACCCAATCAGGACCCAGGGGGTGGAGTCAGAGGGACTATAAAACCAGCTCTAAGAGAGGCGGAGGAGAGAATTCGTTGGGAGTTGGGTGGTTGGTTGAAGTGAATTGGGATAGAGTCTGTGGGGAGGTTGAGTTAGTGTAGTGAAATAAGCTGAGTTAGGAACAGTTAGGAACTAGGAAGACAGGTACATATCTGAGAGGTGGTTTAGTGAGTGAGAGCAGGTAGCGGAAGTTATAGGTCTGGATAGGCACCCCAGGATTGTAACTGACCGATACCATTTATGAAACCACATGCTTGTTAAACTGCAATGAATAAACAGAAGTTTGTGTTCCACTTTAACCCTGACTGGACTCAGTATTGTACCAGGCAGGGCCTGGGTGGGGGAAGCGAGAAATAAAGTGGTGGCAAAGGGATCAATAGACGGTGAAACGTCCGGGGACCCTGTGTGATCGCCACAGTGGGCTGTGAGGGAGCACCCTGTTTCCTCTTTGTGGCCTCTCCATAGCCGCTGCTGCCGGCCTTCTCCTATGGGCAGCTCGTAGCAGCTGCTGGCGAGCAGGCGAGGAGGAGGAAAGGCTGAGACCAAGCCCCACATGATGCGCCAGCTCTTAGGGGCAGGCAGAGGGCAGGGCCACCCTGGACAGGAAGAAAGGGGGAGCAGATCGGTGTGCAGGGAGTCTTGATTTTTTAAAAAGAATGCTTTGTGCGTCCACGTCTAATCTCACCCATTTCTAAAATTTATTTTTTTGTGTTTTTTTCTTCTTTTTGTAAATCTAAGGTAAAGGTAATGGACCCCTGATGGTTACGTCCAGTTGGGGACAACTGTGGGGTTGTGGCGCTCATCTTGCTTTACTGGCTGAGGGAGCCGGTGTTTGTCCACAGACAGTTTTTCCGGGTCATGTGGCCAGCATGACTACGCCGCTTCTGGTGCAACAGAACACCGAAACCAGAGCAGCACACGGAAACGCCATTTACCTTCCCACCGGCGCAGTACCTATTTATCTACTTGCACTTTTTGGCATGCTTTCCAACGGCTAGGTTGGCAGGAGCTGAGACCGAGCAACGGGAACTCACCCCGTCACAGGGATTCGAACCGCCGACCTTCTGATTGGCAAGTCCAAGAGACTCAGTGGTTTAGACCTCAGTGCCAAAATAAAATTGGGATCAAGGGTTTTTCTCTGGATGGCATACACACACACACACACACACACACACACACACACGTGTGTGTGTGTGTGTGTGTGTGTGTATCACTATCTGTTTTGTATAAGTTTTCGTACGTTACTATGGAGTATTTGTATTCCTTTGTTTGTGTTTTTTGTTTGTTTTTCTTTTGATTGTGCAGTTTTACAAGCTTGTGTGTAAGCGTTGTAAATAAACTCAATAAAAAAATTAAAAAGGGGTTTTCTCAGGATGGTGAAGGGTGTGTGTGCTGTGTCCTGTTAGTATAGTGGTGGCAAAAAGGGGAAGGACCAAAAAATGGGGAGTCGAGGAGGCTCAGTTGGGGGGTGGAGTGAGAAATGTCCCTATTTTCATCTTGTTGGAGGGTATGCAGAGATGGCTCCTGTTAGATTCCACTTTCAGGCTTTGGCCCAAAACACGTTCTGCATGCCTAGGAGAGTAAGAGATCTTTTACCTGGAACATCATTAATCTCGAGTGAACTAGGAGAGAGACTGGGGCTGCAAAGTCACCATTCATCACTCCTCCCCAAAGAATCCTGTAAACCATCATTTACCCCTCACAGAGCTACAGTTCCCAAAACTACAGTTCCCAGGACTCAATGGGGGAAGATGTGCTGTATTTTTCTATAAGACGCACTTTTTTCCCCTTCAAAAATTAAGGGGAAATGTGTGTGTGTCTTATGGAGCAAATGCAGGCTCCTTGGCTTCAGCAATAGCAACGCAAAGCCTCCGAAGCGCAGAGGGAGAGCTCCCCCAGCGCTCCGGAGGCTTCGCGTTGCCTTCGCTGAAGCCGCCTGAAGCCCCCGGAGCGCAGCGGGAACTCCGAAGGCTTGCGGATAGCCGCCTGAAGCCTGGAGAGCGAGAGGGGTCGGTGCACACCGATTTTGCTCTCCAGGCTTCGCTTCGCTGGAGAGGCGCTGCAGTTTTCCCTCTCTGCGCAGCGCCCCTGCAGCGAAGCGGGAGGAGAAATGGAAGGGGCTCCGTTTCTCCTGCCGCTTCGCTGAAGGGGCGCTGAGCAGAGAGGGGGAGAATTCCCCCCCCCTGTTCTCCCTCTCCTATAGTCCGGTGCGTCCTATAGAGCGAAAAATACGGTATGTTGTAAATGTGCTTTAAAAGTATCATGTGTACACAACCTGGGAGTTGCAAATTTCAATTTTAAAGTGTTTGATTTTTCTCTTACTATTGCTTTTGGCATGGGGAAGTGAATAAAGTAGGCTAACTCACCAAATCCCAAACATAGCCCGAGTACTTTAGCTGAAAGAACAAGGGGAGTGAAGCTGTTTTCTATCATCCTTGGGCTTTAGCAGCAAGGCAAGAATACAGGGCTTCCCTGTTGGATGTTTTCTACTACCAAAACAGAGGCCACCTGGAATTTGCAGGATGTGGGGAACCAATAAGCAAAAAAGGGATTTATAGTGGCACCTAAACCCCGAATTACCTGGGCGCTGCTTTAGAAAGGCCCTCTGAAACACTTCTCTTCTCTGGTGTGGCCTAGACAGCCTTGTCTAGTCCACACACACAGCTAGCACCCCGGTCATTGATAAATCATTGTTTCCCGGCACATTGACAAGTTTTTCCTAAGCATCCATGGCCAATTATTGAATCATGGGCCCTAAGCTGACTCCCCCACTGACAATGGCCCATATGGAGTTCGCCTCCCAAACAGATGTTTTTGCTCTGTTGTTTGTATGGTCACTGACCCCGTTTTAATGCATCATTCTTTCCCTCTCCGTTAAAGATTCAAATTCAGATAAAACTTCAGGGGGTTTTTTTTTCTAAGGCAAACAGTAAATAAATGTCCCCTTGTCAAACCATTGAGAGCCTCGTTAGCTTCAAAGTTTATAGTGGAGAATGGAGACTAAAACCCGTTGCCTCCTTATTTATGTGCTTTGGTACACATTATTTCACATTATTGTTACATGGTGATGTCATCACGGCTGTTCCAGCTCTCCAGCCTTCCATTTCAAATTCAATGTAGCTGGAAAATAAAGAGCTATAAGGTTGGCAAGCTGTCCCAGCACATAGACACACACTGTTGGGAAAATAATAAAACAGATCCCAGGCACATGTAACTAAGTTCCACCTCATTCTTCGTCCCGTTTAGAACATAAGCATGCTCTCTCTCTCTCTCTTCCACCCCCCCTGCAAAATTCTGCTGTCTGAATAATTTTCTAATTTTCAGACAGCAAAATTGTCTGTGTTGAAATCTGAATCTGCACTTCACCTTTCCCATTTGGGTTTCAAAAGCTGACACGTGACTTTGAAGATTGCTTTCAAAGCCAAAAAAAGAACTGGTTACATGAATGAAGTTTACATAAAATATTAAACCTATGGTAAGTCTTCTATCAGATATCATTAAGTGTTAATTGCTATGTGTCCGGTTCAAAACTAGAGGTGGCACCATTAGAAATAATAGACACAGGGAGCAAATTTCATCAGAACTGCAGCACATAGCAAGGTGAGGTTTAACTCTTCACTCCAGAACTTCAATTCCACTCCCTGCCCCCACCCCATAATCTTCCCCCCAGTACTATTGCTAGCCCTAAACACAAAGTTCCCATTGGTGGAAATGAGAGCTTTCTCCCTTACACTAACTGGTGTAGACAGGAAAGATTTTCGTAAGGTTTGCTGCTGAGGAGGGGAATATCACCGTCTCCTACTGGTGGTAAGTTAGGAAATGGGGTCATGTTTCTTTCCCCTTCAATGTGCTCCTCTTTTGTGTAGGTAACAGACCACTACCCCTGCTTTATATATGGAAGGCAGCAAACATGTTCTTAACATATACACATACGCACAGTTATCCTGCTCATCTAGTTTGACCCTAAAGCTGCAGCACATTTGCTCGGAATGAGGTTTTATTGCATGCAATTGAGTCTAGTTTGTTTTACACTGTTAGGTGGTTCACCATCAAACATGCTAAGTTGTCCCATTCAGAGCTCATCAGTATAATCATTTTATTATGGTCCATGACCAGTATCGCGGCAGAGCTCATCATTTTCATTGAACTTAGTAAAAGTAACTGCTGAGTCCCATTGTTTACTAGGGCCTTCACCAGCTCAACCTACAGCAGAGATCTGAACCACATCCTGGAATGTAAAATCTGGAGTGTGAACTCCTTTTATCCCAGTAGTTTTGCCATTGTTTACTTAGGTCCTTCTTTCAGATATCCCTCTAGCCAAAGCCTACCTATTATTTATTTGAACTGGGAAAGCAAGCTACTGTTCCAGACTTTGTACATATTGTATATGAGTTCTACCCTCAGGATAGTTACTTTTTCCTCTTCCATCTCCAGCTAAACTGATTTTTTTTCTGATGAGTCTCATTGGCAGCTACTGGAGGCATGCAAAGCTTGGTGTTTACTTGCAGTGCCGGTCCAACACATTTTGCTGCCTGATGCAAACCCCAAATGCTTTCACCACCAAGTGCAAACAATGTAAATGTCTTGTTACATCATTTATATGCCAATTCATACTTTCAGCTGGTTGTCACCATCACCATACTGCAATCTGAAGTAGATTGTTTCACCCTGAAGTGGCTGTAGCCACTATGCTTCCTAATTTCCTGTTGCTGAGCCTTTGCTGAGCCCAACTTCCTGTTGTGTAGCCACTACACTTCCTAACTTCCTGTTGCTGAGCCTTTAAGAGCTGTTAGATCAGCAGTCAAACCATAAAGATGTCACAAGCACAGGCTCAGAGTCATGCCCAATATTGTGGGGGCTGTGTGTGCCTCCCGATGTGAAATTCGTGTGCCAGGCCACATTGGTCAGCCCAGGGTGACATCCTGCCAGGCCACACTATGTCTGGAGATGCCCCATGACCCTGAGTGACATCCCGTCAGGCTTCCTCTGCCCCCTCAAGATGGGGGGGAGCAGACATGGGGAGGGCTGTCGAAGCCTCAGCCCCAAAGAGTTGCCACGCCTGGTCACAAGGAATGCCCCTACTGAGTACATGTTGTGTGTAGTTAATGTCCCGGATTCCATCCCTGAAATCCTAAGTTACTTTCCCCCCCTTTAGATAAAAAAAATGTCAATGTACTGTAATATTAGATGAAAAAACAACAACCACACAAGGCCTTTATATATGTGACATTTCTATTTTTGAAGTCAGCATTAGAAGCATGCATAGCATTCATAATGGGCCATAACTGAGTAAGTTGCTGATCTCTGTTGGCATTAAGTAATAACTGACGGCATGAGAAAACTTGAAAAGGCACCTTTTATCATATGTGGTGGAAATGTAAGGTAGTAAAATAATTTTGGGAAATGATACATAATGAGTTGGGGAAAAAATGTTTAAAATTATCTTTTCTAACAAACAACAACCCAAAGCCTTCCTTTTAGGAATTCTAAGTGCCGAAATCCAAAGGGATCAGAAGAGACTATTTATGTATGCAACCACGGTTGTGCAAATGTTATTGACCCAGAGATGTAAAGAAGATAAAGTCCCTACCTGAGAAGAATGGCAGATCAAATTGATGGATTATGTCGAAAATGACTAAAACGACCAAAAGAATCAGGAAAACCATAATCTTAATAAGGAATGGGGGGAAATTTATAACTTATCTTAAAGACCACTGTAAACAGTTAAAATCGTTAGTAGGATTGGAATACCACTTGTAGTTTAATGGTGAATTTTGGGCATAATGGAGAGGTAAAAGATTTGGATTATCATAAAAGATAGAGGAGGAAATGATTAATAACAGGACCCACAAAGGGGAGGAGGGAAGTCCAAGAGATTCCTTGGAATCTTGTTTTTATGTTGTATATGTGACTGCAAACCTTTAATCTGAAAAAAAAATATTTTTTTGAAAAAGAAGAAGAAGAGAAAACTTGAAAAGGTAAGGAAACTTTGTGTCTCGGCTCTAGGACATAGCTCTCTACAGTACATAACAATCACGGAGATTCTTCAACATTCCTCAAATGCAGTCCCAGCATTTGCTCACACATATCACACATTGGTTTATGTTTGCAGAACTCAGGACAGCTTGTGCCTAAGTGAGTTCTCCACACTGGTTCCAAAAGAGTGACCAATGGATTCCTTCACTTTTAGCTACATTATCCAAACACTCTTTTTCTTTCTTTCACTGCACTGAGAGTGACTCTGAAGCCAAACAGCTGGAAAACATGCAGTGTGTATATTACACTTCATACATTATTACTACCATCTCTGTTAACACATTGCATACTTTAACAAAATCCTTCTTCAACTGACACTTGTTAGAGTCTGGGATCCAGTATGATCAATGGTCTACTACCAAGATCTGTAAATGGGAACTTAATGTCAAAAAGTGCTTTTGGACACAAAATATTGGTATAATATTTAAAACACAGATTCAAGTGTTCCACTTTGTGGCATAACGATAACATACTCGAGAAAACTCAGTATTTGCAGTGATTTCGTTGTTCCCGCTAGCAATAGAATAAATGCAAAGTGTAGCTTTGTCATTAACAGGATCGCAACAATTATGCAACCAAAAGAAACTGATTTTACTGCTGTTATCACTGAAATACCATTGTAGATGATAGGAAAGACTGCTCCAAACCTCAGAAAATGGGCATTAAAATGGCAAACTCTTGTACTGAGGTTGCAACTCAGTTTGATTATTTATTTCTGGGTTGTTGTTTTTTTCATTTCCTTGTGAGCATCAGGTTGATACATATATACCGTATTTTTTGTTCTATAAGACTCACTTTTTCCCTCCTAAAAAGTAAGGGGAAATGTGTGTGGGTCTTATGGAGCGAAAGCAGGCTGCACAGCTATCACAGAAGCCAGAACAGCAAGAGGGATTGCTGCTTTCACTGAGCGGTGATCCCTCTTGGTGTTCTGGCTTCTGAGATTCAGAATATTTTTTTTTCTTATTCCCCTCCTCCAAAAACTAGGTGTGTCTTGTGGTCTGGTGCATCTTATAGAGCGAAAAATAGTGTTCAGCAAGATATATCCTACTAAACATAACATCTGAATTTGCATTCAGCTTGCCTTCTTTGGCCTGATGAATTTTGCACCCCTGATAAATCCATTCTCTCTTTACTTACCACAACCACATACCATTTGTGTACACGTAAAGACAAAAAGGAGAGAAAGTATGTCAGATTCTACAAAAAAATACAAAACAATGTCAAACATCCTGCCGGCACTTTAAATTAAAAATTAAAGAACAGGAAACCCACAGAGAATCAAAGAGGGAAAGGGAAAGGATGGTGGTAGTATAAGACGTGTTATTAATATGCACCCCTTCCTTTCCCCCACAACAAAATATAATATTTTTTTTTTGTTGGGGTTGCGAATTGGCTCAGAATAGGGATGGAAGAAAAATTCAGTGCACTTTGCATTTTCATGCGAGTCTATCCAACCTGCACTTCCTGGGGAAAAAATGTGAACTGCAGCTATTCTATGGAATTTGTACTTCTCCGAATTTTGTGATGCTATGCTATTTTACCGTAGCCTGAAAATGAAGCATTTGCAGATTGACACCAGAGTTGTGCAGCTTCAGTTGAAGTGATATGCTAGATACCTGCTCCACTCAAATACTCTGGGCCCAAACACCCCAAGCTATAAAAATGAGGAGAGTGAGGGAAAAGGGAGTTTAGAAGATAAGTAGGAAGGGAATCATAGCACAGGAACTGAAGCTGCGTCGTAGGAAAATTGGAGCAAGGTGACCAGGAAACAATACATACAGATGTTGAAACAGTCCCACAGGATCAGTCTAGCAGACTGTGCCATCAAACAATGGTAGGATGAGACATGCCAATTACTGCAGCAACACGTCATCGCAAACCATGCTAGCATGCCAGTTGTACAGGATCTTCCAGGGAGCGGATAGCGCTGTGGTCTAAACCACTGAGCCTCTTGGGCTTGCCGATTGGAAGGTCAGAAGTTTGAATCTCCTGCCAACCTAGCAGTTCAAAAGTAGGCCAGTGCAAGTAGATAAATAGGTACCACTGTAGCAGGAAGGTGAACGGCGTTTCTGTGCACTCTGGTTTCCGTCACGGTGTCCCGTTGTGCCAGAAGCGGTTTAGTCATGCTGGACACATGATTCGGAAATCTGTCTGTGGACAAACACCAGCTCCTTCGACCTGAAAGCAAGATGAGCGCCGCAACCCCATAGTTGCCTTTGACTGGACCGTCCAGGGGTCCTTTACCTTTTTTTTTTTATCAGGATCTTCCACTGGTGTTCCACTGAGGTGTGAGAAACATTTAGCACCAGAATTTTAGCACCATGTTGCCTTTAAACAACTAGCCCTTGTTGGTTTCAGAGGCAATGAAATTCTATTTGTACTGTACATTGTATCTGATGAGAGCAAATAATTCACGATCTGTTGCTATTTCACACATTTGCAAAATTATTCAGATGCTGTATTACTCGTACCATTGTCACCTTGCCATGCAAGAAAGGATCTTGCCTGGTAGTGAAGGTTATATTTTGAAATGAAAACACTCTTAATTCAACATTTTCAGCTTCACTCCATGAGGTCAAGGAGTGCTGACATAATATCCCCAAAGTGCCCTGGGAAATAAAAACGGTGATGACAAGAGAATGGAAACAACTTGTAAGTCAGAAAGATAAAAGAATGGGAGGCTGTTTTATAGAAATCACTTCCAAGAGTTGGACATCTAATTAACACAAATTCGTTCTCATCCAGAACCTTTGAAATTTTCTGTTTCTGAAAAGAAAATATACTGATTTTTTTTGTTTTCTGTTTTATAATCCTTTAAATCGAAAACATATGAAAGAAGTTTATGCAATATCATGTGGAAACCATTATGTGCCTCTTTAGTTTTCAAGCTTATGAACCAAGTTCTGCACTACTTACATAAGTTGTAAGGGGGAGCTTTTCAGGAATAGAACTCCTCACAAAGCGAAATAAGCGGTACACTATTAAATATTCTATTGTAAAATGTGGCAGTCTCTGAGCATGTGCTAGTACAATAGAAGCACAGAGTTATTAATTATTGTTTTAGCTCTAGAGTGTTCCAAACAGACCATCTATATATCTCCACTGAAAAAGCATACTTTAATTCCTGTGGATTGAATTCCTGTACACAAATCCTGTACTCTGAATACATGATGCAAATTATGTATTCATTCAGAATTTGGGGAAGCATCAGATCACTAGCTATTTATTGATTTATTTCATCAAATGCATATACTGTTTGATTGTAAAAAAACAAACAAACAAACCTCAAAGTTGTTTTCCAAAAGTATAAAACAGTAAAATTGTTGGTAAACACATCTGAAAACAAGAATTTAAAACATTCAAAAAATAAAATCGGTGTGAAACTGCAGAAAAAGATTAAAATACAAATCAACATTCTACGTATCTGGGTAGACTTGTCTAAACAAAAACGTTTTTAGCTGGTGTTGAAAATAGTACTTTGGGGTTCTAAAGTGTAGGGCTGCCACAGTCTGCACCCCTCACTGACCTTTCTGTGGGCTCTCCTTTGATGTTTTGCCTGGCTGCACTGTATCCTTGAATTATGTTAACTCCTCTTCTTTTCTTGGATGGTGAGAGAGATACATGGATGTGTTCCTGTCTGCAGAAATTGCTGAATCTGTAGAGCTGAAATGTATCCAGCTGTACAAAGGTACAAAGAGTCCGGACCTGTCAGGGAACTGCCATCAGCTCAGAGGGCGAGATGGAAGGGCAGTTGTGTTATAGGAAGCCTCCGAAAATCTTGCGAAGCAGTTCCTCTTCCAGCGAAGAGGAAAGCCCCACCTCCAGTGGAGAAGAGGTGCAGGGACCAGAGCATGCTAGGGAGAGCCTTAACACCGAGCCTGAGCAAACCGGAGAGGCGGGGAGCACACCCTTACCAGCGCCCATTCTGCGCAGTAGACTCTGGCGCAGGGAGAGGCAGAAAAGGCTGGGGGTGACGCGACTTTTATGCTGGGGGAGGTACAAAAACCAACCACTCCCAGATTCTGCTAGTGATTGAGCCAGACATGAACTTACGATGCTCTTCACTGTAAATTTGAACCGAGAATAAAGCCTGTAAAAGAGAGGTCGGAGTCTTGCCTGGTTACTCTTGAGCATCAGCATCTGATAGGACTCTCCAAGTTTCCCTATTTTCCAAGGACAGTCACGGTTCATCGGAGAAATATTGGCAGGTATGGAATAAGACTTCCCTATTTTATCAGAGAAATGCAGACGCGTGCTGATGCTGGGCGCCCATAGTGTGTGGCCCAAGTCAGTGCCCATGGAGAGTCATATCTGTCATACTGCCAGCCTTTGCTTTTGGTCTGTCCATCACTGGAGAGCAGAGAGGGCAGAGTCCAATCTTTTTCTGCCAGTCCTCTGTTGTTGTTCTTGTTTAGTCATTTAGTCATGTCCGACTCTTCGTGACCCCATGGACCAGAGCACGCCAGGCACTTCTGTCTTCCACTGCCTCCCACAGTTTGGTCAAACTCATGCTGGTAGCTTCGAGAACACTATCCAACCATCTCGTCCTCTGTCGTCCCCTTCTCCTTGTGCCCTCAATCATTCCCAACATCAGGGTCTTTTCCAGGGAGTCTTCTCTTCTCATGAGGTGGCCAAAGTATTGGAGTCTCAGCTTCAGGATCTGTCCTTCCAGTGAGCACTCAGGGCTGATTTCCTTAAGAATGGATAGGTTTGATCTTCTTGCAGTCCACGGGACTCTCAAGAGTCTCCTCCAGCACCATAATTCAAAAGCATCAATTCTTCGGCGATCAGCCTTCTTTATGGTCCAGCTCTCACTTCCATACATCACTACTGGGAAAACCATAGTTTTTACTATACGGACCTTTGTTAGCAAGGTGATGTCTCTGCTTTTTAAGATGCTGTCTAGGTTTGTCTTTGCTTTTCTCCCAAGAAGCAGGCGTCTTTTAATTTCGTGGCTGCTGTCACCATCTGCAGTGATCATGGAGCCCAAGAAAGTAAAATCTCTCACTGCCTCCATTTCTTCCCCTTCTATTTGCCAGGAGGAGATGGGCCCAGTGGCCATGATCTTCGTTTTTTTGATGTTGAGCTTCAGACCACATTTTACGCTCTCCTCTTTCACCCTCAATAAAAGGTTCTTTAATTCCTCCTCACTTTCTGCCATCAAGGTTGTGTCATCTGCATATCTGAGGTTGTTGATATTTCAGTTTTCTAAGTATTGTTTTTAGAAGACTAAAACTAGGAGGAGCTTGTGGACTTCATTAAGGCCTCCCTACCTTCTTTTGAGCTGTGTGTGCATATCTCAGGAACAGGGAATATCATTAGAAGCAACCTCTGTCCTTAAAATATTTTGGATTAAATAAAAGTTGTCTAGAAAGATAGGAAAAACACTTCAGGCTGCTCTTCATTTGATCTTGTTTGGACCCTTCTTAAATCCATTAACAAAGGAGTGGTGATGGAATCATATGAGGTGAACGGGAGCAGGATCAGAAGAACCTACTTTTTATGAAGAAAAGTATATAGATAGAAAGCTTCAGTGTCATTTCCAAGAAATGAGGAAAAACAAGAAATTATGCATTATTGGCCAAATCATGGTTGCTTTTATTTTGCTCCATATCATCTGGAGTTAATGAAACATTACAGAGGATGTCTGTATTCTCATATGAACACAGTATCTTATATTGCAGCACTGTGCATTTAGGGTTTTTATGACGTTAAAAAAGAGAGAGAGAGCACATAAAAGGACTGGTAGATAAAATCATGCCATATAGTCGATGGCTCAATTTCCTGTAGATAGTTCTGGCCATGACATATTAAAATAATACTAAGCCCCAAAGATTCTGATACAAGCTTAAGGAGGGCAGATCCATGAAGAGAGGGGATTTGAACAGAAAGACAGGGTAACACAGGCCCATTCAAGGACCACCATTGACTTGTGATGATAGCCAGAAACCCCAGTTGGGCATTGGGGCAATCCTTTGTTTTGGATGGAGGAGAGGTTGTAGCCAGTGTGGTGTAGTGGTTAAGAGCGGTAGTCTCGTAATCTGGGGAACCGGGTTCGCGTCTCCGCTCCTGCACATGCAGCTGCTGGGTGACCTTGGGCCAGTCACACTTCTCTGAAGTCTCTCAGCCCCACTCACCTCACAGAGTGTTTGTTGTGGGGGAGGAAGGGAAAGGAGAATGTTAGCCGCTTTGAGACTCCTGAAGGGGAGTGAAAGGCGGGATATCAAATCCAAACTCTTCTTCTTCTTCTTCTAGTCTCTGCCTGCCCCTCCAAATGCTTGGGTATCCCGTTAAAGGGATCCGGGGGGAATGGCCAGGGCCAAGTGCTCAGGCGGGGCCAGGGCCGAAGGCACTCCCCCAGGCAGCGGTCCCTGTGGGGTTCACCCTATTTGATGTAAGTCTTTTTTAAAAAAAAACAAAACTTTTTTTTATTCAAAATTAAAACAAAACATATTATCCAGAAACATATCAACCTTATTTTTCCCCCATTTTCCCTCCCTCCCACACCCTCCCACACAAAACCCACCCACCCCACCCCCCAACTTCCCTCAGTTCCAGTCTTTGATTTCTCTAAGAATGCTGTTTTCTGCTTGTTACACAGTTGTATAGATCCTCAAACTATTTAGCTGATTATTATCAATAGAAAGTTTGTGAATGTTTATTCACAGCCAGCCAAGGAGTCCAGTTCGCTTTGTTGCATCTTCAAATACTTTGCAAAGGGTTCCCATTCATCGTTAAAGTCACAGTTATCCTTGTCCCATAGTTTATATGTCAGTTTTGCCAGTTCTGAATAGCCATCAGTTTTTCTTGCCATGATTCTTTAGTTGGGGTTTCTTCAGTCTTCCACCCTTGTGCTATTAGAACTCTCGTGGCCTGATGTAAGTCTTAAGAAACCCTGCCTGGATTAACCATGCCTCACTTCCAGCAGGTGGGCTGCAAGTATTTAGATTGCGCCATGCCCAAGGGAGAAAAAACTCCCTCAGTAAGAGAATGGCAAATAAGCTTTTGTGAATATATAGAATCAGCAAGACTTACAGCAGTGGTAAGAGGCAAATCAGACCAAAAACTGATTGGAGTCGACGTGTGTGAAGGAATACATCAAAAAAAACATTGTTCTGGTATTAATATATCAATATGCAATGAATGAAAATTACAGAGTAAAAAATTAAGAAGAAATGGATATAAGATGAGATAGTCAAAAATAATATTGATAAGACAGTGAAAAGAAGAAAAGAAAAAAAGGAAGCCACATATAGGTGGAGAGAAGTCAAAATTTATGTTTAGTTTGCATGTTTGTCTTCTTTTTTTGTAATCTAATTTTGAGAGGTGTACAAAAAATGAAATATTCTTGGCCGATACACCTAACCTTCAAGAGGAGAGGGGTTTGGTTGAAATAACAAGCTTGCATTATCAGTTCATTCTCCATTCCTTCAAGTAAATGTACAGAAATCTTGGAAAATATGAAAGCATAGTGTACAAAACTACATACAAAAAACCCAGAAAGCATCGAATGATGAACAAAAAAGGGAGAAATGCTTCTCAGAGATATTAGAAAGAATGGTTGTTTATTGTTATATTAGCCCAATCCGTTTTAAAGCCTTGCTTACAATAGGGTTGCTATATTTCAAAAAGGTTAAAAAATGACACCCTGAAAGTTTAGAAAGACCTCAAAATTGTTGAGTTTTTTCCTTACAAAAACGCCCAAAGAACCATGCATTTTTTTTTTTTTTGACTTGCCTAAGATCCAGGACAAAGCGCTGTCTTTCAGAAATTCCCTCCAGGCATCAATTCCAGTAATGTCCGGGGAAATCCAGGCGCATGGCAGCCCTGGCTTACAGGGCAAAACAAGCATTTGTTCCTATTTTTATTGTCTACAAAATTGTACGTCCAAACAATGTACAAAATCTCCTGTTTATGCCGACAGCTGGTGCATATTGCATAAAGAAGTGAGAAATTGCTGTTACAGGGTCAGGTGGGGTAGGCATCTAGTTCATCCACATTTTATTAAACCTGGTCAGATGGGATGAGAAGCCTTCATAATATAAAATCAATTTGTGGTGGCAATAAGGCCGATTTACCACAAACTATCACCACCTCTTAGAATAAAATTCCGCTTTCTTCAAGGGAGACGGCAGCAGAAAGTAGTCACCAAAATATTTTTAAGGTTTACTTGATCTAGGAGTCACGCATTCATGACCAAGAGTGACTGGATCTGTCTATTGTGTGCTTCCTCTGTCCTCCTTGGGTTTCAGACATTTCCCTGTGCTTAATTGGGACTGAAGGAAGAGGGGGGTGGAACAGAGATAAAGTTAGGAGGCAATGTGTGCTTGTGGCGAGATTATGTCAGCCCACATGATGTAAACACCCTGACATGGGAGTTACAGAAGCAAGCTGTGCTATCGAAATTGCTTTTTCAGTAACGTGTCTGTGCAAAGAGATCAATGCTTGCATTTGTTTAAAAACACGATCTTAAGTAGAAAAAAGGTTTCGCTTTTTAAGATGAATGTTGCATCTGTTATCTATATTATCTGCTTTTCTTTTAAATAATTGCCACTTGAAATCTAGTTCAAGGTTATTTGGATTTCATACATATCAATAGGGTGATTGGCCACTGATGGCTTCACGGTTTGGATTTTGCTAATCGATCTTTCTTGGCACGTCGTATTACCACCATTCTGACCTAAGGTTATACAAACGTCCAGAGTTAAGACAAAGCCACTAATTTGCATTTAATTTTGTTTAAAGTGGCAGCACTGCCAAAACAGCATGCTGTTATAACAGAGTCAACATGTGTGGTCATTGTTTAAGAAATATTGCTCCTTCTGTGAAAAGTTATGCATTGAAAAGAGTACTTTTCATCATCTACAGTGTTCCTGCTCCAGTTACACATTAGCACCCATGGGATGAAGACAGATGCAACAAAGCAGAAGAAATCACAGCTTGTTCGCCACGCCGATACGCATGAACATACCCAATGTGTGCTTCGCTTCATAATTTAAATGGCAGATCCACACACAAGAAGTTGAACGCTGATTCGGCCAAGGAGTTCCAGATTGAATAAACCTATAGTGGCATTGCTGGTTCCCAAATAAATGTAGCCATTTTCAGGGCGCTCCATTCTTCAAACAGCTCCTGTCCTCCACATGGTCGTGCTCAATTGGGAACAGGAAAGAGCATCATAGCTTCAATGTCTTTACAATTAAATTTGCCCATCTTGACTAGTATTTTAAAGTCTGGCCAGCTTAACTTTCTAAGCAAAGCAAACCATGTCTATCTTGGCTGCAAAAGAAGGAAGAGGCATGCTTGGATTAGTTGTTTGCCCTTAGATGGCCAAAGTCACCTCCTTCCACTATTTATTCCTGCTCTGGTGCCATTGCTCAAGAAACTGAATATCCTAAAGGAGTTTCTTAATTCCTGATGGTCTTTTCCATGGAGCAGGCAATGTCTTTATTCAGTCTAATTAATTGCTTGGAGAAGCAAATCCATGTGCAAGAAAAGAATGGAGGAAGCCTCCAGGTGTATAGAAATATGTTTATTCCAAATATAAATCCTTCTAAGTCTTTGGTCTCCAGCTCTGTTGCAAAATAGAGTCCATTCCAAAAGCTTTTGAATGTCAGTTTTATTTGGAGGTTTATCAAAGCACCAACATCCTTATCATATTTCAGAGGGCCTTCTTTTTTCAAACATAAAAATACAGAAGTCAAACGGAATCTGTTCCGGAAGTCCGTTCGACTTCCAAAACATTTGGAAACCAAGGCATGGCTTCCGATTGGCTGCAGGAAGCTCCTGCAGCCAATCAAAAGCTGCGGAAGCCACGTTGGACATTTGAGTTCCAAAGAACGTTTGCAAACTGGAACACTCACTTCTGGGGCAGTGGCGTTTGGGAGCCAAAACGTTTGGGAGGCAAGGCGTTCGTCAACCAAGGTACGACTGTAATAGATATATTTTCTAAATTATTTTTACTGCTATAATTCTGACACTTGAACCAAGGGCTGCTTTGCGATACATATCTCAGAAATTGAACTGATTCTGGTGCAATATTCATAAATTATTATATACTGAAGCCAGGAATGAGTGTTGCGCCCAAGACTCTTTCCTCGCTCCTCCTCTTCCCAAACACACTGATTTTGATGTGAAGATTTCCTGTGTTCTCAGCCACAGCTTCTTTTAGTAGCCTGTTTTACTATTTCATTTTTTGAGAGTGGTTGATCATTAATTTGTCACTATTCAATTCATCAATAATTTGCATCTTGACAAATGCATTAGCAGCATATTTGCTATTTCATTCCTTCACTGGAATTAGTTTTCCACTAGCTGGATAACAAAGAATCAGGATTGCTCTTTGGGGTTTTTAATGGACAATGATGAGTGAGGCAAGTAGCTTCAGATTGTATTCTGCTGCCATGCTTGGGCTTGGATTGATGAATGTCAGTAAGCCAAGAGACTGTCAAGGCCATATGAAAGTTTTCAGCGCTAAGAATGACCTAATCTATCACTTCACATACGTTACATACATTGTGTACTTTCTGTTCAGTTCTTCATTTTGTCCCTTGGCTGGCATGTATGAATGAACACAGTCCAGAGCTCCAGCTCTAACATGAAATGATATGGCTCATTCCTCTAGCAGTAGGACATTCTTGTACATCAGAACATCTGGATTCTGTACATTTTCAGTCCTGTGCAGAAATGTTACTGCCTGCAAACGTAATATTCATTATGAAGTACAAGCAGGACAAATGATGGGTGAATGTTTTCAGCAGGGTTTTTTCTCCTGGTGAAGAATCTTATTCTAAGAGGTCCCATTGCTGAGTTTTTGCTAATTGTGCTGCAGTCAGTAAGAAGCCTACTAGTTCTCTGTAGCGTAAGGTGGAGCCCAAGTCTATGTCTGATGATAATAGGGAGGAAGAAGGTGGCTTGTAATTGTAACTCTATTCCAGAAGTTTTTAACGTGGGGGCATTCTCTGAGTTCACATAGAAGTATGAAATGTGTGTGGCACAGTAAAGAGTGTGTGGTTTTGAGATTTTGAGGAGATTCTTCTTGACATTCTCCTTGGGAGGCCTAGTGGATCAACCTCTCCTAGGTTTAAGCAATCATAGTTTCTAAAAAGCTGCCACAATTTCTGGGTCCTGTCAAAATCAGTATGGAAATGACAAGGGATGAAGGTGGGTGTTTTTCTCACAGCTGCGTTACTGCTTGTTTTCTTTTGAACTTTTTTTTCAATTTTTTTATTGATTTTCCACATTTATCACAAAGATGACATAGTAAAATGCATAACAAAAAGAAAAGAGAAAAAGAAAACACATTACACTACAAGGAAAATAAAACTAAACACAAAAAAGATTGTTTCTTCAAGTACCTAATTGTAATTACATTGATAACTGACTTCCTTGAATCCCCTCTGTCTGAATTTCATTGTATCACCTGTATAACAGTTCTCCAAATTCATATTTCTAATAATATTAACTCCTTTCATTTACTAACCTCTTCTCCTTTGTTAATATTCTAATCCTTAATCTTTACTACCACATATTCTTATTCTACCCCTAAGCCTATTTATTACTTCCAAGAATTTTCTATTTATTTCATATTACAATATTTAACTAAATGTTCTTTAAATTTCTTCCAGTCCTCTTGTCTCCCTCCTCTTTCTGGTCATGGATTCTTCCAGTCAGGTCGGCCAGCTCCAAAAAATCCAACATCTTCATCTGCCATTCTTCTATTGTTTGTTTTCTCTTGAATTTTGTGAGACAAAAGATGAAGAGCAAAGTTTTGGATTCAAATAAAAAAATAATCCTACTTGAATTGGGGAAAAATAGAGAATGAAGGATTTGAATAGAAAGTTAAGTCTAGAATACTTTAAAAAAAAAATAGTAGGATTCAATTTAAAAAAACAACAAACCATAACTTTCCAGACCTAAATATGGGCAATAGTAAAGGTAAAGGGACCCCTGACCATTAGATCCAGTCGTAACCGACTCTGGGGTTGCGGCGCTCATCTCGCTTTATTGGCCGAGGGAGCTGGCGTATAGCTTCTGGGTCATGTGGCCAGCATTTCTAAGCCACTTCTGGAGAACCAGAGCAGCGCACGGAAACGCCGTTTACCTTCCCGCCAGAGTGGTACCTATTTATCTACTTGCACTTTGACGTGCTTTTGAACTGCTAGGTTGGCAGGAGCAGGGACCGAGCAACGGGAGCTCACCCCGTTGCAGGGATTCAAACCGCCGACCTTCTGATCAGCAAGTCCTAGGCTCTGTGGTTTAACCCACAGCACCACCCGCATCCCCATGGGCAATAGTAGTTAATTTCAAATTCTAGTTCCATGCAACAATGTGTTGCATGCAACTAGTAACCATGCATGGGAGATGCATTTCTGGAAGAGTGAATGTATTCAGGCCATTCCATGGTGTCTAGATGAGTAGTGCAATAAAGAAATGGATTTATATCTGTAGAACACAGTGTCCCAGTCCTACCACAGTTTGAAAGTCTCCCACAACAGGTCAGAAGAACCAAGGACTGTTCTATCTCACAGTGCAGGGCAGACTAAGGAAACTACCCTCAGGTCAGGAGAGAAGGAATAACTTAACTCTTACAAATTATCACTCACATGTATGGAACACAGTACTAGTAAATAATTTCGACACAACATTCTCATTATGAAACAATGCTAATTAAAACTGTAAATATCAATATAGTAGCTGACAAGGATAGCATCAGACATTTTGTAATTAGCAGATGCAAATGCTCCTTTGAAAGAAGAACATGTGCACATATGGGGAAATAAATGATCAATGAAGAGGGAACTTGAAAAGTTGAAAAATGAAATAGAATACGGAATGTGAACTTTCCCTACTTCCCTTCATAAAAATTAGATGACCAACTTGCAGAAAGTGTAAAAGACGAGACTTCAACCAGCACATGTGTAAAAGATCTTGCAAATTTCCCTTGCCTCCCTTAATAAAAATGAGATAGCCAACTGCACGAAGCATTAAGATGAGACCCAGCAGCAGATGTGTAAAGGAGCAAGAGATAAGAGCCTTAGGTTTGCTTCTCATATTATAATGTCAAGAAACAGGAGCACCCCAATGAGTCATGTCTACATAAACATATTGTTCAAATAACCACATAGGTAACAAAGTTCTAAAATTCATAGGCCTTGCTTCCATGGGATTGTCTTGCAACAATTTTTGCACACTGCCACTAACAGTCTCTTGTTTGTTTGTTTTTCTTCCTTTTTTTAAGAAATGGAAATGACCAGCTGGAGTTTTGCTCTCTATGTTTGAAATTTAAGGCATGTTATTTATTATTCTTATTTATTAAATTTGCAATCTGCCTTTCTCCAAAATGAGTGCAGGGTCGCCGCTTCAAGCCAAGGAAGATAAGTCACTAATATAGGCATTCAGTGTCTATTAGAGTGGGGGGGTGGGGAATTGAAATTGATTGTAATATAGTAATTGCAAGAGTGATTTTGAATGTGACTGAGGTCAAAATTTACCCTTTGGTCCACTCGGCCTCAGAAATCAGGGTCACATCTGACTTTGTCCTAATTTCTGCAATATTTCACACTGCCGGACGGGTCTGCAAAATTCACATTTCGGCACAATTGACGTTTCTTAAATGAAACTTTTCCTAAATGATGTTTCCTAAATGAAACCAATCTGAAGTGTTGTCTTTACTACTCATCACATGATATGAACTAACAGAAGATATAAAACACAGATCTGTAACCTCCCCCCACTTACCTGCATCATGGACGATGTAGCAACCCAGAGGGGTTGAGGATGGATGGATGGATGGATGGATGGATGGATGGATAGATGGATTGATGGATAGATGATGATGATGATGATGATGATGATTATTATTACTATTACTATTATTATTATTAACAACTGTGCTGGGAGATGGCATATGTATTGCATTCAATATCCAGATTAGGGATAAAGAAGGAACTGATTTATACATGGAATGCTTTAAAATGACTTATACGTGAAATTTGGTGGTTTCAATCGAGTGTTGCTTGGATCACTTCCTGCATCAGGGGCCTGTTGTCCTAGCTGGTTTTCTCATTGTCAGTGTGTTTTTCAAAAGCTTGACCAATTAGATCCACAAAAGAATAGGTCTGTTACATTTTAAATTTTAGACTGTCAACCCTCGTGCTGTATTGTATTTCTGCGGCATAGATTTAAAAGTGTATTAATACATATGTACTTTTCTACAGTTACATGCACTGTTGTGTATATCTGCTTATGTGCTAGTTCATTTAGGAAATACATATGCATATATTCCATGTTTAAGACTGGGCATATAATAACGCATAAAACATGTGAAGTTTGTTCATATGGAATTAGAAACTGTTAATGAAACTCGGGGGGGAGGGGGGAACATGCACAAAAGCTTAGCCTCGAGTTTTCCAGAAAATCCCATCCCTAGTCAAAAGCTCACCATGTAGCACTTTAGATCCCAGACTACATAAATAAGATACCCAGATGCATCCCATTTGTTCTCTCTGACATGCAACATAGCAAAAGGCAAAGAAGTGCAAGCACAGCATGTTCTGTTTCTGCTCAGACTAATTATGTGGCAGGAACATCCACGGAGAAGCCAGAGAGCCAGTTTCAGAGCCTCTAGCCATAGTACTAAAATCTCACAACATGAAGAGCACCACTGTCATGTCTGATGCTTGAAAAAAAGTAACCCAGGTCATGGAACTAGGGCTTTATTTAGTTGGTGCACAGCATATTTGTGGTTGAAGGCGGGAGACGGCACTTCCAACACATTAGATATTCATATTGCTCTTTAATTGTATTGGGTTTTTAAAAAAATAAAAAAAATCTTATTTTATTGTATTGTATTACAATTTGAAATATAGCCATACCTTGCTTTTCGAACAGCTTAGTTCTCGAAGGTTTTGGCTCCTGAACACCACAAACCCGGAAGTGAGTGTTCCGGTTTGCGAACTATTTTTGGAAGCCAAACATCCGATGGGGCTTCCGCGACTTCCAATTGGCTGCAGGAACTTCCTGCAGCCAATCGGAAGCCTCGCTTTGGTTTCCGAACGTTTTGGAAGTCGAACGGACTTCTGGAACAGATTCTGTTCGACTTCCAAGGTATGATTGCATGTAAGAAATGAAACGAGCAACAAAAGTACAATTGAAAACCATACAGCGCAGAGTTCAGCTCATTGCAATTCCTACAACAGGCATCAAGAAAGAATCAAGTGGTCCACCAAGACCCTCAGGTATTTTCAAGTGGTCCGTGGAAAGGGGGTAAGTCACCACTGATCTGTGGGCACAGAAACAAGTGCATATGTATGGATGCAGAAGAGACCAAGCCCCACATATTTAGCCCTGTGGGGGAAAAGGCTGCCTTTTACCAAGTAGTACAGCAGAGATTTGTACTGAACAATTTTCTCTGCCCACCCCCCACCCCATCTCCTTTAGCATGATCATCTAATGCACAGCACAGTTTTATAGCAACACACCCAGGCATCTGGTAAATCCTCTTCTTTTTCCAGATGGGTGTTCTCCAATTCACCAGTATCCCCCCCCCCAAAAAAAACCATGTGTTTCAAGAAATAGCACATGAGCTTTGCTATCTGACAGCAGAAAATACAGAACTAGCACAAATATTATTCACCCCCTTCCACTGGTCCATGTTTTCTGTTAGAGTTAACTTAGATACTTCTCACAAAGGTTTACTGATTTGTAACTCACCATTCAACAATAAATCCAAGGCAGTTTACAATAAAAAGCATAGTAAACCAATAACCAGCAATTAAGAAATGATGAAACAAAACAATAATCATAAACCAAGAGGGGTTACATCTAAAACATAAAACTCCAGTGGCCTAAGGCTCAAAATCATGGACAAATAAAAACTCCTCTTATTGTGAGACCATGGCAGGCTTTATTTGGGGGAAAGATGTACAGATAAGGGGTCACTATCAGAAATACCACAGTTTTAATCTCAATATAGGTGGTTGGTAGTGAAAAACCTTATTCCCACATCTCAGTTCCAGGAAGTACATACATGTGAGAAAACACACCACCCTCCATGTGTGGGTCTATCCCAGACCCAGGTGATTTAGGACACTAAAAATCTAAACCAGCATCTTTTAAGACTGGTACTATATGCTGTGTAAAGTATTGCTATAGATTTATAGATGGTAGAAGGTAATTAAGGTCCAGGGGTGTCAAAACTGTCCTTGGAGGAAATAGCCAGAGCCAAGTGTATATTAGGGCTAGTAAGGAGTTTGGTGGACCTGCTGATAAGCCTCTGTTATCAGCACAAGTAAAAGCTGATAGGCGCACACTTCCTGGGTTGTGTCTTGGACATTGTAATCCTAGCCAAATCAGCAACTGTTGATGAAGTGAGGCAAATGTCTTTGTGAGGTGACGATGGGGGGGGGGTCAGGGTGTTAACCATTAGGAATTCAAAGTGTCAAAGGAAATAGGTGTGTAAACAAAAGGGGGTGGATGTGACAAGGAAGCAGAGAGGAACAGCTGAGATGGGATGGGCCTGGCAGAGCAAGTGAGGCTACTGAGAAAGGATGCTGATGCTGAAACTAAGGAATAAGCGGGCATGTGTTGGGGTGCTGCTGTTGTGAGCCGCTTGAAAGCTTCAGGTCATATATATGTGAAGTGGGAAGCAGTGTCCAGACATGTTGTTGTTGTTTAGTCGTTTAGTCGTGTCCGACTCTTCATGACCCCATGGACCAGAGCACACCAGGCACTCCTGTCTTCCACTGCCTCCAGCAGTTTGGTCAAACTCATGCTGGTAGCTTCAAGAACACTGTCCAACCATCTCGCCCTCTGCCGTCCCATTCTCCTTGTGTCCTCCATCTTTCCCAACATCAGGGTCTTTTCCAGGGAGTCTTCTCTTCTCATGAGGTGGCCAAAGTATTGGAGCCTCAGCTTCACGATCTGTCCTTCCAGTGAACACTCAGGGCTGATTTCCTTAAGAATGGATAGGTTTGTTCTTCTTGCAGTCCATCGAACTCTCAAGAGTCTCCTCCAACACCATAATTCAAAAGCATCAATTCTTCGGCGATCAGCCTTCTTTATGGTCCAGCTCTCACTTCCATACATCACTACTGGGAAAACCATAGCTTTAACTATACTAGCTCCACAACTTAGGGCAAAACTAAAAAAAGATCAACAACGTTTACATCCAGATTTTCATTTTTTGCACTATGGCAACCCTATCATAAAGACACCCTTGTGCCTAATTTCCCAAAGGAAACACAAACGCAGATTAAAAGCAAGTGCCCTGGATTCTCCTCCATAAACAGCATCATATCAGACAACTCCTATAGGCCAAGGTCCCTTCATCCCCCCCCCCTAAAATATTTGAGGGGGCCGGGGCCCTCAAAGTTGATATACATTGCCATTCAAATGGCATGTGTGAACCACATCTTGTGATCAATTACAGAGTGTGGGCCTTACCTGCCCCCCAATATTTTATTCAACTTGGCACCCCAGAACAGCATCAATGTTTTTGCACAGCACAATGCTCAGAAATAAGATTGCAGGCTTAGCTTGCCATTCCTTGATTTTCTAAATTGAAGTCTGAAAAAGTTAAATTAAAGTGCAAAAGCTTGTTTCTTTAGACACTTCTGACGATTAAAACTTAAAAGCTGCGAGATGAGGGAATGTGGGCAAAGCTATGATGTGACCCCAGCTATGTTGGCCTGCAATGCAAGACGACTTGCAGACTAAAAGTGCACAAGCACTCTGTAGTTCATTTTTAAAAAATGCACATTGCAAAATAATTCTAGATTAGTTTTAATTTGCTTAACGCTACTACCTCCTGCTGGCGAATTTGAATAATTTACAGCATTAGCCGGTTCTGATATAAAAACAAAGAATATTTATTGGGGAAATGTTCCATTGCACTATACATATTTTTTTGTTAAATTGTCCAGTCCATGACCCTGGGATTGCAACTGAACACTAACAGTGTGAAAAATGTACATGTTAAGTTGTGGGTGAACATATCAGACGACACAGCGATTCTTCAAACAGCTCTTGTTTATTCACAGGCCAGAACAGAACTGAACAGCAAACAGCTCAGCCGGCCTGCTTTTATAGGCAGCCAGCTGTCAACATTGTAGCAACAACAACCCAGGGTTTCCCACCTAAAGTAACTGACGTGGACCTGAGTGAAAACTATATACACGATACTCCTGGTGGCCAGGGTGAGAACTTCAATACATAACAGTACAATAGCTTTTCAAGGTGAAGAAATGGTCAAGAGTGTTGACAGCAAGGAGACTCTCTGCAAACATTCCCCTCTACTGTGGCTATGCTTTTCTTCATTTGTTTTTAATGCATTGCTGTAAACCAGACCATTCTTTCTACCTTACTAAATGTTCAGGTTAGAGGAGGGAAGTATGTCATGGTACTCATTTTTTGATTGTCTGTGCTTTATTCAGAATAGGAAGAGAGAGGAGAGGAAATAGTTATGCAGTGAAAAATTTATAAATAGCAACCACCAAGTCAATTTCGTAGAGATTTTGTGAGGCCGGATTTTACATGTTGATATAACAGCCTGGAAAGCTACTAGCATATTTTCTATAGATTTGACATAAATTGGAGGAGGGTGGGAGCTTTTCCCCAAGAGGACTCAATGGCATCTGTAAAAGAACCTCCAAAATCCTTTATTAAAAGAGGGGGTGGGGTGGGGAGGAACCTCCTACTCTAATAACTATAAAACACACTTTAATAGTAATATACAATGTGCAAGAGTTTAATCATCCTTTCAAAAATTTGCATACCACTTAGCCCCATGATTTCTAAGTGACAATGAAGTTACAATGAGATAGAAAAGATAAGCCAGCTTTTTTTAAAAAAAAATAATTGTTGTTGTTTTCAAAATGCGATACAATTACCGGTACCTAAAGGCAAGACTAAATATATAAGAAACCATTATGACTAAAACACTGATTCACAGAGTAGAACAACACACTGATCAGGTAAGACACACAATTTCTCCCCCACCCTCACGACATATATAATATATCAGTACCTATGGGGTATTACTGATGAGAATGAGTAAGAGGATATATTATTAATTAATTAATTAATTAATTAATTAATATTCATTAAATTAATTGTATTTAATTATGCATGTAGGCTAACAGCAAAGGCAAACACAGGTAGTGCCTGTTTTTAAGACTGTGGGCCTAGCTCATAGAGCCCCAGTAGCAGACTATTAAATCCCATCCTTAGGTAGACTAATGAAGCATAGAAATAGGCTATTAAACCTTATTTGATTCTGCTCAGCAGCTGACCCCCATTTTGACCTCTTTTCAGTGAAACAGATCACACAGCAAGTTTGAAATGAATTACTTACGGTTTCTAGGTCTCAGACATGCATCTTTCCTTATGCAAAGGCAATACAATATTCTGAGTAATACAGCAAAGCAGCCTCAGACACGTGTCTGAAAGGCACGTCTGCCTCTGTCGTTTAGTGTGTGAAGAGGCAAGTGGGGGAACAGGAAATAGGCTTGACTTCCTCCCTCTCAGGAGAAGAGGGGGTGTGACCTCCGTGAGCCTCTTCCAGCAATTAGAACTCTGTGGTCCTTAACCCCTTCATGCACTAACTAGCCCCAATGTGTGGTGCTGTGTAGGGATAGCAGCAGCAAATGAAAAACAGTGAGAGTTGGTAAAAAAAAATTGCCTGCTCTGCAATTCTCCTGGCTGCTACTCCTCTCCTGCCACTGCTGGATGGATGGAGATAGAGATAGATAGATGATAGATAGATAGATAGATAGATAGATAGATAGATAGATAGATAGATAGATCAGTTAAAAGGCATAGATAACTATCTCTGCCGTAACAAAATAAAAAATTCCTTCCAGTAGCACCTTAGTGCATGCACACAAAAGCTCATACCAATAACAAACTTATTTGGTCTCTAAGTTCCTGGAAAGAAGTTTTTTATTTTGTTTCGACTATGGCAGACCAACACGGCTACCTACCTGTAACTATCTCTGCCTTTTAGCTGCATAAAAACAAAAACTGAAAACATCCTTCTTTGCAAAATAGTGCAAATATACCCCTAGTCATTGTGTTTCTTTGTGAATGCCCCCCGTGATGGGAAACCATTTAGCTTAGCAATTTTCTTTACAGCATCAGGAAGTTCTCTGAATCATGTATGAAGCATCCCTAAGGTGTCTCATTGCCCTGTCCTATCTTGCCCTGCTGACTCGGTGCATGAGAAGCTCTGGGCATTTCATCACAAACCATCCTCTCCGGCTGCAATGTTTAATGCCACACCTTCCCCGAGGCTCCGTTTATTACATAACAAATGGACCTTTTGTTCCCAGGACTCGATCATGTGCAATCTCTGCAGTGCAAAATATTGATTAGCCAGGTCTATTAACAGCAGAGAGCTTCTAAAAGCTTGTATGTGGAAACTGGAATGACTCCAGTCCAGTTTCATGACACGCATTAGTTAGGCCAGAGCTCAGGTCCTAGAAGCTATTTAAGTGAGAGGTTTTTTGCAAGCTCCTGTTTCTCCAGAGGAGTCATTCATATGGGTAAAAATATTTCTTAATGGAAGGAAGGAAGGAAGGAAGGAAGGAAGGAAGGAAGGAAGGAAGGAAGGAAGGAAGGAAGGAAGGAAGGAAGGGAAGGAAGGAAGGAAGGAAGGAAGGAAGGAAGGAAGGAAGGAAGGAAGGAAGGAAGGAAGGAGCACAGTTTGTTTACAGAGCTTTCAATACAATTCAGAGTGAAAATCTTATGTGCTTAGTTTCCCCCCCAAAAATCTACCCTGGAACCAGTTAAACCTCCCCATGTTGGTGCAGTAGGTTTAAGATCACAAGGAAGAAAAAATCCATCAACCAGCTGACATGGGAAACGTAGACTACATTCATGTGTACACCTACTGGAGAATAAGCCTAAATAGGATTTCCAAATAAACTTCCATAGATAGCTAATTTAAGTGTACTTGACTATGGTGGTACCTATTGCTATGTACTTTTAAATATCTTTTTTTAAAAAAAATTGTTATTATTATTTATTAAATTTGTATACTGCCCTTCATCTGGAGATCACAGAGTGGCTCACAACATAAAAATGCAAAATGTGAACACAATACCTAACGAGAACAGGAAAAAGAACAAACCAATAACCCCCCTCCCATGAACAAAATTTAACATATATAGAATGCTAATCAGCCAAAGGCTTGGTTAAAGTAAAGGTAGGACAGTTAAATCCAGTCAAAGGTGACTATGGGGTTGTGGCACTCATCTCGCTTTCAGGCCAAGGGAGCCGATGTTTGTCCACAGACAGCTTTCCAGGTCATGTGGCCAGCATGTCTAAACCACTTTTGGTACAACTGAACACTGTGACAGAAACCAGAGGGCACAGAAACGCTGTTTACCTTCCCACTTCAGCGGTACCTATTTATCTACTCACACTGGCGTGCTTTCGAACTGCTAGGTTGGCAGGAGCTCTGACAGGGCAACGGGAGCTCAGCCCGTTGTGGGGATTCAAACTGCCGACCTTCTGATTGGCAAGACCAAGAGGCTCAGCGATGGAGGTGGTGCTGTGGCCTGGTTAAAGATAAACGTGCTTACCTGGCGCCTAAATATATTTGATGAAGGCAGCAGGCAAGCCTCCCTGGGGAGAGCATTCCACAAACAGGGAGCCACCACTGAAGTCCCATTCTCATGTTGCCACCCTCTGGACCTCTTATGGAGGAGGCACATGAAGAAGGCCCTCAGATGGTGATTGCATCGTCTGGGTCAGTTCATATGGAGAGAGGTGGTCCTTGAGATATTGTGGTCCTGAGCCACTTCAGGATTTATAGGTCAAAACCAGCACTTGGAATTGGGCCCAGAAACTAATTGGCAGCCAGTGCAGTTGGGCCAGGTTGCTATAATATGTTCAAACTGTCGTGCCCCAGTGAGAAATCCTTAAATGATTAGGGCAGATCAGTGTTTAGGCCAGAGGAAGCCAACATGGTGCTCTTCAGATGGACTATGGGGGCTCACCCCAAGTATATGGAACTCCCTTTCTGCAATACTGTGTCAAGCACGATTTCTTTACAGCTTCCATCTCTTGCTAAATTTGTGCCTCTTTCCTATGGCCTTTGGAAACGGAATAATTTATTCTGGTGTCCTCCTTTTAGTATTTTACCTACACAAGAAACAGAGCATTAGGCAAATAAATTTCTCACATTCTTTATTGATAAGTGGAACATTTATAATGGAGCAACACTGGCAACAAACATTGTCAGTACCATCTGCTCAACAGAGGGCACTCTAAGCCTGCTTAAATATGGGGTGCATATGGCTTTATTTTCGTTTATAGTAGGGAATCTGTCACTTTCAGTTTCTCTCACTCTTCCTTTTCCCCATCTTCAGTTATCCACATTTCCATATCAGTTTGTGAATTATTTTTAAGATCTCCTGAAAATTCAACAGCATTTTAGTGCGAATTTATCCTAAAATGCACATTTTTGTATGCAATTTTGCCTAATATACACATATTTGCAAAGCATTGTACCCATGATATGTTATTGCTTACTAAAATCCATATTTTATGCACACTTTACCATAGTATATTCATGTTGATAAACATAATTTGGCTAGAGAAGTGCATTGCAAAATTCTGCGAAGTGCAAATTTCAAAGGATGGCTGTGTTTCTTTTGCATATTGTCTTGGAAGCGTGAACTAAACTGAATCAAATTATGCCACTTTGTACTTAATCGGTGATTAAATATCTCCCATAAAGATATCTAGTTCTGTAAACTCAAGTGTAAGTGTCAGGGAACTGCCATCGGCTCAGGGGCGAGAGGGGGAAAGCCGGATGTATTACAGAGAGCCCCCAAAGATCGTGGGAAGCAGCACCTCCTCAGCGGAGGAGAGTAACTGTTATGTAGTGTAGTTTCACCCTGGGCCAACAGGGGGATACTGTATATAGTTTTCACTCAGGTCTGTAGATAGTTTTCACTCAGGTCCGCGTCTGTTATTTTAGGCGGGAACTCTGGGCTGTTGTGGTTACAATGTTGACAGCCGGCTGCCTATAAATACAGGCCGGCTGAGCTGTTCGCAGTCAGTTCTGTTCCAGCTTACCATAATAAAGAGCTACTTGAAGAAATCGCTGTGCCGGCTGCTATGTCAACCCACGACTCCAGTGGAGAGGAGCTGCAGGGCTCGGAGGAGGCGAGGCGGTGGCAGGACACCTTGCCTCAGCAAAGCGGGGAGGAGAGAGGTCCTCCGTTGCCCATGCCCTCCCTGCGCAGTAGGCGTCCGCGCAGAGAGGGGAAGCGCAGACTGGGCATCAAGAAACTACTCTGCTGGGGAAGGTTTAAGGACCGCCCACTCTCAGATTCTGCCAGTGAATGAGCGAGCCACGGAATAGTGGCACTCTGCATGGTGAAGGTTTTTTGTTTTTTTAAATGATATTTATTGAAAAAAGGATTTTTTGAAAAGATGTTATACAAAAAAAGAAAAAGATAAAAATAAAAAGTAAAAATGAAACCATCATTTTCGAATTCTCTACTTTCAATACCTTCTTTCCTTGACCTCCTCCTCCTCCCTTTTCCTGTATCCTGTTTTATAACAATAACAGCAAATCCTTTCCATAATTCATAATATTCTGTCATAGCATTACCTTAATCTGATATCATATTATCTTATAAAAAACCTTAAGGTTTAAAACTTAAAAAGGCTTTACAACAGACCAGGGAGGCATTTGCCTGATTGCTCTCGAGCAACCCCCTGATACCCTTACAGTACGGAACCTCAGGTCCAGGGTCCAGTTTCAGCCCGCTAAGCATTTCTGCTTGAATTTCAGGACTCTCCATAAGCCACACACTTCCCCTAGGTCACATCATTCAGTCACCATGCCCTGCCCTTCAAGCTCCTTCTGCCTGACTGGAACGAGTCCTTAAACAATGATAATGCCTTGCTTGCCTAGATAGAGAGGTTAGTGCATGGGTAAAGCCCTCCGGCTTCTGCATGGCTGAGATGTAGCCTATGTTCAAAGGTAAGAGTGACATCCCTGGCTCCACCCACCCCTGGAATGGTAGCCCTCTGGCTGAAACAGGTTTTATTTTATTGTTTGAAGAAAAATGAAATAATATTATATTTTTAAAAGAAAACTTACTATTCCAAAACAAGTAGCCAGTTTATGGAAGCTATATACTCCCTGCTACCCAGGTATATAAAACAAAAGGCTCCATCAATGATCCCCCCCCCCAAAAAAAAACCACTATTACAGCTTTTTACAGATTGGACATCCTGATGTTCTTTCACCTATGGCACTTTCCTGATCTAAATTCAGGCATTGCATCTTGAAGCTATAGGCATCAAAGGCGTTACAGGCATGAATTAGATTAGGAAAATAGCTTGGTTGGTGGAGGGAGGGGAACAAACTGTTAACCAGCTCCCTTTCCTCTCAGCTTCATTTGAATAAAAGAAAAAAATGTCTGGTGATCCAATCTCCGATATTCTATCACACATATAAAAAGGTAAAGGTACCCCTGACCATTAGGTCAAGTTGTGAACGACTCTGGGGTTGCGGCGCTCATCTCGCTTTATTGGCCGAGGGAGCCGGCGTACAGCTTCCGGGTCATGTGGCCAGCATGACTAAACCGCTTCTGGCGAGCCAGAGCAGCACACGGAAACGCCATTTACCTTCCCGCTGGAGCGGTACCTATTTATCTACTTGCACTTCGACGTGCTTTCAAACTGCTAGGTGAGCAGGAGCTGGGACCGAACAACAGGAGCTCACCCCGTCGCGGGGATTCAAACCACCAACCTTCTGATCTGCAAGCCCTAGACTCTGTGGTTTACCCCACAGCACCACCTGCGTGTGTCCCCCCCCCCATCTTAGGTGGTTATAATTGTTTTCACATAACGTGCAGCCAGAATTTGAGAATCTTGAATGATAAATTCAGCACATAAGGCACGTTTTTCATTTAGCCTTGTGTTTGAATAATCTTATGTGGATGTTAAGAAGCCTGGGGTGTCTTAACAATTTCCCCAGTAACAATATCACCTGTTAGTAAAGCTTAATTCATCTGGCCTTCTTTATCTTCCCTTCTACTTGAACATAGGAAGTCACTTTATACCAGATCAAAGTATTTATCTGGTCCACTATCTTCTACTTACCAGCAGGAGCTCTTCAGAGGCCTGGTTCACAGCCATGATAAGCCATGCGGTGGCAGATTTTGGGCTTTAACATTTCTGCGGGGCCCCGGCTCTCACCTTCCATTGTTGTTGTTGCGATGTCCGCTGCAGCATCCTCTCAGCTCAGTGTACACTGCGGGCAAACTGGTTGTGTTCCCTTACATCCGCCTCTGTGCATTGCTCCCATTTATAATCTACACTGAATCATGTTATTTAGAATTGTAGAGTTGAAAGGGAACACAAGGGTCATCTGGTCCAACCCTCTGCAGTGCAGGAATCCTCTGACCAACGTGGTGCTCGAACCCACGACCCTAAGATTAAGAGTCTCATGCTTTACCAACTGAGCTACCCCGCAGATGATGTGTTTTAATGCAAGACTATAGTTACATTGGGTGGCTCTGCGGGTTAAACCACTGAGCCTAGGGCTTGCCGATCAGAAGGTCGGTGGTTCGAATCCCCGCGATGGAGTGAGCTCCCGTTGCTCGGTCCCTGCTCCTGCCAACCTAGCAGTTCGAAAGCACCTCAAAGTGCAAGTAGATAAATAGGTACCACTCCAGCAGGAAGGTAAACGGCGTTTCCGTGCGCTGCTCTGGTTCGCCAGAAGCAGCCTAGTCATGCTGGCCACATGACCTGGAAGTTGTACGCTGGCTCCCTCGGCCAATAAAGCGAGATGAGCGCCACAAGCCCAGAGTTGGCCACGACTGGACCTAATGGTCAGGGGTCCCTTTACCTTACCTATAGTTACATTAGGATTCCCACAAAGCAAATAATCATGCCTAATGCTGCTCAGCCCCACCACCTGAACACTGGAAGAACACAGGTCAAACTACCATATTTTTCCGTCTATAAGACGCTCCCATGTACAAGACGCCCCCTATTTTGGGGGAGGGGCTCAGATTTAAGAAAATGGGGGGAGATGGCCCAGAGTATAAGATGCCCCCTAATTTTCGACATTATTTTTTAGAGAGAAAAAAACTAGTCTTATACACGGAAAAATACGGTATTTGTATATCGAGCCCACTAGGGTCTGAAGCAGATTCTTTCCCATTGCCTGCTCCTTTTCACCAGAAACATCAGGAATTGAACCAGAGACCTGATGAATGCAGGGCATGTGCTCTACCATTGCAAGTCAGATCATATTTTACCAAGTGACGCTAGGGCTTTCATTCTTGCTAGAAGCTTGGCCTTGCCCTCACTGGTTCTGGAAGGCTCCTATAGAAGAGTCCCATACGCACAGAGACTTTGTGCCTGCCCTTTAGGGGAAACAGGAAGCCCCAAACAGAGATTCGTAGAGACACCATTGATCCTTTGCTGAAGAGGCTAGACGATCTTTCAGACAATTCTAAACTTAGTTCTCTCCTCTTAGGCAAAGATCACAAGATGACCTGGCTGGTAGCCAGATTTTGCACCCAGATTTGTAGGCACAGATCATCCTCTAGAATAAAATACTTACTTGGGAAATGTTGAAGTCGCCCTTTGGGGTGCCTCAGGGTCAATTTTTATGGTAGCCCAAATCTCAGTTGTACGGGTGTATGTATATATCTCAATTTTAACTCATGAGCTATTGCTGCAATCTGCTCTGGTTGTATATTTTATCTTTATGAATGCTGTTTTTATTGTGTTATGCAGGCTGGTCTTTGACCGTAATAAATTATCTATGAAGGTACCAAGTGACGCTATTAAACGAAGCCTTGTGTATTTGAGTTTCTGGTCCAATTCCTGAATCTGGTAACATTTTGCCTGAGTCTCATCATGACAACAGAGCTATCTTCTGTCCCATTCTTACCTTTAGGAGGAACAGCAGAGCAAAGCATATGGTTAACTAAACAAATGCTTGCACGCATATAGAGGATTTTTAAATAACACACACAAAAACCCCCTGTATCTGTTAAGATGTTCATAAGTAATAGAAGTAATTGTTACTGCTCGCCAGAAATTGAAACAGCAGCACCACTAATGAGATAATAAATTACAAGCATAGCCATAGCAACAATCTAGTTTAACGATAACAGCTCTCGCTTTCTACACAATTAGCAAAATGTGGCAAAAGAAAGCAAGCCAGTGGTGTAGTGCCTTTGGAGGCTGGGCACATGGGCTTGCGTTGCTCTCCTGAAACCCAAATACTGCACATTGCTGCCAATTACCTAGAGGGAGAATTGCACTGTGAAGGATTTACTCAGTCTACCATCCAGTTTGGGTTTGCGTCTTTAAAAGGCACAGATACACTACTTGTCTGTAAGCACTTACAGTATTCTCCCGAGTCCTCATTAAAATGAAGCAAACAACACAATTGCTCTTTTGAGCTTTTTCAGCTGCAGCCTCTTGCCGTTTTACTGAGAAAGAGCCTTAATACATCAGGGGCATAAAACACTACCAGTCTTTGATACGCTTCATGTTACTTCCCTTCGTGGCATCATGATTGCTAGTCTTTTTCCACCTTTAAACGTGTCTCTACCAGCCAGTAGCATCTACCCTTCCCTTCACCTCTGACTGCATTGTATACCAATTTTATCTACTTCTTGACTTCCTATTATCTGAATTTTGCTGCTTCAAAACAGCTCCTGTGTGTGTGTGTGTGTGTGTAAATTTGTGAGGATACCTGCCTCTCAAATTCAGGTAAATCTGTCTCTCAAATTCAGGTAAATCAATGGCATTTAATCTATAATTTAGAGGTGGGAAGCAAATTCCAAACCAATATACTGAATCTCTGAATCATAGTTACAGGTAGGTAGCTGTGTTGGTCTGCTGTAGTTGAAACAAAATAAAAAATTTCCTTCCAGTAGCACCTTAGAGACCAACTAAGTTTGTTATTGGTATGAGCTTTCGTGTGCATGCACACTTCTTCAGATACCTGAAGAAGTGAATTTTGTTTCTCTGAATCATGTCAGATCAGCAAATGGCATACAGTATACTAGTCACAAAGCTACATTGGTCCGCATCCTTCGGGAGCAGAACTGTGGAGCAAAGTGGGCTGTGGATTGCAGCAAATGGATCAACTTCACATTTTTTGGTTACAATCTCATTGACCAACCAATCAAGGCCACAAAAACGCACAAAATCAATGCCTGCTGAGATTTGGAAATGTGATATAAGCATTTACACTGCAACCCTGCGCCCAATTAAATGCCTTCTGCTCATTTATTTGGAAGAATGTTCTACGGCAAGCAATGTAGTCTGCTTCCAGGTAAATATATTTTAAGATCAAGATGAAAATTCCGCTGAAGTCAATGGGTTGTTTTCAACTAAGTTCTACTCAAAGTAAACCTACTAAAATTAGTGAATCAGTCACGTCTATTAATTTCAGTGGGTCTGCACTGAGTATGACTAATGTTGGATATAACCCAGTAAGTATGTATACCATTTTAACACACATACACATACCTGAAATTTTGTGTCCTACCAGACGGCTTCCAAAGAAATAAAAAGGTATTATTATTGCAGTTTTGAAATTAAAAAGTGGATCTTCCTTGCTTTCAAGAAAGTCAGTTTTATTTACTGACTGAATTCAGATTCTGCCCTTCAACGTAAAAAAACATTTCCAGGGCTTGTAAAAATATGCTAAAAGCAACAGTAAAAACCACTAGATAAAATATAAACACAGCAAGAAATAGCAGGATGAAAGTGGCAGTTAAACACAATTCTGCCAGGTTTTGGGTTTTTTTAAAGTCTCAGGGAAATAAAAATAACTGGAAATTTTAGAATACTTTTGATTAACCAATTGGCTAGGAATGGTATTTTAAATGCAAGTTAACAGCTCAAGGTGTGAATATTCTAGCTATAAAAATAGCCTTTCTTATCTAGAGTGGCATATCCAGTTAACAGCAACAGACCACTGTGTGAGAGCATATCTTAAGCGTGGACTGGTACTGATGTTCAGCACAGAACCATCACCTTATTTGTTATAACGTGCAATTTTCCTGGACAACTTCTTCACCAAGGGGGGGAAAAAATCCTTAACAGATTTTTTTCAGGTGTGAAAAGGTGACCTCGACTGCTCCTGTTGAACAGGGTGAAGAATGTAAACCATTTCACATGCAAAGCAACAGGTAACAGCTCACCTTGATTTTCACTTGTGTTTCGAGTGGCATTCCTACAAATTCCTTCTTGTTAAGTATCATTGAACCTAGTGGGAGTCATTTGTGAGTAAGTATGCATATGATTATATTCCTATTCAGAGGTAAGGTGTGACATAGAGCTTAAGTATCAATGGGCTACATTAATTTTGTATTTGGGACATTGCATTCTGCAATGGTTTATGCCTTATTCCAGAAAAGGAACAGCTTTGTCGTTCTGTAAGGTTTTTATAAATATGGCTTGAAATCTTACAGAATTGCAAAACCGACAGTTAAGATGCACAAAAAAACCGTTAGCAACAACCCTTTTCCTCAGCAGTGAAAGAAGAGATTTATACTGTATATAAATAGCCTAAAAACTGCCACCTTCCTGTCTCCCCACACAGAGCCATTAAGTCCCGTGATGACACAGAATGCTTATGAGAATTTTTGTAATGGGATTTGTGGAGAAAGGATGCAAAAGTTATCTGCATATTGGTCCAGCAGCACAATGGTGTCTGTTTCTCAATCGAAAGCTATTCCTGCTGAATTGAAGACCACTTGAGGAAACTTTTCACAGGCAAAAATGTGATTTGGCATAGGTGTCTGTTGTTTGGTTGGATGGAATATAAACTCCTGCAGGTCATGAGCACTATATCTAGGGCATACCTAACAATAAATTGCATCAGTGATTGATTTGAGCTAGACAATCAAATCTTTGTCTACAGATGTATCTGGTATACGGTGTAATATATTAAGATGTGTTTTCAGTTTGGTTCAAATGTTATTGGGCTGTTTCTGCTCTTTGACAGCTGTTCCTTTATACTTTGCCCTGCTTGAAAGCACTAATAATAAGACATTAAAAAGTAGGTCACTAATGTGGGGCAGTGATTTCTTCAACTCTTTCGTCTTTTGTCTGCAGTCACATCTTGTGCTTGTTCTAAACTGTGACAAGTTGTTTTCGTTTTGTTTTGCAGAAAATGAAAAACAAATTGCTTTCATCCACATGCTTCCCTCCACAGACAGAACATAACTTCTGAAAACACAATAAAAGTAAGTGTAGAACGAAGACTGAAGTTTTATATCACAACAGGACACAGTAAACATCTGCATTTATTTGAACATACCACGATCATTTTAAGAGTCAATGTTTGTGGGAAATTTAAGAACTTTCCATCAATGCATGGTTGTTGGTTTTTTTGGTTTTTTTAAAAACACATCGGTATTATTACTGTCATATTGCAAAATATATTCCTATAAAGCCACAAACATACTTGATACAAATCCTAGAACAATTTGAACTCGGTTCTAACATGAATTAATTGGCCTGTATTAAGGGCACTGTTATTCAAATTTACTTCCAGCTATAAAATTATAGATGTCTTTTTCAAAATATACTATTACACTGGACTCCTTGTAAAGCCTATTTAGCATCCATATTGCAGAATACTGCATAAAACTGAAGAAGCTGATTCCCCCCACCCCAAAGCTTGCTTGAACTAATGCAGAAGCCAGATGGAGTTCATTAATTCTAGGCATACAGGGATTAAAAATAAATCCCCCAACGCATCCAGAAAAAAAGTTATTTTAGTACTTGGAAATGAAGAGTTTGAGCATCTTACTTTGAACTGTCTACAAGTGAATTAACGTCACTCACTTCAGCGTCATCTGTCACTCACTTACTCCCATTAACAAGCTGACGGAATTGCTCTTTATTTTAAAGTGAACATCAATCTGCAGACTTTTTTTTCCAGTTAGAAAGGACTTTGTAACACCATTTAGTAATAAAGTCTCGGATAATTTTGCTAAGTTACCTTCTAAAGTACTACATCTATATTGCCTGTTCCCTTAGCTTGTTCTTCTGACTATAAAGCACCATTCCCGCCCACCCAAAGTATATATATCTTTCTCATTTTATTTAAAATATGATTCTATTTGTAGAATGGCAAAACGTCATGTATCACATTTATCTATGTCATTGTATTATTAGTACAAAAAGTAAAACAATTCCAAAGTACGTTTGCACAATCGAGTTTTCACAAAAATATGCACTTTTCCGAACTGTGTTACAATCAGTGGGTACACTAGAGACAAACAGGCACCTCTGTTTTAAACGTTTGTTTGACAACAAAAACGATCCTATGGTACCCAGAGCCTTGGGACGACTGTGACTAACAGAATACACTCGCACCTGAATAGCGTAACCAAACAAATTCTGCTAAGGCAAGCACAATAACATCGATTTGCAGGTGATGTGTGTGTGTGTGTGTGTGTGTGTGTGCACGCGAGTGAGAAAGTTTACATCTTTGACTCTCCGTTACCAATGGTCTTTCAAGAACGTCGTCTTTTACACTTTGGAGAGGAGCCCTGACTCTGGAGCACTTGCCTTAATGAGGTTCTGGATTTCTTTGAATTTGGGGTGGTCTTTGTCGGCTATTAGCTGCAGCAATATAGCTTCACTAGTGGTAACGATAATCCCGGTGCGAGCTAGACGCTGAAAAAAAAAAGAGCAAAAGAAGACAGCTGGGGTGAGTATACGCTGCGTACCTAGCGAGTAACTTTTCAACCACAATACCACTGCCTCTGCAATTTCTTGTCACAGGTGAGGGAGGTCCCAGGTAAAGAGGATTGGCAATTTCAGATGATAGAATACGCGAAACTAGCTGGCCTAGCGTACAGAAGAAGAGAGCAAGAAGAACGTATATTTAAAGAGTGGGGAATTTTTTGCCGAGTAGATGGAAAGCAATTTTGCACAGCTGGAAATGCTGGCAGTGTTAAGGTGAATTCAACAGGGTAACAAATACTTGAGCAATGTAAGATGGGAGAATAAAATGGTTATGGCAAAATATGCAGGAATGGTGGATAAAAGTATATGAACCATGGAAGGGAAAGGAGGGAAGTCATCAAATGTATGGTACTATGCAAGACGCTTATTCTGAGATGTAAAACTGAAAACTTAATAAAAACTATAATAATAATAATAATTAAATAAATAAATAAATAAATAAAATTTCTCGGCACAATATATTACAGTTCGTTATTTTAAAACAAGAGAAACATCCATTACCATTTGCGAAGGTAAACTTCTGTTCTCTTTCACTGCAATGTAGGTAGGCTGGATTAAAAATCCAAATGGCTAGGACTTTAAATCACTTATATGGAATAGTAATACACAGGGCTTTTTTTCCTGCCAGAATTCAGTTCCGGCATTTCTCACGTGGGCGCCACTGCCATTATAAGATAACAAGGGAGGCATTTTTCCAGCAAATTATAAATATAAAATATAAAATTACCTATGTCCTTGGTGAAATTAAACAGGATTTAACAGCAGGAGGTCATATTCCATGTAACATATTAAATTTGACAGATCCTTATTAGAGGAATACCAATTTCCCTAATATCAATTTATTTTTGTCCTGTCACACTTCTGAGACTATCAAGATATTTTAGCTGCTGGTAGGAGAAAAATATGCATAATATATTAAAGAGTTCTTGATGGAAACACTGAGATCAGATGCACACCTTTGCCAATGAAAAATAAGATTTGATTTAGCATGATAGGTTTGCCAAATGGCTGTAGTCGTGGTAAAGAAGTGGGTGAGAAATTATACAAAAAATGCCTAGTTTCTAGAAAGACGCTATGCTACTCTGGAACAGCAAAAGAAAGCCTTGTGGTTTCTTAAAAACTAACGTTCTTTATTATTACAGCATAATCTTTCATGGCTCAATCAGATGTGATACCTGGATACTCCTAACTCTTAAACATTCCAAATATCAACACAAAAACACACACAAGGAACAAACAAAAATGAGGAAGCACTAAATAATGCTTTCATTCAGAAAATGAGGCAGTAATTAAAAGAACAAAGAAAGTTGCAAATGCAAACTTCAAAAATGTTTGGTCCAGGTGACATTTAAAACAAATAATGAGACAAAGTCAAAGTTGGGAATTATCTTCTTTGAATATGCCCGGTTTACAAGGCCACAAGAAATTGTCCTAAATCCCCTATAAGAACATGACTGTTGTCCAGTATGTATTAGAAAAGTTGAGGGCAAATCGCTTTGCACTGAGAATTAGGCAGAAACATTTGCCGTCACATATGAAAATTGCTCTCTGCAAGCGGGAGGATAAGAAATAAGTATTACTTAGTGTACTTATTTAAAATTAATGGACATAACTTAGTCACATGGTCGGGGGAGCAATGCTTATGATGGAAAACAACAATTTTCTCATTGAAAGGAAAGGTGGCGGGGGGAAAGTTTGGTATTTTGTTTTTGGTATAGCTGGACAGTTCAGTTCTAACAGTAAGATGGTTAAACAACATGTCGTAATAACATTTAGTTCCAATGATCTATCTTTATTACAGCAGTTGAATGTTTTGTACCCAAACAGAAAATCATAAAAGTATTTATTAATACTTTATGACAGCAGTCCAATAAATACTTATGTCTGAGTAACCCACTGAAAACAGCAGAATTACTTCTCGTTAACTGTGCATAGGATTGCACTCTAGGGATGATACAGTGAAGAATCGGAGAGGGTTGATTATTTTAATGCTAGATAAAATCAGAGGATGAGTCAGTTGTGGTACAGAAAGGAATTTTTATAGTAACACTATTAGATCGGCAGTCGAGACAGAAAGTCTGGAAAAACACATCTATTGTAACCCAACCACCCTGCTATGGTAGAATTCCCTAAATCAAAAACCATTCTTGATGGCATACTGACCGACTTCCCCTCACAAACTTCCAAAAACAATTTCTTATTGAGCTTTCTGCATTGTTGGTCCGGTCTTAATATTAAAGCTTAGTAGTTAAAAACAGTAGTGTACAAAACGATCAGCCAAAAGCTTAGATAAATAAAAGAGACTTTACAAGTTTCCTGAATGCAGGTAAAGAGGGAAACTCCTAGATATCCCCAAACTGCATGACTTGGACAAAATAAGCAAGACATATGGATCTCATCGGATTTTCTACCATTTTTGGTTACAATGTGGTTCCCACTTCTCTTCCATGTAGTATGAATCCTAAAGTCTATCAGAAAGTTAGTGGTTATGCCCGTCTTGTAACAATTAAAGAGATCCATCTCATATACATCCGCATCTCAAAGTAGTTACCTCTAGGGCAAACATTCTGTCCATCATACTTCTTGAAGATGTTGCATCGGCCACAATGTGAACTTCGAGACCTCTGCCTACCAATTCCAGAGCTGTCTGTTGGATACAGACATGAGTCTTGGAGAAAAACAAAAAGTAACTTTCATTAACTATCACATAAACAGAATATCAATGACTTCAGGACAAGGTAGCTGCTTGTGTATTTGTTTTCCACACAGTTAGACAAAATGTTCCGAATATAAGTGTATATAAGTGATCAGAGCAAGTTTAGCAAGCTATATTTACAGATAGCATGTAACCTATTTGTTCTATTATGGAATAACTTACTGGTTTTCATATATCTGTTCTTCTCTATGTATATAAATATTTTATAGGATTATTGCCGTAACACTAAAAAATACGAAAACGTCACTTTTATCTAAATAATACTTCTGTAAAAAGTCTATAGGCAAGTTATGAATGCAGTACTTACTTCTACCCCAAATAAAACAACACTGCGAACTCCAGGGATCTCTGCTATTGCAGACTCAACTTCAGGCAATACCATAGAAAACTTTGTTTTTGGTAAGACAAGTTTAGCTGCAGTTAAATCTATTTCTTGAACTGTGCTTCCAAGACCTTTAGGATACTGTTCCGTTACAATAACTGGGATTCCTAAAATTCGTGCACCTTGAAGCTGCAAATGGAAAAAGCCCATACAAGAATTAAACTTTTATTTAAGCAATAAAATAGTCCATAACAATAAAAATTATACAGCAGCAGCAGCTGATAAAATTAGAAACCAGGTATGTTATACTAAGAAACCGAGTAAACTTACTAATCGTTGGCCTACGCTGATGATATCTCCAAAATACTTGATAGCAGGTCTAAATCTCTCTTGCATATCACAACAGAAAAACACAGTGCTTGAAGGTGTGAGGTTGCCCAATGTAGTTAACTGAAATAAAGGAAAAATCAGAAATCACAGGTCAAACAAGTCCTATTTGAGGGGAAATACTTTACATTGGCTAGGAGCCAAATACCCACTTTAGGTGAGCCCAAAGGGCTAGGTGTGTCCAGCAGGATATTGGACTTTTTTTCCTTTGAACAGCATGCTCCCATGTCATACAGTCAACTCACAAATCTTCCGTTTCAAAACCAAGATGTAACAGCAAGAGGAAAAAGAAAAATCAAAAGCTCCTTCAAGTGTGTTGAACTGGTTACACAATTCTTTGGATCCCAGTCATTATCTGCTGAGATAGCTCTGACATGCAGTCTTCCAGCACCTGAAGACATGTGCGCGCTAAACATATTTCAAGATAAAGGTAACAGGCATCGACACAGATTTGTAAATACAGCAACACCGAACATGATGTATTGCAAATATTTGATAAATTAAAAGCTTAATTTAAAAAACAACTAAGCAAAAAAACAGCACTCTAAAGTGAATCGCAGTGGGTTCTTCCCCTATTATGTGATCCCAACTTCACTATTTACATTCAGACGACTAGGACTGGAAAACTGTTCCCCATTCTAAGGAGCTGTGTCAACCCACCACTTTTGCCCCAGGCAGACTGAACCCTTTCTTAAAGTTGCTCTTTTGAAGAGACACAGACACACACACCCTTCACCATAATGAAAGTCCCCCCCCAAAAAAAAAATCACAAAAAGTTTAAATGCAAAAAACTGGCACTTGATGCAGAAGGCTTCTTTCCAGAAATCTACAAAACAAGTTTTTCATTTCCCCGAAGCTAGCACAGGACACAGAACTGAAGGAGGGCGGAGAGAGCACTCTAAAACCATCTTCACCATCCTTTAAAGCACCGTGAGTCTTTATCCTTACTAATGTCACTCTGAATACGGGAAGAACCTCTGCCGGCCCTTACTAATACAACCATGTTAACCCCTATGCATAATTCTGCAACTCACACTTTCTAACGTATGTCTATTTAAGGAGAAGGGTTGCAGCTTGGTAGTAGAACTCACATTTTGCATGCAGAAAGTCAACCTTCAGCAATTTCTGGAAAGACTCCTGTCTCAAACCCTGGAGATCTACAGCTAGTCAATACCCAACTAGGTAAACCTAGCTTATCGGATCAGCTGATAAGCGGCTTAGCGGCTTAGAAAAAGGGGGGGAAGGAGGAAAAAACCGCAGGAACTCGCAAGACCTTTTCGTCTTGCGAAGCAAGCCCATAGGAGATTTGTTTTGCGAAGCACCTCCAAAACGGAAAACTCTTTCGTCTAGCGAGTTTTCCGTCTTGCGGGGCACCACTGTACCCTTTTTGTGCACACTGGCACAGTTTGTACATCACATTTAGCTAAACTTTAGAAGAAACTATGGTTTGACATAAATGAGAAGCAAGCTGGTGCCTGCTGCTCAAAGGTTCCCTGGCACTGCTTCCCCCTGTTCCTATCGCACTGCAGACAAAGCAAGCCAGCCTGACTTCTTGCGATGTCAAAACACAGGTTTGTGGCTTATTTCCCTCAAACAAACCATAAGCAACAGGCCCAGAACAAACCTTGTGGTTTGTCTGAAGAGAAACAAACTACAAGCCTCAGTTTAAAGGACAAGTCAGACAGAGGAGCAGCAGGAGCACTCTGAGAAGTTGTTTCAAACTACGGTCTTAATATGATGTCTGAACAGGGCTAATGTGTGCTATCAAGGTAAGGACGGCAAACCAAAACAAATGTTTAGCATGGTCTCCTACACTCAGTCTGTTCTGCATCTTTCAATTCAGCCTCCCTTTCATCAGCAGCAGCACACTATTGATTGTTACTGGGACTTAAAGCTTGCAGCCGTGACAGCATGAGAATGCCTAAATACTGATCAAAATTGGGTAGGGACAAGTAGAGGAAATGAGCGCTTGCACCTCTATTTTGAGCAAATTTGTGGGATAGTTAAGTGCAAGTGATCCGAAGCAATATGTTTAAACTAGTCTGTTTTTTAAATAATACGATGCCTGACTCTGCACAAGATCAGGCTGTTATTGTTCCTCAAAACACGTTCCCTAACTGACAAAGAGGCATTACTGAATGTACAGTTTGTACTTGTATGCTGTGGTGGTGGATGAAAGTTTCCTGCATTCTCCTGAGGTTACATGCCCTTACACACTTGCTTTCTGGAGACGTATTCTGCACTCAGCTATGTTTCCAAGTGGATGCTTTGCGTAGATTTTTTATATAACTAGTCTCATATGCCTAGTTCAAATTGAATGCCTTACCAAATGCCCTTTCCAAAATCTGCAAACTCTTACTTTAATCTTGGACTGAGAATACTTTCCTTGCCAGCTTCAGGATAACATCAGTCCAAAAGAAGGCTCGTATTGCCTTTGAGTCCATTTCTGGCTTTCTGGGGCAGGAGGGCACTTCGGCCCTGGATTATCAGATGGGTGAGGTGAAAGGCACTCCCAATTCTCAGTTGGGGTTAGATGAGAAGCCCTTACCCTCATCAAAATTGAGTAAGCCGAAGTTGAGACATGTCAGGAGAGTCATGCTCCACCTGCCAACATCATTCTCCTGCCTTCTGGAGGTGGGAAGAATCTGATTTCTCCTCCCATCTTCAGGGGATTTTTTTGCTACTCTGGCCAGTATTTTAAATGAGGAGATGGAAGCAAGCCCCACTGAAATCACTGGGTGGCACGGTCTTAAAATTAAAAATGCTTTGGACCAGATTACCTGATGGGCTGTGCAATAGAGCCCCCCCCCCTTCACATCTCACCTGAGCCACAAACATCTTACATGGCTCTAGGAGGAAAGCTCTCCTCCCTTTTTGCCTCTGCTACCCAAGCCCATACCAACATTTCTCTGATGAAAATAGGGAAGTCCTATTCCATGATAATGATAAAAATAATATATTTATACCCCGTCCATTTGACTGGGTTGCCCCAGCCACTCTGGGATGCTTCCAACTTATGTAAAAACCTAATAAAACATTAAACATTTTTTAAAAAAACTTCCCTATACGAGGCTGTCTTCAGAGGTCTTCTAAAGGTTGTTTAGTTACTTATCTCCTTGGTTTGGGGGTCACATAATTCCATACCCTCCAACATTTCTCTGATTAAAATAGGGATGTCCTACCATACCCTCCAATGAAAATAGGACGTTCTAAGAAAAAGCGAGACCTTCTGGGATCAAATCAGAAGCCGAGATGGCTTCTGTAAATCCAGGACCATCCCTGGAAAATAGGGACACTTTTAGGGTCTGCAAGCACCATACTACCCTCCAAGGTTGGCGGTAAGGATCGATACACATGGGCGTAGCCAGGATTTTTGTTCGGGGGGGGGGAACCAATGTGACGGGTCAGTTAGTTATTTCCCGTGCTTTTTTTCTCGGGGGGGGGGTACGCAGACCCCTAGACATTTTGTGCATCTAAGTTCGGCCTCAAAGAGGGGCGGTATTTTTAATATCAATAGGAAAATGAGAATACTCCTAAACATTTTTTAAAAAGAAAAAAAGCACTGAGTATTTCTATTGTTTTACTTGATCTGGGGGATGGGGCAGCTGCCCCCCTCTGCGACGCCCATGTCACTACCCACTTCAGACCTGCACCTGGCAGCTGTTTTTATAAGAGAAAAGGAATGCAAGAGAGAGAGAGAGAGAGAGAGAGAGAGAGAGAGATTTATGCTTTTCTCTCTGGGCAGGAGGCAGACCTGGAGTTTGTCCCGCGTGTTTGGGCGGCAGGGAACCAGCAAGCTGCCAGCCGGGAGAGTTCACCTCCTCCTCCTCCTGCAAACGGGAGAGGATGTGGGGGCGCAGGGATCTCCCCCTTTCCGTGACGGGGAAAGTGAGCAGGGGAGACCCAACCCCGCGCCCCCCACCCACCCACCGCGCAAAGAAATAGGTCTGGGCAGTGGCGTAGCGTGGGTTGTCAGCACCCGGGGCAAGGCAAGTAATTTGCGCCCCCTAACCCATGGATTTGCGCCCCCTAACCCTAACCCCCAGATGTTGCGCCCGGTGCGGCCGGCCCCCCCCCCTGCACCGCCCACGCTCCGCCACTGGGTCTGGGTGCGCCAGGCTCGCCCCCCTGCCGGCTCGCGCCCACCTGTATCTGCAGCGGCACCAGGCGCACTTTGCAGCGCTCGCCCACCAGGAAGCCCTTGGGCAGGTCGATGTACTGGCTCCACTCGTCGGAGAAGAGCTGCACCACGAACTTGCGGTGCATGTCCAGCTGGTCGCCGTAGAGGCTCAGGAACTTCTGGATCAGCACCTCGTAGCCCGAGCCGTGCGGCACCGTCGAAGGCCTGGCGAAGACCGAGAAGCAGAACAGCACCGGCACCGAGCCGGGAGACGAGCCGCCGGCGGCGGAGCCTTCCACCAAGGGCTGCTGCTGCTCCGCCGCCGCCGCCATGTTCGCGGGCAGCCGCTCCAGTTCCGCGCCTCCGCTGCTCCTCCTCCTGCTGCCGCTGCTGCCGGTGCCGCCTCCCGGCCAGACGGGGCGCGCCGGCGGCTCCCAATCGCGGCTCCTGCTCCTCCTCCTCCTCACCATGGGAGCCAGCCCTGCCTCGGCTCGCCTGGCCCGGGCGGAGCGCGCAGGTGGCCGCCGCGCTTCGCTTCCCCTCGAGCCTTCCGCGCCCGCCCTCAGGCCGCGTCCCCGTTATCGCCTCGCCGGGAGCCGCTCCGTCGTCTCCTTCGCCCCCCACGCAATCCACGCGCGTTGGGCTGGCTGGCGCGGAAGGATACGGGCTTGCGCTGTGGAGAGAGAGGGGGGGGGAATCTGAGGTGGCCAGTGACGGGGCTTAGAGGCGGTGGCCGCGGGGAAGCAGGGCTATGGCGGCTGCTGCTGCTCCTACGCTGCCGCCTGGCAGTCTGAGGGGAAATTCGGGATGGGGTGGAAATGCCCCTTCCCTCGTTTCCTCTGCTCTTGTGGTTTCCATCTGCCGGCGAATAATTGTACCACGGCAAGCAGATGCCGGCACCACCCGCGCCAAAAAAAGAGGCTGTGTCACTTTGGGGTTTTGGCCAGTCAAGTGTTTTCAATCCCTCCAACATTTCCCTGATGAAAATAGGAACGCCTTATTCCAGAGGTTTTTGACTTTTGGGGTCCGTGGCTCCCCTGCCAGTGCCGGATTTACCCATAAGCTAAACAAGTTATAGCTTAGCGCCCCACTCTCTTGGGGGCCCCCAAAAAATTAAAGGGGGGAAACTGGATGTACATTTCCAAAATGTAAGATAAAAAAAACCAAACAGAATAAAACCTACATGCAGCGATAGTGTTTTGTGTTGTGTGGGCTCCTATGATGGAAGTAATGGGCCCCACCTGCTAGCTTGCTCCCTAAAATATCACTGGTTTGCTCGTTTCTGTATATAGGGTGCCTACATTCTGTATGTGCAAATGGGTTTAGATACCTAATAGGTCCATAAATTACCATATAGCATATTGTTATATACTGAAGTTCTCACCCTGGGCCAGCAGGGGGATACTGTAGATAATTTACACTCAAGTCCACATATGCAAATAAGGGATTGAAAGTGACATTCGGTGATTGGATAGTTACAGAAAGTGGTTACTGTTGCGCTGTAGTGGAGCTCTATATAAGCAGGCTGGCTGAACCCTTCAGTTCAGTTCTGTTCTGGCCTGTGAATAAACAAGAGCTGTTTGAAGAATCGCTGTGTCGTCTGATATGTTCACCCACAACTTAACACATATATTCAATACAATAAACAGAGGCAATTTGTTGTTGACTAAGGACAGCTGGATAGACAAGGAGAGTCTTTAAAAGAGGCCCCGTGGAACATGTGTACTTTGTATCCACGGGGCCTCTTTTAAAGGACTAACCCTGTATAAAGGGCCCCATTACCTTCAGTAGCTTAGGGCCTCATCAAACCTAAATCCAGCCCTGCCCTTGACCAACTGCATTCTTTCTGTGGCACCCCTGTGGGGCAGTTATGCTACCCCTTGCCTGCAGAGTGGGCAGCCTCTTGCCCTTTTTCAAACACCCTCCCTTGGGGAGGGTTCCCTTAGCCTCCTCTCCATGGGAGTCCTCTGAGCCAGCGCCCCTGGTCTCTGAGCTGCCCTTCCTGCCCCAAAGAGAGGTGCTGCCTCGCACTGCCCCACAGGGACCTGGGAAGCACCCCCTGGCCAGCCCCAGAGGCACCATTCGCCTGGGGAGCTTGTAGCCAGGGATGCTGTAATAAACAGCTGTGGAAGCCTTTGGGAGGCAGAGATGCAAGAGGGCATTAAAGGAGGGAGGGAAGGAAAGAGGGGCAGAGGCCAATGTTGCCCGTGGCACCCCTGACCAAAATTCAAGGCATCCCAGGGGGCCACAGCACACTGGTTGAAAACCACTGTCCAGATTCCATTATTATTATTGTTGTTGTTGTTGTTGTTGTTGTTACCCTGCCCATCTGACTGGGTTGCCCCAGCTACTCTGGGTGGCTTCCAACATACATAAAACATAATTAAACATTAAAACTTCCCTATACAGTTTAGATGTCTTCTAAAGGTTATCTAGTCACTTATCTCCCTGGCTTGTGGGCCACTTAATTCCATGCTCTTCAACGTTTCTCTGATGAAAATAAGGACGTCCTAAGGAAAAGCAGGACATTCTGAGGTCAAATCAGAAACTGGGGTGGCTTCTGTAAATTGGACTATCCCTGGGAAATAGGGACACGGAGAGTCTGAAATACATAAATTTTTTTCAGTGGCCAGCTTAATTACTCAACAAGGCTTATCCTAATGCTGATTGAGTTCATGACTGCCGCCAATAATTTAATGCTGTTATGACAGAAGCTTCTGAAGTGGTCAGCTGTATGAGCTAGTCACTTACCAACTTGAATCAATTCCAGTTCCTTAATTAAAATATGATAGTGTCAATCCTATTTAGCTCATTTGATTTAATCAGTCTTAATTTGCCATGTGTTACTTTTCAAGACTACTGTAGTAATTTAGCATTTAGGATGGCATAGTAATGACCAGCGTTTTACAGTTTTATTGTACATCTATTGCAATTCCTAATTGCAAATATAGTGTAATGTATTTTGTTGCTCCCCCCCCCCCCACTTTTCTAGCTATGATGCTAAAATTTTGGATTGGGTGCAATGTATTGTATCAGTGCAACAAGAAGTCTGGAATGACTCAAGAAGGGCTTGGTTCAACATAATGTACTGCAGAGGCAGTCTAGGGCTGTGGCAATATGAAGTATAATCCAATCCATGCTAACCAACCCAGGACACCCTTTGCACTTGTGCAGTGCTATTTTCACAAGGGATGTTTAACTCAGGATCAACTTACCTGGAGCTAATAACCAATGACTCATACATCACACAAGATTGGCACCTCCCATGTTCCCTGGGGACAGCTTTCCACAAAACAGAAATAAATGTGGGATACAGGATGGTGAACGAGATGAAACTTTTGTCTGTTCCATCGGGATTCATGTTTTTGATTTTGACAGCAGTTGAACTGGGAGCAAATGAGCCTCTACAATATTTAGGACACATAGTCAACCAGCCCAGAAAAGGCCATCTTTTACCTATCTCTTATAGCACCCTATTTCCAGATCAAGGTGGGTGGTAGAAGGGATTGCAGACATTGTCCAGCATTAATTCAATAACATGGGTACCTATTTGACCAAACAGACTTGCTCCTCTGCAAATGCTGATATAGCAGCACACACATGGATATGTATGTTCTTGAGAAAACGCTTGCTTGCATCATTCATCTCAATTGATCTCTCTGTATTTGTCCACTGAATACATGTACTAAATATTTTTTGCAGCAGAGTATTTTTATCCAGCCTTCCTTCCTCCTAGAGTTTAGATTCTTTTTTAATCAGTCTTTTCCACAAGTCAATTAAATTGTAGCCATTGAGTTTAAACCAGCTTAGTTTCATGGTGTCTGGTCTGACATCTTAGTGGTTAACATACTGAAGGCTGCTTCAAACACACGTAAGTCTACAAGTATATTTTTTGTATAGCAAAGTACATATACATTATGCTGTGAAGGTACATCTCTCTCTCCCCTCTCCCCCGCTTTCATATGTGATGGTGTCCACACAGGACATGTGTTATCCCTTATCTGTCTTGTGAAAAGCAACCCTGACAAAATTTTGTTCCTTTGTCCAAGAAAAGCTTATGCAATCTTGTTGAGGTATTCTTTTCAAAAACAGTCTTGCCTCCTTTTTTCCTTCCTTCTACACATTCATGTCTAGATTCAGTGTTATTTGCTATTTTCTGCTTTAGTACTGCTGAACCACTGTGACCTACTCTTCTTCCTTCCATCATTCAATGTCAGCCGAGGTCTGAATTGATATCCTCATTTTGTCTATAGTCTCTGGAGACCTGTCAAGAGCTTCCTCAACAAGCTGAGCTCTGCTCAACAAGATTTTCTTCCACCCAGTTTCTTTAGTGTCCTGAATTTTGAATGATAAAGCAGTGACTGCTGTCGAGCTTATTTCCCCAATTATTGTATATTCTATGTATTGTATCTGTTTCAAGCCTGTAAGTTACCTTACATTTGCCCTGCTAGCTCCACTGAACTTTTTAAACCATGTGAGCTTGTCAACTTGTTCTACATACTTTCCACTGAATGGTACTTCTGCACACTTTTTCTCTTTAATTTCAGCCACTGTATTACCAGCTTTTATTATGAGACCACAGCTGTGTTATCCTCTCCATCCAGGTAGGTATATTATTGTGATGGGAGCACCATTAGGTTCTTAAAATTAACATTGCCTTCTGTGCCCCAAGATGTGGCAGCTGGGCCTTATTAGATTCTATACATTTTGTTTAATTGATTACCACATTCATTACTTTGAATTGTATACCACCTTAGGAATTCAATCTGAACTTGCAAAGCCACTGGCTGGAAGGATTTGGATGGTGTGGAAGTCTTCTTTTGCTAGCAGAGAAAAGTGCCGCTGGGAAGGCAGATCTGTGGCGGATCTCAGCACACCCATGAAAAGCTTAGTGGGTGTAGAACTACCACTGGTGGTTTCTACTAGCAGCAGGCCCTGAAACCAAACATGTTGACATCTGTTGAGTCCAATACCCCTTCATTCTCCCATCTACTGTTGGCAGAATGCTTCTGAATAGTCGTACCTTGGTTTTTGAACAGCTTAGTTCTTGAACATTTTGGCTCCCGAAGGCTGCAAACCCGGAAGTGACTGTTCCAATTTGCGAACTATTTTTGGAAGCCAAATGTCCGAAGGGGCTTCCATGGCTTCCGATTGCCTGCAGGAGCTTCCTGCAGCCAATCTGAAGCTGCGCTTTGGTTTCCAAACATTTTGGAAGTTGAATGGACTTCCAGAACAGATTCTGTTTGACTTCCAAGGTACAACTGGACTACTTTGCTGGGAATCGCAAGTGAAAAAAGCCCTATATGCATGTGGTTGGACACTGTGGGAACAGAAGGCTGAACTAAATGGGACTTCAACCTCATTCAACCCTTCCTTGGCTTCTGGGCTGGGGGTTTATCCCACAAGGGCCAACAGTGATGCCAAAATCCAGCATCACCTGAGCTCTGTGACTGAAGTGCAAAGTGTTTGAGGACCGTGACATTCGCAGGGAAACCCAAAATGCTTGTTTACAAAGCTATTGTACTACCAACCTTACTGTATGCTTGTGAAACATGGACCACTTATAAACACCATCTCCAACTCCTCGAAAGATTCCATCAACGGTGTCTTCAAAACAATTTACACATCACTTGGGAAGGCAGGCAAACTAATGCCAGTGTACTGGAAGAAGCAAAGACCACCAGTGTCAAAGCAATGATTCTTCAACGTCAACTTCGTTAAACTGGTCATGTTGTTCGGATGCCTGATTGTCGTCTTCCAAAGCAACTACTCTATTCCGAACTTAAAAATGGAAATTTTTAAAGTGTATTGCTGGTGGTCAACAAAAGAGGTTTAAAGACTCTCTCCACGCAATTCTTTAAAAATGTAGTATAAATACCGATGACTGGGAAACACTGGCCTGCAAGTGCTTCAATCGGAGAACAGCCTTTACCAAGGGAACATGCACAACTTCTCTATAGTAGTTTCTAATTTGACTGAAGTGGTACAGAAATCAAAATTGTTCCTGAAATAATGTGTTTTGTTAAATCTGGCCTTATCTTTAAATTTTGTGCATCACTTTAGGCAAAAAGCAAAATGTATTATTATTTTTTGAACGTGGAGATAGAAAAGGGAAGCACAGTTCTTAATTTGACAGCAGGCTTCTTGCCTCTAGAAATATATTATAATTGGGAGCAGGAGGGTAATTGCTTTAGGGAATTTGTGTAGAAAGCTGAGTTGCTGGTTCATATCAGACTCCTGAGCTTGAATTACTTTTTAATACATATTCCTGCCTAACACATTAGCAAAAAGAAAAACTCTCATGCATGCAATTGGTGTACTTCTAAAAGAGCTTGCCTATTTAGTGTTAGACATAAAGATCCACCACGCTGATTGTTTCTGCAATTATTTGGGTTTCGATTCATTCATCTTCATCTACTTTGCATTTCTTATCATTTGAATTGATCTAAAGGAGTTTCATCATTTCATTTTTTGGGAGGGGATTGTAGTATAGTAACAAAGGGAAAGATTAGAATGTGAGCGCTAAGCTTGTATTCAGTTAAGAGTCTTCCCTTTTATACTGCTTAAAACTGAAAAAGCAACACAGTTAATTCAGGCCCATTGCCATTTTCGTAGAGTATGGAAATCCTAACAAAAACACATTTATATAAATAGATTGGAACTGGAAAAAAAGGAAGAAAATAAAGCATTAACAGAAGGGATTGTTACAAATGTGCTTTATATCTGATGATCACATTGTATTTGTACAATTCTTACTTGTACTAAATGGAAATCAGATTATCTTCTAGCTTTTCCTTATAACCATAATGAAATGTATGGGGGAAATCCATTAAAACAGAACTACTGAACAGCCTGCAGATGGACAGCAGGATGTAACTGTTTAAATAAAACAGTGTAGGCATGATCCAGTCAAACATAAGCACTTTTAAGTCGCATGCTTAACTCTCTTCCACTAGAGTCAACATGACTCTTAACTTTGGCTAGATAGTGCCACAAGTATTTTCTTCTTACCTTGGGAATAAAACAACACATCATGGAGATATAAACTGGTATGCTGAAATGCATAACATAGAATTACAATTTAGAATATAAACTATTTGTAGAAATGTATTATTATTTGACTCGGTCATTATTCAGTAATAACTTGACTCTCATTTTTATTGACTGAAAGTCTAGAGTTCTCCCAACCAACAGATCCGCTGTTCCATAACATGATATTTCAGGGAAAGTTTGCACATCATTAAAGAGGGGCATATTTTCCTCATAACTAATCTGGAAGTTTCTCTGCTCAGAATTTGGTGGGAATTTCCCATATATTCCCGAGCCACAAAATTGTAAACATACCATAAGTGAGAGCTGGACCATAAAGAAGGCTGATCGCCGAAGAATTGATGCTTTTGAATTATGGTGCTGGAGGAGGCTCTTGAGAGTCCAATGGACTGCAAGAAGATCAAACCTCTCCATTCTTAAGGAAATCAGCCTGAGTGCTCACTGGAAGGACAGATCCTGAAGCTGAGGCTCCCATACTTTGGCCACCTCATGAGAAGAGAAGGCTCCCTGGAAAAGTCCCTGATGTTGGGAAAGATGGAGGGCACAAGGAGAAGGGGGCGACAGAGGATGAGATGGTTGGACAGTGTTCTCGAAGCTACCAGCATGAGTTTGACCCAACTGCGGGAGGCAGTGGAAGACAGAAGTGTCTGACGTGCTCTGGTCCATAGGGTCACGAAGAGTCGGACACGACTGAACAGTTAAACAACAACAACAACCATAAGTGCATGATTAAAACTGAAACAAAAATACGTTACGTTTTAAAAATTCTGGTCCTTTATTATTTATGAAAGCAGCTTATTAATACATTTTGTATAATAAAAAAAAATCACAGGAACACAGGAAGCCTCATACCAAGTTGGACCATTTGTCCATCTTCGTCCCATACCACCTACTCTGACCAACAGCATCCTTTCTCAAGCAGAGAGCAGGAAACATCATCCTTTTAACCGGAGGTGCCAGGGAATAAACATCAGGCCTCCTGCCTGAAAAACATGTGCTCTACAACTGAGCTATGCTCCCACTCCTTTATGTTCTACCTTTATTTTTTTATTAAAAAAAAACAAACCTCTACAACTGAGCTATGATCCCACTTCTTTATGTTCTACCTTCATTGTTTATTAAAAAACACACCAGTTAATGTGTGTGTAAAATGAGAAAGGAACTTGCTTTTAATAAAGTCAAGAAAAACAGCATTTACAGAATTGGTATTTTAGTTTAAGATCTCGGAGATCCATTGTTCATCACTTACAAGGAGTTAATGGGCACTTCTGACTCAACAGCACAGGGCCAAGGGTACGAGGCGTTTCTATTGCCTCTCATGCTCTGAAGAGCTTACAAAGCAATCACTGTAGAATGGTAGGAAGAGAAATGCAGTATACTTCTTTTTAAAAGGTGATGAAGTTTGTGTACGAGTGTCTTCTTACTGTCTGTGATTGCTAGTTCTATGCTGCACTCAGGGATTTTGGCCTGCATCCTAATTTTCGTTCTGTGAATGATGCTAGATGTTCCCAACAGGCCCTTTCCTCTTAAACCCTCTCTATCCTCTCAATCTCTGCTCCTGAGGACTGGGGGGGAAACAGCCGAAACAGAATGGCATATGGCAGGTGGGGATGGCTAGCAGCAAGAAAGGGAGGCTGCGTGGGCAAAAGAGCCTCACACAGAAATCCTTTGGATCCATGCCCTAGTTCAGGGGTAGGCAAATTAAGGCCCGGGGGTCAGATGCGGCCCAATCACCTTCTCAATCTGGCCCCCAGATGGTCTGGGAATCAGTGTGTTTTTACATGAGTAGAATGTGTCCTTTTATTTAAAATGCATCTCTGTTTGTGGGGCATAGGAATACGTTCATTTCCCCCCCAAAAATATAGTCCAGCCTACCACATTGTTATGTACTGAAGTTCTCACCCTGGGCCAGCAGAGGGATACTGTAGATAGTTATGCAAATAAGGAATCAAAAATGACATTCAGTGATTGGGTAGTTTTAGAAAATTGTTACAGTTACATTGTACTGGAGCTCTATATAACCAGGCTGACTGAACCCTTCAGTTCAGTTCTGTCCTGGCCTGTCAATAAACAAGAGCTGTTTGAAGAATCGCTGGGTCGTCTGATATGTTCACTCACAACTTAACACACATAGTCTGAGGAACGGTGGACCGGCCCACGTCTGAAAAAGGTTACTGACCCCTGCCCTAGTTTCTAGGGCAATAGAAATGTAAAGGTACAGAAAGTGGATCAGATAGCTAGTTTCTACAAGAATGGGACTGTGTGCCAGGTGGAGTGTCATGATGCATAGGAGGGAAATTTTTCAATCATTCGTTGTGCGCTGCCATGAGTCTCGCACAAAAGAATGGGACTTTAAAATGTATTAAAATAAATAAGAAGTATTGCTTTACAACTAGGAACACCTTCAAGCGAGGACTGCTTTACAAATGGCAATTCTTTAGGGGCAAGGGTTTTAGGTTTTTTAATGAATGAACAAAAACACCTGTTGCATACATGTAAAAAAGTTCTTGTTTTACTACATGTATATGATAGGAAATTCCTAATGTGCAAGATACAGGTACCCAGTGTGCTAAAGACATCTGCACAACCTTCTCGTATTATTGCAGACAAAGGTATTCTTCCTGTATATTTGCATAGGAACAGAAATCAACGTGTTATCTTTGTTTCATGCTCAAAAAAAGAACACTAACAGCACAATCCTATGTGTGTCTAGTCTGAGGTAAGTACGTACAGGACTGCAATTTAATTTACCGTATTTTTCACCCCATAGGACGCACTTTTTCCCCTCCAAAAATGAAGGGGAAATGTGTGTGCGTCCTATGGGGCGAATGCAGGCTTTTGCTGAAGCCTGGAGAGTGAGAGGCATCGGTGCACACCAACCCCTCTCGCTCTCCAGGCTTCAGGAAGCTATCCGCAAGCCTTGCAAGCCCGGCAGGAGGTCCCGACGAGCGCGCGAGGCTTGGGGCGGCAGCCTGTCGCCCGAAGCACGGGGAGCCCTCTGGAAGGCTCCCCGTGCTTCGGGCAAGTGTCTGAAAGCCTCGCACGCCCGGCAGGAGGTCCCGCTGGGTGCGCGAGGCTTGGGGCGGCAGCCTGTCGCCTGAAGCACGGGGAGCCCTCCGGAGGGTGCCCCGTGCTTCGGGCAGGTGAGCGCAAGGCTTGGGGCGGCAGCCAGGGCGGGGGGGGGGGAATAATTTTTTAAAATTCATTTCCCCCCCAAAAATGAGGTGCGTCCTATGGGCCGGTGCGCCCTATAGGACGAAAAATACGGTATTCGGTTTTGGAAATAAAAGCATTCAGAAGCGTTCTGTGCAGAGAGGGACTACAAGCTGGCGCTAAGTTTTTAAACAAAGAATACTACTGTGGTTCAGAGGCCATTGAGATCAGAAAACATTAAAATAAGGAAGATGTGAATAATTTCTGTTTCAGTAAAATAAATAATGTTGCAGTCCTGCGTGTCAGAAGTAATAGCACAATACTGAATATGTCTACTCGGAAGCATATCCCACTGTATTCAGTAGTGGCTTGGCCCCAGGTATACAGAATTGCAGCACAAATTATCACAGAGGCATGATTTCGCAGAGTTAACAAATCAAAATTGTGGCATGATTCTCTCTTTTCAACTTTTTTTTTTTTAAAAAAATGTTTATAGGCATAACTTGGATATGGTAAGTTCCGTTCCAGACCACTGCAATAAAGTAAATATTGCCAAAAAAAGAGGGAGTCACACTATTTTAATTTTGTTTCTCAGTGCATATGAGTGTTATGTTTACACTATTAAGCAAAGACTCCCTGGCTGCAGGGGCGGGAGGGGAAAAACCTGGCTCCAGCCCTGGCCAGCTCCATTCTCGAGAAGAGAGGCGGTAGTAAGAAGGCCTCCTTTCCCTGCCTGGGCTTCTTGCTGCTGCACCGACATCCTCACAATCATAAATTTCTGTAAAGCACAATAAAGCACTGTGCAATAAAAAGAGGTATGCCTGCATAGTTAGGAGGTGACCATTAGGAACAACGGCCATCTACTGCTAATAGTGACCAGTTTTTGTCCAGCAGAGGGAGGTTATACTATAAAATATGCAGCGTAAGACAGCGAAAGATAATTTCACTGTAGCTTTGTTATTCTCTCAATGTCATTTGTCTATGCTGATCATAAACAACATTTAATTAGGAGATATTTATATGAAAACTATAAAATACTGAACCAATGATAGTCTAAGGCTAGCCTTGGAGTAAATCTTACTCAAGACTTACTTCTGAGTAGACATGCCTAGGATTGCACTATAAGAGGTAGATTAGTATGCACTGATGGTCAAAACAGAGAAAGATTAATAAAGCATAATCCCTCCCTAATATTTACTGTAAAATTCAACAGTGTGCATCTCTTCGCCAGGAGACCATACAGGATATAGCTGACAAACATGTTTAAAGTTTTGTCTTGTCTTGTGAAGCAGCTTGTAAAATCCTTATTAATAAGCACTAAAGTTTCACTTGTCCAGATAAGATTCTATCGTGCAGTTCTTTAGTTAATAAAACGTAAGACTTCTTACAACTGTCCAAAAAATATAGTGGGTCACTGATTTCAGATGGATTAAATCCTTCCTGGACCAACTGAAATTTTTGTTGCTTGAAAGTTCCTGTGACTTCCATTACTTCCTAGAAGCAAAAGAGAAGATTTTTTAGTTTGTTTGCTGTAAACAAAACAGGCTCACCAAGAGATGTGTTACATCTTTATCCGGAGGGAGATGAATATCTTCAGAGTCTGAGGCTACCTTTGAATAACTCATGAAACCATGGTGCAGCATGATGCGAATGAATCACAATGACCTTGGCTTGCTTAGAAGGCCAAGAATCTGGGAGGTTTTGCCTCTGCTTTTAGTTAACCACAATTTGCCATATCCTCCAAACCTGGAATTCTGATTAACACCAACTGTAGTCAGTTTCCACAAACTAGTTCCATAACCCTTGGTTTGAATTTGACATGTTTGAAATTAACAGTTAACGTTAATGACCTTTTTTTTTAATGTCCCATGACATTATAAACCAGAAGCAAAACTAAACGCTTCTTAACTCCTCAGCCACAATGCTGGAGGAGAGAGAGGGAGCACATGATCGCAAGGTTTGTTCTTGCTCATGTACATCACAATAAACCATGGTTTAACATGAAATGCAAAATGCAGCTTCATTAACTTGGTTCACACAAGAAGGAAATCCAAACTATGGCTTACTGAGACCACGTGAAAGTCTGAGCTATGAGTTGTAGTCAATAACAAACCTCGACCACAGCTTGTGGTTAGTGAGGAAATAAATCCTGGGAGGCTGCACACACATTTGAACTGCTTTGGTAAGCTATAGTTTGGCTCATTGTGTTGTGTGAACCAACTTAATGTCAAGCATGGGGTTCTGAAGCTTGAAGCAGAATTTATCAAAGTAGCTTTATAATACACCAATATCCTATAATTTGCTGAACTTTTAAATCTATAAATTTGTTTGGAAACTGTAAAGATTATATTACAAAAATGTTAAGAGATAATATTTGATACAAAGATTGATACAAAGGGTTTTAGCTGCCCACATAACTTTCCTCTGACTCATACAACTGTCACAGAAATCAAAGATGGAAAAGGCAGTGAGGCTCATCTCTATACTGACACATGGCTTATTCAATTTTTAAAAATCCTTTGCTCAACCAAAAAGTGTTCTGCAAAAGCCAGTAAGGACAACTAGGTATATCTACCAAGGCATGTGGTCATATATAACTTCCCTGATCTTATTTTTCTGCTCTTTCTCTTTTTCCTATTGTACTGTGTGAGGAAATACACAGAGATGCATTTGCTCAATTCAAAAGCAATTCTTAAGAGTCTTCCTATTAGAAGCACAGCAAAGCTAAAGTCTTGCAGGATTCAGTTCTTAGTATGTATCTTTCAGTCTCACCCAAGAGAAGCCTTTATTACCTCCCAGTACCCCTCCCTACCAGATATTGATGCAGGCAAGGACCCCACAGCCCCCCTGGCTCACAATATTCCCATTTACAAAATCCAGTTATGAAACGTGTTGGCCAACAGATGTAAGCTGAGACTGTATTTATTTTATGGATAGCCAACACAGTGCATTCCATACGTTGTCGGATGACAACTCACTCCTGCCCATTGGCCATCCTGGCTGGGGTTGGTGGGAGTTGGAGTCTAACAACAACATCCAGAGGGCACCATGTTGGCCAGCCTTGACCCAACACTACAAACAACTGCCTAACTGACTTCACTTTTCAAAGAGTCAGTAGCAACTTGGTGCCCCCTCCAATGTCACTGGAACCACTGACCATTGGCAATTCTGGCTGAGGCTGATGGGTATTTTAGGTCAAAGGATCTGGTGGGCACCAGCTGTGTGTGTGGGGGGGGTGTGAGTCTGCTATTATGTAATTTCTAATATGCTCTGTTCTAGAAGCGGAATCTCTACATTCCAACATTATTTCTTTTCCCAGTTGAAATTTCATTTTGTTATTCCTGATTCATGTTTCTAATCCCACTAATCCCTTTATATTATCTTTCCTGGGGTACACAACTCTTTCCAATTTAGCATAATCTGTAGTTTTCATTAGTGTGCTATCTAATTCCAACTTGTTAATGGAAATGGTAAAGAGGACTAAATGTACAACTGATTTCTGAAATACCCATTAGGTAGCTTTCTCTGAAGTCATCACTTAGTGTTCAGTATGTGTGGCTTAGTAGATCGCTGAGCTGATTTCCTGCTAATGATTAAGAGGCTTGGAGACATGCCTATGGTGCTTTGTATATTATTACCTGGAGTCTTATAAAGAGTGGACAGGCATAGCTGGGCAGATACATCACCACATGTTGATAAAGTTGTTCCAGATCTAAAGACTTATTAGGCTTTAAGATGACAGAGGCCATTCCTGCTTTTCCTTCATAACCTGTAGGGGATTATTAATGTTATATTCATTAAAATTCAAAAATGCCCAGCTATCAAATGATATAGTCAGTGCTTCTGATATTACACCATAGTATCGCTTTTGGATAAATGAAGAAAACACCATACTAATTCATGGTTCTGGTCGCACATCACCCCACCCCCCTGTTTGTCTGAGCTTCTTTCCATAATTGTTTAAGTCCAGCTTCTGCTGGGGAGGGTGGGATATAAATAAATTGTATTATTATTATTAAACCAAAAAGTTGTATGGGTCACTTAAATCTGTGCTTGCTACAGTGAAGCATATCTGGTTCAGATTCCAAGCTAGCATCACAAGGACAGACTTGCGTTAATAGAGTGCACAGTCTGTTGTTTCTTTTTCCATAAGAGCCCTTCTAAATGCCTATTCTAGTTTTCAGTATTGGGAGCTTAAAAAATGCATTTTATATTAAATGGATGCTCCTGAGCTTGAGGAAGAAAAGGGGGAAAAATGAACAAGAATTGTTTTACTAATACTGAAGGAGATGGTATTCTTGCTGGTGCATGGAATTTGTTTCCAAACATTTTAAATAGCTATGTGAGTGCTCCTATAGGAATAGTGAAGTTGGGAGCATTAAGGCTTCAGCAGTTGACACAGTGACTCCTACCCATGGGAAACAACTGGGGTTTCTCTATGGTATTTTCGATAGCTTATGGCAATGAGGCAGCAGAGATGGCATTAAAGCGAAGGAGCATAAGACTTGATTGTGACTTCATAGGTTACAGCTATGTGAATGTCAGACCTGTAGCAAAGGCAGCAGTTAAGAAACTGTACTTCTCTTTCATTCTGTAGTGCTCTGTTAGATGCTTAGCATAAAACAATGCTAATTTCAAATGCAACTCCCCCCTCTGCAAAACTGTCATAATGATCCCAAATACATGTAGTGGTACCTCTGGATGCGAACGGGATCTGTTCTGGAGCCCCCTTTGCATCCTGAATAGAACGTAAGATGCAACTGCGCATGCAAGGGTCGCGTTTTGCCGCTTCCGCACATGCGTGTGATGTCATTTTGAGCGTCTGTGAATGCGATGAAACCCGGAAGTAATGCGCTTGGTTACTTCCGGGTCGCCGCGGAGCATAACTTGAAAACGCTCAACCTGAAGCACATTTAACCCAAAGTATGACTGTATTGTAAGCTTCGTTCATTTTAAGTTTTCTAAGCAAATATTTCCCCTGCTGATTAACAGAATTAAAAATCTGCAAATTAAGTTATTTACATTTTAGCTAGCTCTCTGTGTTGTTTAGTTTTTGTTTAGTTTTATGCATGCAACATTCAATGCATGTGTGAACATTTTCTTTCGTCCTCCATCCCAAAATAAGGCCGTATCACAAACTACTTAAGGCTAAAATACTATATGCACATTTAATGTGGCTCGCTTCTGAGTAAGCACACATACAGGATTGCATTGATAAAAACTGGTTTCCCGGCATAGGAAATTTTCTCTTTTGAAAATAGAAACAAAGCCTCTGTATGGAGGTCTGGCACACTTAGGAGGCAATATAAACCTCATTGGAACATAGTCACCAGCACATCATATACAGACCTATTACTGATGCTGGCCAGGGTGGAAGGTGGGATGGCTGGAAAAACGCTGTTTTGCTGTGCTAGTTCCTTGGCTGATGTATTGACAATACCTTTATCAGGCCTGTTGCTGCTACATGATGACAGCAGTGGTGAAGCTGCATCCCCAAATGCCCCATTTCCATTTAGAGGAGTTCCACTTTGGGGTTTTCCTTATTGGTGGGTCAGCCTCACTGTCAGTGAAACCCCTCTGGCAGATCTAGGTGGGTTCGGTTGAGGAATGTGTGCACCTCGTCAAAAAAACCCTCCAGCAGAGCTGACTGGGAATTTAGATAAGTGTCACTTCTCTGGATCATATCATAAGCTTGTTTGTTACACACTGATGTAAGGTAAAGGTAAAGGGACCCCTGACCATTAGGTCCAGTCGTGACCGACTCTGGGGTTGCGGCGCTCATCTCGCTTTTTTGGCCGAGGGAGCCGGCGTACAGCTTCCAAGTCATGTGGCCAGCATGACTAAGCTGCTTCTGGCAAACCAGAGCAGCTCACGGATACGCCGTTTACCTTCCCGCAGGAGTGGTACCTATTTATCTACTTGCACTTTGGCGTGCTTTCGAACTGCTAGGTTGGTAGGAGCAGGGACCGAGCAATGGGAGCTCACCTCGTTGCAAAGATTCAAACCGCCAACCTTCTGATCGGCAAGTCCTAGGCTCTGTGGTTTAACCCACTTTCAAATTTCATTATTTACTTCATTTTTAAAAAAGCTTCCTTCCTAACGAATATCCCTTCAGTATTAGCAGATGCCATTTGCATCGACACTATTTACGAAGTAAAATGCCGAATATTTTCCTTACCTTGTACAGAAACCCCATACACGTTGGCTTCCTGTATGAAATCCAACATACCGATGACATCAGAAATCTCAGTAGTGGCAACGTTTTCCCCTTTCCATCTAAAATGAAAAGTGTGCAGGTAAATATGCATAGTACCTCATGATAGCTTGCAATTCTGCTTTTTTAATTTTAACCATGCAGAAAAAACACCAAGCTTGCATTTCTTTTAAGGACTGTTCTCCGCAAAACAGGAATATTGCACTTCATTTGGGATTTTGACAGTATCTGCTCATTACTGATAAAACTATGATTTATCATCACTTCCAGGCATGATGAGCTTTCAGGCCCAGGCACTCCCCTCTTCCTTCATGGTCATGTGAAGATTGGCTAATTGGAAATAGATGGGGGGGGGGGATTGAGAGCTGAGCATTCATGTTAAAAGCCTAAACTCTGGTTAATAACTATGGATTATTGAAATAAATTTTGCTTAATTTTTTAAAAAGTTGGCTTGTTTCAGTAAACCATAGTTTACTGGACCACAATTGATCTGGTCCAGACATAATGCTTAACTGCAGTTAGCTAAAAATGGAAGTGAAAGCTTACAATCTCCCACAGAAGGAGAGAGAATGAGTGTGTGGGATGAAGGCTTGCCCAGGCTTTTGTGAATGTAACAAAAAAACCACAGTTGTAGCCAATGTCAGTCCTACTCAAAGTAAACCCATTGAAATCAAAGGACAAGTTATTTTTTAATCGTTCTACACTGAGTAGGACAAATACCACCATTTATCATTACCAATACACCTTTTGACTTCAATATCTTGAGGAATTAAACTTACAAAGGTTAGCTGTGAATTTAATTGTTAGAAAAATCAACCTGTAAACTTTAAAGCAAAGCATATTATTAGAGCCTACAGGTGCTGTAGTAGGCAAATGTATTCCCTGCTTCTTACGATTAGCTATTTCCAAGGATTTTTATTTTTAGGTAAAATATTCCCCCCGCTCGGTGAAAATGTTTGTAGTCAGATGTAGGGTGAACTGGGCATAGAACAAAAGTAAGTGTAAGCAGAACTATCTGTTCACACACACACACACACACACACACACACACACACACACTGAGATGGTTTAAGTTTTAATAGTAGCTGTACCTGAATGTATCTCCTGTCCTGTCCCAAAAATAAAGAAAGTTATCTTGATCTTGAAATATCAGGTCCCCTGTATTGAAATAAAAATCTTCCTTCTTAAACACGCCACATAGTAATTTCTTTTCTGTGTCTCTCTTATTTCCAGCATAGCCGAAGAATGGATTCTTTGAGTGTACTTTGGATATTAAGAGGCCAGGCTCACCTGCGTGTAAAATTATGGAGAAGAAGACAGATGCAAGTTAGCTCAGCACAATCGGTAATTATTTACCAAGCTGTCTAAAGCTATCAAAAGGACAGAATGCCTCTTGAAGCATCGTAGCAAAAAGTGTTTGTGTGTATGCGAGTTTCTCTTGCATTGCCTCTCTTGTCAATCCAAAGTGATCACAAAATGCTGACCAAAGAAGCATGTCGGTTCACTCTAAAAGATCCTAAGAAAAATATAAAGGCGGCTTTATTCTAAATTATTATACTATGGCCATGATAAATCAAAAGCAGACTGTAGTCAGCATACAAACTCAAGACTTCTCAAGAAGGAAAATATGATGCCACCCATGTACAGAATCCAACTGGACTAGGAGTTAAATCTCACTTTAACACTGGTGATGGGATAACACCCTCTACCAGACCTGAGTGCAGCAGAATAACTTAGGGAGCAGAGAGAATGCTATTTTGGAGAACTCTGGGAGAATGGTTCCGTCACCTGGCATTTAACAACTGAAGCAGGTGCTTCATTCTGCCTACTGGTAGGGCAGGCCATGCCGGAACTCTTCACATCCAGATGTACTGCAATTTGATAACAAACTATGTCTCTGATATATTTGGCCAAAAAAATGGGAGGGGGGGTATGCGGAGAGAAATAGAACTTAAGAGGGACTGCTTAGCTCTAAACCAATGTGGTTTTAAGGCCTCATTTGGGTTGAAAAAATAGTAATTCTGGGCCATTTAGAAAAACTGAAGTCTCTTTCCGCATACAGGAGTTTGAACCTCAACATTTCGACACTCAAATTTCAGGGCCTGCTACCTTGGTCTTCACATAACTGAGCATGTTCTTGCAGTGTTTTTTTTTCGGGGGGGGAGGGAGGAAATAGGTCAGAGTGGATATTATAGACATGGATTTCCCAAGATCAGGTTGTGTATATTAAGCAAAATCAACATACAAAAAGGAAATTCCAATCTAGCCTAAAAAACCCAGTCTATTTTTTCTAGGAAAATGTCAAGTGGAAGCGTTATGAGATTGCTTTCCTGTGGTCTCATTGTTTTCCTTAAATATGTATTAAAGAAGAAATAACAAAGAATCCCAAATAAACTGAAACAATATGAGCTATAAGCTTGTTAGAATTAAATAACTGTAAATATGTAAATAACATACAAATAAAAAGAAACAAAATTGTTTCACAATCTGGCCACCAGATGACAGCAGTGGTTTGGCGTTATCTGATCCTAAGCTATGCATTTTAAAATTCTGGAGACTTTTCTAGCAAGTACAATAGCAAGTATGAATAAAGAGTAAGGCTTTATATCAGAGCAACAGTTAAGAATTTGCATCGCTGACAGCATGGAAACTGTGACAGGCTTGGCGAAGTACTCAACGCTAGGGTCTCATAAGCACATTCAGTTGTGATGCCATCTTCGCTGGAAGTAAACTCATGTAACACAGCGGTTGTAATATAACTGAGTTACACATGGACTCCACTAATGCTTTTCTAGTTTATTAAGTTCAACAAGCAACGTGACCAAAACATTTTACCAGAACTCCACAGTGTTTTTCTGATATTTCAAATCTGTCAATTTCTGTCTCCTTGTGCTACGGAGCATCACTTACCGTATTTTTCCATCTATAAGACACCCCTATTTTGGGGGACTCAATTTTAAGAAAATGAAGGAAGAGGGCCCAAAGTTGTTGAGCTTCTCCCTCCACGCAGCTGCGGGCAGGAAACACTCCCTAGATTGTTTCCTGCGCACAGTGGCATTGGGTGGAAGTTGCGCTCCCGTCAACAGGCTGGTTGGCAGATGCGCTGCTTCTCCGCTACCCCCCCCCCATGCCACTATCCGTGTATAGGACAAGCCCAGCATTTTGACATGATTTTTGAGTCAAAAAACCTTGTTTAAACACAGACAAATAGGGTATATAATTGTGTTGTAATGTCTATGTGCATCTCTGTGTACAAACAAGCCCTACAACATTAGCAAATAATAATAACAATAATAATTTATTATTTATAGCCTGCCCATCTGGCTGGGTTTCCCCAGCCACTGTGGGCGGCTTCCAACAGAACTATAAAATACAATAACCTATTAAACATTAAAAGCTTCCCTAAACCGGGATGCCTTCAGATGTCTTCTAAAAGTTTGGTAGTTATTTTTCTCTTTGACGTCTGATGGGAGGGCGTTCCACAGGGCGGGCGCCAATACCGAGAAGGCCCTCTGCCTGGTTCCCTGGAACTTGGCTTCTCGCAGTGAGGGAACCACCAGAAGGCCCTCGGTGCTGGACCTCAGTGTCTGGGCAGAATGATGGGGTGGAGATGCTCCTTCAGGTATACAGGACCGAGGCCGTTTAGGGCTTTAAAGGTCAGCACCAAGACTTTGAATTGTGCTCGGAAACGTACTGGGAGCCAGTACAGTTCTTTCAAAATCTGCCTTATAATATTTAAGTTTTTCTCAGCAATCCTTAAAAATTCAAGCTAAGATTCTCAGCATCCTGAATGATGCAGCTTGGTCCAGGGATTCACAGCACAACAATGGCCAAGGTGGTTTCTCTCAATACGACTAAGGAACAGTGACTATGCCTGTTAAGAAACTGCAGTCCTATTAAAGTATGTGTTCTTGTTTTCATTTCAATTAGGCATCCAATACCGCTGGAGTATCTATTGCCATCAAAATTCAGGATAAAATCCTTACCTTTCTTAACTCTTTCACACCATCCGTGTTTGTTTCTGATTGGCTCTCCTTTTTGCAAATCATACTTGATTAAGTCGAAAGGGAAAAAGAGCTTAAAGTAGAAAGAAAAAAGGGATCAGGAATGTTTAGACAGTGACATCTTGTGGCAACATTCAATAATGTACATTAAATGAGTTGTGTGCTCTACTTAATGATTGTACTTACCTAAAAGTAAGCTTTTATGAAGATGCAACAAATACGTTTTAATTGTAATATTCATATTGTAAACTCCTCATAGTACTTTTGTTATTGTCTGTATATTTGTAAATAAATAAACATGGGGAATATTTAAAACCTTGGGCACCAATGCTGTGAAATGAAGTAATTTCATATACCACTTTCAAAAGTTCTAATGTGCTTACCAAGTTATACAAAATGCACTTCAAAACTTTCTCAAATGTCAGATTGTGAAATTCAAAAAATGTTAGAGGTAAATCAGGGGTGGGAAACCTGTGAGCCTTCAAACATTGCTGAACTACAAACCCGATCATTAGACCATAGCTGTCAACTTTTCCCTTTTCTTGTGAGGAATCCTATTCGGAATAAGGGAATTTCCCTTTAAAAAAGGGAAACGTTGACAGCTATGCATTAGACATGCTGGTTCAGTCTGATAAGAGTTCAACAACATCTGGAGGGCCGCAGATTAGTCACCCCTGGAGTAAAGGAATAGATGAAATTGTGGCAGTCAAAGTATAGATACACTAGCTGTAGAAAGCTGCATTCTCATGTTACATTTGCATGTGTTTCTAGACAACAAAGTGAAGAGGCTCTTCAGAATATTACAAACGGTTATAAATAGTCAATGAGTCAAAGTATTCCTTCAATGACCACCTGTTGACTTGCTTCCCTCCTAGCTCAACAGGAAGGCCACTTTCAATCTACACAATTACACACACTATGAAAAGGGAGTCACCTTACAGTATCAACGACATACAATAAGATATATATGAATAAGTTTCAGATATAACATGCAACTTTGGATCCATGTTAATTTGCAGAATATCTTGAAAAATGTCCTGTTTCACAACTCATGCTAGATTAAAACAAAACTACCGTATTTTTCGCTCTATAACACGCACCAGACCATAACACGTGCATAGTTTTTAGAGGAGGAAAACAAGAAAAAAAATATTCTAAACAAAATAGTGGATATATGATTTTTGTGGTTCATGCTGTGGCCACAGACATGTGATCTGACAGTGAGTTTGGAGTTTGGAGTAGTCCAATGCAAAAATCCTGAGGATCCATGTTGATCCATGCTTTGTAACCACGGAGGAGGGAAGGAAGGGGAACCATGGATCCTCTGCTCACGACTGCAGCAGATTCCCCCGCCACCCGCAGGCATTCGCTCCATAACACGCACAGACATTTCCCCTTACTTTCTAGGAGGAAAAAAGTGAGTGTTATGGTGCAAAAAATACGGTAAATAAAAAAATGTTCTTCCATTTGCAGAAGAGGATGTGCAATTTCCCCCCTCACAAATGGAATCCTAACAGCTGTTACAGAACTTCCCTCTCATAAAGGTAAAGGTAAAGGGACCCCTGACCACTAAGTCCAGTCATGACCAACTCTGGGGTTGCGGCACTCATCTCGCTTTTTTGGCCGAGGGAGCCGGCGTACAGCTTCCAGGTCATGTGGCCAGCATGACTAAGCCGCTTCTGGCGAACCAGAGCAGCGCACAGAAACGCCGTTTACCTTCCCGCCGGAGCGGTACCTATTTATCTACTTGTACTTTGATGTGCTTTCGAACTGCTAGGTTGGCAGAAGCAGGGACCGAGCAACGGGAGCTCACCCCGTCGCGGGGATTCAAACTGCCGACCTTCTGATTGGCAAGTTCTAGGCTGTCAAACCCACAGCGCAGCATGTAAAATCTTCTGCAAGCTCTTGTGCTGGTATTGCTAAATAGCACTAACATTTATTTTCCTTCCCCTCATTCTTTGAATCCAATCCATTCAGTATGACTATTTGAAGCAAACCATGTTTGTGAATTGGTGTATAACAGCATAAAACATGCCAAGAACTATGTTACCTCCATCTTTAGAAATGAAATTCTAAACACACTTTCTAGGGAGCAAGCCCCATGAAACAAAATGTGACTTACTTTTGAGTAAGCATGCACAGGATTTCACTCTAAATCTATTAGGATTGTAATAAGATATTACATCTCAACCATCTGTGATACATACTACAATATTTTCAAAAAGTTGCAATGGCTGCATTGGCATGTTAAGGCAAGCCATGGTTAATGGTTTCTGTAAATGTGCAGAAGAAACCTTGGCTTTGAGATGGCCTGCCATAACATGTAGATACAGCCAGTGCATTCTCCCACCTAACACAACTGCTCTTCTTCTGGGTTCCTGTTGCTATTCCACTCCCTTTCCTTAAAAATAAAATAAAAATCAATTGACATCTCATGATAACTAATTCACTTGTTGTGAGCATGTGCCTTATTTGCAAAGTCATAAAAATGAATCTCATCATTTGACAAATGGAAAAAAGATTCTGTTTTGAAAGTTCAGGGTACCCATTGTCTTCCAGAACTTCAAGCGCTTTCCGGATTCAGAAAGCCCTTACATCTTGGAGGTTGAATTACTCTCTTTCCTTCCTGCTTTTCATTCTAGTAAAATAATTTTGTCTGTTTTAATCTCTATTACTATTAATTTTAATTATTTGTAAATGCTTTAATTGCTTTTATTAATAATATTAATATTTCCTGTAAACTGAGTTATAGGTATTACTACCATCAAGAGTTACATAGGTAAAGGTAAAGGGACCCCTGGCCGTTAGGTCCAGTCACGGACGACTCTGGGGTTGTGGCGCTCATCTCACTTTACTGGCCAAGAGAGCCGGCGTTTGTCTGCAGACAGCATCCAGGTCATGTGGCCAGCATGACAAAGCCGCTTCTGGCAAACCAGAGCAGCACACGGAAATGCCGTTTACCTTCCCGCCGGAGTGGTACCTATTTATCTACTTGCACTCTGACATGCTTTCGAACTCCTAGGTTGGCAGAAGCAGGGACCAAGCAACAGGAGCTCACCCCGTCACAGGGATTCGAACCACTGACCTTCTGATCGGCAAGCCCTAGGTTCTGTGGTTTAGACCACAGCGCCACCCGCGTCCCTCAAGAGTTACATAAATAATGTTAAATAAAATGATCTTGTCATGAATCTTTTTTTCTTTTTCACAATGAAAAAGAATCAAGCTTCAGGAACATGTTTCAGATAACACAAAACTGTAGGATCACAGACATAAAACATGCTTTTCCAGATGTAAAAGCATAAACGTTTCCTAATTGTTTTGCTGTTACTAAGTGGAAAAGTACCCCCCGCACAACACTGTGAAAACTTTTGGCTACCCACTTCCATTTAATAGTTGCTGTCCAGAAAGTTGCAGCTTGTACTTGTTATCCAACACCATCAAAAGAGGTTATTCTGTGGTTGTGTGTGTGGAGGATCAAATGGAGAACAGCTTGGATAACACTTTAACAACTGTAACTCATCATGGCCTTCAGATGCTAGCAGTACATTTTTAAAAACACTGAAGCTGAAGTCAATTCCTCCACAGCCAGAACCTCTTTCACCAGTGTGAGAACAGGGAAGGAGAGGATTGCTATCAAGGAAATTATATCTTCCAAGCAACAGCACACAGCAGCTTGAGCACCGAACAAATGTAGTTCTCCTGAAGCTGATATACCATCTGGGAAAAGACACCTGGATTTTCCCATTCACAAGGCATTGAAGAATGACCCACTTCATCTCTTTGAATACAGCAGCGGGAGTTACTGGACTGGTTGACATGCAGTGCTAAGGTAAACCATGGCTTAGCGTAGGAGTGGGAAACCTTTGCCCAGTAAGTCAAGATTGGACCGTCAGGGGTCCAATTTAGCCCACGAGGCCATTTCCCCTAAAACAGGCCTACTTGCCCATTAGCTGACATCACCGGTTATATCAATTGATGGGCAGGAGGACAGGAGGACAAATTCTGCATTGATTATGCACAGCTTGTTTTGGTTTATAGTTTACGGTTTGCCTCCATCGTCCAAGTGGCCAGCCCTTTAGATATTTGAAGATGGCTGTCATAACGCCTCTTGGTCTCCTCTTTTCTAGATGCAGCCCTTTTGTATAAGGCTTGGTTCTAAGACCTGTTATTATCTTGGCAGCCCAGGCTTGAAAGGGGTTAGTTTAACCTCCGGTTTGCTAGTAAAACTGAATTTCTGTGTCATAAAATATGATGCATGTCCAAAAAGTGTGTCACCAGCCTGAAAAGTTTGGAAAGCTCTGCCTTAGGATCTCTCATCTGAACTAAATAATTTAATATTTCTTTAAGCTGAAAAACTAACATTTTGGAATGTAAATGTAAATAAAATGTAAATAAAAAAGAAAAGGAACTATTTCTTGCATTATCCACAGGATGGGGTAAAACTGCATTGTTTTATTTGGCTGAAATATAATACTTATTAGAAACTCAAGAAGCCCAAGACCCAAATCATACAGCTGTCACTGAAGTCTTTTAAGTACCCCCTGCTACTAATAATGTCCAACAGACAACAAAATCAAATAACTAATATTTTAATTCATAGAAAGCCTCAGCTGGCATAAATTAATACTCCCAGATGGGAACTGACAAACCCACTAATTGAAAAACTAAGGAAATAATTATTCCTGTTTCTGCTTTAGTTGACGGGAAAAGGAAATGTAGCATGACTAAACTATGCTACCAGGATATTTGGTTTGAAGAAAAGAGAGTTGCACCATCCAATGGGCTTGGGAAAGAGAAATGTTTATTCTTTGGCTCAATTTTTCTCTATTTCTGGTGTTCTGGTGCTCATATAACCAAAACTGCACCATCTATAAACAATAGGAGGGTTACGAAGCAGCATGGTAAACATCTAGGAAGTATGTGTCTACTCAGAAGTAAGGCCCCCACTGAGTTCATGGGAACACACTCCCAGGTTAGTGTATTTAGAATAGCAGCTGAAGGGGAGAATGTCTCAAAACCAGCCTAATGCAAACTGTGCATGCTCAGTGGCCATGGAATGATGACTAACTGGGGCAGAGGGCAAATGGAAAACTAGAGCGGAGAGAAAGAATGGAATGGAGTGGACAGCAGCACTCCACACTGCAACATTTCATTGTAGATCTCACTTGTGTTTTCACAGGAACTGTTGTTGTTGTTTAGTCGTGTCCGACTCTTCATGACCCCATGGACCAGAGCACGCCAGGCACTCCTGTCTTCCACTGCCTCCCGCAGTTTGGTCAAACGCATGCTAGTAGCTTCGAAAATACTATCCAACCATCTCGTCCTCTGTCGTCCCCTTCTTCTTGTGACCTCCATCTTTCCCAACATCAGGGTCTTTTCCAGGGAGTCTTCTCTTCCCCTTCATTACCTGACATTCAGAAGACATCTTAAGGCAGCCCTGTTCAGGGAAGTTTTTAATATGTAACGCTGTACTGTTTTTAACACTGATTGGGAGCCGCCCAGAGTGGCTGGGGAAACTCAGCCAGATGGGCGGGGTATAAATAATAAATTATTATTACTATTATTATTATTATTCATGGATCACTGCCTTGCCATGGCGAAGGGGCTTGAATAACTCAGAGAAGCTATGAACTATGTCGAGCAGGGCACCCAAGATGAACAGGTCATAGTGGAGAGTTTTGACCAAATGTGATCCACCTGGAGGAGGAACCGGCAAGCCACTCCAGTATCCCTGCTAAGAAAACTCCATGGACAAAGACACAGGGACTACTATAGTTTAAAGCCACAGCCATTTCTGTGGTTTGGAACAGATGAGCTCCCTTAAGACCAAACTGGTTAAGGTAGGTCAAAGGGTTCTGGAGCGACATACACTCAGAACTAAAAATAATGTTAAAGGTAAATTTCCCTAAAAAAACAGAAGCGTTTCTTCTGGGTATTACTGGCATTGACATTCCCAGGGGTATAAGAAAATTCTTTTTATATGCAACCACGGCCGCGAGAGTGCTTTTGGCGACATATTGAAAAAATGACAAACTCCCTACCAGAGTCGAATGGTTACTCAAATTGACAGAATACGCAGAATTAGCCTCCCTTTCGGAAAGAATCAGAGATAAAAAAAGACAAGAGTTCATTCTAGAATGGGATAATTTCAGAAATTATTTGAAAAATAGCTGTAACTTAAACACAGTAGTTGCCTTTGAATGATTTCTGTAAGTAATATATACAATGGAAAATGATACTTAAAAAGAAAAGAGAATTTTTATAAATTAATAATTACAAATCAAAGCAAGATGTTTAATATAAAGGAAACATGGAGAAGACAGGAAGTCATGGGTTCGTGTAGAAAGCACATAGTTAAAACTGCATGTATCATTTGTGATATTTTTATTGGATTGATGATAGTGAGGATGACTAGGTGTTGTGTATATATATATATGGAAAACGAATAATAAAGCTTGAATAAAGACTGGGGAAAAAGACTAAACTGGTTAACTTCTATCAAGAGAAAGAACAATACATTAATTTAATGTGAGGGGGAAAATATTGCGTCTTTTTTTAGAATGTAGAGAATTTAAATATTATGAATAATGTATGAGTTCTTATTTCAGCAAAAGTCTGGCAGCATTATTTTTTTTAAAAAAAGCACAAAAATACAGATGTTTTAGAAGTGATCTTGCACATACTGGATTCAATGGGAATGAGTTGTGAACAATATGAGTTGGCTGCTACAATCCTTAGTTCAGAAATATCTATTGCACTATTTAGCTTGTAGTGCAATGTATTTCCATACAGGACTTTTCAGTACAAGTAAAAAATTACTGAACAAGCATGATTGTCCAGAATGCAGACTTCTCAAATTTCATTGTCAAGCTCTTAGACCATGTTTCTCAAGCCCTGCAATTACTTATCCCTTTTGCACTTACACAGCTTGTCACTTACTACACAACAGTACCCATTAACTGGGAAGAGATCCAAAATGAAAACTAGATGAGTAACTGTTCAAAAGACTTGTAGTACTCGAGGAAGTCAAGACACTCAGAATGCTGAGCATGTTGCTGATTCAATCGGTATCTTCTTTTCAATTCCTTTGTGAGAAGGGGGAAACACACAAAAAGTACTAAGAGCCTTCCATTGGACCAAAATCCTTTGAGTGTGCAGTCTTTCTTGTTTCACAAAAATGAGACACTTTGTAAAAGAGGCTTCAGGAACTTCAATCCTTATGTTTTATCCACAACTAAAGTCATTCCAATATTAGGCCATTGCAGGATATATAAAAATCAATGTGTTTAATGGAAGAGTATGATTATATGATTGCTCCCTTTGAATGGAAGCAGGGGTCTAATTTTCTTCAAATCCTGCTTCCCTTTGCAACTCCCTGTTGTTGTTGTTGTTTAGTCGTGTCCGACTCTTCGTGACCCCATGGACCAGAGCACGCCAGGCACTCCTGTCTTCCACTGCCTCCCGCAGTTTGGTCAAACTCATGCTGGTAGCTTCGAGAACACTGTCCAACCATCTCGTCCTCTGTCGTCCCCTTCTCCTTGTGCCCTCCATCTTTCCCAACATCAGGGTCTTTTCCAGGGAGTCTTCTCTTCTCATGAGGTGGCCAATGTATTGGAGTCTCAGCTTCAGAATCTGTCCTTCCAGTGAGCACTCAGGGCTGATTTCCTTAAGAATGGATAGGTTTGATCTTCTTGCAGTCCATGGGACTCTCAAGAGTCTCCTCCAGCACCATGATTCAAAAGCATCAATTCTTCAGCAATCAGCCTTCTTTATGGTCCAGCTCTCACTTCCATACATCACTATAGGGAAAATCATAGCTTTAACTATATGGACCTTCCCTGTGCAGTCCCACAAATCTGCTCCAGAGTTTGGGGAAACCCTCCAAAACAGTATGGTGAAATGAGAACTGAACAGGAAATGGGAGGAAATCATCTCCTTCTTTTCATAGAAACATCTGCTGGACCAAGGAGCCTTCTGTTAATGGATTCAGACTTCTCATAGTTAATTTCTAACTCATCAGGCCAAGGCTGTGTCACCCACCTTAGATAGCGTCTCCATAGGTGATGGAATCAAACGTTGCTGGGAGAAGCAAGATAGTACATTGTGTGAGGGAGGGAATATTGACTTCAACATGTGATGTTATTCCTCGTTTGGCTGGCAATGCAAAATGACCATTCACTGGCCACCATCTGAATGATAGATGGTGGGAACACCCACCCATTGGTATTATTACCTTAGCTTTTTGTTCTGATACTGTGGTACTTTCCACCTCCCTGCTGGGAGTGCAGAGGATTAAAACTATGGTACATTGGCATCAGTCCTGGCATAGTAGCTGTTAGCACAGCAGAACCACATTATTGCCCTGTTAGTCATGATCACACAAAAATAAGTGGATTTTTGAAAGAGTTTCACAATGAGTTGTTGTAAGTTGGGCTTGTTTACTGCTTGCTATGCTAATGCATGCACTGACAACTCTCTGTTCTTAGTATTCATACATCCACACAAAGGGAGCTTTCCAGGGGCGCCGACTTATAAAAAATATTGGGGGGGCCCATACCGGGGTCCTGCCGCTGGTTCACTCGGGTAGCCGGGAGAACGCAGTTCGAGGTGGCGGTGTTGGGGAGAGACCCTCGCTCAGGGCGCCACTAGACTTGGCGGCCGGCGGCCTATCTGGGGGGTTCTGGAGCGTATTTCGGCGGAGCGATTGGGAAGGAGGGGGCTTGTTGCCGGATTCTTCAGCTGAGCCGGAGATCCGCTGCTGGGGGTCCCTGGGCCGAGTTGTGAGCACGGCCTGCTGAAGGGAGATCCAGCCGATTGCGCGACGGGGACGGCCGGGGCTCTCCGGCTAGGGCGCGCGGCTGGCTGGCTGGCGAGGGAGCAGGTGGGGAGGAGGCGGGGGTCCTCACTCTCTTAGGAAACGCACCCGCGCGCCCGATTGCCACGAAGTCCGAAGGGTGCGTGTGTGGAATTAAAAAGCAAAAACGAGATACGGGCAGGGCAGGCAAAGAGTTTTCTGCAAGAGGATGGAGGGCAGGTTGAAGAGAAAATCACTCAGGATGAGACAGTCAAATCAGCCATGATAAAATGGGCTCAGGATATTGGGTATAACATCATGTTTGAGGATTGGGAAAGGTTATGGACCACCGGAATGAAATTCACGGCATGTAATGCCTTGAAGGAAAATATTATGAAAATGATTTATAGGTGGTACATGACCCCAGTCAAGCTTGCAAAAATATATCACCTGTCTGATAATAAATGTTGGAAATGTAAGGAGGCTGAAGGGACATTCTTTCACCTCTGGTGGACTTGTCCAAAAGTGAAGGCCTTCTGGGAAATGATCTATAATGAGTTAAAAAAGGTATTTAAGTATACCTTTCCCAAGAAACCAGAGGCCTTCCTCTTGGGCATTGTTGGCCAGAAAGTGTTAAAGAAGGATAGAACTTTCTTTATGTATGCAACTACAGCAGCAAGAATACTTATCGCAAAATATTGGAAGACACAAGATTTGCCCACACTGGAAGAGTGGCAGACGCAATTGATGGACTACATGGAACTGGCTGAAATGACTGGCAGAATCCGAGATTTGGGAGAAGAAACAACGGAAGAGGACTGGAAAAAATTTAAGGACTATTTACAAAAACAATATAAGTTGTATGAATGTTAAAAATTTACACGATTCGGAAACTATAGCTTCACCAATTAGATTTGGGAAACAGGAAATTATATTTTAAGTAAGAAAAGGTCAAAATCTAAGGTAATACTATGTTTAATTTAAGATATAAGTAACTGATGAAAAGTATGTTAAATTTAGAGGTATAGTATTTGAAAAGTACAAAATAAGGTACGAAACAAGGTAATAATTTGCTGATATCTTTATTATAAAGAATGCAGGGTAAGGGAGATGCGAGGAAGTCCAGTTAGTTATATAAAAAATGTGTTGAATGGTTGGTTTTCTTTTCTTCTTTTTCTTTTTTTCTTTTTCTTGTTCTTTTACTTTTTTCTTCAGTGTATGTTTCTAACTTTGTATTTGAAAACTTAATAAAATATTTATAAAAAAAGAAGAAGAGAAAATCCTTTCGCTTTTCTGGGGCGCAGGGAAGTCTCAGAGCCGGAGGTTGGGGAAGGGACCCCCTTTGCTCTGCCCTCTTCTCCCGTCTTAGATTCGCATGGGGGTCCCCGCCCGAGCTTGCCTGGCCACCGGGCCACACAAGGGCCGCGCTCTACGTGGTGCACCTTGCTAGCCGCACAGCTGTCCTCCGCGGCTGCGGAGCGGCCCTGCGCCGGTGCCCAGCCCCTCTGGGTGCCCGCTGCGCTGCCAATGACAAGCGGGCGACGTCGCGGGCGGGGAAGGCGTCGCTTTCTTTCCCGATCCTGCATCCTCCCAGTCTTCCAGCCCTTTTTTGGGTTGGAAGCTCGTCTCGTTCGCCCTTCTCCTTTCTTCACCCTGCGCGCAATTTTCCTCCCTCGTCTCCCTCCCCATTTCTCCTTCCTTCCTTCCTTCCTTCCTTCCTGACTGACGGGCTTGGGCTCGGGCTCGGGCTCGGGCTTCGGGTCGGGGTCGGGCTCCGGGTCGGGCTCAGGCTCAGGCTCGGGCTCCGGGTCGGGGTCGGGCTCCGGGTCGGGCTCAGGCTCAGGCTCGGGCTCGGGCAGCCACAGCGTCGGCGGTGTTGGCGATCGGGCGCCCTATAAAAGCCGCGGACGCGCCCACCGCCGCCCGAGATTATTGGGGGGGCTGAGCCCCCCCAAACGAATTTTTGAGGGGGCTCGGGCCCCCTCAAGCCCCATGGAGTCGGCGCCTATGGAGCTTTCTATACACTGATCTAAATGTATCCCTATCCCACAGGAGTCATGCTACTGGAGGGTTTCATTTTATTAAAGCTAAATGACAGCAAGCCCTGAGAAGCATTTCAGAGAAAAGTGATTTATGAGCAGAATCCCAGTTGGACAAAGTATTCAGTGATCCCCAAACCAAGTTTTTCAGTGAAGCATCACTAGCAAACAATTTTTTAAAAAATCCACCTCCCCAAAAAAGGAATTTAGAAAGGGAAGGGGAGTAAATATTTAGATCTGTTTCATGGTTAAAACCATAAAGCAAAGATTCAAACAACTGTATATATCATAGGTAAAGGGACCCCTGACCATTAGGTCCAGCCGTGGACAACTCTGGGGTTGCGGCGCTCATCTCGCTTTACTGGCCGAGGGAGCCAGCGTACAGCTTCCGGGTCACATGGCCAGCATGACTAAGCCGCTTCTGGCGAACCAGAACAGCGCACAGAAAACGCCATTTGCCTTCCCACTGGAGTGGTACCTATTTATCTACTTGCACTTTGATGTGCTTTCGAACTGCTAGGTTGGCAGGAGCTGGGACAGAGCGACGGAAGCTCACCCCATCGCGGAGATTCGAACTGCCGACCTTCTGATCGGCAAGCCCTAGGCTCTGTGGTTTAACCAACAGTGCCACCCGCGTCCCTGCATATATCATATCTGACCAAAATAATGCAATTAATAACTAGATTATTGATTTAGGGCTTGATTGAGAGCTAAGTTTAAAGCTTGATTTTGTATGAACAGCAGCTTCCCACCGAGTGATTCAGACTCTGAAGTTGCCAACTACTGCGCTATAAAAGTCATGTTAATCTGGCATTCCTTCACACAGTATATGCATGTAAATAATCACCTTATAAAAGAAATTAGTTCGACCCACAGATCCAATTTTGCCCGTGTGATTCATGAAGCAAATGTTTCCTTCCGTTGCACCATAAAATTCACATATCTTGATGTCACCAAATCGGTGTAAAAATTCCTTCCAGATATCTGTTCTTACTCCGTTCCCAACTGCTAGGCGAACTTTGTGATTCCTCTCTCCCTCTTTCTGAAAGACATTTTAAAAACACACATAGACATCCTTAAGATGAACCCATCACATTTTAACCTACAGCAGATTCGAAGCTCACATTTAAAAAGAAAATTTAAAAAAAAGAAAATTAAAATCCGGCCCCTGTCTTGAGTTTATCTACAGATCAGAGACCAGCTGCAGTGTGACCCATCATAAAAGTCACAACCAATTCCTTGGAGGTTCCTGAAGGCAGTCCTGGTATGGGATGGCTCCTTGTAGAGTTGGGAGGGACCCAAGGGTCATCTAGCCCAACCCCCTGCAATACAGGAATCACAACTAAATCATCTATGATGGATGGCCATCCAAGCTCTGCTTAGAATCATCAAACGAAGGAGAGTCTCCCACCTTCTAAGGGAGTCCATTCTATCACTCTATACCTAAGGCTAGAGGTCGACAATAGGAGTGTTTATTTGTGTGCGCGTGTGTTGAAGTTAGTATGGTGAAAACACCATTCACAATGGTATGTACAGTCATACCTTGTGTTGCGTTAGATTCGTGTTGCGTCTTTTCGGCTTGCGAACACGGCAAACCTGGAAGTGTATACTTCTGGGTTTCGCCACACGTGCATGTGCAGAAGCGTTCTACACGCTTTGCATGTGTGCAGAAGTGCTCTATCGTGCTCCACACTTGCGCAGAAGCACCGCTCCAGTTGCTGACTTTTCGGGATGCAAACGACACCCCAGAACGGATCGTGTCCGCAACTAGAGGTACCACTGTATACTTACTCCGCTTTTTAGTTTCTCAGGTTTTTATAGTGTTTGAGAGCCTGCAAAAACTCTTGGATTAGAGATGATATCAAGACCAAAAAGAAGTACCATATTTTTTGCACCGTAACACTTGTTTCCTCCTAGAAAGTAAGGGGAAATGTCTGTGTGTGTTATGGAGCGAATGCCTACAGGTGGCGGGGGGATCTGCTGCAGTCGTGAGCAGAGGATCCATGGTTCCCCTTCCTTCCCTCCTCCGTGGCTCGCTTTGAAACAGCAAAGCGGGAGAAGAGCCACTGAGTGGGGAGGAGAGAGGGACAGAGAGCCTGCTTCTTTAAAGGAGCAAAGCAGGAGAGGAGAGGAGCCGCTTACACGAGTGTAAGCGGCTCCTGTCCGGTTGGTTCCTTTAAAGCAAGCAGGCTCTCTGTCCCTCTCTCCTCCCCACTCAGCTCGCTACATAGCAGCAAAGTTTTTCAGCTCGCTGAGCGGGGAGGAGGGAGAAAAGCAGAGCCTGCTTGCTTTAAAGGAGCAAAGTGGGAGAGGAGAGGAGCCTTCTCCCCTTATACCCCTCTTCTTCATTATTAGCAGCATCCTTCTCCACCCACCCCATGCGTGCTCCTTGTCCCTTGAGTGCTTTTCCTTCCCTCCCCACTTAAAACGTGGTTACAAAGCACGGATCCACATGGATCCTCAGGATTTTTGCACTGGGTCACCCCAAATTCACGATCAGATCACATAGCATGTCCATGGCTACATCTTGCACCAAAAAAATCACGCACCCACTGTTGCCAAGGGCCACAGTGGTGCAAAAACGTGGTTACAAAGCATGGATCCACATGGATCCTCAGGATTTTTGCATTGGGCTACTCCAAACTCACTGTCAGATCACATGTCTGTGGCCACAGCATGAACCACAAGAATCATATATCCACTGTTTCACTTAGAATATTTTTTTTCTTGTTTTCCTCCTCTAAAAACTATGTGCGTGTTATGGTCTGGTGTGTGTTATAGAGCGAAAAATACGGTATATATACATCACTAACAATGTAACCTCTATTTGAACCACAATCAGTTCTTAGGAACAGCCTATATGTTTATGTACTTGACAACTCATCAACATTTTTAATGTGTTTTTTTTATCTGCAGAATTTACACTGCATTTGGCTATGACAAATGGCCATAAGTGACAACCAGCTTTTGCATTTTTAATCATCACCACCCTAACCTAGCTAGTTAGCTTTAAATAAGGGCTTATCCACATTTACCTTTTGCTGCACTCTTTCCAGGCACAGGTTCACGCTTTAACACTCTTGCTTTCTTTTCTTTTTTGGCCTGAGCTCTCCCTGTGAAAACTCACTCTTTAAAGCTGAATAGGAACAAACGTCAATTTGGGTTTTCTGCGGATTGACCTTTGCTCTGATTGAGCTTTAAACAGCCGGGCAAAAAGGAAGTGTGCATATGCCCTAGGTCCGGCTGTGAGCAATGAGATTATAGTTAGTTGTTTCATTGGTTTCAATAAAGATTTATGCTGCAATTCTAAACACGCTTACATGGCAGAATGACACTTATATGGCAGAAAGCCCTGTTGAGAACAATCAGACTTGTTTTTATGCAGACTGTGCAAAGAGTTGCATTCCTAGCCACAATTCCCTTTAGCTGGATCAGGGCAACCATTTTTAAAATGTGCAGAAAAGTCATTTAAATCATGTTGCTTTTTTGTTTATCCTGCTTATTTTCCTCCAGGCAATCAACTAAAATAGACTTGATTTGAGCGCCTACTTTTAAAAGCACCTACCTTCAAAGGAATCTGATTCCTTGCTAATTTCAAATTGGCATGTCATCTGCACCACTGCAGCTACCCTTTGCTGAGGTCACTGAATTCTCTGTTATTGAAATGCAAATCCTGGTAACACCAGACTAAAAACAACAACAAAGACTTTTATTGTGACCTTTTGTTCAGTGATGAAAAAAAGACCACTAGAGAAACCCGCTCAATTCAGACTGAATGGTTTATTCATATCCCTGCAGAAACCGAAACTCTCTAGTAGCCAGTTTGATAGGCAGGTAAACTTTGTTTCCATTTATCCTTTTCATTAACAAAAGAAAGCTTTGTTTATTGTAGATATCCCACACAAGGAGACAGATTAGTTCAAAGCTGCTATGGCATTGTTTGCAACCTTAATGGTTTGCAAAATCACAGTTGCTGTCACAAGTCCCTGCAAAGTAACTAAACCAATTCAACACATCTCAAGGCAGAAAATACTTTTGAGGCGACAGCCAAGGCCAGGGGCCAGCATTTGGGATTAAGCATGTAGAGTAAGGAAACAGACCTATAGAGGCAAGTGTAAAGTTGCAAACACTGGAAATACCCTGAGGACATCATGGAAACCTTATACAAATCTGAGAGCAAGATTGGGCGAGATGGCCCTACAGAAACATGACAAAGAGTTAAGCAAGTCATGCAATTTCATAAATATCGTTATCAATCAACTTTAGAAACTTTTTTTTTAGAGCAGCTTGGTTTTATTGTTTATGTTAATACACTGTTATTGCAGTAAAGGTAAAGGGACCCCTGACCATTAGGTCCAGTCGTGGCCAACTCTGGGGTTGCGGCGCTCATCTCGCTTTATTGGCCGAGGGAGCCAGCGTACAGCTTCCGGGTCATGTGGTCCCCATGACTAAGCCCCTTCTGGCGAACCAGAGCAGTGCACGGAAACACCGTTTACCTTCCTGCCGGAGTGGTACCTATTTATCTACTTGCACTTTGACGTGCTTTCAAACTGCTGGGTGGGCAGGATTACTGCAGTAGTTTGTTGTTATTACTTACCTGCCTTTCACCCTAATATCCCACGGTGTGTTACAACAATTAAAATATACTATTAGACTAATTGTATGCTTTGGGCGAGATTCATCTAAAGCAGGGGTCAGCAAACTTTTTCAGTAGGGGGCCAGTCCTCTGTCCCTCAGACCTTGCGGGGGGAGCAGGACTATATTTTGGAAAAAAATAATGAACAAATTCCTATGCCCCACAAACACCCCAGAAACGCATTTTAAATAAAAGCACACATTCCACTCATGTAAAAACACCAGGCAGGCCCCACAAATAACCCAGAGATGCATTTTAAATAAAAGGACACATTCTACTCATGTAAAAACACGCTGGTTCCCGGGCCGTCCCGGGGCCAGATCGAGAAGGCAATTGGGCTGCATCCGGACCTCCGGGCCTTATATTGTCTACCCATGATCTAAAGAACACCGTCAGCAGGAAGCCCTGCACTCGGACTTCCACTTGTGCAATGAGGCTTTCCCCCTCTCCTGTGTGCCCCTGGAATTGGCTCAGGGGGAGAACCCACAGACCAGCATGTGGGGGACAGGGAGGGGGGTGTTGTTCCATCTGGCAAGCTAATAGGCTTGCGTAGACAGAACATTTGTAATAGCATAACGCTGAATTCTACCTACCTTCATTGTTTTAAATTATACTAGTTTGTTTCTTTCTACTCTGTTAGCTGCCTTGGCAACATACATTATGTTGAAAGTGTGGGATGTGTTGTGTAAATAAATAAATAACACAACATATTGTTGTTTCTCCTTCAGCAGTTATGATGGCCCTAATAAGAGGCAGGCAGCTATTACAAAAACAAAACAAAAAACAAAACTGGCCTTAAACCAAAGCTTTAGCACTCCCAACGATACCTTGTTTTATTTTCTGCACAAAACCCATCTTCAATCTGTCAATTGCTATTCTACACTGAAAAATATACAACCTAAATCAGGCAGGGCTCATACCAGGATGTCAAGAATCCAATCTAATCCACATCTTTCTGAATATAATAGCATAGTAAAAAGAATGGGAACCTACTGATGCCGATTAACACTGGGTGCATATAAGGAATTTGTCTGGCTGGAGTGGCTGTGCCTTCAAATATTTTTTTGTGATTCTTCATCTGCGATATGAATTTGTAGGTGCTATTACACATTTATATAAGACAGTGGTGAGAACCAACAATTTGTATTTCTCTTGCTTTGAACTTCCCTATTGTTCTCTCTTGATTTATCTTTTACAGATTTATCTTCTTGAGTTTTTACTTAACTTACTTAGATTTATAAACCCCTCTACATTAACAGATCTCAGGGCCGTTCACAATATAAGATGACAGAAAACACATTTTTCGGATGTTTGTGCATGGCATGGCAGTAATGCTGTCAGTCCCAATACAGGCATTTCCATAAATAACTAAGGAATTGCCATTTTTGCGGAGCCAGAAACTAGCTATGAGAAATCTGAATCGCTCTGCGTAAATATTGGCCCCAAAGTGCAAATGCAGATCATGCATGCCATGGAGACTGCCTCTAACTCTGCTTTCACGTGTAATGTATTTTTCCGTGTATAACACAACACCATGTATAAGATGACCCCTATTTTTGGGAGTCCAAAATTAAGAAATTTTAAAATTAATGAAGTTGTTGAGCTTTTGGGAGGAAATCACAAAAACAGTTGTTGAGCTTCTTTTGTAATTTTGCTGAGCTGTTTTTCGATGACCACCCCCCTTGGCAACTGTTACCTGCTACCAACAAGGCTCCAGCCCTTGTTTACTTACCATATTACCCCAAGTATAAGACAACCCCCAATTTATCACTAAGATTTTCATAAAAAGGTTGTCTTATACATGGAAAAATACTGTACTTTAGAAGCAGGTAGATTTCTTTTAGAAGCAATAAGATAGGAGGCAGACTATCCTTTCAAAGAGTTGCTTGCCTCATAATATATTTGGCTGAGATCCTTGGCGAGAGAGAGATTTATGCATGCTTAGAATGACTAAAATTCTTGCAGCACCCATTTTTTCTTTTGTTGACAATCTTGCAATCTTGGGGACAATTCCAATGTTGTTTACCCAGGCTAGGTACACAGATAGCAGGAGTGTTCCAACTCATTCAAAATTGTTCAGGTAAATCACAACCATTAATGGAAGTCAGAGTTTTGTGCTCTGTGGTTTTCTGCCACATAAGCATGGTTTTAATAATTTTATGATGGTATCTGATTGCGTTTTGTATTGTTCAAAATTGTCTTTCATAAACTGCTCTAGGGTCTCATTAGATGAAGAGTGGGCTATAGATAAAACTAACACATATTATTTTAATTGGACTTACCACAGGCTGCTTGCAAAGGTAACGACACAGTTCCCCAATGTATTGAATAACTGTAATATTATACTTTTTGCAATCAGTCCAGAACTGGCTAGCTGAAAACTTCTTTCTTAAAACACATGTCGCACCTTGGGGGAAAAACAAAACCACAGTTTCAGGATTAACGTTTGGCTGACACTATGCACAGTACCTACTGGATAATTTTATTTAGGTCTAACATCCTTAAGAACAGATTTGAATTTAATTGATACACACTTGGTTTAATTAAATATATATATATGTGTACATGTTGCAATGCATTGGGGCAGGGAACCTCAAAGTCTTGGGGGCTGAATACAGATTTCCCGTACCTCTCCATCTGGCCCTTGTACCCTCCTCAGGCCACACCTCTTAGTGTCTCTGCTTTGCACACTATTTTTGAATGACTGGAATGGGTCTTTGAACTCTGATCATGTGTCCTGCTTGTATGGATGGCTGACAGTGGGGTGAAAGATTGTGTATAAAAACTAGGCTCCTGTAGAAAGGTAAAGTTGACATTTGTTGCCTCACCCACTTTCGCCTCTTTCCCCACCTACCACTGGTATGTGGCTTCAAACGGCTTAGAAGGGACTATGGCCTCAGGCTGAGATGAACCCCACCCCTAAAACACACTATGCCTTTGCATGAAGGCTGAACTGGGCGCAGTGACTCCGCTCTGTTGCCAGAGGAGAAGTGTGTTAGTCTGTTGAAGCAAAAGCAGCAGCAACAGATTTATTATGGCACAAGCGTCTTCAAATAAACAATAAATCTATCCTTCTCTTGGACGTTTTCACACTGCTGGCAGGCCACGATTGGGGCAAGTCCTTGATATCAGGGGAGCAGGGTGAACTGGGCTGTGCATTTTGAGCCTTTTATGGTTGGGGGGGTTGTATCTCAGGAGCTGACAGTGCTAGCTAGGCCTGTGCACAGCACCCGGTCTCCCACAACCAGATTGATCACCATGCCTGAACAACATGTTTGGTGTGCCTTTGAGGTAATTGATTCTACCAGAACACTCTTGTAATGCTAAATATCCCTTAAACCAGGATAGGCTACCCTACTGGCATGGCCAGATCCAATAATAATAATAATAACAATAATATATTTATACCCTGCCCATCTGGCTGGGTTGCTCCAGCCACTCTGGGCAGCTCCCAACAGAATATTATTATTAATAATAAAAAGCGATAAAACATCAAACTTTAAAAACTTCCCTAAACAGGGCTGCCTTCAGATGACTTCTAAAAGTCAGGTACTTGTATATTTCCTTGACAAATGATGGGTGTTCCACAGGGCGGGCGCCACTACCGAGAAGGCCCTCTCCCTGGTTCCCTGCAATCTCACTTCTCGCAGTGAAGGAAACTGCCAGAAGGCCCTCAGAGCTGGACCCCAGTGTTCGGGCTGAATGATGGGGGTGGAGATGCTCCTTCAGGTATACTGTGCTCCCAGGCTGCGCTCCTGGTCCTTCAGGGGCACAGTTACCTCGTTCAGGAACTAGGGACAGGCAGACTGCAACCTTGCAAAACATATTTCTGATCTTAGCAGTTATATATCAAGCTATGCTCAGGGCCAGGCCATATTGGCTGCCGCCCTTCTGGGAAGTACTGGTAAATTTCCCTTGAGGTGAAAATGCCTGTTTACACAGAAACGTGCAGAATGCTATATGAATGCAGAAGGGATGTTTAATTTGTTTGCTGCTCCTTAGAGTTTGGATGCCCTGCTTATCCAACCGCACCCACTCTGAAATTTTTTTGTGCACGCAGGAGTCTTCTATGCATCAGAAAGTTACTATACACTATTTGTGTGAACTTTCATCCATTTTATGCAGAGGAAATACTAAGAACCAGCTTTTCAGCGTAATTCATTTGGCTGATTAGGAAAAAGTGAAACTGCTGTAAGTCCCCCCCCCCCACTTAAAAAAAAACAAAAAAACAACAACAGAAGATGCTTTCATCTCTGTCTTTCTCCCAGTAGATTATGGAACAAATTATGCTTCTCACCTGCAGCCAGTATAGAACCATCTCAACAACATAAGGCTATCCTCAGAGGCCTGTAACGGAAATCCTATGGGAGCAACGTGTATCAGGTGGAAGAAGATATTCTCCAGAGCTTCTTACAGCTGCCCTTTCCCATGACCCAGGGCTCTGACTCTCCATCCTTATAGCGCTGGGCCCCTTTAAAAGTAGCTCTGCTCACAAGCAATGGGCCTCAACTGCTCAGAGAAAGCAGCAGTCCTGTTTAAGGTTCAGTGTAGGGTTCCTGGTTGTCGTAGGGATATTAAGGCCTGCATTGACTGACCTGCAGTCTAAGCTTCAGTTGGATCTATCCAGATGATACCTCTATTGCTTGCCTTTTTGGAACTTGACCTCTGCTTTGCCTGACCTTGCCTTGATGGAACCTAACCTGTAACTTTGCATTCCTACAATATGCCAAGCACACACCCAAAACATGGACTAAAAGTTAAAGCAACTACAAGGCACACCCCATTAACGTGATTATTGATTGAGGGTCATTTCTTGGCTTATTCTAACTATTTCAGTGTAGTAGTTGATCATTCATCTCCTTTAGAAACACTTGTTACGTAGTTTAACAATACATGCTTTCCCTCAGCATGACTAAAGACTATGGACTTGCAGAGGGCTGGGAGGCCAGCTGGCAAGCCCCAGCTGTGCCGTCTCCTTCCATCGGCCTGTTCTTAGACATAAATCAGCGACCAGGGCACGCTATTAGCAGAGTGTACTGCGCACACAGAATAGGCATGAGGCTTGTGAAATCATTCTACAGCTACAGATTTATTAAACATAAATCAGGACACAGAAACATGTCGTCTCTCTCTTGTGTCATCTCAGAGAGAACAGCAAAAGCAAAAGCTATACAGTGGTGCCCCGCAAGACGAATGCCTCACAAGACGGAAAACTCGCTAGACGAAAGAGTTTTCTGTTTTGCAGGTGCTTCGCAAAATGAATCTCCTATGGGCTTGCTTCGGAAGACGAAAATGTCTTGCGAGTTCCTGCGGGTTTTTTTCCTTTCCCCCCCTTTTTCTAAGCCGCTAAGCCGCTTATCAGCTGATCCAATAAGCCGCTAAAAGACGCTAATCCATCAATGGCCTTGCTTCGCAAGAGGAAAAAACCGCTAGACGAAGAGAATCACAGAATGGATTCTTTTCGTCTTGCGAGGCACCACTGTACACAAATGGAAGTTCCCAGCAATCTGTGCAGGAATGTAAACAGACATGTGACATGCAACAATCTCATGCCTGTTCCTTAAGGTGGAATGGAAATGTCAACTTGCCTTACCCAGTTCAATGCATCCACCTATGCCAAGTAGAGCGGCTGCACTGTGGTAAAGAGGGAGAGTAATATAAATTACGTCATCAGGAGTAGCACCAAATGCCCATAATCCAGCAGCTCCTTTCAGAACTTGCAGATGACTGATAATTGCAGCCTTTGGTAAACCTGAAATAAAGAAATAAAATATACGCAAACATATATTTTTTTCTTTCAAAGGGAAGTAAACACTGCTTAATTACAAAAATCAATGGCTACTTTTTGCACTCCAGGGTGAAATTTTCATCTGTATGCTAAAATAGGTTACGCAATTTGCACAAATGGTTCTGGGATATTACTAAGTAACATCCAAAATAAATAAACAAACCAGTTGCTCCTGCTGAAGCCCATTCACTATATATTCTGCGAAAAGGTTAAAATAACAGGCAAGTCAATGCATTAAGAAAATATTTTGAAATGGGATATTGAAATTTGATGTAAAATTATTTTATTGTTTGAAGAAAAATGAAACATTTTTTTTTTAAAAGAAAACTTCTTATTTCAAAACAAGTAGCCAGTTTATGGAAGCTATATACTCCCTGCTACCCAGGTATATAAAACAAAAATCATCAATGTTTTTCCCCCCTCAGAAACTATTACAGCTTTTTACAGATTGGACATCCTGATGTTCTTTCACCTATGGCACTTTCCTGATCAAAATTCAGGCATCACATCTTGAAGCTACAGGCATCAAAGGCGTTACAGGCGTGAATTAGATTAGGAAAACTGCTTGGTTGGTGGAGGGAGGGGAACAAATTGTTAACCAGCTCCCTTTCCCCTCAGCTTCATTTGAATAAAAGGAAAAAAAAGTTTGGTGATCCAATCTCCTATATTCTATCACACATATAGTTGTAATAATTAGATAGTCTAATTATTTCCTCGGAAAAGAGCTTCTCTTCTGGTCACACTACCTGATTTGCTTGAATTATAAAAGTTGCAAATTTTTAGGCAAATGATGCTATTGCAAATTCTATATGTAACTAAGTAAGTTAATTTTTATTTATACTTTGCCCTCCCCGGCCAAGACAGGGCTCAGGGCAGCTAACATCTAATGTCAAATACATTAAAACACAATCAAACAACTGATTAATATACAGCTTAAAAATTAGAATCAGGATCAAATTAAATGACTGCACATGAAATTACAACCATAGGGGTCGGGAACCTCAAAGTATTCATCAGGGCCAGCTATCTATGTTGGTCCCACATGAGCCGATAAAAGGGCCAGAGGTAACTTTATAGGGTCCCATAGAGGGGGTCAAACTGGGCCTGGACCGAAGGCCAGGCAGAACAGCTCCGTCTTGCAGGCCCTGCGGAAGAATGTCAAGTCCCACAGGGCCCAGGTCTCCTGCGATAAGAGTGTATATATGCAGCATGAATTAAACTGACTTATGCTTCAACCTGATCCTGGAAGATGTGAGAGGTTGTTGTTGTTTTTTTCCATTTCAACATTCTGCATATGCTGCTGCATTTATTTCAATAGGGACCATGCACACAAGTGTGGCTTTAAATGTATGTAAAATTAAGATCTAAGCACTTGGTTTCAATAATACAAGTTAAAAGGGGGGGATGTGTGCTACATCATTGATCAGGAAATATTATGGGTAACGGAGATAAGACATGTTCTGCAAGCATCAGAGAAGAAAACGAAAAGGCATCTATAATATTGGTATATGGCACAGACACATAAATTAGCCTTTGCTGTTAATCAAAATGTAAGGAACATATGGCAAATAGGGCCTCTTAAATAATATTTAATACAAAAATAATCATACAATTTAACAAATAACAATAATACTATGAGTGGAACATTTGTTTTCAATCAGCTATATAATGTTGCTTTTCATGTCCTCCGATAAGGAGTGTTTCGAAACAAGCACATAAAGATCTTAGCTTCTTAGCATCTGTACCAATGGCAACAATCCTGGCCATCTGCTTCAAAACTAAAGGGCTAGTTAGTAACTTAATCCTATTTTCTTTCTCCACAATGACCTGTAAGCTCAGCAAGCTTGGACAGGAAACATTTCATAACAGATGTATAACAACATGCTAAGAAAGGAGATTATAAAGCTCACGAAGCCAAATTCCAAAGCTACGTCACATGATCAGAAAATATGCTGCTATTTGTTCCAATATTCAAAGTAGAATTAGTAGGTGGTGGTTGTTGTTTTGCAATATTAAAAGGTAAAACAAAAAGTAGTTATTTCTTAAATGAGTAAGTTTAATGTCCTCCTGGCCATCTGGAAAAACTGAAAAGCTTACTACGTACTATATAGGTTTATGGGGTCAGAAGTATACAGTAGGCAGCTGGCCTTAAAAAAGAAAGAAAGAAAAGTTTTAACTGTTTTCCAAGCCAAGAGCTTTTCGAGGTGGGGCCCTCCCATATCAGTGTAGATTTATAGTGTGTTTGCACTAGGTTAATCATTAAAAAACAACAACACCACAATCACTTCTGACTGTGTATTGAAAACCTTTATAGAATGTTGTACCGGTTGTTCCAGAGGTAAAAATGTAGAGGTGAGGATCCTTCAAGTTATTAGCAACACAGAGATTAGCTGGTACAGGATCATCAGAGGCAACTTCCAGCTTGTCCAAAATGGTATCAACATGTGGCAATGTGGATTCTTTCGCCATCACCCAAATCCTGATATCTTCTTGGAGTCTAGGAAGAATTTCCTCTAAGGTTCCAAGCATATCTAAAAAATAATATTGCAACATATTAAATACAATACTGGATTCAATTAAATACAGTGGTACCTCTGGTTACGTACTTAATTCGTTCCGGAGGTCTGTTCTTAACCTGAAGCACCACTTTAGCTAATGGGGCCTCCCGCTGCCACCGGAGCACGATTTCTGTTCTCACCCTGAAGCAAAGTTCTTAACCCAAGGTACTATTTCTGGGTTAGCAGAGTCTGTAACCTGAAGTGTATGTAACCTGAAGCGTATGTAACCCGAGGTACCACTGTAGATATCAGCAGTGAAATGTCTGTCAGGATCGGGGACTGGGGCAGGAAGCAGGTCAGGTTTGTGTCCCAGATTACAATCTTCAACAGAACCCAAAAGGAGCCACTGAGAACAAAATATACTATCATCTAGAAAGCACCATTCAGCTTTTCATTTCTTCACTGCACTAGGGTATGAGAAAGACATGATGATTAGCTTCACGTAACACTAATCCAAAGTTTGACAAAAGGGTAACTAAGCTATGCCTTCCCCTAGATGTTGTCAGACTAACTGACCATTAGCTATGCTGGCTGGGGCTGGTGGGATCCAACAACTTTAGCAGGGCCACAGGTTAGCTAGTCCTGGCTTAGCATTATGGGAGAAAACACGTGAAGAAGAGTTTGGATTTAGAGTTGATATCCCGCTTTATCACTACCCTAAGGAGTCTCAAAGCAGCTAACAATCTCCTTTCCCTTCCTCCCCAACAACAAACATTCTGTGAGGTGAGTGAGGCTGAGAGACTTCAGAGAAGTGTGACTAGCCCAAGGTCACCCAGCAGCTGCATGTGGAGGAGCAGGGACGCGAACCCAGTTCACCAGATTATGAGTCTACCACTCTTAACCACTACACCACACATGCACATGCACATGCATGCATCCTTGCTTCTCCTCTGAAGTGGCTGTGAAGAGGCCAGAGGATTCTCCTTGGCAAATCTTAAATATAAGCTCGAATTGTACTGGGAGAGGTGGTTTGCTAGGTATCCTTGTCCCAAGTGGTTTAGGCTTTAAATGTTATGTTAACAACAAAACCCTGAAATAAATAAATAAATAAATAAATAAATAAATAAATAAATAAATAATTATACCCCGCCCATCTAGCTGGGCTTCCCCAGCCACTCTGGGCAGCTTCCAATAAAATATTAAAATACAGTAATGCATCAAACATTCAAAGCTTCCCTAAACAGGGCTGCCTTCAGATGTCTTCTAAAAGTCTGGTAGTTGTTGTTCTCTTTGACATCTGGTGGGAGGGCGTTCCACCACCACTGAGAAGGCCTGTAACTTGGCTTCTTGCAGTGAGGGAGCCGCTAGAAGGCCCTCGGCACTGGACCTCAGTGTCTGGGTAGAACAATGGGGGTAGAGCCACTCCTTCAGATATTCTGAACTGAGGCCGTTTAGGGCTTTAAAGGTCAGCACCAACACTTGCCTTAATGTCTAATGAAGATGTGGTACATCTTTCAAAACTGGCACAGTACCTCTACAGCTGGGTGTCCCACTAAGCACTCTAGCAGCTGCATTTTCAGCTGGCTGTAGCTTGCAAACCAGATGCAAGGGTAGCCCCACGTACAGCACATTACTGTAGTCTCACTGGGAAGTTACCAATGTATGGACCATCTATGCAAAGCTCTCAGTGTATAGAACTGGTTGTAGATGGAATACCAACCAAAGCTGGTAATGGGTGCTTTGAGCCAGAGGCCACCTGGGCCTCTAATGAAGGCAATGAATCTAGGAGAAGCCCCAAATTACACACCTGCTCCTTCATATGGAGTACAACCTGATCTAGAGCTTGTACAAAGCTCAATTTCCAGACATGGCCACTATCTTGTCAAGATTAAGTTGCAGTTTATTAAGAATGTATTGTCCCTCCCGATTCAGATGTTACAGAGAAACAGAGCTTGCCACCGTCGGCATACCAGTGTCATCTTGACCGATAGCTTTTAATGACACTCCCAGTGGCTTCATATGGACATTAGATAGTACAGTGGTGCCCCGCAAGACGAAATTAATTCGTTCCGCAAGTTTTGTCATCTAGCGAATTTTTCGTCTTGCGAATCACGAAATCCCATAGGAATGCATTGAAAATCAATTAATGCGTTCCTATGGTCAAAAAAAGTCCAAACAAAGCCAAATTTGGTACAACAACAGTTTATTAACTGCTCTTTAAAGTCACACATACTGTAAAGAGCAGTTCAAAAATTGAAGGGAAAATAAATTAACTTTATAAACAAAACATGTCTTTGTTTTTAGACAAAGGAAACAAAGTCGCGAGACGTTTTCGTCTTGCGAAGCAAGCCCATAGGTGAAATTCGTCTTGCGAGGCAAATCGAAAACGGAAAAACCTTTCGTCTAGTGAGTTTTTTGTCTTGCGAGGCATTCGTCTTGCGAGGTACCACTGTACTGGGGACAAAATCATGCCCTATGGCACACCACAGAGGTTCAAGGCGCAGTCACCCAAGAGCATTTTCTGGAATCAATCCTGTAAGCAGAACTAAACCCACCATAAAATGGGGCACTCATCCTGTGACTCGGGGACATCCCAGGAGGATACCACGATCAACAGTATCAAAACCTGCTGGAAGTACATAGAGTTCATAAAGAATCGGCAGATTGCAGCTGCTCCCATTCTCTTGACAGAATAGCATTTCAATGATGCCTAGTGATTATGTTTCCATAACATCTTACATCACTTCCTAAAGTAAAGTACTTTTCAAAGCACGTTAATTTTGTTAAATAAAATCCATTTCCCCTGATTCTAAACACACATTAGTTTCTCCTTACTTTTTCAGAATGAATTTCATCAATGCAAGAACTTACTCCCATCAATCTTTAATTTAAGACAGCTGCATTCATCTGGTAATATGTAGGCTAATAGAACTTTCAGAAGAAAGACTTTTAAAGCAAAATATTAAACTGAAACATGCTAAAAGAATAAACAATCCAAGTACAACTCCAGATGTCATTCATTTCTACTTCAGTTTCAGCATAATTTTTTAGAGTACAGTCAGTCTCACAGTGATCCTATAAAAGTCAATTCAGTAATTTTTGTGGAGATTTAACAATATTTACCGAACTGTTCCTTAAAAGACAAATTGAATTACCTAGTGATTTTTAAAAATGCATACATTTTCTCCTGTTCTTAATAACTATCTCATAGAACAGAGGGTCACGATACACATAAGCACGACAAAACAAGAAACAAGTCTATTTACCGTATGCAACAAATGACACATGGAATTTGTACAATGTTAGCAAGGAATTAACTACCATGCAAGACCACTTAGTCTTGTGTTAAGTGGTCAAAGAGACAATGATCAGGATTCCTGAAATACAATTAATCTTCCAGAGAGTTTTTACTGGTGACATTTTACAGAAATCTTTAGCATCAACTAAAGTTGGATTTAAAAATTATGTTATTCATGTGTCTTCTATTATGATAATCCATATGTATAGGCCTATATGTAACAGCTATTTCAGGAAAACATGTTATACGTGCTCAGGACCACAATGCCCCAAGGACCACCTCTCCTCATATGAACCAATCTGGACCCTGCAATCATCATCTGAGGCCCTTTGTCATCTGCCATTCCATCTGAGAACAGGAGGGCAGCAACACAAGAACAGGGCCTTTTCTGTGGTAGCTCCCTGTTTGTGGAATGCTCTCCCCAAGGAGGCTCACCTGACGATTACAGATCTTTAGGCACCAAGTGAAAATGTTTTTCTTCAACCAGGCATTTGGCTGATTAACATTCTATGCCTTTTTAAATGTGTTTGTGGGAGGGGTTTATTGGTTTGTTTTTGTTTTATTATGTATTTTGTATTCTTAATTTGCATTTATCTGTGTGAACCGCCTTAGGATCTTCCGATGAAGGATGGTATGCAAATTTAATAAATAATAATAAAGTAATTCTCAAATACTTATGCCTGTTAATGGAAATCAGCATAAACTGTTTTCAATAATTGATCACTGTATTCTTTCCCACTTGGTAATTCTGCATCAGGGAAAGGCTTTCATACTGGAAGGCAAGTATGTTGTGAGTCTGCAAACCTTCTAGGAAGCTTTCTTTAAGAGGTTTGGTGATGGGAGATAATTTGGACACCCAAAAGCACCTTGGAAGGGTTTATTTATTATGTATTTGTAGTCTGCCCTTCTCACAAGAGTTCCAGAGTAGCAGACGATAACATTATAAATCATAACTGATAAACATGTAAAGCAAAACAAATCAAAGGGCATCATAAAATTATGTAAAAATCACCGTGTAGAGGGGTTAACAGTTGCATGCATGTGGGGATAGCTGACACTACAAGGCACCATCCTCTGCATTCTGCTGTCCATGCAACCATGCATAGGGAGCATAAATGCTGTCTTCAAATATCTGAAGGGTGGTCATATGGAAGATGAAGCAAATTTGTTCCCTGCTGTTCCAGAGAACAGGACTAGACTCAGTGGGTGGAAACCGCATGAAAGCAGATTACAGCTAAACATCAGGAGATGCTTCCTAACACTAAGAGCTGTTCATCAGTAGAACAGGCTGCCTCAGGAAGTATTAACTCTCTTTCACTAGATGTATTTAAGCAGATCTAACCCACTGAACATCTTGGGCTTGCAGTTTGAATCTGCAGGATGATGGTGAGCTCCCGTTGCTCTGTCCCAGCTTCTGCCAACCTAGCAGTTCAAAAGCACACCAGTGCAAGTAGATAAATAGGTACCGCTGCAGCGGGAAGGTAAACAGTGTTTTCATGTACTCTGGAACTCATCACAGTGTCCTGTTGCGCCAGAAGCGGTTTAGTCATGCTGGCCACATGACCTGGAAAGCTGTCTGTGGACAAACACCGGTTCCCTCAGCCTGAAAGTGAGATGAACGCTGCATCCCATAGTCGCCTTTGACTGACCTTAACCGTCCAGGGGTCCTTTACCTTTTTACAGCATTGAACAGGGGAGGTTCAATTACATTAAAGAGAAGAGAAATTTCTGTATTGCAGGGGGTTGGACTAGAAGACCCTTTGGGTTCCTTCAGCTCTACAATTCTATAATTCTATGAGTCTATGTCCACAGTGCCTCCCAATTCTACTATTTCACCCCTCTTCATCCGCATTACCTTTGCAAACCCAGGTTTGGAATTGCCAAAGATACATTTGCTGACTTAACGTGTCTTTTACAGTATTTAATGAAAACTGTATACCACTTAATTGTAAACAAAGCCTCTGGCTTATATTCAAGGTAGTGCTAAGGTTCCATAAGTGCAAGGAGTTTCCTTGAGGGATGGAAGCTTCTCCTCTGTATGCCCCTAAAATCTGTTCTGGGTTCCCCCCTAGACCCTTTAGAGCAAATCTGGGGATGGGATGGGATGGGATGCAGGGAACAGGAGAGGGAGCAATTCCCATTGGGCTAGCAGGAATTGTGCTGGCTCCTGCTACCGCAACAGGTTAGCTCAATATAGCTTTCCATATTGGAGCCATAACGAATAGAATAAACTACCACTTGTTGGCTCATGCCAGTATTCAACAAGACATATAAGAATAATCAATCCTACAGATTGCTACACATGAAAAACGCTTATGTCCCTGTGGAGATGGCAGTACCAAATCAGTGGTGCATGCCCTTCTGGCTTGCACTCTTTATAAAGACTTGAGGAATGAGATTATCACCCCTCTCTTATTGTCCATTCCAGGTCACCCAACCACTACCACAGTGTCCTCCTAGCAGATCAAGAGTAGCAGATGACAGCAAAGGTTTCAAGGTTTTTAGCTGGGGCACTTAGAATAAGGTCCACTATTTGACTGCTGATTCAGGACCCAGAAGTGTGTTTTGTATAATCAACTTTTTATTTCTGTTCTTTGTATATTGCATTGCTGTTTTGTTGCTATGGCCGATGGCTGATGCAAATAAAGATTCATTCATTCACTCATTCATTCATTCAAGACTTCTAAATTGGCTGCTAAAGCATAACTGAGACCAAGTCATGTTGAGAATCTGCCCCAAATCCTAAAGATATGAAGAAAATCGCTGTGCATGCTGCATGCAACTTCTAGCAAAACATGGGACTTCTTTGTTGCTAAAGCACCGTGTCCTTGTGATTACAAGTTAGAACACCCTCACCTGCCGCTATAAGTTTATATATTCAAAATAGTGCCAAACCTTTTTCAGGACTCGTGTGTGTGTGTGTGTGTGTGTGCGCGCGTGAGTGTATGTAACATACAGTTTCCACGCAAATGCAAAACTAGACTATCAAGGAGAAGGCTTTACCCTATCAAACCATTTTCTATGCTCATAGACCTTTCTACTCTAAGAAGTATTCAAATACGCAATCACTGATCTGCATGCAGCCTGAGTTGGTATCACAGGAACAAACTCAGAGAGGCTAAGGTCCATTCCCCCCAACCCAATATTTGAGGGGGCAGGGCTCCCGCAAAGTTGACAGACATTGCCATTCATGTGGCGTGCATGCAGCATGTCATGCAATTATGTGGGGCGGAGCTTAACTGCCCGCCCCCAATACTGTACTTAAGTTGGCATCCCTGGTTGGCATAAACCCCACCCTGCTCCTCTAGATTCTCTAGAATGAAGATGGGTGTAGCCAGGATTTTTTCCTAGGGGTGGCAGAACCGATGTGATTGGTCAGTTAATTAAGGATTTCTCTTGTTTTACTTGATGGGGGGGCAGCTGACCCCTGACCCCTTTTGCTACGCCCATGAGAAGGAATAAACTATAGGGCACGTTGAGGAGGGAGAATGAAGTGCACTAGGATAAAGGGGCGGGCAATATGCAAATATCAGGTGCAGCGTTAGAAACAGATATGAAAGCTAGGAGCTAAATGGCGCCTTAAACTTAGGTTATGGGCGCAACAACGGAATGTCTAGGCACACTTTTTTTAAGAACAAGAATACAAAGCTGAAAATGAATGAACCGCAGCTAAATATTTTGTTCATTTTTCACATGGTCGATCCCACCCTCCTAATATTCTTCAGAGGGTCTCTTGTTTTTGTTTTTTTATTTTATTTTGACAACGTAATAATCATAAATAAGAATAAAATGTGCACACCACCACCAAGGCCATTCCATTGTAACTATCCCACCCCACCCCCCAAATTTCAACACTTCTTGTGATGGTTTGACCCCTTTCCATTTTAACAGTACAAATTCTACAGACACCCTCCATATCTCCTCAAAATCGTTTCTCCTGCATATTCCCCATCTTACCTTAATGGCACATGTTAATTTATCATTAATAGCTATATTCCACACCACTTTATAACTGTCCTTCCATTTTATATTCTGCTTGCCCCTTCCACTTCCTAGCTATAATGATTCATGCAGCTGTCAATAAATGTGTGAGCAAGTCCTTCATAGCCTGTGAACAGAGGGTGACTTCTCCAGTCTTCAGAGAGCAGCTGGAAGTGGGGAGGCAGAAAAAGCTCCTCCTCTCCTTCCACTCTGCAGTTTTAATCAGAAATCTCAGGGGCAGTGCTGCTCCCAGAAACAGCTCTAGCTAAGGAAATTCCCTGTCGCCAAAGGCGCCTAGAACAACGGGAGAGTTTCGAACACGGATCAAGCGCGTACTTTACCTGCTCCCACCACCAGCATCTTGGGCGCGCAGCTGGCGATGCAGTGCAGGAGGGACCTGGCGCGGACGTTGCAGTTGAGGAAAGCCACCACGCAGCCCAGCTTGGCCAGCCCAAACCAGGCGTGGATGAAGTCGGGCTCGTTGCTCATGAGCAGAGCCACGGTGTCGCCCCTGACCAGCGCCCCTTCCTCGAGGAAAAGCCGCGCCACCCGGTTGCTCCTCCGGTCCACCTCCCGGTAGGTGTGCACCTGCTCCTCGTAGATGAGGAAGGGCTTGTCGGGCTGCCGGCGGGCCAGCGCCCCGAAGCGCTGGAGCGCGGTGGAAACGCTGCCGCGCAGCCTGTAGACCTCGACCCTCAAGCCATAGCGCGCCACTTTCAGCAAGTACTTCAGGTCGGCCCAGAAGTAGGGGAAGAAGAGCTTCTGGAGGAAGTGCAAGGAGACCAGACCGGCCGCCACTGCCGTCGCCCAAGAGGGAAACATGAGCTCGGCGGCCGCGGCGAAAAACAACGACGGCGCGCGGATTGGAAAGTCTTTTTTCGAGAGACCAAACAGGCGGACAAACAAGCGCACGCCGCCCGCCTCCGCCCGGCCAAGGGAGCGGGGAGGAGCCAGTCACCCGAGGCGCCCGGGCAGCCTCGTAAAGGAGCCGGGAGCGGAGGGAGGGCGCTCGAAGGAGATGAAGACGCAGCGGCTCTCCTCTGGAAGGGGCTTCGGGCCCCGCACCTGCGCCTGCCCCTGAGGAAGCGGAGAGTCCTCGTCCCCTCAGCGGACTTGAGCGAGCGGCAGCGTCTTCCCCCGGCCGTCCCAGCAAAGCGCCGCCGGCGAAGGCGTGGAGAGGCTGTTGCGCGCGCGCCTCCTTCGTCGTCTTCCCCTTCACGCCCTCAGTCCTTGCATAAGGCTCGACTCCGCCCCTTCGCCCGAGGCGGCGGCGGCGGGAAAAGCGAGCGGACCGCTGTCCCTTTCTCGCCTCATGATAAGCCGGGAGCAGAGGTGCCAACTTGAGCGCCTGCGTAGGAGCCAAGGTCCCTTTCGCTCCCCCCCCATAAAGTATCTGAGGGGGCCGCCCTCCCCAAAAGTTCATGGGCATTGCCCTTCCAATGGTGTGCGCCATCAATGATGTGGGGCGGGGCTTACCTGCCCCCCCAATATTTTATTCCAGTTGGTACCCCTGCCTGTGCGCATACGGTCACCCCTCCACCATGCCATGCTCCCCATCTGTTCATGCCACTGTTGCCACCCCGCGGGACCCCGCTGCTTGTTAGGATATAGTTCCATTCCACCTTTAGACCAGGCGTGTGCAGTTGTTGTATGTCACATGTCTGTTTACTTCCAACGCAGTCTGCTGGGAACTTCGCTTGTATATAGCTTTTGCTATCCTGTTTTTTGCTTGGACACGAAGGGAAGCAGACATGTTTTTCCTTTGTTCCTAATGCTGAAAATAGGTAAAGGGACCCCTGGCCGTTAGGTGCAGTTCTGGCCGACGCTGGGGTTGTGGCGCTCATCTCACTTTATTGGCCGAGGGAGCTGGCGTACAGCTTCCGGGTCAATTGGCCAGCATGACTGAGCCGCTTCTGGCGAACCACAGCAGCACATGGAAACACCGTTTACCTTCCCACCGGAGTGGTACCTATTTATCTACTTGCACTTTGACGTGCTTTTGAACTGCTAGGTTGGCAGGAGCAGGGACCGAGTAACAGGAGCTCACCCCGTCACGGGGATTCGAACCACCGACCTTCTGATTGGCAAGTCCTAGGCTCTGTGGTTTAACCCACAGCGCCACCCAACGCTTGTAAATATGCTTACATATGCCTCTGTCCGCCACTTCCGTTGTGAAGAGTTATTCACTCTGCTGATTAAGCGTGCTCCGTTTCTGAAGGCTTCTGAGAATTGAGTTGCTGATTGATTCTGTTCCGAGAACCGAAGTTTGCCCGGCTGCTGGCCGGTGGCTGGAGCCAGCTGGGGGCCTGCCAAATGCCCCCGTCTTCCTGGACACATCCCAACACTGCTCACCTCCCTGCCCCCTCATACAACCTCACCGCTCACTGCCACTACCCACCAGGGACGCGGACTTAGAAAAAATATTGGGGGGGCCTGGGAAAGCTCATGAATAATAAATAAGCTCATGAATATGCAAATAAAGTGGCTCCGGCCCTAAATAGGGCAAGCCACGCCCCCCCAGCCAGCCGATTGGCTGGCTGGGAGGTGTGGCCAGTCGGGATTCCCCTGTTCTCGCGGGATTTCCGGCCGGGGCTCTCCGATTAGGGCGCGCGGCTGGCTGGCTGGCGAAGGAGCAGGTGGGGAGGAGGCGGGGGACGGCGGCGGCGCTCTGCTGGAAGGGCGCCCGCCCGAGATTATTGGGGGGGCTGAGCCCCCCCAAAAATTTTTTTGAGGGGGCTCGAGCCCCCTCAAGCCCCATGGAGTCGGCGCCTATGCTACCCACACCGGTCCACTGCTGCCCCACGACCCTGACGCTCGCCTCCCTGCTGCATCTTCCGGACCACGTGGCTCTGCCTTACCTTCACCAGCTGAGATCTTTCTCTGCCCGCTCTGCCACCGAGGAGTGCCACGGCGAGACCTGGCAGGCTGCTGCCGCCTCCCACCATGAGGACTGCCAAGCCAGTGCCACCACATTGCGCAAAGCCTGCCACACTGCTGGCCTACTTGCTAGCCTGCCAACACCGACGTGCTTCTGGAAGCCGGCGCTCCTCCTGTCCACCGCCTGGTAGGTGTGAACCTGCCCTTTGCTGTTGCTTTTGGCCCAGCTTCACAAAGCGCTCTAGTGTGGCATGAATCCTGCCCCGTGGCCTGTAGACCTCCACGGTCGAGCCATGGCACATCACTTTCAGCAAGTACTTCAGGTTGGCCCAAAAGTAAGGGAGGAAGAGCTGCTGAACCACCCTTACCTTCACTGGCTGAGCTCTTTCTCCACCTGGTGGGTCTGATGTTCCTGCCGCCACCTCCTGCTGCGGCGAGCCCCCCCCCCCAGCCCGCCAGCGCAAGGCCTGCCAGGCCACCGGTATGAGTCCTGCCAGGCCGCTGCCAGTGCTGTGAAGCTTGACGGGCTGCTGGCAGGCCTGCTAGGCCAACAACAAGCAGCCTAGCAGGCCAGCCAGCAGCTTGGCAGTCCTTGTGGCACCACTGGCAGCCTGGCATGCCTAGGAAGCAGCATTTTGGATGGAGGCTCCTGTGGGAATGTTCAGGGATGCAGGAGAGGATATATTGTTTAATTATAACCTTTCCAACTTGTGTCAACAAGTTCACAATTTAGCAGAGTAACATTCCCCTTTTTAAACTCACAGCGGATGCATTTGCTCAGGCTCACTAAAGCCTCTATAATAACTGTTCTGGTATTTTCCCCTTATTCCCTCATAAAAGATAAGACATGACACAGTCTTCTTTAAAAGTATAAAAAGAGTTTACTCACATTCTGTTCACAATCAGATCCCAGAAGGCAGACTTAGCTTAGAAAAGTAACATACACCTAGAAACTATCCCATAAAGAGATAGTCCCTTTGTCCTCTCTTGGCTGGAGGCCAAGAGAGCATATTTGGCTAAGCAGATGTTGCTTCTTCGATGCATGTAGTCAAAAAGAGAGAGATGGCTGCCCTGCCCTGTGCTTTTGTCATTACCTGCACAGGTGAGGCCACACCCACCTCTGATCACATGCAGAGGAAGTCTGTCCCAGCCTAGAAGGAAACAGGAAGTTTACCTGCTGGCTGGACAAACATTCCTCCCCATTTGTAAACATGTTCACACTAGGAATGTTGTACTTAACTGCTCTTGTGTTTCACATCCCACATCTCCATGCTAGGCCCTCAGTATTTGGGGGGGGGCTGAGCACCCTGCTACAAAATATTAAGGGGACTGAAGACACCTCTGCTCATAGGAGTTTGTGCCCCTGGTTGAGAGGCAGAGGGACTGGTCCAAAGTCACCCACTGAACTTCAGGGCTGAGCAGAGATTTGAACCCTGGTCTCCCAGGTCCTAGTCTGACCACTACACTGCACTGGCTCTTCACATATGAACAACAGTAAAAAGTAACACATTCCAGGCTAAACTATGTTTCTAGCGTAACTTGTGAAATTTCCTTGCTCCTTTCACAAATGTGGTGGTGGTTCTACTCCATAATATAATGTGAGATCAAATACACAAAAGGGGCTTGTGTAATCCCTGAGGGGGTGACAAAAGGCACACCACGGGGGCGGCACTTACCACGGGGCCTGGCCTGCAGTGCACCCAAGCCATGCGTCTCTCTTGTGAGTGAGGCAGTGGCTTGGGGCCCCGAGCTGCCCGAAATGGCAACATGGGGCTTGCGTCCGCCATGCGGACACCGTGGGTAGATCGCCACAGCGCCTCCCTGGGCGGATCACCCTGCCTCCGTGGGCGGCTTGCCCCGCCCCCAGCGCTCCGGGTGCTGGAGCGGCTAGCTACACCCCTGCCTAGGCATACAAAGGTATCACTTGTGAACAGAGTATTTCTTAAATTTCTGATTTACAGTCCGTCTTTGAGTCAGATCATTGCGTTGCCGCTTTCATGCTACATTTTCCCTGAAGAAGTCCAGTACAATGTGTGAATTGACCATAAGTTACATATTTTTCCACCCTCCAGGCAGAAATGAAAAGCAGCGAATTGGGTAATGAAATTAAGCGCTTTGGTAAGTTCATTGAATAACAAGGGAGCAGCCCAGGGTAGTTGAGTGGAACTTGAAAAAACAGCTAATTCATACAAAACCTCTTACATATACAAGTCTGGGAGCTGCTGCCTACGTTGTCACACACTGCAGTTTAAAATGGTTGGTTGTGATGATGCATGTGATTTTTTGTGAATATTTATTATACCATCTGACTATCATCAGCTAAATTACCCATTTATCTGATAAAACAGGCTGCCCTTCTGTTGAGTATTGGACAGGTTCCAATGTAACGTTTTACAGTTAGATCATTCATAGACAGCATATAGGATAGTGTTTCAATATTGCCATATTTTCTTGAAAGCAACTGTAATTAAATTCCATTCCACTTCTGTATAAGTAAGTTAGTTTAAGATCCACATGACAACTACTGTATTTGTGTATCAGCAGGTCTGACAGTCATTGCAAGAATAACTTGTTACAGTTTTTCTAAAAAGTTCACTTACCTTTTGAAGATAACTTTAAATGGCATGGTGGTTTGTACTATATATCGTTTGCAGTTTGTTCTGCGAAATGTAGGTTCATAGCATTTTTTTATTTTTTTTAGGCGGGGAGATGACGACACATTATGAAAATGCATCTTGGTCAAGTGTTGAATATAAATATTATTTCCCTCCTTAAATAATACAATTTCATGCAAGTCATGCTGCAAACATATACTGTTTTTCAGCTGCCTGTTTTGAGGTGTATAGGAGGCCTCTGATCATTGAGCAGTCAGGGGCCTCACACTTGAAAAATCCTTTTATCCTCTTCTTATTGTTTAAGCTTCAGATGAAAGAGGGCTCAGAAACAATTAAGCAGATTTTGTTTGTCCATTCAGGACACGTCTTGCATTGTGTAATCGTGTCCCAGTTCTTTGAATTTAGGAAGTATAAATGATAAGGATTACTTTTTTGTAGATTATAGTTTTCTCTGTAATTCAAAGCCTTAAATGAATATATAAGAAAGTTAAAAATGTTAGATGTTTGTGAAGGTAGCAACATTGCTACCTGTTGACACTGCTGTTTATAGAGCTGGCATTTGCTTGGTTCTGAACTAACTAAGGGTAGAAACATCAGGTTTCAAAATGCTTATAACAGGTATAGAGAAAATTAATAATAGGTCACAATGAACCATGGGAGCAGAGATTAAATCAATTGGTACCAATGGAATAATTTTTCCTACAGTTAATAACTGGAGGGGGGGGATTTAATGACCTGCAGGAAGGTTGTGATGAAAATCATCATCCAACAATTATTACTATTATTTCTTAAAACATGACATAGTTTCTAATAAAGCATTTAGGGTCACAAATGAGAGAAATTTCATTTCCCCCACATCAATATGACTTAAATGTAGTCAGCAACTTGAACAGGATGGTCACCTCAGCAATTGTGCAGTTATTGAACTCATGTACCCATGATAAAATAAACACTCACAGCATCACAGTTCACAGATGCAAGTGTATATATTTTTCCTACACAGAAATTATCTCTGTGCAGGAAAAGTATTATGGGGAAAGTGGTCAGAATCAAAACAAAAGTTTACACAAATCTGAAATGGGGTGGGGGCGGGATCAGATAATGGCTTTAACTTTTCATTTTTGATTTGCATAAGTTCAAATCTGAAAAAGAAAGTTACATTAACAAGAAGGTAAAATGTGATGAATTTAATGTGAATAATGTTAAATATCAAAAAATGTATTTCTAATGTTCCAATATCCAACCACAGATTTAACTGAGGGTGTTAGAAAACATTCCAATTAGGAGAATCATAAATGTGCATTTTTGCAAGTTTAAATTATGAAAATCTTAGATCCCCCCCCCCATTCAGTTCATATTAGTTTTAGAAGTGGCATTTTGATTCAAATACTTCCTGACTTCATTAAACCCAAGGCTGCAATCCTAACCAAACTTTTTCAGGATAAAGTTCCATTGAACTCAGTGGGACTTAACCTCTGAGTATACATGCTTAGGATTGTTCTGTAAGTAATGTTCAGGGGTAGGACAAGCCTGTGTTTTCTTATGCTGAGGGGGAGATAATGCCACTACGAAGCCAATGGCTAGCTCTTTTGCCAGTTGCCATGTTCTCTGGCCCACATCCTTCATGAATGTTGTATTATTTTACTGTTGTTAGCCGCTCTGAGCCCGGCTTCATTATTATTATTATTCATGAACCTTCCTCTACGCTGAAGAAGGAGAAGAGGCACCACCTAAGGAACCATCACCCCACATTTCAATACCTTTCAGGCCATAGAATATTATTTTACACAACATCTCAGACACAGAAAGCCCTGGCACCTCTGTCTTCACTGCCTTGACGCTAGAGCCTGCAGTATCCCTTAAGAAACAGATCCTTGGCGGGGGTGGGGTTAAAAGCAGACCCAGAACAGGCAGGCCCCAGGGGGCCCCAGCATGCTGCTGAGACAACAGCTCTCCTTGGGTGAGTTACTGCCAGTCTTTGCCACAGAGATCTGTCCAGGGTTCTGAAAGATCTTGCCCATTGCAACCCTGCACTTTCATCTTGACTGCTGAATGTGACCCTTGCTTCAGCCCAGCATCCCTTGGCTTCCTTGAGCTAAGCTTGGACAGGACACCAAGGACTCATCGGAAGGAGTTAGGGCACAGAGCAGCAGACAGGCACCAGACTCACACTTCAGCCCGTTGCCAGTCATAGATGTCAAGAGTTGCAGGGGGAACATTAGCCAGGCAGAATGGTTGATATTTTTCAAGAGGGGTTCCTAGATTTGAATCCAGGGCCTGGTATAGCTCCTGGTATAGCTCCCTCTCAACTCGGGCACACCTAAGCCAATTCAGAAAGACCAAATGCCAACCAGTTCTTTTGGCCCACCATTCCCTTTCCCTTTCAGTTCCTCGCTGTAGTTTAATAAAACTGTTTTTTAATATTGGGTAATGGAGTGTTTTTATAGTAAGATTGTTGTAACCTGCCCCTGGATCTTATGGTGAAGATCAGGCAATGAATGAATGAAATATTTGCCCTTAACTTGGGTTTTCTAATCTACATGGTATCCTCCAGATTATGCTGAACTGCAGCTCTTATCATCCCTGACCATTGCCCATGCTAGGTGGTACTTATGGAAGTTGTAGTCCAACACATTGAATACCCCAGTCTGAGCTGAAGAATACACTTCAGATAAGCATATAGGTAAACAGAGACTGTGGGTGCATTTGGGTTAGCCAGGAGCTCTTTGGGCACATTGGAAACACAGGACACTGCCTTATGCTGAATCAGCCTCTTGGTCTATCTAGCTCTCACTGGTGCCAACTCCAGGGGGCCTGGGCACCCACAGAATTTTTGCTGTGGGTGCTCAGCCTCCACTGCCATCACGCACTGCCCACCATTGCCACAAAGTTGGTGGCTATGATTGCCTCCTATGGGACTGAGTTCTGTACTTTAATCCGTGCTGAATCTTCCAACATTCAGTTTCATTGGAAGTTCTAATCTTATGAGAAAGAACAGATCTTGGATTGGCAACTCATACCAGATCAGGGGCGCATTCCTCCTACTGTCTGTACCCTATTGCTTAGGAAAATCCTAGTTGTTTCCTCATTTTGTTTGCCAGACAGAGAAATTCACAAACAGCTGTGGGTTTGCTAAACTTCCATATAGGCTTTATTTGTTTGACACATTTTTGTAGTTTCTGGATCTGGGTGGATGAGAATTTTATCTGCTGGTATCTTTTAATTCTTGCTTCATCACAAGGGAACGAGAGGCAACAAAGATAACATAAACAATAGGCCTAGTGTATGCAATTATGAGGGATCAGCGTTACATTATGAATAAACAGCTACATTTTTGTTTTCCAAAGGATCTTTCTTGCCAAAGAATTTGACTTGGATTTCGTATAACAACTGTGTTTATATTCTACGTAAATTGTCATGGTCCATGGTGTCTTTTATGACAAGAGTAATTAAGGCTGTGGATTCCTGTCAAGTGAAAAATCCTGGGTACAACAACCAAAGTTTTGAAAAATGGACACAACCCTTAAGTACTAAAAATGCATTTATTTGTTTTTGTAGCTGTTTTTTTTTTTAAATTTCACAATGTGTTTTACACATAGGAACTCCTATTCCAGCTTCCCTACTATGGTTGCTGTTTCCCAGAGCCAGGAAAGAATTTCCCTGCTTTGCTGGTTTTGCCTTCCCCGTAGCAATTGTCACAACTTTGGCGGTTTTAGGCCTTGGACGATATTCTTTAGTCCATTGGCGGAACAGAGGGGGAGCGTGGCTACACACCCCTCATGATGTTAGCAGGGCCCCGTTAGAGGGGTTTTCACAGGGAGTCACTAGCCATGAGTGTTCAGTGTATGGTCAAACTCACAGAAATGGAGGAGTGGGGGGGCAGCTGTGTAAATGTCCATTTTGCAGTGCCTCCCATATTTCCTGCCTTGCTTCTGCTCAGTGTTATGTACTGAGCTGAATAGGATCCAAAATGCAGCAGTCTGATTGGTCCTAGAACAATAGGATTCAGAATGCAGCAGTCAGATTGGTCCTAGAACAATGCAGCAGTCTGATTGGTCCACAGGAACCACCCAATCCAGCTCCAGATGGAAGTGAATCCACAACCTGATTGGCTTACAGGAGAATTCTGGAATTAACCAATCACGTGCAGCCCATTGTGTAAATAATGTATATAAAGCAGATACTTTGGGGAAACTTCCATTCCCCCCTCACCACTTGGAGCTGAATAAAGAGCATGAAATCCACTCTTGACTCCAAGTATATTTCACTCAGCCTCAGTCCCCAATTGGGGGCTGAGAGGGACACCTGCCTAATGCCTAAAGATGCACACCAAAGTACAATAGAATTAAACTGAAGTTGGGGAGAAGGGAGTGTCTCTTCCAACCACTGGCTGTTGATACAATGGAACGGGTGATCAAACTAGGTCAGGGGTCTGTAACCCACAGCTCCGGAGCCGCATGTGGCTCTTTTACACCTTTGTCGCGGCTCCGGGGCGGATACTAGCGAGGGGAGGAGGCGCATTGTGCGCCCCGACACTCCCCACTGTGGCGGGCGCTGTACTGGCTGTGACGTCGCATGGGGGCGGTGTGTGCGTTAGTCACGCACCGTCCCGACGTCACCTTCCCGCCCACCCGCTACATTGTAAGGGGCATGTACGCTGGTCACTGCATTGAAAGGGGGCATGTACGCTGGTCACTGTTTTGAAGGGGAGTGAAGAGCACACACACACAAAAAGGTAACTTGTTAATTTAACGTTTATTTCTATGAGGAGGAGTAATTCTGAGGGGTCAAACAAAGAAATAATAAAAAAGTGACAAAAAAGTTATTTTTATAATAACGAGTTTTGCGGCTCCCAGTTTTTTTTTTCCTTCGGAAACGGGTCCAAGTGGCTCTTCTTCTCTTAAAGGTTGCAGACCCCTGAACTAGGTCATACTGAGGAGCAGACCTACTGAAATCACTCGATTCAGGCCTGGTAATTTCTATGAATCTACTCTGTGTCTGGAGAACATTGCATATTATCCAGAGCAGCGAAACTTTGTCTGTTGTGGCCAGTGATGAGGGATGTTGAGAGCTGTACTCCAGAAACATCTGGAGGGTTGCAGGTTTCCCAGCCAAGGGTCAAGGCTTTTCCCTCAAAATGAAGGAGGGCAGGCGCTGGCCAAATGCAAAAATGCCAACCCACAGAAGCAGCCCTTCCACTGATAGTCATTATTGTTATGTAGTCTGGCATCCATTTGGCAGAACCTCCTAGGCTGCACTAGGGAGTTTCCCTTAGTGCAGTCTGCCCTAGTGAGCCCCACTTGCGAAGGAACAATTTGGAGCTCACTTTGAAGCCATGCCGTTCTCTGCCCCACATATATGGCATTAGATGTGGGGCTAGTAGGCATGGTTTGGAGAAGGTGGCCCTTGAGGGCTAAATTGGGGCATTATGGATCTTTTCCAGTTTTCCATTTTAGCCTTCTTGGGTCCCAATTGGGCAAAAGGTGTGAGATTTATAGCCTCAAACTGGGTATGACATCTTTTAAGATATTTTATATATATAAAAAAATCCAGTGAAAGTTAATCACTGATGGCCAACGTGGTCAACCATTTTTCCAGGGTCATAGGCTATCAAAATAAAACCTTGTTTCTTCACTTAATTTTTTTAACCCTTGGCCTAATATTGCCTAATATTTCCATAGAAGCTCACAGTCCTTTATCTAGGCCATTGAGATAGTATACTAAGAGCAGGGCTTTTTTTTCCAGCCAGAACTCACTCCGGAGCTCAGTTCTGGCACCTCCAAGTGGGTGTCATTGCCATTACTGTATAAGAAAACAAGGGAGGCATTTATGATGAGTTCCGGCACCTCTTTTTGTAGAAAAATAACACTGACTTAAAGTATTTTCATTATTTGTAAAAGCCAGTTAGAGTAACTTAGGCTTAAAATGCAGCAATGTCATTTTTAATATTGTGTGTGTGTGTGTGTGTGTGTGTGTGTGTGTGTGTGTACACACTAGAGACAGGGAATGAATGAATGAATGAATGAATGAATGAATGAATGAATGAATCTTTATTTGCGTCAGCCATCGGCCATAGCAATAAAACAACAATACAATATACAAAGAATAGAAATAAAAAGTCAATTATATGAAATACATTTTAGGGTTTTGAATCAGGGAATGTTTTCACCCAGTGTGCATTACCCCCAATTCAGTGAAGTTGTCACCTGCACATCTGCAACGGCTTTCTCAAATGTGCACACCTCAGCTTAACAATGGGTTACATTTTCAAGCCTGCCAACCTAGCAGTTTGAAAGCACGTCAAAGTGCAAGTAGATAAATAGGTACCGCTCTGGCAGGAAGGTAAGCGGTGTTTCCGTGTGCTGCTCTGGTTTGCCAGAAGTGGCTTAGTCATGCTGGCCACATGACCCGGAAGCTATACGCCGGCTCCCTCGGCCAATAAAGCAAGATGAGCGCCGCAACCCCAGAGTTGTCCGTGACTGGACCTAATGGTCAGGGGTCCCTTTACCTTTTACATTTTCAAATGGGTTGGAATCCTAAAACAGCAGCACTACAGGATAAACCTGGATTGCAGCTAATGTTATGTGTACTTGGCTTCAAACACCAGCAGTAAACAGCAATGTGTACACTGTGTCAGATGTCTGGACTTAGACAAGTTTTTTGAGAGGAAAGCTCAACAACTCTGGGGCTTGTCTAACAAAAAGCTCCACATTTTTGGAGTGTCCTGGTTTTTGCTTTTTGAAATGTGGCAACCCTAACAGTGAGCAACTGTTCCCTGAAGCTCAAAAGCTTCCCTTCTCTTTGATCAACAACAAGTTTTCAATTATACGGCCCATGTTTCACTTTGTAGTAAGAGTGGGTCTTTTTTAAAATATCTAATTTCAAAATAAAAATGAAGCTTTTAAATACTGCCACCCTGTGGTGGTTGGGAAACTTAACACAACTTTCAGTTCAAGTTCCACAGTATGCCATATTCCAAACTTTCAGAGCAGTTCCTAATTAGGAGTGATTCTGTCTTGCTGATGTCAGCACATTTTACATTTTTTGGCTCAAAGAATCCACACCTGTGTACAATAAAAACTACAACAGATTCTTTATAAACTTGCCCAACTTGCTTGCAACCACCCAGGCCTTTTGCTCCCACAAAAGTTTCAAAGATGCCATTTAATAATATTGCATTTCCACTTAAAAGCCTGTTTCCGAATGTATTAGCAACTGTTCTGTCACCAATTACCTTTTGTATCCATCTTTAATCGAAAGTCCATCCCAATATTCTCTTAAATATTATATTCATAAAGATAGGTGCTGTTTACTTCTTAAGCAGAGGCAGGGAACCTCAGACCTAAGGACTGGGTGTGGCCTTCATTTTTTTTTTGCATTTAAATTTTTATTAAAGTTTTCCACAAAAAAAAAACACACTCAACATCTCCATTTACATATCACATTTTTGTCTTGTTTGGACCTCCCACAACTTTTCTGGCAATCATTCGTAGTTTGTACCTTATCCACACATTCCTTTATAACAATATTCCCATTATATTTTATATTTTTATTCTTCTTTACCTTCTGGTAATATTCCCTATTATTCACAAAGCTGTTTTGAAACACACTAGCGTTGTACCATCCTCACATATGTTTTCCAAATACTCCGTAAATTTTCCCCAGTCCTTTAAGAATCTGTGATCTTTCTGATATCTAATTTTCCCCGTTAATTTGTCCAGTTCTGCATATTCAATTAGTTTTGACCTCCATTCTTCCAGGTTCGGGACCTCTTCCTGTTTCCACCTTTGAGCTATCAGTGTCCTTGCTGCGGTGATCGCATATTGAAACAATTTGCAGTCTCCCTTACTTATATCCCTTCTTGTTATCCCCAGCAAGAAGGTTTCTGGTTTCTTACCAAAGCTATATTTTAGCATTTTCTTTAGTTCTTTATATATCATCTCCCAGAACCCCCTTACTTTCCTGCAGTCCCACCACATATGCATAAATGTGCCTTCCTTCTCCCTACATCTCCAACACTTGTTACAGGTCTTGTACATTTTTGATAATTTTACTGGTGTCATATACCACCTGTAGACCATCTTCATTGTATTCTCTCTTAATGTGACACATGCGGTAAACTTCAAATTTTCATTCCAAATTTTTTGCCAATCGTCCAAATCTATATTATAGCCTAGATCTTTAGCCCACTGAATCATAACTCCCTTCACCTCCTCATCCATTGTATGCCATTCCAACAAGATTTTGTACATTTTAGAGATTATTTTGCAGTCGTTGTTAACAATTTCTGTTTGAAATTTTGAGTCTTTTTCTTTATACCCTTTTTCTTTCTCTTCCTTTTTAAACATTTCGTTTACTTGGCGGTAGTGTAGCCAATCATAGACGAATTTTTTTACTTGTTCATATGGTTTAATCTTCCACTTCTCCCCTTCCTTCCTCACCAAATCTGCATAGGTGGCCCAGTCACTTCTCATATTAATTTTCTTAACTCCCATAGCCTCTAACGGGGATAACCAATGTGGGACCCCTGTTTCCAATATATTTTTGTATCTGTCCCAAACTTCCAGTAGCGATTTACGAAAGATGTGGTTTTCAAATGAGCTGTATCCTTTCTTCTTTTCTTTCCAGAGATGCGCATGCCATCCAAACCTGGCATTGAATCCTTCCAAATCTAGGAGCTTTGTATTCTTTAATTTAATCCATTCTTTTAGCCAGCAGAGACAAGCTGCTTCGTAGTATAACTTTAGATCCGGCAGGGCAAAGCCTCCCCTTTCTTTTACATCTGTTAGTAGTTTATATTTAATTCTCGGCTTTTTGCCCTGCCAGATATATCTAGAGATCGTTCTCTGCCATTCTTTAAAAATCGCTGCTCCTTTTAAAATTGGTAACATCTGGAAAAGAAACAGCATCTTCGGTAGTACTGACATCTTGATCATTGAGATTCTTCCCCAGAAAGACAATTTAAGCCTGTTCCATGTTTCCAGATCTTTCTTGATTCCCTTCCACACTAAAACATAGTTGTTTTGGTACAGATCAATATTCTTTGGCGTAAGCCATATTCCCAAGTATTTCACTTTTTTGGCGATTTCTATTCCCGTATTTTGTTGCAGGCGCTCCATCTCTATTTTTTCCATATTTTTTGCTAAGATTTTGGTTTTCTTCCTGTTAATTATAAAGCCGGCCACCTCTCCAAATTTTTCAATTTCCTCCAGTATCTCTGTTGCAGTTTCCGACGGTTCCTCCGCCATCAAAACTAAGTCGTCGGCAAAGGCCTTAACTTTGTATTGATTTTGGCCCACTGTCACCCCCTTTATACTTTCCTTCTTTCTAATTGAGTCTAATAGCACCTCTAGGACCATGATGAATAATAGCGGAGACAATGGGCATCCCTGTCTAGTTCCCTTGGAGATCTTTATCTCTTCCGTAATCACATTATTTACTATTAGCTTCGCTTTTTGCTCCGTATAGATTGCTTTTATCCCATTGAGAAAGTCATTCCCCATTTCCCTCAGTTCAATATTTTTTAGCATGAAGTCCCATGACACGTTGTCGAACGCTTTTTCGGCGTCCACAAACATCAGCATTGCTCGCTTCTCATTCTTGGCGGCCAGATACTCTAAAATATTTATGACGTTTCTCACATTGTCTCGCATCTGCCTGCCTGGAAGGAAGCCTGTCTGGTCTTCGTGAATGATTTCTTGTAGAACCTTTTTTAATCTTTCTGCCATTATTCCTGCGAACACTTTATAATCCGTGTTTAATAATGAAATTGGTCTGTAATTTTTTACTTGGGTTAAGTCTGCCTCATCTTTCGGAATAAGAGTTATGAATGCTTCCTTCCACGTCTCTGGGAGTTCTCTCTCCTTTAATATGGTGTTCATGACCTCTCTCAGTGGTTGCGATAAGGTTGAGCCCAATTCTTTATAGTATCTAGCTGTGAAACCATCAGGTCCCGGGGCCTTTCCGTTCTTCAATTTTTTAATCGCCGTCATCAGTTCTACTGTGTCAATTGGGGTGTTCAGCCTTTCCTGTGCTTCTGTCGGGATCTTTTGCACCTCCTTCTCATTTAAATATCTCTCTATTTTTCTCCTGTTGCTCTTTTCTTTTCTTTTATATAATTGTCTGTAGAAATCCAAGAAGCCTTTCCTAATATCTTTAGGGTTGGTTATCTCTTCTCCTCCCATTACGATTTTGTTTATTGTATTTTGCTCTTTCCTTTTCTTAGTCTGCCACGCAAGCCATTTTCCTGATTTATTTGCAAATTCGAAGTTCTTTTGTTTCAGTTTTTTAATATTCCATTCCACCTCCTTGTTTATCATCATTGCAAATTGGGTTTGGAGGGCCTTGATGCTTTGTTTAATCCTTTCATTGTTTGGTTTCCTAATTAGCTTTTGTTCATTTGCCATAATTTGGTTTAAGATTTCTTTCTTTCCTTTCTCCCTATTTTTCTTTTTGATCGAGTTCTGTTGTATAAAGTAACCCCTCATTACTGCTTTTTGTGCGTCCCAGACTGTACATATTTTCGTTCCTTTATTACAGTTCTCTATAAAGTAGTCTTTCAATTTCTTCTGTGCCTCCTGGACCACCCTTTGGTCGTCCAGCAGGTAATCATTCAGTCGCCATCTGAATGTCCTTTCTTCGAAACCTTTAATTTCCAACTTAATGGGACTATGGTCTGAGATAACTCTCGGTTGAATTTCCACTTGCAAAATTCTTGGCGTTAGTTCGTTTGAAATCCAGATTTGATCGATTCTCGAGAAAGACTGATTTGGTTCCGAATAGAAGGTGTACTGTTTGTCTAGCGGATGTCTTAACCTCCAGATGTCTATTAGGTTGCAGTTTTTGACCATTTCAAAGAAGGTTTTTGGTAATTTTCCTTCTTTGGAGTCGTTGTTTCTCAATCTGTCCATTTCTAATGACGCCACTCCGTTCATATCTCCCATCAAAATTATCTTCTGGTCCGCATACTCCAGCAGTTTTTCTTCCAAATTCTTAAAGAAGTCAGTCCTGTTTCCATTAGGTGCATAGATCCCGACTACTATTATTTTTTCGCCTTGCCAAGTAATTTGAATTGCCATGATTCTTCCATCTTCATCCTTAAAAATTTGTTGGGCCTCGATCTTACTCTTTACATACAGGATCACTCCCTTCTTTTTCTCTTTACCTGAAGATATAAATTCCTTTCCAAGCCTCTTATTGATCAAAATTCTTCTGTGTCTCTTTGTAACATGTGTCTCCTGCATACAAATTATGTCTAAGTTCTTCTTTTTCAGCAGTTGTTCCACCTTGTTTCGTTTCTTCTTATCGTTGAGTCCGTTAACATTCCAATTCCAAATTTTTAAAGCCATAATGTTTCCGATTCGTCAAGTCAGTCAATGAATTACAATCTTTCTTCCTCCTCCTCCCCACTCTCCACTCTAATTAGGAGTGATTCTGTCTTGCTGATGTCAGCACATTTTACATTTTTTGGCTCAAAGAATCCACACCTGTGTACAATAAAAACTACAACAGATTCTTTATAAACTTGCCCAACTTGCTTGCAACCACCCAGGCCTTTTGCTCCCACAAAAGTTTCAAAGATGCCATTTAATAATATTGCATTTCCACTTAAAAGCCTGTTTCCGAATGTATTAGCAACTGTTCTGTCACCAATTACCTTTTGTATCCATCTTTAATCGAAAGTCCATCCCAATATTCTCTTAAATATTATATTCATAAAGATAGGTGCTGTTTACTTCTTAAGCAGAGGCAGGGAACCTCAGACCTAAGGACTGGGTGTGGCCTTCAAGACATGCCCCCTGCAGGGCATGCCCGCCTCTCCAGGGCTCACACATCCTATCACCAAACAACACCTAGGGACCCTGCTCTGTGCCCTCTTAGTGCTTTTGCCTGGCTGGAATGCTTTCTTAGTTTGTGCATGGTTGCATGGAAAATACTGAGGGTATCAGTGGGGCAGGTGGGCCAGAAACCTCTTACTTTCCCATGGCTCAAATGTAGCCAATTGTTGAAAACTAAGGATCACAAAGGTCCGTATAGTTAAAGCTACGGTTTTCCCAGCAGTGATGTATGGAAGTGAGAACTGGAAGATCTCGGTTTTCACAGTAGTAATGTATGGAGGTGAGAAGGCTGATCACCGAAGAATTGATGCTTTTCTCTTGAGAGTCCCATGAACTGCAAGAAGATCAAACCTCTCCATTCTGAAGGAAATCAGCCCTGAATGCTCACTGGAAGATTGTGAAGCTGAGGCTCCAATACTCTGGCCACCTCATGAGAAGAGAAGACTCCCTGGAAAAGACCCTGATGCTGGGAAAGATGGAGGGCACAAGGAGAAGGGGACGACAGAGGACGAGATGGTTGGACAGTGTTCTCGAACCTACCAGCATGAGTTTGACCCAACTGCGGGAGACAGTGGAAGACAGGAGTGCCTGGCGCGCTCTGGTCCAAAGGGTCACGAAGAGTCGGACATGACTAAATGGCTAAACAACAACAACAAGGATCACAACTGTTCTTCTGCCATTTTTTGCCTCTGGCCACATCCACTTTTGCACCAGACCTGGCATGTGTCCCCCAGATGGTTGCCATAAGGGAATGTGGGTCCGGGCCTGAAAAAGGCTTCCATCCTTAGTTTATTAACAATCTGAATCCACCTCTGTCCAGCCATTCCAACAAATGGTCTTCTGTTTTCCTATGTAAGGTCTGGCTTTAGTTGCTTAGGGATAACCACTCTTATGTTGCTCTGCAGTGGAAAAGGAGACCATTTATAAGGAGATGCTAATGAGAAGATTAGGAACACCTGTATTCCCTTCCTCCCCTCCAACCTGGCTTCTATATATGACACCGTACCATAAATGGGCTTGTATGTCTCTGTGTAAATCTAGAATATGTTAACGCAGGCCTTTCCTTCTCCATTTCCTTGACTGCTGTGCTGAGTCTGCTAATATATTTGCCAATTAGCTCACTTGCACTGGCAGGGTTGTGTGATAAGGGCCATGCTGAGAGAGACCACCCAGGTGTTTCACTGGCTGCTGAACAGCTCTCCATCTGGCCAGCTGGTAATAGCTTTCCATCACTACAAACCTGCGCCGGATTCAAGCATATTACTCAAAGCAGCTTTTGCTTTAGATGCCAACATTACTCTAATGTATTCACTACTCAATAGAGAAACCTTAATGAGAAATTCCCTCTTAAACATGTTGCTTTAAGCTTTGTAATGAACTTTGCTCTCCCCACTTTATTGCCAGTGAGCCCAGCCATTATGCACCAGATCAGTGACCTTTAACCTTTAATTTTTACAATAGCAGATATACTTTATCCCTGATCCTGGTGTGGACTTTGGTATTATGGTGCCCTGAACAAGGACAAAGTTTGGTGCCCTAAATATTTATTTTGTGCACTCTCCGCTCTTACCTTCCATTCTGTGCATCCTCTTAAATGAACCACGTCTTAGTTGTGGCAACTCAGTCGTCCGTCTGACTGGGCCTATCTTTGAGCAGATACCTGTACCCCTCAGTTCAGCACCCTATGCAGAAGAATCACCTGTACTGGCCTAAATCTGGTGCTGCCTGATCCAAATATTGTTGCATACAGATCTACTCAACAGATAGCTGAAGCCAGTGTTGACAGCGCAACCTCTCCAGGGATGATGAGGGGAAGTTTGTGGTATCCTTTTCCTCCCAAGGAGATGATAAATATAGATGGAGTGGATCAGTTCTGCATTCACAATCCTGATGCAACACTGGCAAAGTCCAGCAATAATAATAATAATACTTCAGATAGGGTTTTTAAGTGTTCAAAGTGCTTCACAAGTATTATGTTGTAATCGCTGCACCAATAGGCTGGATTATATTTGAGCTCAGATCTATTTTCTGTGCACTCATCCAGGATTCAAAGGTCTGCAATTTATTAATGCAGATGCACATTCGCTCAGATACCAGTGCGCTTTCACAGTTTTAATGCTGGAATCCTAGAATATCGTTCAAGTGTGTTTCTAAAGTGGTTTGCCACTAGAGGGCATTGATGTGTTAAAATAAAATTAAAAATAGCATGGTAATGGATATAAAAAAGCCCAATCTGCTTTATTAAGGTGTTGCAGATTTCTGCATCTAGAACTCAAATTAACAAATGCAAGGGAATGCAAGCTTTGGCAGAATTTTTTTTTTGGGGGGGGGTTATGGATTGCATAATAAAATAAACAACAAAGAATCTTTGGGAATTGTGATGACGACCCTTAATTTTATTTTAGCATGTACATTCCTAGACTTTGTCAGACGGAGAGTTCTGTCTGGTGAAGGTTCATAAAGTCCACCACACCATCATGGGTCAGTAGCTTTCACTGTCAGATATAAATCAATCCCCTCTGCACCACATCTCTTTTTGAGCTGATTTTAATCTAAGAAGTATGTGAATATGTGGATACCTTTCCAAGAATTTGCATGCATTCTAGTAATGCTTACTGCCATTTATTGCCACACTGGATCGGGCGGTCCCTGAGTGACCCTCTAAAAGTTGCTTAGCTAATCCAAAAGGGTAGTTCCCTGAACTTCAGTAAGAAAGCTTTCCAGTGGATGTTGAGCGGAAGCTTGCTCAGAAACCCAATCAAACTGGCACAATGAGACTGGATAACATTTCTGGCCATGTCACCTTTGGCTAATTCAGGCATTGTTCAGATTCCTTCATCCCATGGCTGGGCAGCATTTTCATCATGGCTCTTTGGTGTTTGCTTGAGGCTGGAACACTGGCACCCATAAAAGAGCTTCAAAAAATGCCAAACTCCTTTGCCTAACTTGCCATTTTATTTATTTATTTTTATCAAGAAGATGTTAAAACAAATATCAAAACCCACAAATACCTGAGCCTTAAAGTTAATATTGCAGATGCTAATCGAGAGGCAAAACGATCAGTTGTAACATTTCAAAGCATTTTTTAGTGAGAGGTCAAGCACTGGAGGATGAATGTGTGGGCGGGGGAAGCGGGCCACCCTGGGTGCCATCCGGGGGGGAGTGCCACCGTGGCTGCCCCCCCGGGATGCACACCACTTGCCGCACACCCCTGGGACGTGCGCCATGCCCTGCACCACACCCCCGTGACACGCGCCAGCCACGCCCCCGCCTGTTTGCTGCTCCGCCATGTCGCTCTGCCACGGAGGTCAAGTAATATTCCGTGGAATAGTTGTGGGCATCCATCTGTTTGGGGAGACAATGGAAGCGTGTGCCTTTGGGAGTAAAGTCAAACCATTGGAGAGATACAGCACCTGGCTGTAGAGACTGATATGAGAGAGGCACTGTCACGGGCGATCGAAGTCCCGGCTGAGGACATCGGGACCGGGGGCAAGATGGCAGTGTGGGAGCAGGAACAAGAGTCCAGAAGTCAAGGGTCCGAGGATCAAGAAGCAGGGAGTCAAGAAGCCAAGGTCTGAGGATCAGGAAGCAAGAAATCAAGAAGCCAAACACAGCAAGGCAGGAAGCGTGTTGCTGTGGCCAAGAGCCAAAGGGAAATGCTGACCTTATATCCCTTCCTGTCTTTTGCCACCAGGTGCAGTGAGTCACCAAGCGGCCTCACCTGTGTGGCCACGCCTTGCCTCTCCAGAACAAACTTAGGAAGGCCCCAGTCCTGCGAAGCCCTACTGGTCACAGGGCCTGGCTCCTGCATGCACTCCTGACAGGCATGCTTTATTGCAGCTGGGGCAGATGACGGTGTCTGGTTTTGCTGCCACAGATGCACCACGGCGTCCCTTCTCTCTGTGCTGATCCCAGCAGTAGCAGGCTCCATGTCCTTAATGCCAGTCTCAAACCAATCGGAGATCTGCTGTTCTCTTTTGTCAAAAGCTTGCATCTTTGATGTGGTTCCACCTTGGTTCAACGCTATCTCTGGGGCAGTCCAGTAACCAAAGAACCATTGTGGGCAATGTTTTCCATGCTGCTAAAAGGCAGATAGAGCCAATGAACCTGGAAGTTCCACTGCTGAGGGCAGGCAGTGTCATACAGTGATCCAACCCATACCTTGAGATAATGTGTCAAGGGGATTGCAGGGCTGTGTAGGCCAGTCCCATTCTCGCTTTCGACACTCTGATTAGGGACCTCCCTTGCATTGAGGAGCTCTTTTCACATTCCTCAGCATACACACAGAGCCCATTCATATACACACAACACATGGCAGCAGCTGAACTAACCTGTGCTCCCACGTTATTTCAATGATTAGAGGATGTTCATCTGAGCCCTCCCCACTTTTGTTAGCGGTGGGAGAGTTTTTCCACACAGCCAAATATGAATAGAAAATGCACTGTTCTGCTAAGTGTACTGCTCTAATGTTTCCAAGAACCAACTGCTAAAGATGTCACTTAGACCTTTCTGAAAGGAGCGCCAGTATTTGCCAATGGTTCATAGGGTTGTTGGTAGTGGTGGGTTGTGTGTGTGTGTTTGTGTTTTTGTGTGTGTGTGTGTGTGTGTGTGTGTGTGTGTGTGTTTAAACAATCAAACACTATATAAACTATATGGTATAATTAAAGTTTCTAGAAAACTTTGGTGTTCACCCGGTATCAAAGATGCCACCCAACACTTGGATAATGAAACCAGACCATTTAGTGCCAGTAAAGGTAAAGGTAAAGGGACCCCGGACCATTAGGCCCAGTTGTGGCCGACTCTGGGGTTGTGGCGCTCATCTCACTTTATTGGCCGAGGGAACCAGTGTACAGCTTCCGGGTCATGTGGCCAGCATGACTAAGCCGCTTCTGGTGAACCAGAGCAGTGCACGGAAATGCCGCTTACCTTCCCGCTGGAATGGTACCTATTTATCTACTTGCACTTTGACATGCTTTCGAACTGCTAGGTTGGCAGGAGCAGGGACTGAGCAACGGGAGCTCACCCTGTCGCGGGGATTCAAACCGCTGACCTTCTGATTGGCAAGTCCTAGGCTCTGTAGTTTAACCCACAGCACCACCCGCATCCCTCTTTAGTGCCATTATTTGTTGGGAATTTGGCATCATTTGGCAGCAATGTCACAGCTCGACAAGGCATCATAGTGTGATGAGGCTGTGGTGCAGGGAAACCAATAACTAAAAAAACACAAAACGTGATGGGGATTACTAGGTGCTGATGCAGGAGACTTTGTGTGTGTGAGAGAGAGACAAGTTTGACTAGATGTTGGTTGATTTCTCATCAAAAAGAAAAAAAACCCAAAAATAGTTGCAATGGATACATTTCTGCATTTTTTTAAACTAGCAGCTTTGATTCTGACTCTTTTTGAGCATGCTATAATCATATTTTGAAGTTTTCCCCTGTTACAGATACGCAGGTTACATTATAGTTTTAAATGAAAACAGATAGAGTCTTTTTTTTAAGGGAAAAATCACCAGGATTTTAGGCTTTTCGAAGTCTCCAGAGTTATGAGACACAGGATTTGTCCACCCTGCCAATTTGTTTGGATTCTGTGCTGAAAAGCTAGCCTTTCTGTCTGGGTTGTCTTCTTGATGAAGCCTAGTTATAAAAGCAAATAAACGAAAATGCTTTAAGTCTTTTGCCATCTAACATTTTCCTTTCTGTGCATTTCTGCTGGGTGTGATGATGAGGAGAGAAACATGCAGGGGCTGATGTACATAAAGCAGGTTCTTGTGGCGTAATTCTCTCCTGGAATGTATGATAAATATTTTTCCCAATGGCCTACCTTAAGACAAATGATCTATGCGGTTGGATGACATAATTTCTGTAATGGGATGGGATGGGGGCAAAGAAATGGAAAATATGACTGCGGCTGCCAACGCATAATGAATACCCTTTTGAAAATGCGAGGTAAAACAAGCTTGATTTGCAGTCACCAATGATGACGGCAAATGATCATCTTATAGACCTTGCAGTTTCTCTCTTTCTCTCGTATTGAGAAATCTCACGCACGTTATTGAATTTATATTCTGCCTTTCGTCTATCATGACACTCAAGGCAGAATACATAGGGTTCCCAGGTGGTTTCTCATCCAGTCACTGACTGACCCAGATCCACTTAGATTAAGCAAGGGGGGGGCACGCCCTGGGACCCCATGCTGTTACTTTCAGCACAGAGGTTCCCATGCACAAAAGTGACTTTATCAGCAGCTTTCCCCCCCCCCCCAGATGTGTGCACCCTCCCTTGAAAAGAACGAGGCTCCACATTGGGCACAGAATATATTCCGATGAGTGCACAAAGTACTTTCATTTTCCACTTTAAAACTCAGTATTAATTTGTTCCGTATTGTATGATCCAATTCAAATTTCTGAATTTGGCCCACATGGATGGTAGCATGTTCTGCGGTCTGGTTTTGTTTCAATCCCATTATTTATTGTCTTTTTTGAAGCAGTTTTGCTTTCATGTTAACTCAGAGCAGCTAAAATAAGATTTCCAGGTCTTTTCTCTGGGCCTCTGTTCAGGATCACACCTGCTTAGTTTTATCAGTTTCACTGTATCCTGTGCTTCTAGAACAATCACTAGGCTGCTCTTAAATCATAATCATCATAGGCAGTCTCTAACTTGTTCCATCAGCTCAATACAGTGGTACCTCGGGTTACATACGCTTCAGGTTACAGACTCCGCTAACCCAGAAATATTACCTTGGGTTAAGAACTTTGCTTCAGGATGAGAACAGAAATCATGCTCCGGTGGCGCGGCGGGAGCAGGAGGCCCCATTAGCTAAAGTGGTGCTTCAGGTTAAGAACAGTTTCAGGTTAAGAACAGAGCTCTGGAACGAATTAAGTTCTTAACCTGAGTTACCACTGTAGTATTTTTTTGTACAACAGAACCGCCAGCTCCCTGCCCTGGTCTCCTCTCCCTGTGTGTGTACCACACCCTCCCCAAATCTGCTTTGGAGGTGGAGGGAAAACCCATAACAGATTTAGGGGGCATGGGAGGAAGAGAGCGGTGAGTTCTTTTGCTCAAGCAGAAATCCTTGCGCTGATGGAACAAGTTAGTTGGATTCCACTCAATATTATTTATTCACTTATTTAACTTGTTAGTTGCTTGCTGCCCAAAAGGTCTCCAAGCAACCTGCAACAAATTGAAAACATAAACATAAGTAAAAAACGTTATATATGCAGTTCAGGAAAAAAATCACAAAGCATAAATACAACTATACAAGCAGTTGGTGTAGTCAACCGTTTATCACAGTGAGCAACAAATCAATTCACAGCTCCTTTGCGTGGATTGTTTAGAGCCCAGCCCTGCTCCAGTTTAAGACAGTCTTCGTTGCGTTTTTGCTTTTATCCAGAATAAAATTCACTTTTCCCAACCTCAAATTATTCTGAGGTAGTTTGGTTTTCTCTTTCTGGGACATCGTCTAAATCAAATTTCCGTATGGTTCTCTGCCTAATTTAAATTCATCACTTTGAAAATAACATCACTACCTTAGGTAATTCTGGATACAAAGGGAGATTTGTATTTCTTAGAAGTGTCCAATACAGAGACGGTCTTTTGCTGCTGCCATATAGAAGTTATGTTGTAGATGAAGCATCTGTGCCATCACCCAGTCCCTCCATGAGATTTATCTCCATCAAAAAGAGATGGGAAGTGTTATGTACTGAAGTTCTCACCCTGGACCAGCAGGGGGATACTGTAGATAGTTCCGGTCCACATATGCAAATAAGGGATAAAAAGTGACGTTCAGTGATTGGATAGTTACAGAAAGTGGTTACTGTTGCGTTGTAGTGGAGCTCTATACAAGCAGGCTGGCTGAACCCTTCAGTTCTGTTCTGTTCTGGCCTGTGAATAAACAAGAGCTGTTTGGAGAATCGCTGTGTCATCTGATATGTTCACCCACAACTTAACAGGAAGGTGGGTGGGAATTGCACTAGCAGATCCATAGGGCCACATGACGGATTGTTTTAATTCCTGAGCAGGTGCAAAGGTTAGTGCAACCCAGTACATGTGCTGAAGTCATATTGACTTAGCCATTGATGGTGGAAATGCAGAAGGAGGGGAGAGACCAGAACAGAGGCTCAGGCAACCACACCCAAAATATTTATGTTCCAGGCCAAGCTTAACAGCACTTGCTTAATGATTTTTAAAATCACAGTCCTACCAGACCTGCAACTGCAGCGGAGAAAGGAGAGGGGAATAGCAGTTCATGCTTTGAACAATGATACACACATGTCCACAGTATGGTGTCTTAACCTCTAGCTGAATATCTTTCTCCTAATTGCCATTTTCCAGCTACATAGTCAAGAATTATCCACACATGCAGACAGAATTGTCTCGCTTAGAAAAACATACTTTTCAGAGGTTCTCTGATTTGGATTAAAAAAAAAAAAAGACAAGTCTGCATTACATTCCAGTGTAAACAAAACCCCAGATGTTTTAGCACATGGATGTGAAGTAAAAACTTTCTATTCTTTATTTACACATTCTAGCAAATATTTTACCAAGAAAAAGTGGCGAATGTTGACTTTTCACCACTTAGGCCCCAGTTGGAACAACATCCTGTATGCCACAACGTCAACATTCCTTGTAAAGTTTTCTTCACATAAATCTTTGGGGACAAACATCCGACACTTCTCCTTTTCGGTCAACAATGGCGATTACCTTTTAAAGCACAATGGCGAAGTGAGCCCAAGAACAAAATAGCTCCTCTCATTCATTCTTTCCCCAATGTTATTTCACCTGTGGGGGAAAAAATCTCAGCCTGGCCTCAATTTCTCCTGTTAAAATCCTTTCCCACTGTCTGTGAGTGTATGGAATCTGATAGGAAATGTTACTTTGTCAGATTGCGGTCTATAGTCCATTTGTTTCAGAGGAGGTCTGTTGAAGTGAAGGATGTTATTAGTCTCTGAAATGTCCTGTGCTCAAAAAAGTGAGACATCAGGGCAATGGTAGCAATGACAGACCTCCTTCTGTCTTAGTAGAAACTCTGCACCCTAAACACATACATTTCATCCTGAGAGACCTACATTGGCTCCCAGTACATTTCCAAGCACAATACAAAGTGTTGGTGCAGACCTTTAAGGCTCTAAACAGCCTCAGCCCTTTATACCTGAAGAAGCGTCTCCACCCCCATCATTCAGCCCGGACACTGAAATCCAGCTCCAAGGGCCTTCTGGCAGTTCCCTCACAGCGAGAGTTGAGGTTACAGGGAACCAGGCAGAGGGCCTTCTTGGTAGTGGTGCTCTCCCTGTGGAACGCTCTCCCATCATTTGTCAAGGAAATAAACAACTACCTGACTTTTAAAAGACATCTGAAAGCAGCCCTGTTTAGGGAAGTTTTTAATGTTTGATCTTTTATCGTGCTTTTAATATTCTGTTGTGAGTCACCCAGAGTGGCTGGGGAAACCTAGCCAGATGGGCGGGGTATAAATATTATTATTATTATTAACAGTATCATTTGCCATCAATGAGATAGAACCATGGATGAGGTATCATGTCTTGCACTAGGAGAATGTGATGTGGGCATATTCACTTTCTGCACATGACTATAAGCAGGTGGCGCTATGGGTTAAACCACAGAGCCTAGGACTTGCCTATCAGAAGGTTAGCGGTTTGAATCCCCGCGATGGGGTGAGCTCCCGTTGCTCAGTCCCTGCTCCTGCCAACCTAGCAGTTCGAAAGCATGCAGTGCAAGTAGATAGGTACTGTTGCTCTGTCCCAGCTCCTGCCAACCTAGCAGTTCGAAATCACATCAAAGTGCAAGTAGATAAATAGGTACCGCTCCGGTGCGAAGGTAGACGGTGTTTCCATGTGCTGCTCTGGTTTGCCAGAAGCGGCTTCATCATGCTGGCCACATGACCCGGAAGCTGTACGCCGGCTCCCTTAGCCAATAAAGTGAGATGAGCGCCGCAACCCCAGAGTCGGTCACGACTGGACCTAATGGTCAGGGGTCCTTTACTATAAGCACTTGATGCTATGACATCAAGTTGACCAACCATGCAGACTTTTGACACAAATGGTAGTAGTTACAAATCCCTGTCAGGCTTGTAGCACTCTTGTGCAACAAAAACGACATTTAAACAAACGGCACAGCTAAAACCTGAATTTCTACCTTTGATATAGCTCTTAAGACATGTTGTAGGAAAAAGAAGAAGATATCAATTCTATTTATTGAAAGGTAGCCATGTTGGGCCATTGCAACAAAAACAACCCCAAAACTTGTGGCACCTTCAAGACTAACTCATTTGCTGTGGACCTGCATTCACTTCTTAAGATGTGCATTGGAAACACATGTGTACCTGCAGCCATGGGAAACAGAGAATGAAGAAAGGAAGAACACCAGAATTCTTACAGTTATAGATATCCTCATTATGAATATGCTCACAGCAGATTATTTGGTTATTTCTTGCTCATAGCAGTCACCTGGAAATAATTAGATGGAAAGTTCATTGGTTCAAAGTCCACTTTATAAATACTTCAGATTTCAGCGTATTTATTTATAAAAGTATGTCTATACCACCATATCATAAAATATCAAGGCAATGAACTTCCAGGGGAGAGATCCCGGCAGAATGGAGGTCTTCCATTGGCTCCTTACTGACAGAGATACCAGTGTGGTGTTTGACGATATCCAGACAAAAGTTGGGCTGTCAGCTTTCACTTCTGAAAAGAAGCTGAAGCGAATGGATTGCCTTCTTGTCATTTTGAAAAATTGCAAAGGAATTGGAAAAGGAAATGGTGGTGCAGCCGATGCCCATCATCATGGCAAAGGTATGGGACAGCTGGGGAAACCTGTGGCCCTCCAGATGTTGTCAAGCTACATATAATTCCCATCAGCCCCAGTAAACATTGCCATGGACAGGGATTATGGGACTTGTAGTTTGATAGCATTTGGCCAAAGTTTCCCCACACCTGGTATAGTATCTGAGTTGGAGAATGTTCCCTAGAGGTAGGAGAGGTTAAGGCTAAAATCATGTACGTACATACATAAACTTCGTTGAATGTGGAAGGACTTACTTCTGAGTAGACACATAGGATTTCACTGTAAAATTGAAAAAGTTGTTCCCAAAAATGTGCTACAGAAAAATGCATCTATTCACAGATTGACACCACACACACGGGAAGATTAAATGTGATGGTAAATCCATCTTCTTACCTAAACAATGGAATAATTTATACAACCTCATTCAAAGCTCATACAAGTGCATGGCAAACTGTGTTTCTGTCTTTCACCCAAGCACACCAGTGTTAGAAGAGAAGCTCAAGTATTTTAAATGAAAACTGATCTCTTTAAGTAGATCATATTGAACTTTACTGACACCACCCCTATTAGTTAATCTGGATCCAGCTCTTTCTGCATCCGCTGAAATGGTAATACCTACTAGAGAACAGCCAAATATAAACAAAATTTCGACACATTCCTCAATGCCTGACCTGGAGTCATCATTATCGAACGGAGAATCTCTAGCTGATGATTTGGAAGTAAAAGGAACTGTGAATAAGTGACAAATTAGAGGGGGGAAATTCACTCAACACTTTATGCTTTTGGAATACTTTTATGAAAATGAAGTGCTGTAACACATCATCAAAAAGCTTTGGAATGTTAGAGAAGTATGTCAAGGTAGGTCAGGATAGGTTAACTGTGTCCTCATTGTTTTAAGTGCTACACTTTTGCTTTAGCTAAATGTAATTCTTGTGTACACACCATACATTGAAAGCACATTATTTCCCACAAAAAATTCTGGGAACTGTAGTTTACCACTAACAGAGCTGCCAAAGCCCAGCACCCTTAGAAACTACATTTTGAAGAATAGTATTTTTTTGGGGGGGAAATAATGTGCTTTTAATAAATGGCATGTACGCAACCCATGAAACTGTTTGATTAGTGCTCTAAAACCAGACATCTCTGGCTCAAAATTCAGTCTTCAGGGCTCCCTCTTGGTCTACTTGCTGCCTGCTAAGGTTCTTTCTGCTCACATGAGTCCTTGCCAAACAGACATGGAAGATTAAGAAAGCCAGGAGGGAAGAAGGATGTGAAAAACAAAAAACAGTGAGAAAATGGGGAATGAGAGGGAAAAGAATGTGTTAATGATGGAGGAAATGAATGGGAAAGTTGTCCTGACAAGCTATTCAATACCCTTTCTTCTCCCCTTTGCGGCTTACTCCAAATGACACACACTCCCTGCTGGTGGAGAGGGGAGTTGCATGAGAAGAGGAGAGTTGCATTTTCTGAGGGAGCAGAAAATAAATGGAAAACAAAAGAATATCAATGCAGCGAAAGTTAAATAAACCGTACAGCTTCTAGCCAGCTATAGTGCTGTGTGCTGGGATTTATGACTTGGACTTAAACATGCCCTGTGGAAGCCAAGTATAAAAATCAGACATTTACTCTCCTGTGAAAAAGTTAAACGGCTAAATTTTCCATTAAGTAGAAACTATCTAGATGTCCAAAGAAAAAGCATCCCATTTGGGTTACAGTTCAATGGAGAAGAGCAGGCATGTAATTCCTGCTGTGACACTTCAGGCTGCATAAAATCCAGCAGCGTAAAGACATAATAAGGCAAGGGAGTCTCACAAGAATTGCATACCATTGCATACATTTCACAATGTGGAAAGAAATTTATACCAGTGAGAAGTTCAGTGCAAGCCAGTTATCATACCAGGAGGAGTATCACTGGTACTCATTCACTGCTTTATAACACATCTGTTTTGAGAGCGATATATTCCCAGTTCTTAGAAGATTTTAAAGTCTTATTAGAATTTAGTATTCCGAGATACTTTCCAGTATAAAGTTTGGGGTGTGTGTGTGAGTGAGGAGCTAACAACAAACACTAAGTGTTGTTCTCAGGCTTCCCCTCAAGCGCAGTGGTCAGGGCCGGATTTAGGCCCTAAGCTACTGAAGGTAATGCGGCCCTTTATATGTCCAGCTTTCCTTTGTCAAAAACAGGTTTTCACTGTTTTTTGTGTTGAATGTATGCTATATGGCAATTTATGGACCTAGTAGGTATCTAAAGCCATTTACACATAACAAAATATGTATTTTATCAAAGTAATTGTTGAACTGAAATACAATTAAGAGGAAATATTATATATATATATATATATATATATATATATATATATATATATATATGCTTTCGTAGATTTTCACGGGTACAGGAATGCAGGTTTTGGTGTCTTCGGGTGTCTTCCCGTGTAAGAGTTGGGGTGTCTAGGCGACGTTTCGACGAGGTCTCACTCGTCATCTTCAGGCTGGTGCTTTCGGCTTCTTGTTACTGGAACAGAGCAGGATCTCAGTGTTTGAGTTCCTATAAATACTGTTGAGGGGGTGTGGTGTATAGCCTCCAACGTTCTGGGCAGAGAGGAAGTTCCCAGGTTAGTGTGCCTTTTCTTCTTTTGTTCCTTAATTACTTGAGGGATATCTTGAGTGATTTCTTGAGTGATATTCTGAGTACCACTTAGGTGGGTCATTAAGTGTGGATTAGTTGCTAAAGCTTTCGTGTCTTGACCTCTTGAGCTTGTGAAGAGTTTTTCTGAGAAGATGGCTGTACTGCACTTAGTTGTGCTCTGGCTTGGCTTCGTGTATAGGGGCGAGCTGTGGTTTTGTGCACATGAAAGAAACAGGACACGAAATTAATTTTGCAGATTCCAAATTGCTCTTTAACATGGAACATCACCACAAGAGAATAATCATGGAAGCCATCGAGATAGAGAAACACCCTCACAACATGAACAAGCGTGACGACACGTCCCGCCTGCCAGACATCTGGAAATTAGCCCTCCCCACAAAAACCGACACCAGAACCAGAGGCACACAGAACGCCATCACCAATCAACCACACCAGACCCAAACCCAGACCCTCTCCACAGATAAATTACAGACACCATCCAGTAGCCAAACCATAGTGGCACCTCCGGATGCTGCACCCCCCTGCAATCCCTACACAGATCTGGCTGGCACAGGGCACAAAACCACAGCTCGCCCCTATACACGAAGCCAAGCCAGAGCACAACTAAGTGCAGTACAGCCATCTTCTCAGAAAAACTCTTCACAAGCTCAAGAGGTCAAGACACGAAAGCCACACTTAATGACCCACCTAAGTGGTACTCAGAATATCACTCAAGAAATCACTCAAGATATCCCTCAAGTAATTAAGGAACAAAAGAAGAAAAGGCACACTAACCTGGGAACTTCCTCTCTGCCCAGAACGTTGGAGGCTATACACCACACCCCCTCAACAGTATTTATAGGAACTCAAACACTGAGATCCTGCTCTGTTCCAGTAACAAGAAGCCGAAAGCACCAGCCTGAAGATGACGAGTGAGACCTCGTCGAAACGTCGCCTAGACACCCCAACTCTTACACGGGAAGACACCCGAAGACACCAAAACCTGCATATATATATATATATATATATATATATATACACACACACACACACACACACACACCCCCCCCCGTATTTTTCGCCCCATAGGACGCACCGGCCCATAGGACGCACAAAGTTTTTTTGGGGGGAAATAAAGGGGGGGAAAATTATTCACCCCCCCCAGGCGCTTGCGGCGCAGGCAGCGGGGAGAAGCGCTCTTCTCCCCGCCGCCTGCCTTCAGATCACGTACAGGGACAGCGGGAAGACGCGCTTCGCCTCCCTGCAGGGCTGGCGGCGGGGTCTCCCCGCCGCCAGCCTCCAAACCACATTGGGAGACAGCGGGAAGGCGGCGTTCCGCCTCCCTCTGTCCCCCAACCTTGTGGGGCTGGCACTGGGGCTCTCCTGAAGCCTGGAGAGTGAGAGGGGTCAGTGCGCACCGACCCCTCTCGCTCTCCAGGTTTCAGCAAAAGCCTGCATTTGCCCCATAGGACTTACACATATTTCCCCTTCATTTTTGGAGGGGAAAAAGTGCGTCCTATAGGGCAAAAAATACGGTGTGTATATATATATATATATATATATATATATATATATATATATATATATAGTATTATAGTAGCAAGTGGGAGTGATAGGGAACTGTACTAGTATAGTGGTACCTCGGGTTAAGTACTTAATTCGTTCCAGAGGTCCGTTCTTAACCTGAAACTGTTCTTAACCTGAGGTACCACTTTAGCTAATGGGCCTCCCGTTGCCACCGTGCCGCCATCATGTGATTTCTGTTCTCATCCTGAAGCAAAGTTCTTAGCCCGAGGTAATATTTCTGGGTTAGCGGAGTCTGTAACCTGAAACGTATGTAACCTGAAGCATATGTAACCTGAGGTACTACTGTAGATAATAATATAGGCCTACCAAATAATAAAGATGAATATTTTTCTAAAGTAATTTTATAATGGGATCAAAATAAATAAATTCTGTATTACATGAAATCAATCAGTAGGCAGAAGACTCATACCCTTAGTCTATGCTGCCTGATCACCAGTCTATAAGCACTCTTGAATATTAGATAACAGGTACAACAGCTTGATCTACATTCAGTTGTGCTGCACTGCAGTCTGCAGCTGCATGCTACTGTTGCCCTGCAACCAGTCCATGCAGAATGTACGGCAGGCACCCTATATATAGAAATGAGCAAACCAATGGTATTTTAGGGAGCAGGCGGGGCCCATCACTTACACCATAGGAGCCTACACAACACAAAACACTGTTGCTGTATGTACGTTTTATTTTATTTGTTTTTTATCTTATATTTTGGAAATGTAAATCCAGTTTTCTTCCTCTTTAATTTTTTTGGGGGCCCCCAAGAGAATATAGCTTGTTTAGCTTATACGTAAATCTGGCACTGACAGTGGTTTATGACTGAATGTCAGGGGCCAGCAATCTTTTTCAGCTGTGGGGCAGACCACTGTCCCTCAGCCCATGTGGTGGGCCAGACTATATTTTGAAAAAAAATATGAACGAATTCCTATGCCCCACAAATAACCCAGAGGTGCATTTTAAATAAAAGGACACATTCTACTCATCTAAAAACACCAGGCAGGCCCCACAAATAACCCAGAGATGCATTTTAAATAAAAGGACACATTCTACTCATGTAAAAACACGCTGATTCCCTGACAGCCTCCAAGCCGGATTGAGAGGCGATTGGGCCGCATCCGGCCCCCGGGCCTTAGGTTGCCTACCCCTTTGTATGTGAATCCTGAAAGCAGGATTAACTATATTGGTAGCTCCAGTCATTACTGTCCTCACTCCAGCAGGGCAGAAACAGCTCATGTATTTAACCTCCCTTTCACCTGGTTCTGATGTTCACGCGCATTGCACAGCTGCATGGGATCACACAACAGAAAAAGCAGGTCTTGTGCAAATGCATGTTTGCCTGAAGAGGGTGTTACTACTGAAAGTATAATTTAGAAACTCAGGTTTCAAAGTACAAAATTAAGTTTTCAAAAACCGTAGTCTGCTGTATACAGTCTAGGAAACTGAGCCAGACCGCATATTTGGAGGAAGGCTATATGGCAATATTTTTGGTTTGGAAGCCGGAGGGTATTTTATTGAAGCTGGTCCAAGGAAATCTCCTTGCACTTTCTCAATGATCGTTAGAAAAAATATATATATAGTCAGCTACACTCATCTTGTTACGGAGCCAGTTACACTGTGAGTGCCACATCCCTACAGACCTCCAGAGCCATAAATACCGCTTCCAATTAAACTAATAAGGATGCTCTCCATCAAGGGCCATTTTATTAAAAAGTTATTGGGGGGGGGCAAATTTCATTTAAGGAATTTATTTCTACTCTTGTCCAGTGTGAACTGGAAATCTGCTTCTTTGTCAAAAAAATAAAAATAAAAATGGTAGGAAGATCATATTTTGTATGTTCATTCCACTCAAGATACGTGCATTGGAGAAGGTCTTATTGCTCCCAATACTAGTTCCTGGGTACAGCCAAAATACAAGAAACAGCATTACTGGGAAATAAAATATGATGTGGCATGTGTGTTTTCACACCCACTTCACTGATTCTCTCATGCAGTCTCCTCAGGCCAGGGCAGACTGAATTTCCTGTCGTGTCAGGCACTTTCTCACAAGCAGGCATCCACCAGACTTGTGTTGGATAAATTCAGAATTAAATCCATATTCTGCCATGAATAGGGTTGCCATATTTAAAGAAGTAAAAATCTGGACACAAAAAGTTGTTGATGGGAAATTGCCCAAAGTTTGAAAAACCTGGACATTTTGCCAATTCCCCGAAATACACCCCGGACGCTAATTCCGTCTTTGGAATCCCAAACATATGGCAACCCTAGTCATGAAGGTACCTACAGTATATAGATTTGGGGCAAGTTTCTGCAATAAGTAGCTCCTAAGAGGGTTGTTGTGAATATCCAAGCTCCACAAACCCCTAGGAAGAATCTCTCTCTCTCTCTCTCTCTCTCTCTCTCTCTCTGTATAATTATATAAATATATATATGAGAATGAGAGAATATTGGCCTGTTCAGAACCACACATGCTATTTTACTTTGTCTTAACATGGAGAATATTTTGGAAATCTGTTACAAAAACTTGTCTGGAGTTTTACTTCTCTTTAGAACGCTGCGGTTATTCCATTTGCTTCCTAGTAAGAGTAAAAAGACTGGTCCATTTTGTGGCCTGCACTCAGTTGAATGGGGCCAGTAAAATATACCGTACACCAGAACTGGTTTTCTTCTATGTGTTTTTAACAACTCGGGTGAATACACCATTTCCTCTTCCTTCACCACAGAAGTGCCTTGAAAAGGGATCTGAAGGAAAAGCGTTTCTAGGGATTTGTTCTTAGAAGGATGACGAAAAAGGAGAGGGAGGGGGAATTCCTTTCAATTTAAGGGAAATTGGAGGATCATGGCATCTTGAGGTTTGGGACAGCTAAACCATACTAATCCTCACACTAGGCCTCCTGGCAAAATTCTTAAGGCTGCTGGAGCAGCCAGTCGTGGAGAAAGCCAGAAGCAGAGAGTGGAATCTGGGCAGGAAGGCTACAGTCCTTGATATCAAGATTGTGAGGAGAGGGGAGGGGGTTACATTCCCAGTTTTGGCATCCATCTTTTGACGCTTGCCAAACACACCCTAAGAATGGCCACACATGCGCTGGTGTCCATGCCAGAGCACACCAAGGAACAAAATGAAAACAGGAATACGGCTGCCGCCACAGTGCCAGCAATAACAGCTACTCGGGAGCCAGATTTCTGCAAATAATATGTGTAGGTGCCTTTTCTTTCCTGTTCCCTTGTTACTTATTTCTTTCAGCAGGTGAAATATCATAGATTTTGTTTCTTCTTTTCAATTAGAGAGAAGGTACATTTATTTTTTAAGACATCAAAAGGAACTTTATTTTGGAATTGTAACCGAGGAATTGTAACTCCTGGACTTCAACTGCAATTTTCTGCCATTCCCTCAGGCCAATTGATTTTAGCTCTTCTGAAAGTGAGTGCTGAGATTGTGCCCTTTAGTGAATTCCCCCTTTCTTCTGTTTGGTGCTGGGTTAATTATCACTTTATCCCAGGATTTCCCCCCCCCCCCGCCAGAATGCACTGGAACTCAGTTCCAGCACCTCTCAGGTGGGTGCTACTGTCATTATAAGAGAACAAGGGAGACATTCATTGTGAGTTCTGGCACCTCTTTTTCTAGAAAAATAGCACTGCTTTATTCTAACTATGCATTACCATTATAAAGTGGACATTTTCTAAATAAAAAAAAATCATTCCAGTAGCACCTTAAAGACCAACTAAGTTAGTTCTTGGTATGAGCTTTCGTGTGCATGCACACTTCTTCAGATACACTGAAGGTGGGGAGGGGTCGTCAACAGGCTCATCTCAGCCATCTGCCAATCTCCCATTCCCACCACCCTTCTGAGTAATACCCCTCCCCACCTTCTCACTATATAGAAGGATCTGGCAACTTCTGTTTCAGTGTATCTGAAGAAGTGTGCATGCACACGAAAGCTCATACCAAGAACTAACTTAGTTGGTCTTTAAGGTGCTACTGGAAGGAATTTTTTATTTTGACTATGGCAGACCAACACAGCTACCTATCTGTAACTGGACATTTTCTAGTTACCCACTAGTCATAGCCACAAAAATCTTCAAAAATCATCCTTCCACAAAAGACAGGAATGTTGTTGCGTGGTTGCATTGCAGATATTAATATTGCACAGCACGAAGTGACTGGATGCATAAGAACGGACTCCTTTTAGAAATAAATAAGTGTCCACACCTATAAAATATTGTTCAAAGATTACTTGCAGAACTTCCTTCAAAAGCATAATGAAATACAGTAAATGATACCTCCAAAATACCCATAAGATCTTGTGCAGTGTCCAGCACAGACTCAGCATCTTTTTAGAAATAAAAGATACATACAAACTGTGTCTCTCCCCCATTCCAGCAAGCACTGGAGAGTCATTCACTTTTGCTCTCTGTGGCATTCAGAGAAAGACCAACAGGCAACTCCCTTCAAAATGGCAATTTGCAGTTCAATACCTTTGTCACCTGATCTAATGTTACAACACTTACATATTAGCTAGCAAAAAACAACAATTCATTAATTATCAACTCAGCAAGAGCTCAGACTGCTCTTCTTGCTTTTCTAAAGCTTCAATGGAATCTCCTCATGTTAAGCCTTCATTAATACACAGACATTTTCCATGTCTGTGTGAATAAAACCAATTCTACTTAACAGTTTGTTTTCATTGTCTGAAAGCATCTGAATTCTGCCCAAGTTATAAAGAGTTGCTTTATACTGAGCCAGACAAATAATCCATCTAAATTGTATAGGGTTTCCGAAGTCTAGAGCATAAATCTTTACCAGCTCTTCTACCTGAGATTTTTCTAACTGGACATATACACTCCTGGTGGACTGTAGCTCACACTTACAAGTTGCAACCATTGTGCTACTGATACTTTGATTCTTTCACACATTTAATGGGATGGGGCAGTTGCCTTTATCATTTGCTACTTTGGCTTCTTGGAGGCAAGTGCTTGGGCCCCCATGACCCTTCCTCTCCCTCAATATTTGTGAACCACAGCCCCACCCATCACAAATCAAATCATATAGCATCTGAATAATAGCATGAAAAGCATGTGCCCATGTGAGAGTTTCTACTTTTCTGTATTTGTGTTTTGATAATACACTGAAGGAAGGGTTTACAAAGGGATAGCATTCAGTATTGGTTGGCTGGCAATAATTCGGCTTTTAACTGTTTCACCCTGCTGAAGTTGTTTGAGTTGTGCTGTGTATCTACAAATGCAAATTATGAGGGAATCAGATCCTGATCCGCTGACAGCCGTAATCAATTTAATTACTTCACTAAAGTTTAACGATGAAGTTAATTGCAAGTGAGCCATCAAAACCGTTATTCCATTAATTCATGCAAAAAAAGTGAAGGAGTTAAAGAGTTCAAACCAAATGCCAAGATTTAAAATTCAGGTGTGTGTTGGCTACGCAGAGAGTTATGTTACTGTTTCTCTCTAACTCTATTCCCACATTATTTTATGTTTAAGTTTCACTGAACTTCTTCATACTTTTGTGTAAGGGCATGTCATTCTATATACACAAATTGAAAGTGACCTAGAAGAAATTAGAGTGATACAGCAAAATAGCACTTTTAAGTTGAGCCGGGTATCCTAGAAAACATCTGTGTTCAGTTAAGAAGTCCTCTGTTTTACAGTAGACCATGTTCTTTGTACTAAAATGAACTTTTGTTCTGGCAGAAGGCAGATGGTGTTAACAGTGTTTAATTAGGTGGCTTTCAAAACTTGTATACCTCCTCTTGCCTCAGACAATATTTGCCAAGAGTTTAAGGTTATTATCAGAGGAAAGTGCAGCAAACTGTGTTGCACAACCATTTCTCATCCACTAAATCATGTTGAAATTCAGGATAATGATATAAAATAGTCTGTGCGTATTTATTGCTCTAGCAGCAAAAGGACAAATGTAAGAAATATAAGATACCCTATAAATACCTCCAACCTTCCTGTGTCCCATGATTCACGCAAAAATGTCAAACACTAATGTAAAGACCTGAACAAAAATCAAAAGTGATGCTTTAGCAAAAAGGCTTAAGATGTAAATTGAATGTTATGACTAGTTCTATTATTTTCTATTTATGATCTATTTACATATGAATTGTATGCATGTATATTATCAGATAATCCATTTCCATACACACAAAGAAAAGTACTAGTGCAGAACAATCAAACATGTTTACTTGGAAGTAAATCTAACTAAATTCCATAGGGTTTACTCTCATGTAAGTGTGCAAAGGATTACAGCCTGAGTTATACACTTTCCCCTCCATGGTGGAATCCACGTAAATACCACATATACATGAAGAATCTGTGGACATTTCCCCGAAGGTTTTACAAAAAAATGTTGAAAGGAAAACAGGTGGTAGGATTGTGAGCAAACCAAATTTCACTTTCAGGGAATCTGGTTGTACATCTGCTAAAAACAGTTTAAAATATTAACACTGGAGTATATTTCGCTACAAGGGACATTGGTGGCACTGTGGGTTAAACCAGAGAGCCTAGGGCTTGCCAATCAGAAGGTCCGGCGGTTCGAAATCCCCTTGACGGGGTGAGCTCCTGTTGCTTGGTCCCTGCTCCTGTCCACCTAGCAGTTTGAAAGCACAAAGTGCAAGTAGATAAATAGGTACCGCTCCAGCGGGAAGGTAAACGGCGTTTCCGTGCACTGCTCTGGTTCGCCAGAAGCAGCTTAGTCATGCTGGCCACATGACCCGGAAGCTGTCTGTGGACAAACGCCGGCTCCCTTGACCTATAGAGCGAGATGAGTGTGCAATCCCAGAGTCGTCCACGACTGGACCTAACGGTTAGGGGTCCCTTTACCTTTATATTTCACTACAGCACAAAAATGCATGCTTTTTGCATTTGGACATTGGAAATTTAAGCATTCCTATTCTCACTCACAACATATTGCAGTAAAAAAATAAATAAAATACTAGAATACTCAAATATTCCATACATGCTCTGTGCTAGTTGTTGGCATCTGTCCATATTAAAAGACTTGGGTCAGCATCCTATTTCTAGCACTGTGTTTCGTTTGTTATAAACCTGGTTTCCGGTGTTTCAGAATGTAGTTTTGACGAAGCAGCAGAGGTTGCATCCAACTGCATATTCCTTCATCTGCTATTTGAATACAGTGGCAATTCCACCCCACTCTGAATTCCTAGGCACTTCACATATTATGCAGTCATGAACCTACTGTATGCGGTTTTTTGTGAATATGCAACAGGAAGCCACAGCAAATCCCACCAACCTAGCATGTGCAACTGTATGAATCATGCAGGTGAAAACAGATTTGTCATGTGAACGTATTGCTGTGATGGCCTGGGATTCGGACTCAGAGGCTGAACCTGAGGAATCCCAGCCTGCACAGGAGTCCCCGCCTCCAGAACCAGCTGAGCCGGGGCTGGAGCATGAGCCTGAAAGGTCCTCACCTGTGCTGGATCCTCAGGTGCAGGCATCAGCTGAGTCTGCTCTGGCTCCTGAGGTGATGGAGGACCCATTGCCTGCAGGTGCTCCACTCTCAGCCCGATCAGGGGAAGAGGAGGCTGCCTCTGGGTCCGGTAACCCTCCATCCTCTCCTGAGCTGCAGAGGCTCAGAGCAGAGAGGCAGAGGGAACTAAGTTCCTGCAGGAGGAGTGCTCGCCTCCAGGCCAGGAGAGGCGAGTCACCTGTGGACTGGGGCCGCCCTATGCCTCGGGGCAGATAAAAGCCAGTCAGCCCCAGTCCCAGGTTGTGGGAACACCGTTGTTGCTAGCCTGTTCCTGCCTGTGTCCTGTCCTGCTCTTCTGCCAGAGTTCGTTACCCCACCCGACTCCCTGCCTTGGACCTAGCTACAGTTTTGACGGACAGCCTCCATACCGCACCATCGACCTCGGACTGGACTCGGACCTTGCCTCTCAGTTAGCCCCCCGGGACCAGCACAATTGCGTTTTTAGGTTTGACAGCAAAAGAGTTTATGGGCGCCTCTTGCAAGCGTTCCTGTGTGAAGTGGCCTTACAGAGTCTGTACAAACTTTGCTCATTTGTTCGCTTGGTGGAGTTTGCATGCAAAAGGGTCTCAGTGCATTTGTTCCTTTCAGCAGTTGGCTGTTCTTTCAACAGCTGATTATGAATATAATGTGTCAGGGTTCAGGTCCAGGGTTACATCCATACAATGAATGTGGATAATATGCCTTAAAGCCAGTATATATATTTAGCTAGACTGTGTTTATGATGATTGTTACAATGACAGCTTTATTTTATTTTTGTTTTAAGAAAAAAACCCCACAAAGGAAATAGCGAAGATATGAATCATTTCACTAGTATTAAGACTCACTAGACTGATACATGATTTTGAAGGGTGAAAGTGAAATGAGTTTAGACTCAAATTATCCTTCAATATTCCTGCAATATTGAGATTTTCTGTAGGAAGCCTCCTAGAAGCAGAAGAATGGGCCAGTGTTGTTACTGAGTGGCATTCACAGGATTTAGACTACAGTAGCTCCCATGCTGCTAAAGACATCATCAAAGAGGACCCTGAATCTACACAGGCAATGCCAGATTTAAGCACAAGCTAAGTAAGCTGCAAGGGACACGGGTGGTGCTGTGGTCTAAATCCTCTTGGGCTTGCCTCTTGGGCTTGCCGATCAGAAGGTCGGCGGTTCGAATCCCCGCGACGGGGTGAGCTCGTGTTGTTCGGTCCCAGCTTCTGCCAACCTAGCAGTTCGAAAGCACACCAAAAAGTGCAAGTAGATAAATAGGTACCACTGTGGCGGGAAGGTAAATGGTGTTTCCGTGCGCTGCTCTTGTTTCGGTGTTCTGTTCTGCCAGAAGCGGCTTAGTCATGCTGGCCACATGACCCGGAAAAACTGTCTGTGGACCAACGCCAGCTCCCTCGGCCTATAAAGTGAGATGAGCGCTGCAACCCCAGAGTCGTCTGCGACTGGACTTAACTGTCAGGGGAACTTTACCTTTTTTTAAGCAAGCTGCTGTTTAGGGGCACAGGTTATAAGAGACCTCTAAATACAAAACAACAGCCCAATACAAAACTTCAAGTTTTACATAATTATGTTTTCGTTCGCTTGTTAGTTCACGGCTCGCTAAACTGCAGATGTAACAGTTTGTTATTTCTAGTTTTCATTGCCCTATCTGTTAGAATAACATGAATTTTTTTGGTAACGTCTTGGGTCCTGTTAAACTTGGCATAACTTAGGGGCCCAACATGTCTTAATATGGCCAGATACACAGGTTAGCATTTACTTATGCAATGTATGGGTTGCATGTGTTCTGTTCTGTCTCAGTTTGCTAGACACAATATATTAATAATTGTTTTATGGCATCTTTGCATTATGGATGTTTGTGTCAATGGCTTTTATACTTGCAAACCACTTAGAAGCCTATTTTGGCATTAAGCTGCACATTTCTTAATGAAGTAATTTTAATATTAACAACAACAATAGTATTTCCATCTTGGTGAGTCTGTCATTCTTGCCCGGAATTGGCTTTTCCACACTTCTTTTTCCTCCTTCAAATCCTTCCTTGACTCGCTTGTACAGTAAATATCTTACCCAGAATACAACTGAGGGTATTAGGTTTTTCATACTATTCATATTTAGAATTCTCTGGCTCCTCCTCAGATTGTATAAATCTTTCGCCTTTTACATATTTAGGATATCTAATTATCCTGTGCAAAGTGTCTAAGAGAAAGCCAGCTGACAACCGGAAAGGTCTGAAGAAAGCCCAACTAACATTAAAAAAAACCTATCCCCCTCAGTTATATTTTCAACTTTCAAGATACTTATTGATGTCTTCCATATTCCTAGCCTTGGCAAATCAATTTTCAGTAGGAGTGTGTGTGTGTGTGTGTGTGTGCGCGCGCGCACGCGTGCATGCTAACTAGGGAGATAAATTCTTCTTCTTCTTCTTCTTCTTCTTCTTATTATTATTATTATTATTGCAGTTTTATTTATTTATTAAAGTTCTTATGTTACATTGGTAAACATTATCATATTACATCACAAGGCTTATTATACTATAATTTTCAGCATGTATACAAAGTTTATATACTTAAAGAAGAAAGAAAAAAAGGAAGAAAGCAAAAAAAACAAGGACAAAACACGACTCCCAAATCATATATATACCAACACTTTGAACTTCCTGTCTATCCTGTTGTATATGCCTCTTTTTTTTTTTTTACAAATGGATGTACTCTTATTATTGTATGTTTCTTTACATTTTATCTAATACATTCCTATATCAATATGTACCCTTGGTCTTATTTCTCAACTCAGTCGCTCTCCAACGTCAATTGAATGCTAGCATAGATAGCAAACCTTTACTATATTTTTGAACATATATCTTATATCTATACCACTTTTCCATAAATTTTTGTTTTGAATTGCCTCTCAGGCTATTTGTCAACTGTGTCATTTCAGCAAATTCTTGTAGCTTGTTATGCCAATCCGTTATTGTCAGGACTTCTTCCTTCCACCCCTTTGCCACCAAAGTCCGAGCTGCAGCCCTTGCTTATAAAAATACCTCCCTAAAGGCATTCGGGATGTCCCTGCCAACAATACTTAACAGAAATGCCTCTGGTCTTTTTAGAAAAGTTATTCCAAACATTTTTTTTAACTCATCATAAATTAAGCTAGGGAGATAAATTTAGCAATGCAGTTCTTTGGAGCAATACTCCAAATTCAGCAAAGCAGTTCTTCAGCCAAGCCATGTGTACAAAAATGCATATAACTAAGGTGAAGGCTGCACAGAATGCATATATTAGTGAAAATAGCTTACCAAAATGCATTGAATTGGGGCAGATATTAGAGAAAATATGTGTATATTAAGCAAAATTGCAAAACAAAATGTATTACAAAATTCACTCCAAAATGCCAATGGATTTTCATGAGGACTTTTAGAAAAGAATTCACAAAGTGATGCGGAAATGTGGAGAACTGGACTTCAGATGGGGATAAAATGAGAAACAAGCTGAAATGGACAGTGTGGCAATACAGAATTGCTTCCGGCTTCCAACTTAATATTAAAAGCACTTCCGCTTCTGCTACTTTTGGAGGCGAAGGGCTTCTCAACCTTTTCCTTTTAGGTCATTTTCTTGTAAAAAGAAAAAAACCCCACCCCAACCTATTGTTGGGAAACTGCCAGGGAGATAGTGTCCATCATGAGCCCCCAAGCCGGAGTTCTGGACGATCCATCGGCCTCCCGTAGACAGGCAGATCCAGCAGTTAGCGACACGAAGCCTCTGGAAATTCCTAGCCACATTCCAGGGCTGGGTGTACACTGTTTATCAGCAGAAACACAGCCAAAAGCTTGCACCGCAGAAGAGCATAATTTTCAGACTTTATTAGCGTTTATCAGAACAAAAGAAAACGTGACCGTTCTGTGTCAGCATCTTCGGCCAACTGAGAAAACGAAAGGAATCTCAGCAAGAACATAAACATCCTGTGACTAGGACATGCGCAGACTCTGTTATTCACAAAGCCTGCTCCCTTTAAGGTGGAACGGAAATATCCTAACATCCTCCCCCTTTCCGTGTAACCTGTTGTACCTGTGGTTCACTCAATTGCAACCTTTGTACATAAACCTTATGTTGTTCTTTGTTAACAACCTTAGACAACAGATCAGCAGGAATTTCATTTCCTGCCATGTAGGACACCTGAATCAGTCCTTTCTGGATACACTCTCTTGCACGATGTAACTTAATCTGCAAGTACTTGGTTCTCTGCTTGCAACTCTCGGAGTTCAGCAAAGCCAAACAAGATCTATTGTCTTGATACACTTGTACAGGACATTTCACAGACACCCTGATGTCCTTAAACAGTTGCATCAACCACTCACAATCCATGAGTGAAAATGACAGAGCATTGAGTTCTGCTTCACAGGAACTTAGGCTCACTGTTGTTTGCTTCTTGCACAACCAGTCAAACAGGCAGTGGTTGTACATGTAGCATACTCCAGAAGTGCTTGTACCATCCGTGGTGTCACTTCCAAAACTTGCATCAGCAAAGATTTCAAGACCTCCAGTCTTCTGACTGGTGAACCTCAGCCTGTAGTGCATAGTCCCTTTCAAATAGCGGGCTATGCGCTTCAGAGCTTTCCAATCCTGAACCGTAGGATTGTTGGCATGTCTGCTAAGCAGATTACAGCTTACAGCTATGTCAGGTCTTGAACATCTGGCAATGAAATTCAGCTTGCCTAGAATGCATCTGTACAGCGTTGTGTCTGAAAACGCTTCAGCAGTACTGTCTACCTGGTAACCTGTCACCATCGGTGTGTCTGCTGGGTTTGCATCAACCAAATTCAACCTGGTTAATACATCAGCAATTTTCTGTGTTTGGTGTACCAGAAAATTACCTGCTTGGTCCCTCTCCACCTGCAGAGAAAGATAGTTGGATACCTCACCAAGATCCTTCATGTTGTGGAAGCTGGACGCTAACGAGTTAAGCTTTTCCCATAATGCCTCAGCATTCTGACGTCACTTTTAGAAGCTCGGGAGGAGCTTCGGCAAAATCTGCCAGTCCCACCTTTGTACTCTGTGGGGAAAAGACGCAGTCTTGGCATGGCTGAAAAAAGTCCTGGGAAATCCTGAGAAATGTCGGAATAAATGCTGTAAATAGACAATCCTGGACTCTCTATGTGTTTTGTCTGGAACGTGACAGTTTACACCGCTGTGTGAAGCTCTGTTGAGCCGTAACTGAGTGGCACAGCTGATGGAAGCGCGCCGGACCGGTCAGTAATAAAACGCTAATCGAGGTTCGTAAATCAATTAGCGGGGGTCACGGCTAATGACCACAAGTCACAGGTTATGGACCCATAAATTATCGCTTGTAAATCTGTCACGGAAGCTTTGATCTGCGGTGTCGAGCAGGAAGCACGGTCGGAGGCAGAAGCAAACAGGCAGGCTGCAAGACGCAAAGAGTGCCTGTGTTGCTGGGAACTGCGAAAGAGCTGAGGGCAGCTGAAATATCGTTTCTCCACGAAGCTGAGGAGCCAGAGGAGCTGGTGCGTTTGTAAGTACAGCTTGGGGCCCCTTGGGAGAACGCAAGGAGATGGCGGACGGCCATGATTCATTCTCCGTGCCCTTCGAAAAATTAAACGGCCAAAATTGGGGAGAATGGAGCAGAAAGCTGAAGGCCTGGCTGGTAGCCAAGGGTCTGTGGGACGCGGTCTTAACGCCTCCACTGCCTCAGCCAGCTGCCGGAGCTGCAGCAGCAGCAATTGCAGAGGCGCATGCTTCGCAGAGGAAAAATCAGAAAGCCCTGGGAGCTATAGTGCTCAGTCTGGAGGGTTCACAGTTGCCCCATGTGGAGGGTTTGGACACTGCGCGTGAAGCTTATGCTGCTCTTGAAAGAGTGCACCACAGGACCACGGCTGGTGCTAAAATCCACACCACCAGGCGTTTGTTTGAAATGAAGCTGCGTCCAGGTGGGGACATAAGACAGCATGTTACAGAGATGCTCTCTGTGTTTAATGAACTGCGGCTGTTGCAGGTGAACTTTACTGATGAATTAAAAGTTTATATTTTGCTAAGCTCTCTGGACAAAAGTTATGACAATTTATGTCTAACTTTGGAATCTATGAGTCCGCAAGATCTGACTTTGGCTTACGTCACAGGGCGTTTGGCCGACGAACAGGAGAGACGGCTCAGGGAGAGCAAGTCTGGCGCAGCAAACTCCACCGGGAAAAAGGGGGGGGCGAGGCAAGATGAGAGCTTTGTTCAGGCTTTTGCAGCTCGTCGGTGTTACGTGTGTGGTTCTCACAGTCATTTGAAAAGAGACTGCCCACAGAAAGGGAGGGCAGCTGGACAGGAAAGCTTCAAGGACACATACCATGGAAATCAGTCGGGTTTCCATGGGAACCAGTCTGGGAGAACAGGCCAGCCTGGGAACGCAAGAGGAGGACGAGCAAAACAACGTGAGGAGTCGTATCAGATAGCAGCGAGCATGGCTTTGTTCGAAGACGGCTGTGTGGAAAATTCCGAGTTTCATTTTCTTATAGACTCAGCAGCTAATCGCAATTTGATTCCAGAGACACCTGCTGTCGAGAGGTGGAACTGCACGGCAATACCTGCCGGGAAATCTGTACTGTTTGCAAATGGACAGAAAGCAAATCTGACTAATATTGTAAATCTGCATTTTCGTATTTTGCAGGAAACGCTGGAGTGTTGTACCGTTCCTGGGATGCACCACTGTCTTTTATCTGTGCCGTATTTACTGAAAAAGGGATTCACGGTTTGTTTTCAGGGTGATGTGTGCACAATCTCCAAAGGAGGGAGGATGCTTGCCAAGGTTAAAAAGGGGCAGAATGATCTTTTCATTCTTAAAACGTCTCTGGAGGGTGATGGGAAGGTTGGGAAAGCACAAGCACTGTGTACTGAAATTCCCACTCATGTGCAATGTGCCCATATTTGGCATGCTAGGACGGCTCATAGTTCAGTAGAAGAACTACAGGTCCTGCCAGAAGTTTCTAAAGGGTGTAAGATTTTAGAATGTGGACATGATGTAAGTTGTGAAACGTGCAAGCTGGCAAAGATAAAAGGATGCGGTTATCCAAAGATTGAGAGGATAACCACTAGGCCTTTTGAGCAGATTCACATGGATTTGTGGGGCCCGGTAAAGGAACCAAGTCTGGGAGGGTCAAAATTTCTGCTCTCAATGCAGGATAATTTTACCCAGAATTCCTGGACGCATGGTCTTAAATCCAAGGATGATGCAGCACAGCTGATCAAACGTTGGATTGAGGAGGTGGAAGGAATGTTTTCCACCAAAGTGCAAGCTGTCACAAGCGACAGGGGAGCTGAGTTTACAGGTTCTGCTTTGCAGAAGTACTTTCGCAAGAAAGGAATACGTCACACAGTGACTGCACCCAATCAGGGGGGGAAGGCAGAGCAGATGAGTCAGGCTCTGGTTAGAACTGCACAGGTGTTGCTGAAAGATTCTGGGTTACCTCCAAGGTTTTGGTTGGAGGCAATCAAGTATGTAAGCTTCACCTGGAACCGCACCTACAATTCCATGGTAGGGGACACACCGTTTGGGCTGTTGCATGGCAGGAAACCCCAGATTCATTTTTTGCGCAGGTTTGGATCGCTTGCATCTGTGTCGCTACCTGCTGGTTTGCAGGGGCCAGATGGATCCAGGTTCCGAAAAATGATCTTCTGTGGGTATGAGCCAACAGCGAATGCGTGGAAGTTTGCATTTCCATCAGGTGATCAGAGTAAGTTACTGATCAGCAAGCACGCTGAGTTCTATGAGCAGGATGAAAAGTCAAAAGCTGCTCCCAAGCGTGATGTTCTTTCAGAATGTCTTTCTGATTCAGAACAGGAAGATTCTGAGGAAGAAAAGGAGGTAGAAGAAACTGAGTCTGATGATGACGATCAGGAAACTGACCAAAGTCAGGAACAGGAGGAGGTATCTGTAGTTTCTCCACAGGTTAAGAGAACACCCAAAAGCGAGCCCAGTTCTCCGGTAAGTGTAATGGAGAAGGTCCGAAAACGTTTTAAGTCTGAAGGGGAATCCCGTGAGAGTGAGGACACAGGTTCTGGTGGCAGTGAGTCAGAGGTAACATCTGAGTTTGTGCCCAGAAGATCTAGTCGCCCAACGAAGGGAATTCCGCCGGAAAGGTACCAGGCAACAAGTGCATGGGCCTGGTTCGCACAGTGTGATTCTGGGAGTGTTGAAGGGGTTCAACAGGTGCCTGGGAAAGATGCTGGGAAGGAGCACAAGGCAAAGAGGAAGGTGTTGAACTCAAAAGGGTCTCGTCAGAATGTGCTGATGCAAGGGGGGGTGTGGAAGCTGGACGCTAACGAGTTAAGCTTTTCCCATAATGCCTCAGCATTCTGACGTCACTTTTAGAAGCTCGGGAGGAGCTTCGGCAAAATCTGCCAGTCCCACCTTTGTACTCTGTGGGGAAAAGACGCAGTCTTGGCATGGCTGAAAAAAGTCCTGGGAAATCCTGAGAAATGTCGGAATAAATGCTGTAAATAGACAATCCTGGACTCTCTATGTGTTTTGTCTGGAACGTGACAGTTTACACCGCTGTGTGAAGCTCTGTTGAGCCGTAACTGAGTGGCACAGCTGATGGAAGCGCGCCGGACCGGTCAGTAATAAAACGCTAATCGAGGTTCGTAAATCAATTAGCGGGGGTCACGGCTAATGACCACAAGTCACACATGTCAAAGTGCTCCTTCAGTTGAGCTAGGGTGCTTTGGTAAAAAGCCTGATTCTTCCAAAACATCAGAAGATCATCAACAAAACATAAACAATACAGTTTGTTTTGCCCCTCCTCCTTGACAAACACACATGGATCAGCTTTGCCCTGGTGAAAACCTAGAGAAAGCAATGTCTCAGTGAGTTTTGTGTTCCAACACCTGGCACTCTGCTTGAGACCATATAAGGATTTCCGCAGTTTACAGACCATACCCTTCTGTATCTCCATCCCATCAGGTGGAAGCATGAACAGCTGTTCATTCAAAATCCCGTACAAAAAAGCTGTATTAATGTCGTGGTGGGAAACATGCAGTTTCTCCTCCGCAGCGACCTTGAGCATCAGCCGAATGCTCTCATATTTGACTGTGGGTGAGTAGGTCTCGTGGTAATCCTGTCCTGGTACCTGTGAAAAACCTCTGGCAACCAATCTGGCTTTGTGTCTGACTACCTTGCCATTCTGGTCTGTCTTGGCCTTGAAGACCCATTTGCTGCCAACCAGTCTCATTCCTGGGACTACCGGTACCAATTCCCAAGTTTGGTTCCTGTTCAAGGAATCAACTTCAGCCTTCATGGCATTAAGCCAAGGCTCAGCATCTTTAGAGGTCAACTCCTGAACCTCTCTGAAGCATGAAGGCTCCCATACCTTCTCTGAGCTACTAAGAACAGCAGTTGCTGTCTTAGCAAACTCATCAGCATACCTCTTTGGAGGTCTGCCCTTTGTCGCCCTTTCAGATCTGCGTACTAGACGCAAGTCTTCTGGACTCATCTCCTCTTTCTTAGGAGAAAAGTGACCAATGGTGAACAGTGGTTCTTCCAGTTCATTGTCAGACGCATCAGATGGTCTGACTGAGGCTTTTGCGCTCTGGTAGTCTGCTGTGTCATCACTTTCACTGACATCAGCAGCAGCGCCGCCCACTGAACTGGAATCCGAACTCTGATCATCCTCATCCTCATCCTCATCAGCATCATCCTCATCCTCATCAGCAGCAGCTTTCTCATCTTTAGCTGCTTGCTTGACATCACCTTCATCCTCCTCTGGGTAACTCTGGAAAATTCCCACATTTTCCCCCCACTTAGGATTGTACTCAACACTCCTTGTGAACTTAATGGATTTAGAGTCAGTCATCCATACCCTGTATGCACCTTTTTCGTACCCCATAAACAAACCATGTGCCCCACGCTTCCCAAGCTTGTTGGTTTGTTGTGTGCGTACCCACATGTCTGAACCAAAGATTCTCATGTGTTTGGTGTTGGGTTTCTTGCCAAACATCTTCTCATAGGGGGTACAACCAATGGGTGATGACAATCTGCGATTATAACTGTAAACCAGATTCCCCAAAGCTTCCCCCCAAAACTTATCAGGGAGATTGGCATCATGCAACAAGGTCTTGATTCCTTGCAGCAATGTTTGATTTGCTCTCTCCGCAAGACCATTCATCCATGGCGATCTGGGCGTTGACATGTCATGCTGGATTCCCTTCTCAGTCAGGAAAGCTTCAAACTGCTGAGAAGTAAACTCCCCGCCCCGATCAGTAAAAAAACAAGAAATACGTTTACCGTGCACATTTTCCAACCAAGCACAGAATTCCTTAAACTTTGGAAACGCTTGCGATTTCTGTTCGAGCAAATACACATGAATGTACCTGGAAAAAGAATCAATCAGAATCATGAAGTACCTTGCTCCTCCTATAGAGGGCGCTAGTGGACCAACCAGGTCCGCATGCACTAGCTGGTAGGGTTTGGAAGCCTGCCTGCTAGACTCCTTGCCTTTTGGAGCAACCTTCACCTTGTTCTCTGCACAAGATACACATTTCATGTGAAACTTACAGGGTTTGATGTTCAAACCTTCAACCACCTCTGGCATCTTGGCCAGTGCCTTCCAAGAGAGGTGACAAAATCTTCGATGTGCATCATGAATGCAACCTGCATGAAGAACTTTGTTAGTTTGTGCAACACAACAAGAATCAGCATTAGAAACAATAGCAGTGTCATCATAAGTTATATGGAACAAACCATCCATAAACTTTGCATGCAAATAGTCCTCTTTGCCTTTGCTGATGACACAGACGCTCCTCTTGAAGGAAATCTGAAAACCACGCCCAGTAAGCTGTGGGACGCTCAACAAGTTGCTCGCCGCGCCTGGAACATATAGTACACCGCTGATGGTTGTGTGCAAACTTGCAAGTTTCACAGTCCCTTCTCCAGCAATTTGCAACGTCCTTCCATCAGCCAGGTGGATCTCACCTTCCTGAGGCTTGAAGGAGATAAAGAGATGCCTGTCCTTGGAAACGTGGCGCGTGCAGCCTGAATCCACAACAAAGTCGCCTTTGGCTGTTGGAGCAGTCTTTACAGCAAGCAAACCCTTGTTTTGCACTGGTGTGGGCTTTTGCAGCTTGCCCCCCTGCTGCTCCTGGCCAGCAGACGTGCCTTTAGCCTTTGGTGAAGCTGTGCCAGCAAGCAAAACCTTGCTTTCCACTGGCGTGGGCTTTTGCAGCTTGCCCCCCTGCTTCTGGCCATCTGCAGACGTGCCTTTAGCCTTTGGTGAAGCTGTGCCAGTAAACAACGCTTTGTTTTTCCCTGGCGCCGCGGGCTCTTCACCCTCCCTCTGCTCCTGGCCATCTGTAGGCATCTGTTTACCTTTGCCTTTCCGGCCTCTGCAAAGGCGATGGCCTTGGTTCCCATGAGAAACAGAGCTCTCAGCTGCCGACTCCTTGGCTCCCCCTGGAGGCTGGAATGCTGCCTGGGATGACGTGACGGTCAGCTCCCCCTGCAGCTTGCAACCGGTGCCTTCAGCATCCCTGCACTCAAACGCATTCTGGGAAACAGCTAGGACCTCCGATGCAGTCAAACTCTGGGCTGGGATTTTTGCTTTGTGAGCTTCTTTTAAAGCAGACCACATTGCACGTGCAGTGGTGTTGCCAGCCAGCGTCTTAATTTCCTCAAGAGATACGGATAGGACTATTATGTCAATCGCTTTCGAATTCTGGCCTTTCCATCTCTCTGTCAGAGGAACTGGGGGGGCTTCAAAAACGACATGCCACACCCCAAACTGACGCAGTAAACTCTCACACCATTTTGCCCAGGGTTCATAATTCTGCCCATGTAACTTAAGGGACTGAGCATCTCCAGAAGCTTGGAAAAACTCCATTTCCAGCTTTTGGCTTTTAGCCGTGAGTCTTCTATGCCTTCAAAAGACTCCTTATCTTGGCAGCCCATTAATCACGAACTCTTTGGCTCGGCTCCCAGGCCAATTAAGCCTTGCCGGAGATCAAAGACGAGGTAAAACAGAAAAGCAAAAAACCTCCCTTTTTTTCTTTCGCTTTTCCCACCATACCTCTTTAACGCAGTCTGTTGCAGCTTTACTCTCCTGTAGGTGCCGTGAATCTGGGCCCGAAACCTTGTTGTTGGGAAACTGCCAGGGAGATAGTGTCCATCATGAGCCCCCAAGCCGGAGTTCTGGACGATCCATCGGCCTCCCGTAGACAGGCAGATCCAGCAGTTAGCGACACGAAGCCTCTGGAAATTCCTAGCCACATTCCAGGGCTGGGTGTACACTGTTTATCAGCAGAAACACAGCCAAAAGCTTGCACCGCAGAAGAGCATAATTTTCAGACTTTATTAGCGTTTATCAGAACAAAAGAAAACGTGACCGTTCTGTGTCAGCATCTTCGGCCAACTGAGAAAACGAAAGGAATCTCAGCAAGAACATAAACATCCTGTGACTAGGACATGCGCAGACTCTGTTATTCACAAAGCCTGCTCCCTTTAAGGTGGAACGGAAATATCCTAACACCTATACCCCCAGCTGAAAATGGTGGGAAAATAGGAAGAGGAGAAAGGGTCGAGAAGCCCCAGCCTCATAACGTCAAACTATGTCCTCTACAGTGTGTTTTTAGAACATTTCGATAAAGAAAATCTCAGTGCTACATGTAACATGGAGTTCCACCCTTAGTAGGACTTTCAGCTCCGGGTAGCACTGGGAAATAATCCTGCTGAAATCCTGAAGAACCACTGCCAGTCGTTGCATACAATATAGAGTGGTCAACAAAAGAGGTTTAAAGACGCTCTCAAGGCAAATCTAAAAAAAATGTAGTATCAATACCAACAACAGGGAAACACTTGCCTATGAGCGCTTCAATTGGAGAACAGCCTTATCAAAGCTGTCATGGACTTTGAAGACGCTTGAACTGAGGTCTAAAGAGAGAAACATGCTAAGAAGATGGCATGTTTGGTAAACCCTCACCAAGATCAACTGCCACCCGGAAACCTATGTCCCCACTGTGGAAGGACGTGTGGATCCAGAATTGGCCTCCACAGTCACTTACAGCTTCATAACTTCAAACTATGTCCTCTACAGTGTGTTTTTATAACACTTCTATAAAGAAAATCGCAAAACTACATGTAACACGGAGTTCCACCCTTAGTGGGACTTTCAGCTCCTTCTTACCTGTTTCCTATTCTTGTCTAAAAGCCTATCTAAACTTAAATGTCTTTCTTGTAACCTCATCACCCATCTATTTTCCAGATCGTTAATAAATATATTTCAACAATGCCAGGTCTGCAATACAACTTAGACTCCCTGTTGTTAACCTTTAACTATGATGGAAAGTGATAACCAATTCATTCTCATTCTGAGTTTCCTGTCTCAGAGCCAATCTCCGATCCATGACAATAATTTGCTTCTCGTGCCAAGACTACTGCTTGCTACTTTTAGTAGCCAGCTGGGGAGCACCTTTACAAATACCATCAACCGTGTTTCCTCTTTTATCCGGGACTACATTGCACATAGAGGAATCGGTGTGATACCAGCCTTTTGAACAAAAAAGAGGCCTTTTGCCAATGCAGCGCTTTTTATTTGAAACATACGCACTTCAAGCTGAAATATCAGCCGAAGCTTTTCAGTATTTTGAAGCCTTTATTATAAGATACTGATCCCCCGTGACAGCAACATTTTATGTGCCAAGGCAGCCAATTTATATTCCCTTTTAATCTTTCCATGAAGATACAATGGATTTCAAACTCAATCGCCGACTTCTTGGACTCCCTCCTATTCTCACACCAACAGTGCAAACACACACTTCCAATTGCTTCTTCTCCTGTCTAAAAGTTTCATTCTAACAGATGTAATAACAGATACAGTGTGCGTAGGTCCAAGTAGGTTTGGGAGCTGGAGGAAAGCGCAACACAGTCTGCGCAGCAAAGGAGCTTGAAGTCCCAGTCCTGTGCATTCTTATCTGGAATTAATTTCCACAGAAAGCACCAGGACCTAATTGCTTTCGAAAAAGGACTGGAAGGGCTGTAAATGCATGGTCTGGAGAGTCTGAGGGATGAGTCACAGAAGTTATAGGCGCATAGAGATGAACGCTGGAGGTATAGGCCAATAATATTTGGTTGTCTGATCCATTAATAATGATACACTGGGAAGTAGTGAGTGGTTTAATCACACTAACGACCCATTATGTTACACCACTTCTTTTTCAAAAAAATTATTCATTTTATAACACAAATAAACAACACAAACAGAAAAACAAACAATACAAATGAATTCTTGACTTGTCCTTATTTTTTCTAAACATTGTTAGGTGGGCTTCCCCAAGTCCCCCCATCTGATTTTCATTTTACCTCATCTTTAGCAGTTTACATATATCATAATTTCTAACCATTTTTTAAAATCACACTTACCGTATTTTTCGCCCTATAGGACGCACTTTTTCCCCTCCAAAAATGAAGGGGAAATGTGTGTGCGTCCTATGGGGCGAATGCAGGCTTTCGCTGAAGCCTGGAAAGTGAGAGGGGTTGGTGCGCACCGACCCCTCTCGCTCTCCAGGCTTCAGGAGAGCCGCAGCGCCAGCCCCACAAGGTTGGGGGACAGTGGGGAGGCGGAACGCCGCCATCCCACTGTCTCCCGATGTGGTTTGGAGGCTGACGGCGGGGAGACGCATGCTTCTCCCCGCCGCAAGCCCCGCAAGCTCCGGGGACAGCTGGGAGGCGCAGCGCGTCTTCCCGCTGTCCCCGGACCTGGTCTGCAGGCGGGCGGTGGGGAGAAGAGTGCTTCTCCCCGCTGCCTGCCCCGCAAGCTCCGGGGACAGCTGGGAGGCGCAGCGCGTCTTCCCGCTGTCCCCGGACCTGGTCTGCAGGCAGGCGGTGGGGAGAAGAGCGCTTCTCCCCGCTGCCGGCCCCACAAGCGCCTGGGGGGGAAATTTCCCCCCCAAAAAACTTGGTGCGTCCTATGGGGCGAAAAATACGGTACTTTAACCATAAAAATCTTCACATTTTATCACTTACAAATAATACTATATTAAAATACACTATCTTCTATTTCTAACCCTACAGCCTATTTCCACTTCCAAAGCTATTCTAAGATTTAAATATTAACATATTTTTTCAAATACTCCTTAAATTTCTTCCAGTCTTCTTCCACCATCTCTTCTCTCTGGTCTCGGAGTCTCCCAGTCAGTTTGGCAAGTTCCATATAGTCCACATTATGTTACACTTCTGGAGCAGGTGTTGCTGTGGTCTAAACCACCAAGCCTCTTGGGCTTGCCGATTGGAACGTCAGCGGTTCGAATCCGCATGATGGGGTGAGCTCCCGTGCTCTGTCCCAGCTTCTGCCACCCTAGCAGTTCAAAAGCACAACAGGGCAAGTAGATAAATAGGTACCACTGCGGCAGGAAGGTAAACGGCGTTTCTGTGTGCTCTGGTTTCCATCATGGTGTTTCGTTGCACCAAAAGCGGTTTAGTCATGCTGGCCACATGACCCAGAAAGCTGTCTGTGGACAAACACCAGCTCCCTCAGCCTGAAAGCAAGATGAGTGCCGCAACCCGAGTTGTCTTTGACTGGACTTAACCTTCCAGGGGTCCTTTACCTTTTACCTTTACTTCTGGAGAGTTCAACAATTTTGGTAGGTTATTTTGATGACCAAATTAAATATGAAGATTAATGTGGAACTTAATAGCTGCTGCTCATATGTTAGTGGACTCAAATTAGAAAGAACAGTCTTCCACCTATGATTAAAGAATGTCTACTTAAGGTTGGACTCTCCCTGTTGGTTCAATTGTCAGATAACAGATGAAAGAGGCAATAAAGAAAAAGTAAGAGGAGCAGGAGGAACAGAGAAAAGGATACATTTACGCAAACCCTTTCTCCACATCCCCAATAACTAAGGAAAAAGTAAGTGAAATATTTGGGGGCTAAAAATACAATTGTGCTTCAGTGATGAGATATTATTAATAAAATCCATTCAGACACCAAAATGTGTTGGGCCATCTGCGCAAATTCCAGCGTATTGACCTCTTATTCAATCCAAAACAAACCCTATAAGTTGCAGCTCCATCTCAGGAGCCTGCCATAAGACAACGTGAGGCAATTGCTTCAGGTTGCAAATGTTGGGTTGGTTGAAGGAGCAGCAACAACAACCCCTACAGCTTCTTCCTCCTGAGCTCCCTAGCCATTCCCTTCCATTGGAGATCAGAGCTATGTATGCCACAGGCTTGTCACACCCCCCCCCCCTAAACCAGCCCGATTCCCTCAGGTGTGCAGCGGGACATGGTCCTTTTGTCAGTGCGGAAGTAAGAGTCAGCTTCTATCAGTGCTATCAGCATGGGATGAGGGTGAGACGCCATCTTGCCTTTTGCCTCAGGCAGTAAATATCCTGGGTCGGCCCTGGGCCATGCCATAAACTAAGATGAAGTCTAGGATTTCAAACTAAACTTTAACTCTTATTTAACTGCTTACCTTCAAATCTGTCACTCAGTTGTATGTAACACATCAGTGCTAGCCTGCTTTGAGAAACATTCATGACTGCTGCAACCCATGTGGGATAGCTTTTAAAATAGTATTGGTACACAGGGAAAATAGACTCGTTTGCTGGACAACATAAAGCGTAAAATCAATTATTTCCCCATTTGCTTTGAGAATGGCTGTAATCACCACACCGAACTTTTCACAACCAGCTGTGACTAGAATAGAAACAGCTCCCCAAAGCCAAATTCGCAAGAGAAGGCCTGATTCTTTTTTTTCGCCAGCCTATGCAGCATGCAGAAGCAATTGTACAGCTATTGGCAGCTAACAAAGCCTTGCGCCAAAAAGAACCAGATGCTGTGTCTGGACAGATACCAGCAATGCCTCGTATATATATGGTTGTGGGTACTAAAGAATGAGACAGGACAGCAAATAAGGAGGAGAACGGGCCCTTTGATCCTTTTGCTTCAGCTGCAATTAATATGACAACACGTGTGAAATATACTCAGAGTCGAGTGTGAATTTCATGCTCTTTATTCAGCTCATAGTAGCAATGAATGAATCTTTCCTCAAAACGTTTAGCTATATATACATTATTTACACAATGGGCCCTGCGTGATTGGCAAATTCCAGGCTGCTCCTGTAGGCCAATCAGCTTGCGGATTCACCTCCTCCAGAAGCCTGATTGGCTGCTCCTGCAGGCCAATCAGGTCGCTCATTCACTTCCACTGATTCACTTCCACCTGAAGCTGGATTGGGTAGCTCCTGCGGACCACTCAGACTGCTGCATTCTGGATCCTACTGGAGGTGGGGACTCCTGCACAGGCTGGGGTTCCTCAGGTTCAGCCTCTGAATCCGATTCCCAGGCCATCACAGATGCCTTCTAAAAGTCTGGTAGTTCTTTTCTCTTTGGCATCTGGTGGGAGGATGTTCCACAGGACAGGCACCACTACCAAGAAGGCCCTCTGCCTGGTTCCCTGTAACCTCACTTCTCGCAGTGAGGGAACCGACAGAAGGCCCTCGGAGCTGGACCTCGGTGTCCGGGCTCAACGACAGGGGTGGAGATGCTCCTTCAGGTATACTGGGCCGAGGCCATTTAGGGCTTTAAAGGTCAGCACCAACACTTTGAATTGTGCTCAGAAATGTACTGGGAGCCAATGTAAGCTTTTCAAGACCGGTGTTATGTGGTCTCGGCGGCCGCTCCCAGTCAAGAATTATATGTCACCTGGGGGGTGGGGATCAGGATTTTAGAGATGCTTAGGTGGGGCATAGCCAAGAAGAGGTTGGGAACCACTGGTCTAATCCTGTTTTAAAGCCCACTAAAAGATGTGAACAGAAGAAAGAGAAACCCACCCCCTTCTTGCTGCTTTCAACTGATCATGTAGTGTCTTTCTGCACCCGGTGAAAAGGTTGCTTTCTGCTAGCAGGCAAAGACATTTTTATTTATTTATGGAGCAAGAGCTTTATATTGCCAGATTAAAAATAATAATAATCTGTGAGCGGTTTATATAAATAATATAAAACATTCATTAAACACAGACTTTGAAAACAGTAAACACCATAAAATTATCAAAATATAGATAAAATCAACAGGTTTTTAAAAACAAATGCAGTCGGTAAAATTATATGTCTGGCTCAGCTTGCCTAAACAAAAAAAGGTTTTAGCGGAAGTTGCAAATGTTGATATTAGGTGTCTGCCGAATATCAGCCACAATTATACAGCACATTGACCCAGAAGTTGACTTGTAAAGGATAAAATTGGTTTTAAGTGGGTTCCCCTCCATCTTTACTTGCTTTCTTGTATAATTGTATTATAGGGTGTTTTTTAAAAAAATAAAATAAAAAATAACACCAGTTATCTGCCACATTTACTCTGAATTCATTTGTCCAGAGTTACATAATAATAATAATAATAATAATAATAATAATAATAATAATAATAATAATAATAATAATTTTTTATTACTTATACTCTGCCCATCTGGCCGGGCCTCTCCAGCCACTCTGGGCGGCTTCCAAAAGGTTATTAAAAACACAATAAAAGATCAAACATTAAAAACATCCCTAAACAGGGTTTATTACACAAACCAATGCACAATATTTGCATACAACACATAGATGGGGGTGTTTATTCCATTACCTTGAACTTGATAGGTTCGTGCAGTGGAATAGAATGGAGTTACAAATATTTTTGTGTATTTATTTTATTTAAGGAAATCTGTGGTTTACAACACACATTCATTCTCTCACTCTCTCTCACACACACACCCCTTTGGAGGGGGGCAGGAAGCCACAATCTCCAGGAAAAAGTCCACCCGTTTGTAAAGGAAGAGCGGAGTCCTACAGGCAGTGATCCAAAAAAACTGCAGCTGCTTCCCTTCCTCCCCAAGTCCACCTGGGCTGAGAGCAGACAGCTGTGGTGTAAATGACCCAGCCATTTAGGGAAGATGAGCCTAATGATCGTGATAATGGGGCATGGCAAGTTCATCTCCTTAGAGAAGGCCTTCAGGAAGGACCTGCTGCCTTTATTTTGATGAAGGAAACTGGCTGGACAGGCGAGGGCTCTCAGAACTGGGCCTGCCCCATTTTGCCCGTGGCTTCCGAGTGCAAAGTCTCGAGTCTTCAGTGTTATGGGCTGTGTCAAGGCCGTGTAACTGGAACTGGTGCATTCTTTTGGCACTGCTCCTGCGTCCCTCATTTGGCAGTCAGATAGTTCAAGTTTGCTCTGCAGCTGCAACAATAAAGAGGAGAGTCCAGGAATTTTGCTGACTGCTTGTGCACGCAAAGGTTTCTTTCTACCATTCTCTAAAGAGCATCAACTCGGTTCTTTGTAAGTGACTTACTCTCTGGTTTCGCTATGAAACTGCAGCCGAACTCGCCAAGCCAGGCTGCTGCAGAGTAAGCTGGGAACAGATCCTTCCCTTTGGCGACCATCTCTAATTTCTCTCTTTCTGGGATAGCAGCAGGAAGGAACGGGAAACGGCGCTGGAATAAGGGAATTTCCCGGGGGGGAAAGGGAAGGTTGACAGCTATGGTCAGACTCCTATAATCCCTGGATCAAGGGTGCCAACTTGAATAAAATATTGTGGTGGCCCAGGTAAGCCCCAGCCCTTACAATTGATAACATGATGTAGTGCACACAAACAATTTGAACAGGAATGCCCCTCAACTTTCTGGGGGACCAGCCCCCATGGCCCCTAGGAGTTGGCTCCCATGCCCTGGATTCAGCAAGTGTGAGAATTTGATCAAGCCATGGGTTGTTGGGTGCCCGACTACCCTGTATCTAGAAAATGGTAACAGTTAATTAAGCCAGGCTATTTTCCTTTTGAGGTGATCAGCCCTGGGTGATCAGCCATTAAAAGGAGGGGTCTTGCTGCAAGACGGCAGAAGGGTAGGGTGCCCTGCAATTGTCATGGGCCAGGAGTCAGCTTCACCTGCTGAACAGCAGCCTGAAGGGGAGAAGATGGATTGACTCCAGCTGCAGCTGATCAGCCTTCAAGGACACAGAAGAGAAGGTGCTGATGAGAACCAGCTGGCTTCAGCCTTCTGTTCTTCACAGTAGTCACCTAAATGCCTATGGGAAGCCCATAGAGAGGTGGACAACCATTTCCTGCTATTGTTCCTGGATGACTGGTGTCCAGAGTTGCATCTGAATCTGGAGATACTCAGGGCTTTTTTCAGCTGGACCTTGTCACAACTCAGTTCCGGTACCATTGTCATTCTAAGTGAACAAGGAAGGCATTCACGGTGAGTTCTGGCACCTCCTTTTCGAGAAAAATAGCACAGAATATGCTAGATAACCATTATGACTCATAGCCACTGGTAGCCTTATTTTTCAAGAATTGTTCATGAAATTTCTCTTGAAGGCCTAAGCCAGACTTCCAGAGAAATACTTAAAATTCATTACTTTTGCAGCATAACCTTGGACTGCCTTCAGACATTGAATTAATGTTGCTTTATGTTTTATACTTTGCCTTTCTGATAAGTCATGCTGGCACCTTTAACTCAGATAAGTGCTGATTAACGTTTCCGTCTGCTTGCTAGAAAAAATTAAAGCAGTATTAATCTTTTTCCATTCTAAATGATTCACGGTAGATTTGTTAGATGCAAACGCTTTGAGAAAGGTTGATTTAATGTTACAGGATGATGTGTCTTTTTTGCATTCAAGGTCGCACAAGCCTAGATAAGATTTGCGAACCTATCCAAGAGTAAATTTTCACCATCTTCCCAGACTATCTGTGAAGCTTGATCACTGGGAGGCCATTAGTGAGACAGAATATTTAGGCTAATGTGCAATCCAGATTTCAACAGAAACACCTTAACATTATTTGTGGTTGAAAGGCTGGGAACTATCTGCTTACACTGCAACTTTATTTTACATCTCTCCTCCCCATTGGAAGAAGTAAAACAAAGGAGATATTTGCATTTCTTGTACAATCATGATTCTTTTTTTATTCTTCGATTGTCTCTCTTATAAAGAACACATTTTGTTTTCTGAGGTTAAGGTAAGAACCTTAAAAGAGAGACTTATTTTTTAAATAAGATCATACTGTCTACCACAAAGCCATACGGTGGGGAATATGGGTTAAGTTGAAAACACATTTTTTAAAAAGACATCTACAATATAATCCTGTGCCTTGGCTTACTCAGAAGTAAGGCTTACTATGTTTAATGGAGCTCATTCCCAATGTGTGCAGCTGGGTGGGGGAGAAGAGACGAAAGAAATTTATAAAATTGTGCATGGAGAGGGGAAAGTTTTTTAGGGCCCCCTCCAAATAATCTATGTATTCATATTGTGGGTGGACCTACACTCATGGTTTTTAACGTTAAGGAAGGGTTAAGGAATGGTTTTGATAATATATATGGGCACATGACGTCCTACTTTTAACATTAATAATGTGCTATTAAATGTGTTAATGCATTAACCAGAGGGCTCTGCAGAGCAGCCAGCAACCAACTACAAGGAGACAGCATTTTGACAGGGGGGAAAAACAAGGTAAAAAAACATTTAAGTATTTCCTATGACGTTTTAAAATGACACATCTAATATCGTTCTAATAACGTTAAAGAGGTCAGTGTAGATCCAGCCTGTATATCCACGGGGTGGTTAAATGACAATGAGCATTCATCCTGATTTACTTGAGGGATGTTTATACTTCTTCCCATTGGTCATTTGTTCATCTCATCCATTTCCAAGCCGCAAAAAGTCCAATACTTTTTTTAGAAGCAATTTTGTTTCACTGTGGCAGCAGAGGTCTTTAATCCACTTTAACCTTGCGAAACCAGTAGGTGCTTGAATCCCTTCCATAAAATGGGGGCGTTACAGAGGTACCCTTGGTCCCATCAGTAGATCCAGAGCAGACAAAAGAAAACAGGTTTTCACAAAACACACAAAATGTGGTGGTGTCCAATAGCAGTGCTGGTGCAAGGCATTAAAAGTGTTGTTGCGCAATTCAGACATGGCTTCCTGCCTTCTTTTATTTGCCTCCATGGGCATACCTGAAGCAAGTGATTTTGCCCTCCTACATAGGTGGCAACTCCCTGGAGCCCTGGGTGCCCGAGCACCCACAAAATTCCCTATTAAGGGGCCGGCCACCCACAAATTTAGGTGCAGGCTACATGGCACCCGCAGCCCAGACACCCACGGTTGTGGGGCCAAGTTGCTCTGCTATGTGGCAAAGCTAGTTCGATGGCTTTATTTTCCCCCCAAATGCTTTTTTATGGATTTTTCTTTGATATGAACCAAACAAATAAATACAGTGGTACCTCGCAAGACGAATGCCTCACAGGACGGAAAACTCGCAAAACGAAAGGGTTTTTGGGTTTTTGAGTTGCTTCGCAAGACGATTTTCCCTATGGGCTTGCTTCGCAAGACGGAAACGTCTTGCAAGTTTGTTTCCTTTTTCTTAACACTGTTAATTCAGTTGCGACTTGACTTCGAGGAGCAACTCATAGCACGCAGTGTGGTAGCCTTTTTTTAGGTTTTTGAAGACTTTGGTGATTTTTGAAGCTTTTCCAAAACTTTTCCGACACCGTGCTTCGCAAGACAAAAAAACTCACGAAACGAATTAATTTCATCTTGCGAGGCACCACTGTACAATAAAATTCCATAATCATATACCCACTTACTATCTCAACGCTCTGCCAAGCGCAGACTTCCCTCCCTCCCTTCAGCAGGTTTTCGTATTACACTTTCCTTTCCACAGTTTCTTAATAACATTCTACCCACATCATAAGATTTTAGTCCTGCTACAGTCTTTAGACTTCTACAGTTATTACTTATATACTCCAAAAATTTGTTCCACTCTCTTCTGAACTTTGTTTCGTCTTGGTTACGAATCCTGTAGGTCAGTTTTGCTAATTCCACATATTCCACCATTTTTGTCTGCCACTCCTCCAATGTTGGTAATTCCTGTATTTTCCATTTTTGGGCTACCAAAATTCTGGTGGCAGTTGTGGCATACATGAATAATCTCTGATCTGGTTTTCCTATTTCTTCTCCTATCAGACCTAGCAAAGAGGCTTCTGGTTTTTTTGGGAAGGTATATTTAAACATCTTTTTCACTTCATTGTAGATCATATCCCATAATTGTTTCATTTTCTCACATCAGTTCAATGGTTTTAAAGGGGGATTAGACTAATTAAAAGGAGGATAGGTCTATCAATGTCTATTAATAATGAACATTATATAGAATCTCCATTGTCAGAACATCCCAAATCTGATTAAAAAGTAGACAAAATTCTCTAGACTTCTTTGGTTTCTTATGGTGCATATGACACAATAGTAGCTTGTATTCCCCATTTATATAGAGAGATTTGTCTATCAGCATGTCTCTTGTATAAACGTTTCAAATGCTTAATTTAAAAATGTTCAGATGAAGCTTTTCCTTTAAAACCCACATTAAGAATTGTATATGGGAGGACTGAGGCTGAAAGGACAGGGCAGATAGGATCTTTGCATTTTGTTATGAATGTGCTTTCCCAGTTCACAATACCCTGCTTGTTCACTCAGTGGAAAGAGATCTTATAGCCTGAGCAAAGCTTTCATGGATAATGTGTGCTCATGTGAGCAGACAGGTGATTTCTCCTGCTTCACCTGCAGAGGGCAGTGTAGTCGTCCCTTTCAGAAATGACTGGTTTGGGGTACAAAGAAACAGAGATGTGTCGCAAAGTCCACTTTTTGTGCCAGCTTCTGTCTGGAAATAGTATTTTTCTTATTGGATGAGGAAGATCAGCTTTTGCAGAAGTAGGCTTGATAACACATGTGAATATACTTTAATGCTTAGCAAATTCTAAGCTGTTGAAGTTGGTTAATGCATCCACATTACCAACAGACATTGACTTAGTCATTCATTCATTTGTATATTTTTATGCCATCTTCTGGTGCAGAACTGACTGGGGACTCAATTGCATGTCTCATTTGACTAGTATTTTGCTGTTGATAAGTTTGTCCATTCATGGGATTCTGCAATAGTTACACATTCAGACATGACTAATGTAGACACTTGCAAATTATTTATTTCCCATCAAGTCAACATGCTGTTCCTTTAACTTATGTGGGTGTTTTATCTCTAATGCTCAAGCAGATGTTTTGGTTGAGTTGACCGCATTGTCTTAAGATATATTCTGCTTCCTGGACATCTGGAAATGGTACTCTAGAATTAACCGCCACATTTCATCATTTTTAGAATCAGTCTTTGAATTTACATTTCTTTTCCTTTTTTAAAAAGGAAAAAAGCTAAACAGATACTACCTAGTTTTATCATGTTTTGTCAATTCTTCAGTTCTCTGTTAACATATTTTGCAGCGTAAGAATAGTTATTAATGTTCTCAGTCAAGGCAGCTGTTTTCCATGTGTTATTTTCATTTATCATCATAAGAGTATTTCTCCGTTTGACAGTGAAGTTGAAGATATGTGTGATTCTCGTGTCTTGTCACTCCTGCATCAATATAGCATTGTGTTGATATACACAGAAAAGGGCTTTGTTTGTGTCTGTTTAAAAGAATGGAAAAGCATTTCAAGTCTAGCGTAAGTAACTGTTGTCACCTCTGATACTATGTCTTATGCAAAACAAGGATCTATTTTCCGCATCTGTTCTTGATAAGAGCATATTTTTCATTCTTTAGCATGAAGTATAGATGGTTCTATTTAGCGTATCAAAAGGCAGAATATTTTATATTATCAAGAATGACTTTTCCCAAGTGTATACCCAACGCTAGCCAGTTAGTGTCTTCCTGCGTTTAGTTAAGGTCTTCACTGACACAAATGATTACTCTGTGGACTTTAGAAAATTCCATTGTAAATAAGAATTGATAAATATTTTTAAAAATATGTTTATATTAAAAGTTCAGCAATAGGCATATCAGCTTTATGGTATTTTCAACAATCTTGAAAACTGGAGATCTCTTTCCTCCGCTTGCTTAAAAAAAAGATATCATTGTGTATCTGCCCATGTTCAGAAAAGTCAATGTGTTCTTTTTAATATTTGGTTGAGCTACTAAATCCTCAAACACTAAAATTCCTTAATCATGAGCATATGGTTTTGCTGAATGCCACCCATACTGCCAACATAAACTGTACGAAAAGTCATGATTAGAGCTCGTGTGTTTTAAAACAATAATACATTTGAGTTCTTTCCCTCCATCTCCTCTACATTTAGGGTCCTGCTCTAATGCTTTCCCTTATGACTCTAAAGGTTAATCCCTTTTTTTTTTCAAAAAAAGAGAAGTTGAAATATTTATTTTATCACATCACTGCAGCATATGAGGCCATTAAAGACAATAGCAAGTTTGACTCCAGCCTCTTTTACTATAGCAAGGACGAGGAAACTCTGGTTTGTGGATCAAACTTGGCCTACAAGAGGTTCAAATCGAGCTGGTGAGGCTGCTTTCTTCAAATCGCACCCACCTGCTCCGCACAAAATGTCATCTGCGATGTCAAGCGCTTGCCCACAGAGATGCAGCAACCAATGCGCAATCGGGAGCCTTAAAGTGCAGTTTTGATTGTGCATTGGGTTGGCAAGTGAAAGCAGGCTTTGGCCCTATCGCTCATCAGCTGTATGGTCAGGAGAGCCCATGCTACTGGATTAACTGCATGAGAGACTTCGCTTGCTTGTGAGGCAAGCCTCTTCTCCTTCCAGAGGGGAGGGATTGTGAGCGGGAGCCGATTCCCGCGTCACACAGGGGGCATTCTGCCCCCTGCCCTGACATCATCACTGGCGTGCCACGCCTCCCAGTTGGGCACCCAATCGGGTTACACCGCAGGGGCGTGGTCTAGCCGCTCAAATGCGGCCGCGCCAGCTCTCCCCGCCATTGTGCTGCTGATTTCCACGAGTCACCCACCCACCACTCCCTTTAGTGCATAGCTGCTCGCTTGACCTGCTATGGACCCGTGGTTGGTCGCCCTGGTTGCCCAGGGGGCCTGATAGGAATTTTTTCCAATTGGCAAATTGGCACCAGCCTCTTGGTTTTTTTCGCCTACATCGTAGCAATCGTCACAACTTTCTTGGTATTTGGCAGTTAGGCATTGGAATATGTTGTTGGCGTATGGAAGGGCAAGGTGTGGCCATCGCCTATCCCTTCATTTACAGGTATTCCGTTAAAGGAATCAGGCAGTCGTGGATCCTGTCCAATGCCCTGTGTGGCTGGGGGCCATGGCATGACCCCCGGTGACATCAGGGGAGAGCTTATAGTTGTATTTGCATCAACAGGCTCCCCCTACTGGTGGTTAACCCCTCGTCAGACTCACCCCTCTCCGAGTGGGTGGAGTCAAATTTGCTGTTGTCCAATGCCTAAGCCAATACCTTCTCACATGCTGTAATCAATAAAAGTTGTGGCCTTTTCTAGCCCATTAACCTAATATACTGTGTCCATGTGTCTTTATTATTCCCAAGCGGGGGACGGGTCCTCGAATCACAAATGCACGATGGGCGGTACAGCCAAAGTCTGTCACACGATGGCTCCTGAGTACCTCTGCATTGCTGAATGCCAGGCCTAATCCAGTCCGCCTGACGGTTTAATCCGGCCCAAAAGCTCAACAACTAGAGTCTTAAAAAGCTCAACAACTTCAATCCAATAAAAAGGTCAGCAACTTTGTTCGGCCCTCACACATGTTCACTTCATCAAATCTGGCCCTCTTTGAAAAAAAGCTTGGACACTCCCGCTGTATGCTAACATCCCTGTTCCGAGAGCACAAGCAGTCCCTCAAATACAGACATGGTGAGAATCAGTCTACTGGAGTAAGATACTGAAATTTTTTACACATTCATAGGTGGGTTGTTTTGCACACCTATCAAAGTGGGCTTCTCCTGAAGGGGAAAAAAATCAGTTATGGGCCAACAAAGATATCCATGAGAGGCTATGTAATAGGCAAACACATTGAAAGACTGGAGAGTTTACATTTCTTCAACCATGGTTGAAATTAAAACTGGTAGGATTTTGATTAATTGGGGTATGGATGAAAGTACAAGTCGCAGAACTGTGCCAGATGAGGAATCTCGGGGCTGGCTCATGAAAACCAGCTTGGCTGACCTAGCAAAGAGCAAATGTGTTAAGACGATAAAAGGTCTCTGAGAGGAATCTTCTGACCTGGGCAGACAGATGTTGCAAAGGTGATTAGGTATGTGTTTGAGGTGGCAGGGAAAGAGTTTTTGAGCCCCTCTTGAAATGACCGTGCTGTAAGATCTGGATTCCCTCCATGCACACTGAAGGTGTAAATAGGTGTCATGTTTTTCCAGGACATGTCCTCTTTTCCTGGGGCAAAATTTGAGGCAAACTGCATTTATTTGCTTTGAATGGCCGTCATAGTGTCCTCTTTTTTTGCTCTTCGAAAGATGGCAGCTGTAGGTGAATAAACGGTATCTCTTAAAGTTGTAACAGTCTCTGCCATTTTTCAGTTCTCCAAAGGAACACAGACCCTGGGCGAGTGCCTGGAACCCCATGGGTTCTTGCTGCCACTTAGCAGAGATAGGGGAAGGCCCCCAACTTTTTGTAACAATACATTTTACTTCATTTTATACAACCATAGAGTTGTGTTTGTAGGCATTGTCTTTCACAGAGCATGGCTGCCTTATTACCTCAGTACTGAAGTAATCATTACTGTTTGCATCTATATTCTTCTTCTTCTTCTTTGGTAGCCGAGTAAGATTGTCTTCCATATACATGGTTTTAACAGTGAGTCTGTAAGTGACTGTGGAGGCCAATTCTGGATCCACACGTCCTTCCACAGTGGGGACATAGGTTTCCGGGTGGCAGTTGATCTTGGTGAGGGTTTGCCAAACATGCCTTCTTCTTAGCACGTTTCTCTCTTTAGTCCTGAGTTTGAGCATCTTCAAAGTCCATGACACCTTTGGTAAAGAATGTTCTCCAGTTGGAGAGCTTGCAGACCAGTGTTTCCCAGTTGTCAGCGTTTATACGGTGGTACCTCGGGTTAAGAACTTAATTTGTTCTGGAGGTCTGTTTTTAACCTGAAACTGTTCTTAACCTGAGGTACCACTTTAGCTAATGTGGCATCCAGCTGCCGCGGCGCCACCACTGCGTGATTTCTATTCTCATCCTGAAGAAAAGTTCTTAACCCGAGGTACTACTTCCGGGTTAGCGGAGTCTGTAACCCAAAGCATCTGTAACCCAAGGTACCACTGTACTACATTTTTTAAAGATTTGCCTTGAGAGCGTCTTTAAACCTCTTTTGTTGACCACTCTATATTGTATGAAATGACTGGCAGTGATTCTCCAGGATTTCAGCAGGATTATTTCCCAGCGCTACCCGAAGATGCCAGGATTGAAACTGGAACCTTCTGCATGCAATGTGGATGGTGTACCACTGAGCGATGGCCCCTCCCCCAAACATTAATTTCTCTTACCATTTTGCTTGAGGTGGTCAAGTAATATCCTCGTTCTTACATACCGGTAATTATATGGGTAGAGGATAATCTTGCTGCTGGAGGTGGGAGAAGAATAGCTTCGCTCCAGGATCGATATGCAGTTGTGGTTATAACCGGTAGTGAAACTCTTCCACTTGCTGAGCTGCAAACTGCTGTTTTCCATCATTTGTAGTTAGTGGTTTAAATGTTGGGAAACACTGATTTCCCCACAACAGAGTTACTTTCAGGAGTTACGTCTTTCAAGGTGGTTGAGTTGTCTTTCCTGGAAAGGTCTACAGACTCAGTAAAAAATAATAATCAAAAATCTGTGTGCTTGGGATAGGAGTTTTCTCTGTACATGTGCATCCCTTAAATCATGGCTCCATATCCATCTGTCATATTTAAGATGTGGGGAAGGGGATGGAGAAAGTGATTAATATATACTGTCGGACTGAACTCCACTTTTTACAGATTTTGTATAGAGTGATATAAAATATACACAGTTGCATTATCATGCCACATGTTTCTAAGATCTATTCTTTACCAGATGTGGGGCTCATGCGACTCCAATTGCTATATTTGAATTACTTTAATGCGCCCTTTACCATGTGCACGTCTCCTCAAAATATTGCTTTCAGAATCCAGACACAGGCTTCCTAATTTTGCAGCACTGGTGTTTTTGTAATGGATGACTGGGCAAAGATGTGTCCATGGGGACAATAAATAAATTTATCCCACAGTTCTGCAGATGATAGGGAGCAAACCAGAACATTTTCCAGATGAAAGTGCTTTGAGCAGTTGCCGGAGGATAGGTGAGAGAGCACCTTCCATTCATCTTGTCCTATTGGCAAACAACACAGCCCATTTTTTCAACATGCTAGTTGAGGGGAGTGCTAAATGTTTAGTAATGTCAGTGTCACTAGGGATCCTGTGAAAGTGTGTCTAGTCTCTTTTTGGCTGCTACTGTTGTGCTTTTGATGTTATTGCTGGGAGAGCATAGCATGTTTCTAGTTACACCAGTGTAAACTTTAATGGAACAGCGGTTGACAGGATTGCTCTGTCGACAGAACATTTCTGTGAACTGTTCCTGCTTCACTTCTGTACTTTTAGAATTGAAACCTATATTTTCTGAAGAACTACCCAAAGAGATTAACACTAGCATCTGCTGAGTGCGACTACCTGGAAGAGAATTGTGTGGACTGTATGCCAAAGACAATTTGGAGGCAAAGTTAAGAATATATATTTGAACAGCTCTTTTTATGTGTGGTTCTGTCTATAAAGCATTCTTTGCCTCTGAATCATTTGTTTAACATCGTAGTGTTTTTTGTTTGCTAAGTGCATTAGCAGTTGTGCAAGATAATTAATAATTTGTCAAGGTATAGATGACTCAAAAAAGTTTTAAATAATGTGCCCATCCTACTACCATATGTCAAATTAAACATTTCTGATGCAATCTTTACAAGGTCAGGAACCTGATCTACCCAGTGGTAGGTGATTTAGCTATCTATTCAGCCAGAAAAATGTAAGTGTTGAGTCGACGTTGGTACCTTGCCAACATCTCAGCTATGTTGCAGCACAGACAAAACAGAGAATGTGACTATTTACAAACCCTATCTCCAGTGAAATGTTTGTATGATGCAAATTATTGATACTAAGTGTGTTCGGTTCCAGAGTTTAATATAAACATAGCAAACTACTGTATTATATTCACTATGTTAGTGAAAGAAACAGAAATTCCTAACGGCAAAGCATAAACTCCACCAGCAGCTATAGGTTCCAAGAACTCTAGACAGGGCCAGCTTTTAGCACACCAGGACATCTAGATTCTGGTTTGCCATAAAGTTTTAATATGTAAAGAAAATTTTATTGGCTGTTCCTGCTACCTGCATTGGATCTATACCTAACAGTTTTGAGTAATACCAGGTTGAAGCAATTTAGTCTAGCGACACAGGATCAGCTCTCTAAATATTTAAGCGCTTGATTCTTTGTTCCCTCAGCAGTCCACGCCTCAGATAATGTTCCCAGATAATACTCCTTGCCTTTAATTCAAGCACACAACAAATACTAGTCCAAGGAACTAGTCTCAATTTGTTAGTAGCAAGAAAACATGTATTTCCGTTTACAGTGGTATCTCGGGTTAAGTACTTAATTCATTCAAACTGGACAAACTGGAACGTGTCCAGAGGAGGGCAACCAAAATGGTCAAAGGCCTGGAAATGATGCCTTATGAGGAACGGCTAAGGGAGCTGGGCATGTTTAGCCTGGAGAAGAGGAGGTTAAGGGGTGATATGATAGCCATGTTCAAATATATAAAAGGATGTCACATAGAGGAGGGAGAAAGGTTGTTTTCTGCTGCTCCAGAGAAGCGGACACGGAGCAATGGATCCAAACTACAAGAAAGAAGATTCCACCTAAACATTAGGAAGAACTTCCTGACAGTAAGAGCTGTTCGACAGTGGAATTTGCTGCCAAGGAGTGTGGTGGAGTCTCCTGCTTTGGAGGTCTTTAAGCAGAGGCTTGACAACCATATGTCAGGAGTGCTCTGATGGTGTTTCCTACTTGGCAGGGGGTTGGACTCGATGGCCCTTGTGGTCTCTTCCAACTCTATGATTCTATGATTCATTTCTTAACCAGAAATCATTCTTAACCTGAGGTACCACTTTAGCTAATGGGGCCTCCTGCCGCCGCTGCGCCGCCAGAGCACGATTTCTGTTCTCATCCTGAAGCAAAGCTCTTAACCCGAGGTGCTATTTCTGGGTTAGCGGAGTCTGTAACCTGAAGCGTCTGTAACCGAGGTACCACTGTACATGAACGGACTCAGAAATCCTCTCAAGGAATGGGCCTAAAAGCCAAGTCCTTCCTGTTGCGTTTGGTAAGGGCAAGGGAGACTTTTGTGTATGGTCATTAATCTATTATATACAGTGCTATTTTTCTAGAAAAAGGGGTGCTGGAGCCAGGGCCGGCCTACCCATAGGCACTAGGGGTGTGGGGCACCCGGGCACCGGGCTCTCAGGGGCACCAGGCCAAGTGTCCGGGGCCGAGATTTGGAGTCCGGAGATTGAAGACCCAGGCCAGCCAAAAAATTGGGGGCGTGGGCAGTTTTTTGCACCCCTGCACTGCATATGCTAAAGGCGGCCCTGGCCAGAGCTCACCATGAATTTCTCCCTTGTTTTCTTACAATGGCAATGGCGTCCACCTGAGAGGTGCCAGAACTGAGTTCCAGCTGAAAAAACACAACCCTGAGTACATATGGTTCCCAACAGCAAGGACATATAATTCTGCTTAATTTTTGTTTCCCTCAGTTTTCCAGTCTTACATTCAGTTCGCTACACTTCTATGTCAATTTGCGATTTATTTTTAAAAAGCTCTCACAAAAATATTCCACCATTTTAATGTGCTCTGAATGCACACATTTTTATATTCACCTTGGTGTAATATACATATTTTGCAAGAAAATTTCCCTTATGCGTTTTTGTATGTTGTTTTTCACTAACACATGTGTTTTAGGCATGTTTTCCCTAATATACACATTTTGCATTGCAAAATTCAGAGGTGTTTCAGTTCACATATTGTTTGGGGGCAGTGTGAATTAGGTAGGTTCTCCTTAAAATGTGAAATGAACCAAATTATTTTCCCATTCCTACCCAACAGTAACATCAACGTCTTCTTCAGGAAATATTATCTGAGGATACTCTCGCATGGCAGCTTACCCCGGCGTCGTAGCACTAAGGGGTGAGGGTTGGGTTGGGTTGGGAGCACGGCTTGCAAAAGAGGTACTGAACCGAATTCAGAATTCTGAAATGATTATCATTGTATTTATGCCACTTATATTGATCCTATTAGATTGTTTTGACTATCAGCAATCAGCCCCAGGACTGGCAGAGGCACAATGCAGACAGCAGGTATCTTATGTGCAAAATTATTCGCCCAGAAGCATCCATTTGCTATCCTGGATCCAATTTGATGGCCCATTACCAACAGACTGTGGTTGTCTTCTAAATATTGGACGACGAGAAGATCAGTGATATGAAGAAGCAAAATGAAATGAAACTCCTGTTGGGCCTGTCTCCTGTTAAATCTCTCCAAAAACAAGGAGAGTTGCTTGTAGCCTAAGTGAGTTCTTCAGCGATACTTGGATTAAACTGATTTAACCCGTTCACGTCAATGGAAAGGTGATTCAGACTGTTCTGAGAGCTGGCTGGGGTTCTCTAAATCTTTAGCTGAGTCTTTGCCAGCCCTGGCCCATTGTCTGGAGCAAGGTAAAGGCTGTTCCAACATACGCAGCCGTAAACAGTTTTTTAGATGGCCGCCTGCCAGCATACTGCAGCAGTGCTTCTCCCAGCCATCTCCTCTGCAAGCTCAGTTTGTTCCTTATAGGAACATACATACAACAGAGTGAAGGGGTCTGATTTTTTCACAGTGGAGCTAATGCAGATGTCGTTGCTGCTTTTACGTTGCAAGTGAATTTTAGATTTATTTTTTAATACAAGATTGAAAGGAGAAAAACATGTAGGCTAGGAACGAAGATCCTTCGAATTGTACACTCAATATATTTCATGTTTTCCAAGCAGAAAGCCTTTACTTCTGTGACTGTGGCACTTTGGTGTACAATTCTAACACTGCAAATCAGCTTACCCGGTCTGACTTGCACCATGTTGTGGAATGTGGGACATTATCGATGAGCTAGTACAGATACCCCCAAACTCTGCCCTCCAGCTGTTTTGGGACTACAAGTCCCATCATCCCTAGCTAACAGGACCACAGTGGTCAGGGATGATGGGCATTGTAGTCCCAAAACATCTGGACGGAGTTTGGGGGTGCCTGAGCTAGTATCATGCAAGGAGAAAAATTAGAGGAGGTGCCAAGGGGCCAAGTGAAGAATAAACTGTGGCTAATGATGAAGATGAGGTGGCCCTTTGGTAGCAACAGCTAAGGCTTCGCAGCATAAAGGAAGTTTAAGTTTAAGCCATATTTTTAACTAGCAAGATTTGGTGACAAATGCAGCTGGATCTTTGCTGGATTGTGCGGTAGTAGTTATGCTTTAAAAGCTAAGGTGGAAGAAGATTGGAAAAAGTTCAAAGATTATTTACAGAAACACTGTAAAATTAATGAATGTTAGAATGATGTTGGATAGAAACTAAGTGGTCTTTTGCTGTAATGCTATAAGGGAATATGAGAAAATGGTTATTAATAGGTAAAAAATTAATGTTATAATATTTAAAAATTGAAGATTAAGATGAATGAAGAGGGGAGGGATTTGCTGAATTAACAATTTGAACTTGAATACAGAAAAGGAAGGTGTGAGGAGGTCCGGGAAATAAGCAAATGAAAAATATGTGATGGAAAGACTGAACTGTTTTTTAACTATTTTTATTTTTATTTTGTATTTTTTTTTTCTTTTTCTTTTGTAATTTTTTGAAAATCTTAATAAATATCTTATTAAAAAAAAAAAAGCTAAGAGGTCGTGTGGCTGGCAGCCAAGACAGATTTATGATGGAGAAGTATTTAAAAGTCTATGGGTTGCAGACCTATTAAAATTAATAGACATGACTTAGACCCATTCATTTCAGTGGGCTTACTCTGAGTAGGACTAGTATTTGGATGCAGCGTAGAGCACCGCTTCATAGAAGTTAGAATCAGCTTTCTGCTGAAAGAAAACTGTCATGAACCTTCCTTCGCTGCTGCTTAGCAATGCTATAATAATAATAATTAATATTTTTTAAATTTATTCCCCACCCATCTGGCTTTGTCTCCCCAGCCCCTCTGGGCAGCTCCCAACAAAATATTAAAAACACGATAAAACATCAGACATTAAAAACTTCCCTAAACAGGGCTGCCTTCAGATGCCTTCTAAAAGTCAGATAGTTGTTTCTTTCCTTGACATCTGGTGGGAGGGCATTCCACAAGGCGGGTGCCACTACCGAGAAGTCCCTCTGCCTGGTTCCCTGTAACCTCACTTCTTGCTGTGAGGGAACAGCCAGAAGGCCCTCAGAGCTGGACCTCAGTGTCTGGGCTGAACGATGGGGGTAGAGATGCTCCTTTGAGTATACTGGGCTGAGGCCATTATGCATCAGCATAAAGAGTCTAGATGTCCTCTGCTGCTAATGGGGTGCCTATTACTGCTAAAAAAAACCCCACATATCCCTTAAAAAGATGTTGGAGGGAGGAAAGGAAAGACTCATGTGATCCTAAGAATTCAGTAATTCTGTAGACCTAGTAGTCAAATATAGATTATACAGTCAAAGCAACATAACAGAAAACTAAAATATTATCTTACAGTGCCCAATGAAAGAGGTAAAGAGCAGCCTCTGATTTCAGGAGAGTGGTGGCTATTAGCAAATAAAAAAAGGCCATGACTGTACTCACTAGGTTTTTAAAACTAAAAAATAATTTTGCTGGTTTTGTTGTCAATCTCATCATCGTTTGTTATGCAGCTCTTCAAAGTGGCTCACAGCACGATGAAGTTTTCTTAAGGTGCACACAGTTACAAGTCCTAATGAAACAGTCTTATGAAAAATAGGCTTAAAAACAAGTATTAACAAACAAAAAAAAAAAGAACAGTCCACTGATAATTCACAGTAAGTTCTGACCCCAAAAAATAAAAAAGGAAGATAAGGCAGATAACGGAGAAAAAGGAATGCATTTCTGGAACAAAGTCTTAACCTCAGAAACAAGAACAAAATAATACCCCACCATTCACAAGCCAGGGAATACATTTTTAAAATAAAATAGAATTATCTCTCTTAATTTCATCAGTCTTTGGATCTGGAGGCTATATTACTTATAGCATGCATTGTACATAATTTTGAACTGCACAAAGTGTGAACAGTATCTAAATGGGTGGATGAAAAATGCTACAGGCTTTCAAGCCTGTTTTTTGTTCATGATGTTTATCTCATAGATTCCCCCCACCCCAATTCCAGAACTCAAGGCAGCATATATGGGATTCCCAAGGCAGTCTCCCATCCATACACTGACCAAATGCAGACTTCTTTAGGCTCAGCAAAGTAGCTACATCATGTGCCTTCATACTTTGTCCTGGAGCCAAAACATTTTTGACTTCGGGATGCTTTCTTTCTGCATCAGCTCCAAAATAGAAAGCTTAAAAACATCACATTTACTAGAGCATAAATTCCACTGCAATCAATGGGACTTGTCTACAAGTGACTGTGCTTAGGATCCTGTTGTAAAGAAGATGACAAGTGCAGTAAGCATTCTGGTTATTCTCTGCTCCCTCGCAGGGTTTAATTTGAGCCAGAACCCAGTTTTGTATACTGGGGGCAAGTAGTAATGGAGTACATATGTGAATATGAAGAATGGCTTTCCCTTGCCACTGACTAACCACAGCATCCTCCAGACATCTGGGATTAGGGACCATCAAAGACTACAGCTTTCAGGTGGTTCCATTCTTCTTCTTCGTCGTCGTTGTCTTCTTCTTCTTCTATATCCTGCCTTTGACAGGACTCAAGGCTGCTTAAAAAACACAGAAAAACCAACCATTAAAATGCCATTGAACACTGATACGCATTAAAATTATGTGAATTATTTTAATTCTATTACAAGTTCCAAAGTCTGGTAGCAGCCAACAAGAAGGCCCTCTCCTGTATTCCCACCAAGCATGCCTGTTAACGCAGATTAATTCTGTGTCCAGGGCAGCTGTCTATCAGCTCCATCTACGCAGGCTGAGACCCTATCGGCCCGCAGACTGCCTCGCAAAAGTTGGGCATGCTCTAGTTATCTCCCGCTTGGACTACTGCAATGCGCTCTACGTGGGGCTACCTTTGAAGGTGACCCAGAAACGACATCTAATCCAGAATGCAGCAGCTAGACTGGTGACTGGGAGTGGCCAGTTCCCTCACTGCGAGAAGTGAGGTTACAGGGAGCCAGGCAGAGGGCCTTCTCGGTATTGGCACCTGCCCTGTGGAACGCCCTCCTGTCAGATGTCAAAGAGATAAACAACTACCAAACTTTTAGAAGACATATGAAGGCATCCCTGTTTAGGGAAGCTTTTAATGTTTGGCGGACTATTGTATTTTAATATTTTGTTGGAAGACGCCCAGAGTGGCTGGGAAAACCCAGCCAGATGGGTGGGGTGTAAATAATAAATTATTATTCCCATATGCTATAGTTCTCCTTGGCAAAAGGGCTGTGTTCTGTTTGCTTATCTAAAATGTAATCATGTGAATGAAATATTCTCCACCTTAGATCATTTGCTTTTAAGTTAACAATGGCAAATTGTAGCAATTCATGGGCGTACCTTACGTTATTGTTTTCACAGTCACAGTGGCAGTTGCCTGATAGACCTTTGTTTGGGTAACACTTGCAAAAAGTTAACAGCGTTGAATTTATTGTATTTTGCATCTTGCTCCAAAGAGCTCAGAATGGTGTGCTTGGCATTATTCCATTTTATCCTCACAATCGCTTGTGAGGTAGGTTATACTGCCTTTCCTGCGGCCACCCAGTGAGCTTCATGGCTGAGTGGAGATTTGAAAAGGGTCTTCCAGTCCAAGGTAAATACGTCCAGAAAATTTGCATTTTCTATAGAACACAGGGCAGTTTTCATCTCAAATTGCAAATGTTGGCCTAAGGTCAGTGGTGTAACAGAGGAGCCACACTTCATTCCATCAACAGCCTTCTTCATTAAAACATATAATAAACTGCATTTACATAGACACTAGAGACAAAGGCTGTCTTTTTATATAGACTTATCAAAAAGGTAACTAATAATCTCACTTGATTTATATTAGTAGAAAAGTTGCCCAAGAAATTGACTTTAATGCCCCATTAAAAATGCATTGGTTCTCAAAAGTAGGCTTCTTAAGAGTATTCTTCAAGATAACACTTTTACTGTGGAGCTTCAAGAAGGTACATGGAAAGAGACAGGGCCAAATTATGCAAGGCAGGAAGGTTAGTCAGCTGGAAAAATGATTGATTACTTTCACTTCACTGTTCTCAGCAGAGCTGCAACTTGAAAGAGCGTATTCTCTCATTTTGCACTAAGCGTAGCACTAGATCATTCCACTCCTCCGTAATTTGGATCTGGGAGGGGAGACTCACTGGCATTTCTAAATTCTGCAGTGAAACTGGTCACTAATTCACTATATTTTAAAAACCCTCGTAAAGAATCTCTCTCTCTCTCTCTCTCTCTCTCACTCACACACACACACACACACACACACACACACACACCCTTTGCCATTGCAATTTTAGGTTCTGCAAATTTAACACTGGTGCCCACCCCAAAAGCCTTCTTAAGTTCCTTCTCTGTGGCTGTACCACAAGTTGTCAAATAAATGGTAAAATTTGTGGAATGTACAGTGGTGCCTTGCAAGACGAAAAGAATCCGTTCTGTGATTCTCTTCGTCTAGCGTTTTTTTTGTCTTGCGAAGCAAGCCCATTGACGGATTAGCGGATTAGCGCTATTAGCGCTATTAGCGGCTTTTAGAGGCTTATCAGCTTATCGGATCAGCTGATAAGAGGCTTAGCGGCTTAGAGAAAGGGGGGAGGAAAAAAAAAACCCCGCAGGAACTCTCAAGACATTTTCGTCTTGCGAAGCAAGCCCATAGGAGATTCGTTTTACGAAGCACCTCCAAAACGGAAAACTCTTTCGTCTAGCGAGTTTTCCGTCTTGCGAGGCATTCGTCTTGCGGGGCACCACTGTAATTGCTGTAGCACGTCTAGCAGATGAAACTGGAAAGGCAATACAAGGCAAAATCTCCCACTGGTTTGGTACTTTAACCACTTTCCACTTTAAAAGAAGGAACAATATGGTGAAGGTCAATACATTCTGAACATATTTTCCTCAACCATAAGGAAAGAACCATACATAGTCTGCTTAGGAAGAGAGGGATAATGGAATCTTTATGCTTACAATTAATTTTTTTACTGTTATTTTGCGTCACACATAGATTAATTGTATTTGTGAACTCCTTTATAAGCTGCCTTGTATGTAGTTAATTGAACAGCAGACTAGTAGTAGCAGTAATAATAATTATAGGAACTATGACAATGGCACCTTTATGAATACAGCAAAGATTTGCAAATTTAATACTTGAGAGTAAAGATTTATTAGAATTTCGTTTTGCAGGAGGATAGGAGTTGATTTTTTTTTGGTCATTTTGTTTGCTTGTGACCGACCAAAATTGCATTTTTCATTCTCAACTTTCTTCACAACAATGGAAAACACATGAATCCGCCTTGCCACGTAGTTCCTTCAGCACATATTAGACCTTTTCAAGAGAAAGCATGGTAATAGAAAACACAGGCAATTAAGCAAGCAACATTGCCAAATGGCGTGACTAACAAGGGAGGGAAGAGGGAAGGAGGAGCACTTGCTGTCCATTGTTGGTAATGAAATATGAACAGGAATACCATTTGCAAACCTTTCAACCCAACCCATGAACTGGATAAACAGGAGGGCTTGGATATGAGCCAAGCTCAGTGGGACTAATCAACCTAAATCTAAGAATTCAGACTTGATTGTATTGCGGATTAGTCTTTAGTTATGAACATTTTAGTATCCCCTTTTGAGGACTGACAGGAATCATTGTTCTACCGTTTGGAGCTCTTGATTGATTATCCCTCCTGAAGCTCTTTTTGATATAATTTTAGATATGAGAGACCAATATGGTATACTTATACTGCCATTACCAGTACATTCCATGCAGTCGGCATTAGTACATGCTTGTGAACCAGCAATTGTTTGTCTCTCCCCTTAAATATATAGTTCGCCGCATAATGAATAGTAATTGAAACCAAAATCTCAGGTATGAGCTTTCGTGTGCATGCACACTTCTTCAGATACACTGAAACAGAAGTTGCCAGATCCTTCTATAGAAGGATCCTTCTGTTTCAGTGTATCTGAAGAAGTGTGCATGCACACGAAAGCTCATACCAAGAACTAACTTAGTTGGTCTTTAAGGTGCTACTGGAAGGAATTTTTTTATTTTGACTATGGCAGACCAACACGGCTACCTATCTGTAACCAAAATCTCAGGGTTACTCGAATGATCACCTATCACCATTGTCTGTTGGAGGTGTGGCAATTTTATCTGAATGGACAGGAATATTTTCTTGTATCACTGATTTACAGTGCTTGTTCTGCATGTGAACTTGGCACCAATCCTTGGCTTCTTCCAAATATATAGTGAAGGGTTCTGTAAAACTGAGGCGTTTGCCTCTAATACCCACCCTGAGCAGTTGGTCCAGGAGAATACCACTGTCAATGGTATCAAAAGCCAATGAGAAATCAATTTACAGTAACAGTGTTGCATTTCTTCTGTCCCTCTTTTGATAAAGGCCCAAATCCAGACTGAAGTGGGTCCAGATACTTAGTTGGGTTACATAATGGTAGGACACCCTTTAGAAGCTTGGAAAGAGAATGTAATGTAAGCCTGCAAGCAGCGCACACTGAGAGCCAGTGTGGTATAGTGGTTAAGAGCGGTAGACTCATAATCTGGTGAACCGGGTTTGATTCTCTGCTCCTCCACATGCAGCTGCTGGGTGACCTTGGGCTAATCACACTTCTCTGAAGTTTCTCAGCCTCACCTCAGAGTGTTTGTTGTGGGGGAGGAAGGGAAAGGAGGTTGTTAGCCGCTTTGAGACTCCTTCGGGTAGTGATAAAGCCGGATATCAAATCCAAACTCCTCTTCTTTTTGATGACAGACAGCATTTAATAATTTTACATGCTTACTAAATAAAATGACGATAAACCATTTAAAAAATACACAAGCTCATACAAATCTCCTGAAAGTTGCATCCTTTGCCTACCATTTCCTGCCCACAGTTGCAACTTGACATCATTCATAGTTTATTGCACTGAACCGTCTATAATCAAATGACCTGTTAATGGTGAAGCCACATGTGAACAATGTAGTAATTCCAATGAGTGCCAACAAAACCTTTAGGCTATGCCCAACTTCATGTAGCCTTTAAAGGCCATATCTATGATGGGAAAACCTGCAGGAATGCTTTTGAGAACTCTAGAGAGCTGGCATGTTTAGTCTTTCTTTTCATACTTGTGAACGCTTGCTCGTTCTGAACAGTCAAGTTCCATTAGTACCAAGTGTCAAACACCTTCTAAGAAAGAAGGTCCCTGAAAAACAGTTCTCACTGTATAACTTTTTAAAATTAGTTACTACAACAAATGAATGAGAACAGACCCTTTGCTGGTACCATCTTTTTGCAACCTGTTGATACTACTCTGGCCAGCATGAACTGGATGCCTAGGCAAGGCATTGATGCATCAGGTTGTTTCATCCCCACATAGAGGACCAAAATATGGAGCTAATACTCTGTTTCACACCACAAAGGCTTACTCTTTTTGCTCCTGCCCAATAGTAAACTCAGCCAAGGTTTGACACCCAACACCATCCAAACCCAGCCTCATGGTTATGCTCTCTCTTCACTGACCATGAGCTGCAGCGAAGAACGAACACCAGCATCCTCTTGGTATTAGGAAAATATAACTTTTTCTTTAAATGTAGAAGATTCTAATCCTGCTGTCTAATTTGGCTCTTAAACTAGCAGGGAACAGAAGAGTTTTTGGATTTGATATTCCGCTTTACCACTACCTGAAGGAGTCTCAAAGCGGCTAACATTCTCCTTTCCCTTCCTCCCCCACAACAAACACTCCGTGAGGTGAGTGAGGCTGAGAGACTTCAGAGAAGTGTGACTAGCCCAAGGTCACCCAACAGCTGCATGTGGAGGAGCGGGGAAGCGAACCCGGTTCCCCAGATTGCGAGTCCACTGCTCTTAATCACTACACCACACTGGCTCTCAAAAGTGGGAACGGCATGTTTAACAAGGGACTCAGCTATATTAGTCAAAATACAGCGATTGGAATGTGAGGTGAGTGACAGCCCAGCGGGGAAGCAAACCCGGTTCACCAGATTACGAGTCTACCGCTCTTAACCACTACACCACACCACAGATGATATGCAGGTCATCTCTTCCCTGCCAAAGTGATATGGTGATCCCTTGTGCAAACAGACCTTAATAGCCACTCTCCACTAGCAGCATAGGAAGATGCTGAATCAGACCATTGGTCTATCTTGATCAGAATTGTCTACCCTGACTGGCAAAATCTCTCCAGGGGCTCAAGCAGATGTTTCTCTCTGCCCTATCTGGAGATACTGGGGACTGAATCTGGGCAGATTTCCTATCACTGAGCTACTGTGACTGAAGGCACATATCTTTACCCTCACTTCTGACACCTGAGATGTGTATTTTTGGGACCCACCTTAACACTGTAATTGTAAGTTGTTTTTAACTGTTTTTAACATTGTTTTTAAATTGTTGTAGCCTAATCTGGGACATTAGGGTGAAGGGTGGATAATAATAATAATAATAATAATAATAATAATAATAATAATAATTTGATAACAGTGCTTTTTTTCTTTAAAAAAATGTTTAGGGGTGCTCTCCTTTTGTCTCCAGAAAAACCACCATTTTATAGTTCAAATCAGGAAAAATAAATATGGAAAATGAACCAAAGTACAAAGATTCACAAAATGTTTAGGGGTATGCGTACCCCTGCGCCCCCCCTACCTCCAGAAAAAAGCACTGATTAATAATGTATTTTTCTAGGTGACACAGATCTCTAGACTGGGGTGGCTGACTATGAAAGCAATGGAGAAATGTACTAGTTATACTTTTGCCGTCTTTTCCAGCTGAAAAATTAAAACAAACAAACCATATGTCAAAATCACAAATCCTATTCAGCAGTATTACTTTAGCACATTAAAGGAATTAGGCACCATCTAGCATTTGTTCTTGCCAAATTATTTATGGAAAGCATTTAGCATTGACTTTGCTATCCTGCAGTTGATTAGAAGCCTTTTTTAAAAAAACCTTGCATGGCAAACTATTGCTATTGACATAATAAACAAGTGAGCCTTAAAGGCAGATGTTTACAGTATGCTGCAAATTATTTTAAAAGAAGGGGAGGCAGAACCCGACATTCTTTACGTTTGTCTCAACAGCTGCATTCAGTAGTTGGCATCCGGTAGTTGAGCTGTGCAACGTTAAACTTTATGGCTTTTTAAGCATTTCAGGTACTATTCCATTGTATCAAGCTTTCCATTATTTTTGGCAGTACACATTAGGAATGTCTGCTTCATTCAAACATAGCTTTGGTGCCAGCATCATGCTGGGACAGAAACAGAGACTAACATTACAAAAACAAAAAAGCAAACTGTAAAGAAGGGTCTTTTAAAAAAAACCACACCCATCTTTTACAAAGTCACCTTCCAGATGATGCAATTAATATGCTACATTATGGTAATTAAGAGGATAGAATCCGTTTGCTAGACTGGAGGATGTCTTTAAAAATAATGTTTTCCAGGTAGCTAATTTACTCACTTGGCTGGAACACTCAGAAATAACTGTCTATAGATGGAGATGAAAACCAGACTTCACTCATTCCAGTCTGGGGGGGGGGGAGTAAATGTGGGCCATCACTGCCAGTGAAACACCTGCTTGGGGCACAGCCACATACTTTTGGCCGATTAATAGACTTCATAACTAACTAAGCTACTGATAACTTAAGAGGACAAATAAAATACCATTGCCAGCTGAGTGTTACCTCTGTGTCTAGACTTACAATGGCTGTGATCAGCACCCTTAGTTTGATGTTGTTGTTGTTGTTGTTTAGTCGTGTCCGACTCTTCGTGACCCCCTGGACCAGAGCACGCCAGGCACTTCTGTCTTCCACTGCCTCCCACAGTTTGGTCAGACTCATGTTTGTAGCTTCGAGAACACTGTCCAACCATCTTGTCCTCTGTCGTCCCCTTCTCCTTATGCCCTCCATCTTTCCCAACATCAGGGTCTTTTCCAGGGAGTCTTCTCTTCTCATGAGGTGGCCAAAGTATGGGAGCCTCAGCTTCAGGATGTGTCCTTCCAGTGAGCACTCAGGCCTGATTTCCTTAAGAATGGATAGGTTTGATCTTCTTGCAGTCCATGGGACTCTCAAGAGTCTCCTCCAATACCATAATTCAAAAGCATCAATTCTTTGGCGATCAGTTTGATATTAGCATTATTTATTTGCCCCGTAGGCATGATATTTTGCCCGATACGCAAGTTTTCCCTGGCGCTTTCTTTAACTTGGAAAATGCACAATTCCATCTGTAAACAGTGGCTTTGCTAATTTATTTTTACTTTTTAAAATATTGGAGCCGGCACAAAGCTGATCTAACGGTCAACAGCAAACACCTAGCACGGATAGCCAACATGGTGTCCTCCAGATGTTTCTTTACTACAACTCCCATCATTCTGGATCACTGGCAATGGCTGATGAGAGTTGTCGTACCAGTATACCTGAAGGAGCGTCTCCACCTCCATCGTTCTGCCTGGATACTGAGGTCCAGCGCCGAGGGCCTTCTGGCGATTCCCTCACTCCGAGAAGCCAAGTTACAGGGAACCAGGCAGAGGGCCTTCTCGGTAGTGGCACCCGCCCTGTGGGACGCCCTCCCACCAGATGTCAAAGAGAAGAACAACTACCAAACTTTAAGAAGACATCTGAAGGCAGCCCTGTTTAGGGAAGCTTTTAATGTTTAATAGGTTATTGCATTTTAGTGTTTTGTTGGAAGCTGCCCAGAGTGGCTGGGGAAACCCAGCCAGATGGGCGGGGTATAAATAATAAATTATTATTATTATTTATTATTTATTATTTATTATTATTACATCACCTGTGCAACATCATCTGGCATAGTGTCTCTTGGCTAAGTTGTTGGGCAGGTCGGACAACTTCCTGGGATAACAGGGGAGATCTGATGGCCATCCTTGCAATGTGCCAGGTGTGCTAAGAGGAAATGAGTCGCTGTGGAGCTAATTCAATGCTTCTGCCACTGAACTCTTACTGCCTCTCACCTCCTGCCCTTCTCTCTCCGAAACTGGCAGTGTTCAGAAGGCAGGTCAGCAACTCTGCACCACCCTATTAACTGCTATTGGAAGTAACACTGGGTTGAGTCCAAAGATTCTGTTCTTGCCAGAACTATTAAATCATAGAATCTTAGAGTTAAGGGGCCCCAAGGGTCATCTAGTCTAACCCCCTGCGATGCAGGAATCTCAGCTAAAGCACCCATAGCAGATGGCCATCCAACCTCTGCTTAAAAACCTTCAATGAAGGAGAGCCCACAACCTCCCGAGGGAGACTGTTCCACTGCCAAACAGCTCTTACTTTCTGAAAGTTTTTCCCAAATGTTTAGTCGGAATCTTCTTGCAACTTGAAGCCATTGTTTCGAGTCCTACCCTCCAGACCAGGAGAAAACAAGCTTTCTCCCTCCTCCATGTGACAGCCCTTAAGATATTTGAAGATGGCTATCATATCTCCTCTCAGTCTCCACTTTTCCAAGCTAAACATACCCAGTTCCTTCAGCAAGACAGATGGATCCATTGATGTCTTTTGTTTTAAATTTGACGCCCATGTCTTTTCGTATTTACTCATCCAGAAGAACTCCTTTCTATGGGCAGTGCATTAAAACAAAATTGCAAAAAAGAAGGAATGTTCTTCTGTGTTAGTTTTCCTGGCAATGCTTGCTGGTACAGTCATACCTCGGTTGTGTTTTTTTGGGTTACTTCCGGGTTTCGGCCATCGCGCATGCGCGGAAGCACCAAATTGCAACCTGCACATGCGCAGATGTGCCACTGCGGATTGCGAATGTGCATCCCGCACGGATCACGTTTGCAATCCTAGCATCCACTGATGGAACAGCAATACCAAACTAGAACCTGGAAGTTTTGCTTAGCAGCAAAACATCAGCTTATTGCCCATAATCATCAAAAAGCTTTATTAAATGAGCTTTCTCATGTTTTTCCACCATTTGCATAATTTCTGGTCCACAATGCACTTTCACATGACCTGTGAGAGAAGGGATAATAATAATAATAATAATAATAATAATAATAATAATAATAATAATAATAATAATAATAATAATTTATTATTTATACCCCGCCCATCTGGCTGGGCTTCCCCAGCCACTCTGGGCGGCTTCCAAAAGAATATTAAAATACTATGATACATCAAACATTAAAAGCTTCCCGAAACAGGGCTGCCTTCAGATGTCTTCTAAAAGCCTGGTAGTTGTTGTTCTCTTTGACATCTGGTGGGAGGGCGTTCCACAGGGAAGGCGCCACTACCGAGAAGGCCCTCTGACTGGTTCCCTGTAACTTGGCTTCTCGCAGTGAGGGAACCGCCAGAAGGCCCTCGGTGCTGGACCTCAGTGTCCGGGTAGAACGATGGGGGTGGAGACGCTCCTTCAGATATACTGGACCAAGGCCGTTTAGAGCTTTAAAGGTCAGCACCAACACTTTGAATTGTGCTCGGAAACGTACCATCTGATTCTGGCATATATATTTTTTTCTTTTTCTGTTGGGGATCCCAACTGCTATTAAGAGAACTTTATTTACCACCCTAATGAAAGCATCACATGGAAGCAAGTTCTACTGAGCCAATAGGAAGTTCTTTAACATAAGATCTCTGATCAAGAGTTTTCTGTGCAGTTCATCCACACATGACAGAACTCCACAATTCTACATCAGAATCTTCTTTCTCTTGAATAGAGGGGGCAGTTCTGATTTTGAAACCTTTTTCCTTTTTGTGTGAATAGTTCTGGAGTGACTGGGGGACCCCAGGTGTGGAACACAAATCCTGCATCTGCAACCAATTGCTGAGTCAAGGTTATTCCATTCGGGATCAGGGTTCAAGTTAATGTTTTATTTCTGAAATAAGCAGTGTTTCAAGCAGCGTATGAGATGAAAATTCTGTATATTTCTGACTCACTGTTTGGATGGGATTTATATTTGACATCTGGGGAGCTATCCAACTAAAAAGGGTGTAAAATTTAACAGAGATGGTTATGTATTGTTTGCCGCATTGTTTATTTTAACAGTCAGAAAATATTCTGGTTCCATATATGTTGACCATATCTCTTACATTTTGGGGCCTCTCATTCCCTACTGACTGGAAATGTAGCGTAGAAAAGTTTAATTTTGTACAGCTGCACTTTTGTCTTATCTTAATGTGGACTGCATATTGCCTCAGACATCTAGGTATAACACAAAGCATGAAGGGCTAAACAGAAGAAATTGTGCTCTACTGGAGAAGGGAAAATCTATATTTGACTACCTATTGGTTGGGGGGGGGGGAATAGGTTCATGATCTGTTGATCATGGGAATTTATAACAGCAAGGAAAATTTGGAAATGATTTTTTTTAATACAGTTAATCAGCAAGTCAAGCTGGAATAGTAAAACATTACTATGCGAAGTCAGTTTATGAAATCATAAATACTTTTCCTCCCATGTGAGATGCTTGTGTACATTATTGAAACAGACAGTATTGAGCAATTAAAGGGACTTGTCAGGCAGGATCGAACAAAGGCTAACCGACACCCGGGGGAGGACCGCTGGCTGCGCACACGTTGCGCCACTACGTACGATGCATGCATGGTGTTGCTACGTAGGGTGCATGTGTGGCGTCGCCTGAGAGCCATACGGTGGCGGGATGATTTGCTCACGGCTGCAGCAGCAGTGGCAGGTTCCTCCACTTGTGGCTGTAGCGGCAATGAAGGGATCCCACCGCCGTCCGTACGGCGCTCGAGCGGTGCCGGCGGCAAACTGCTACGTACAGCGCATGTGTGGCGCCGCCCCTGGGAGTGGTGGGGCAAGCACCCCGCGGGGGGCCTTGTCACCCCCCAGACATGGCAGCCGGGACGCACTACCCCCTCTCGCCCCCCTTGCGTCACCACTGATGTCAGCTAATGAGGCCACACATTTCAGCCTCTCTAATACTTTGTATATTATAGCAACTATACTGTTGTTGTTATTATTATTACAGTGGTACCTCGGGTTATACGCGCTTCGGGTTACGTGTTTTCAGGTTGCGTACCACGGGAAACCTGGAAGTACCGGAAAGGGTTACTTCTGGGTTTCGCTGCTTGCGCATGCGCATGAGCTTCACACATGCACAGAAGCACCAAATTGTGTCACGTATGTGCGCAGATGCAGCGCACAAATGCAGGTTACAAATGCTGCGGGTTGCGGACGTGCCTCCATCACGGATTACGTCCACAACCCGAGGTTCCACTGTATTACATATTTAAGACCTTCCTCTAAAGGCAGTGTACAAGAGATAATCCCATTTTATTCTCCCATTTTATCCTATGTGATAAAATATTACTTTTATGTATTAGAAGATTACTTGCCCCAATCCATCCAGCGATCAGGGACCATATACAGAAAACAACCCTGAAATTTTTCCGGCTCTGGAATGACACACACAGTCAGGATCCCAGCGGCATGTCTGTTGTTTCCAACTTAACCACTTTTGCTTCCTCTGCTCCTCTTGGAATTGCTTGTTAAATTTGAAAATTAAGGCCCCAACTTATACATAACTGGCTGGTGTGGTCCCAGTCACTGTTAATTTTTACTTTCCTTTTGTTAGCCTGGAAATGGGCAATACCTTTTCCCTCTTAATCTGTCCTGATTTTGATGAGACAGGAAAATGGGATTGTTAATCTTTGCTTTCATTTTAACCTTAAACCTCCATTTGGGGAAGGCATAGGCAAACCTGGCCCTCCAGATGTTTTGGGACTACAACTCCCATCATCCCTAACCAACAGGACTAGTGGTCAGGGATGATGGGATTTGTAGTCCCAAAACGTCTGGAGGGCTGAGTTTGCCTATGCCTGATTTGGGGCATAAAAAGAGTTGTGCTTTGTCTCAGTAATTCATAATCGTTTTGGATCTAAAGGGACCCCTGCCCAGAGTTTCCCTGTACATGAACTTTTCTGTGATTTTCCTTCCTTCTCTCTCGCTTTCTGTTGAGGAAGAGGTGCCTTCCTTTCGACTATATCAAACCTTCTCTTCGCAGGTACACACCCACACCTCCTTCTATCTCTGGCAAACGCATCAGTTGACCAAATCCTCATTCTCTCTCCTTCCTCTGTTTTCTGCTTCCCAATCAAGTATATGAAAGAACCACTGGCTTACAGTGGAGCTACATGCTTCACCATGGGACTGCTGCTGAAAATGGTGTCCCATTTCACACTCTCAAATGCACAATTATACAAATGTACACCCTAGGTCTCTGCACCACCTTTGGACAAATCTCTTGTCCTGAACCCAACTGAGCCAATCTCTGGGATTTGCCCAGAGGTGGTAAAGGGAGCCCTGGATGACCTCCAGGCTGTGTCATGTCCACCTGGAACAAACCGGGCTGGTCAGGCAATGGCATGTTTAACAAGGGACTCAGCTATATTAGTGAAAATACAGCGATCTGAATGTGTTATAAACATGCAACACCAGAGGCCACCAGAGAGCACATAAACCTTTCTATAACATTTTTACATAGTTTTTTTCCCCTTAAGGTAAAGGTAAAGGGACCCCTGACCATTAGGTCCAGTCGCGGACGACTCTGGGGTTGCGGCGCTCATCTCGCTTTATTGGCCGAGGGAGCCGGCGTACAGCTTCCGGGTCATGTGGCCAGCATGACTAAGCTGCTTCTGGCGAACCAGAGCAGCACACGGAAACGCCGTTTACCTTCCCGCCAGAGCGGTACCTATTTATCTACTTGCACTTTGACATGCTTTCGAACTGCTAGGTTGGCAGGAGCAGGGACTGAGCAACGGGAGCTCACCCCATCGCGGGGATTCGAACCGCCGACCTTCTGATCGGCAAGCCCTAGGCTCTGTGGTATTTTTTTCTTATGACGATTTAATTTCTGACTTATTTATAGTGTGTGTTTCCCCCCTGTGTGTAGATCCAGCTCAGGAGTTTAAACCCAATTAAACACGCCCATCCCACCCTGTTAGGATAGGTTATCTGACGTTGCTATGAACTACGGTTGGTTGCCGTCAAGGGGCCTGGTAGGAATTTCCCCAAACGGCAGATTGGCTCCAGCCATTTGGTTTTCGCCTACCTCGTAGCAAACCATCACAACTCTTCGGTATTGGCGGTTAGGCTTTGGTAGGGGTACTGTCCTATTGTTATGCAAATGAAGGGGGGAAAGGAGCGCCATCACCTTCCCCCAAGCAAGGGTAGTCCGGTAAAGGATTCCGGGGGCGTGGCCTTGTCCTAAGCCTAAGGAGGTGTGGGCCCACGACACGCCCCCACGCTGTGACGCCCGGGGGAGGTCCTAGTTGACGTGCCTCAGCAGGACTCCTCCCTCTGGTGATTAACCCTTCCGGCCTCTAGCCGGCTAGTAGTTAGGACCAATGCCTAAGCCAATATCGCTCAATTCCTGTAATCAATAAAGTTGTGGCCTAATTTGACCCCTTAACCTGAATTCTTGTGTCTTGTGTCTTTATTTCCTCGGGGGGGGGGGGGAGGCGGGAACTCGCCATGCAATGAGGGAACTGCCAGAAGGTGATTGCTACCACCCACGCTGCCACCACTGACCTCCTGTCTGCTTCCTCCTTGACCACTCCCTTGTCTTTTGGTAGCCGGGGGCTCCATTGCAGGCTACTGTGTGGGAAGGTGTGGCGCTTATTCCAGCGCCGGCAAGAGGAAATGTATGCAATTATGCGTCATCGTGCAAGAAGCTGGAGTGCTTCCTCTTCGCTATAGAATAAAAATGTCGAACACATGTTTGGAAATTAAAGTGGGGATGGCCTTGTTCACATTCATCAACTGTAGCATTGCTTCTGTTTTTGTTCAGGGAAACAGCAATAGTATGCAAAAAATGCTAAGTGATATCAGTACGATATCAATGACTATGCGGCGAATATTATTGGGTAGATCTGTTATCCCTTCCTTCCTCCCCAAATACTGTCTTTTTTTTCTTCTTCTTGAAATAACTCATCTACAGAAATAGCGAAAAGCAGGTTTTTTTTAAAGGAGGCACTGAAGAAAGAACATAAGATGCCGAGAAGCCAAAATAGGAATGCTCCAGAAGTACGAAATTCCAAAGGTTTCATATTTAGAAGCTCTTTCTACAAATAAAGATTTTGCAGTTAACTTTTGTCCTGAGGGACTTGTCGTTTTCATGGATGGTAATCAAAACATTCCTGGGGAAACAGCCTATTCCTAGAACGACCTTTAACAGTCCCATTGACTGCTTTGTGTGACCTGACTGGAAACAGATAATAATTTTAAAAAGTGCCAGAGGTGGTATAACAGGGGCACTGTTGCCTGTACTGTGGGCATTCATTGCATGGGGAAGGAAATACCGTATTCTTTGCTCTATAAGGCTCACTTTTTCCCTCCCTAAAAGTAGGGGAAATGCGTGTGCGTCTTATTGAGCGAATACAGGCTGCGCAGCTATCCCAGAAGCCAGAACAGCAAGAGGGATTGCTACGCAGCGATCCCTCTTGCTGTTCTGGCTTCTGAGATCCAGAATATTATTTTTTCTTGTTTTCCTCCTCCAAAAACTAGGTGTGTCTTATGGTCTGGTGCATCTTATAGAGCGAAACATACAGTAAATAGGCAAGCACCAGAATTAGAGTAAACAGGCCACAGTCTTGTTGAAGGAGCATGGACCAGCATGCTAGCTATCCAAACCACTGCGGAGGAGATGGCTGTAATACTACCTGGGCTGATAAGCCAGAGAAACTGACAAGAGCAGTTCCCTGACACAATTCTGTTCTCCCACGTACCGGTCCTGAGAATTATCCATTCACTTTGGAAGGAAAGTGCGAAGCAAGTTCCTCAGCGAAGATGCCAACAACCCGGTGTGATATCTTCACAGCCATAGACTACCGTTTCACTTGAGCACTTGGCCTTGGGAGTATCCTGCCATTTCCCTTTATCAGAACATGGGAAACTGCCATTTACCAGATCAGATCTGCCCACAGACTATCTCGCCAGAGTGGTTTGTGCTCTAGTTATCTCCCGCTTGGACTACCGCAATGCCCTCTAGGTGGGGCTACCTTTGAAGGTGACCCGGAAACTACCGGAAACTACCTTCCCATTCTCAGCTGACAAGGTTCTTCTGTGAACCTTCCCACATTCCTGCTACTACTGGTACTTTTCTACATCCACACTGGTCCTCCTGCCACTGGAAGAAATTATAAATTTTGAATCCCTTGCCACCCCTTAAAGCCCTAAAGGTAAGGATAAAAGGGACCCCTGACCATCAGGTCCAGTCGTGGCCGACTCTGGGGTTGCGGCGCTCATCTCGCTTTATTGGCCGAGGGAGCTGGCGTACAGCTTCCGGGTCATGTGGCCAGCATGACTAAGCCGCTTCTGGCAAACCAGAGCAGCCCACGGAAACGCCGTTTACCTTCCCGCCAGAGCGGTACCTATTTCTCTACTTGCACTTTGACGTGCTTTTGAACTGCTAGGTTGGCAGGAGCTGGGACCGAGCAACGGGAGCTCACCCCGTCGCGGGGATTCGAACCACCGACCTTCTGATCGGCAAGTCCTAGGCTCTGTGGTTTAACCCACAGCACCACCCGCATCCCCCTTAAAGCCCTACTTGCAGCCAGTTCATGTACTGTGAATCCTGCCCTGGGGTGCCTTTGGGAGGACAGGTGGGCTAAAGATGTAAGAGTAAACAAGCAAACACTTCCATTGCTCAAAAAAAAAGACATGAAAAGAATAGCCCCTACGCACTTATTTCACCTTGAAACACACAGAGCCGGTAGCTTCGGCACAAACAAATCCAGTATGCCATAAGAGTCGGTTTGTGGATCTAGAATACACTTTCCAGACTACCCCTCTAGTATTCTTCTGTTACAGAGGTCAGCATTAACAAAAAATATTCATGCACTACAGCAGGGATTCCAAACCTTTTTGGGCCTGTGGACAGATTTGGACTTTTGAAAGTGGTGTTGGAGGTTGTGAGCTTGCTCATGATAACGGCAAGTGCTCATGGCTAATACTCCACAGCCACTCCAGTTAATATTGGGGGTTTTCTTGGGACTTTGCCTGCAGTAAAAGGAGATAGCTGCACAGATAAGCAGGAGGGGGCGCACTGTAGGAGCTAAGGAATGCAACCTCTTCACATCCAAAAAGGAGGCTATCTGGTAGATGAAGGCCCCTGCCCCCTCCACCCAAAATGGTGGCAGAATTCTCCTGGACCTATTGGAATTAAAGGTCAGCAAGACAGAATGAATGAGTTACAGTGATTCAAACCTAATAAAATGTTGAAATCCAGATGAAGGACATTTTGAAATCCAGATGCGAGGGGCGGAGCGGGGAAACATTAAAGGAGAGAAATATATATTGATGGCAGGGATCCTGGAAAAGCAGACTATTATGAAAGACTTTGGAAGCCTACAGGGGGATGAAAAGTGGCACACAGAAAAAGTAGTAAGCAGAGAAACGGAAACAACTGAAAAACAAGCAGTAAACAAGCAAATATAAAATTATCACCACCACTAGCACTGTGGACAAAACCATGTGCTTTCACTCAAATAAAGTTCCACTGATGGAACTTTTGAGCAGATCTCCTATACTTGCAATTGACAACAATAAGCAGTGTAGACAATGGCCGAATTAGTTTCCAGTCCGGTCTCAGAAGAGCCTATTCTTGAAATCCTGATCTTTACAAATAACATCATGACTCAGATGAGTATCTACTCCTCTATTGCCATGGTATTGGCTGCTGTTTCATTACTATTAAAAGGCGCTCCAGTATTTTCAGGAATATTATTTCTGGAAGATGTGTAATATTAGCAGTAGAGAATGTGATCCTGTATGGAAAACGTGGCAATTTGTACTGTGCTGAAGTGTGTGTGTGTGTGTGTGTGTGTGTGCGCGCGCGCGCAAGAAGTTCATCTACATGGATCCTGTGAATAAGATCAGTTTTAGCGTTTAAGTGAAGGAAGAATTCTGAATATTGTTCACTTGAATTGTGATCTGATTCAAACTCACAGATGTAGAATTCAAAGAATTTTAATGTAAGAAGTATGGAAGCAAGATACTGCGCAAACTGAAACGATATATCATAGAAACTGGGAACTGGTCTAAAAGTTTAGTTCTGCCAAGGTTTTGTTTTATCTGGAAAATGTAGTAAGGAAGGCTTTCTCAGAACATATAACTGAAGGCACCTATATAATAACTATAATGAGCAAGAAAATATGAGGAAAAAACAACACACCTCCCAACTTGCCTTTTAATAACCTGGATCTTAAGCATTTTTACTGATTTTCTTCATCTTCTGGCCAATGATAGTGCAGTCTTCCTTGATACTATAGTATTGCTAATGCCATTCCTGCAATTTTGAACAAACAATATGCTTTTTTTGGGTGGGGGAATAAGCCTTACTATAATTGGTGGGGAGTCTGAATCGCCGTTTATGGGAGCAGAATGGGAGAATCAGTTTTTTGAAAAGTCACTGGAACAGGCAAACCTCTTTCCTAATGCAGAGCTTTGGCTGCAAGCCTTTAGGTTTGTTCTACTCCACACGGTCATATGGTGGCAAGCTGTTTTATGTGCAGTGGATGTGGTTGTGCTAATGTTGAGAAAAGTTTAGTTAATTCACTTGAAGCATTTCACCCCACTCTTCAGCCAAAAAGGCTTGCAGAACAGCTTATATAACACTGATAAGAAACTAGACCGTCTCTGCCATCAAGCTTACAGTTTAAAAGGAAAGAGAGATAGGGAGGGAAGAAATTTTTTTAATTAAGAAAAACAGCAACAGTTCAGGGTTCTTAAATGACCGACTTGAATGGAAACTGTTCACGAAGAGGAGCAGCCAAACGGGGTTCATCTGGCCCCTCAGTAGAAATCCTTCCAAGTTTCCTATCTATGTCTGATGAAATGTTATTCTGATTTGTGGGAAAGGATTCTTTTTCCTCCTTGCTTTGAGCCTAAATAAATTTTTAAAAATGCTCCTTTCATGGTTTTTTTGAGCCTCCCTGGGCTGTTCTACTCGGCTTAAGAGCCTTCTTCATGCGCCTTTGTTAGAGATACCTTGGGGTAGGACCAACTTTAGTCCTCATAGCTCAGGAGTAAAGGGAAACAGAAGTAGGTTGGCTGGCTAGATCTTGAGGTCCTCAGTCCTGGTGGTTATTTTGACAAGTGTCAAATCACCTGATAGGCAGGAGACCTTCTCAGCTTCACCTGGAGATACCAGCGACTGAACTTTGGACTTTTAGGATGCAAAGCATCTGTTCTACCACTGAGCTATAGCCCCAGCATTCCTTTTGACTTCAGAACTCTTTTTTTGCTTCAGAAATCCCATTGCTCATTCTCCATGTGTGAAACCTACTCATAGGAAGGGGGACAGCAGGACGGCACTGCTGATTCCCTGGACATTTGGGATACTGAGATGGGCAAGCAATGTAGCCCTGTTGCCCCTTCTCCTTGGAAACAAACGAAGGGGGCTAACCCGAGAGTCATGTCACGTTTGATGACAAGTACAATAAATACCCCTTTGTGCCCTTGTGAGTTTTAATTGTATTTTTATTACAGTGGTACCTCAGGTTACATACGCTTCAGGTTACATACGCTTCAGGTTACAGACTCCGCTAACCCAGAAATAGTGCTTCAAGTTAAGAACTTTGCTTCAGGATGAGAACAGAAATCGTGCTCCAGTGGCACAGCGGCAGCAGGAGGCCCCATTAGCTAAAGTGGTGCTTCAGGTTAAGAACAGTTTCAGGTTAAGAACGGACCTCTGGAACAAATTAAGTACTTAACCTGAGGTACCACTGTACTTCTTTTATTTCTTATTCTGCATTTTATTGTATTACAGTTTGAATTATATGAAATTCAGATATAAAATAATTGTAAGTAACAAAATACAATTTAAAATCACCCAGCTTCTGGCACAGCACGTTACAATCACTACAACGGGCAGAAAAATGATTAAGTGGTCCACCAAGACCCTAGGCAGTTTTCAAGTGGTCCACAGGAGAGGAGAGTTTGGGAACTGCTGGTTTAAAAGATTTCACATGGATGGGAACTATATTTGATGTGTACTGTGATTAGGTCATGGGAGGAAGCAAAAATAAATGAAGCATACTGATGAAATGTTGACTTTTTACACACATCCGTCTGCAGTCAAGACATGCAGCTAATAAAATAAAATATCTTTTCTTCTCTTTCACTTTCTCTTGGTATTTTTCCAGTGACGATAATAAAAGTGGAAGTGAAACAACTTGTATTTGAATTTGATCGAAGGAAGCTCAGTTTTTTCCACAAACTTAATAACACACCTTAAAGTATTACTTTTTTGTTCAAAGGAATGCTGTACATACATATCTACTCAGAAGAAAGGATCATTGGGACTTACTTGCATGTAAATGTGTCTAGGATTTCATGATTTTGTGCAATGGTTTGTTTGTAAGCCTTCATTGTGGATTCTCATTTTGCTCCTTTGAGGAGACACAAACTATGTCTCGCTACACTGTACTGGTTGCAAACACATAACTTGCATTATTCACTGCTTATATGATGCCTTAAGGCACTGTCCAATGTACAACACACTTGGCATATTGTTTTGGGGGAAATTCTAGCCAGAAATGTAGGACTAAATTAGTCTCTTATAAATATCCATTTGCAGGGCAGAAGCAGGCTCTTGTTTTTAGGTAGGCTTTATCTGAATGAGTAACCACATTAAAATATAAAATTATATAGTCTTCTTTCAGTTAGAGCCTAAGATCCAGGAGGGATTTTCCAGGAATTGTCTCAAACGTCCTCCTTCTATACGGAAAAAGCACTTGTGAATGTTCAGTGACTATGTCTGTAATCGCACGTGGCTCCAACCCTATGTATACATACTTTAGAATAAGCCCCACCAAACTCAGTGGGGCTTACTTCTGAGTAGACATGTATAAGATTGTGCTGTAATTTTGCTTATTTTGACAGTCTATTTCCCCAGAAAGCTGTTGTCTTTGTCAGCTTGGGCCAGTATCAATTAGGGCTTCAGTATTTAGTCAATCTGTCACGTAGATTCATCTAATAAAAACTGATAGATTGGACATAAGATTCCCACCCCCATTATTATTTTCATTTGTTGTTGTTGTTTAGTGGTGTCCGACTCTTCGTGACCCCATGGACCAGAGCACACCAGGCACTCCTGTCTTCCACTGCCTCCCACAGTTTGGTCAAACTCATGCTGGTAGCTTCCAGAACACTGTCCAAAAATCTCGTCCACTGTCGTGCCCTTCTCCTTGTGCCCTCCATCTTTCCCAACATCAGGGTCTTTTCCAGGGAGTCTTCTCTTCTCATGAGGTGGCCAAAGTATTGGAGCCTCAGCTTCAGGATCAAGTGCTTAAAGAAACTACAGAAGACAGCTACCCTCTGAGAAGAGTCATTCTACCTTCTCACCAACACTGGGAGAGATGCCTTTTCACTGGATGAATGCCATATCATGTCCAAACAGAGGCATACCTAGTGGTTGGTGAAACCAGCCTCCATCTCTGTGTGGCAACATGCTGCCGCTATCATTGCAAGATCAAACATGGGGAAGCTTCCCATCCTTATTGCAATGTGGCACAAAGGTGTGCAATTTTTTCCACCCTTCCTCCTCACTGGTGGTTTTTTTCTTTAAAAAATGGTTCGGGGCACTCTCATTTTGACTCAGGGACGCAGGTGGCACTGTGGTTTAAACCACTGTGCAGCTTGGACTTGCCGATTGGAAGGTCGGTGGTTTGAGGCCCCACGACGAGGTGAGTTCCCGTTGTTCGGTCCCAGCTCCTGCCAACCTAGCAATTCGAAAGCATGCCAAAAAGTGCAAGTAGATAAATAGGTACCGCTCCGGTGGGAAGGTAAACGGTGTTTCCGTGCGCTGTTCTGGTTTTGCCAGAAGCGGCTTAGTCATGCTGGCCACATGACCTGGAAAAACTGTCTGTGGCAGTGGACAAACGCCAGCTCCCTCGGCCTGTAAAGCGAGAAGAGCGTAGCAACCCCAGAGTCGATCGCGATAGGACTTAACTGTGTCTCTTTACCTTTACATTTTGACTCAAGGAAATCACCATTTTATAGTTCAAATCGGGGGAAATAAATGCAGTAAATGGACAAAAGTACCCCTGTGTACCCCCAGAAGAAAGCGCTGCTCCTCACCTTGCCCTCACTTCAGATGCATCAAAAACTTGGGTCCTGTAAAATGTAGCACTTTCTAACGTGGTTCCTGCAATAAAGTAGCGTTTTTTTTTCCTGAGAGGGGTGCTGATACAACTCCTTGCCAAAGGTGCAAGGGACCCTAGGAAGGCCTCCAGTCCTAAGCGCCCAAGGATCAGTGATCACAGCCCAGTGCCTCACTTCAGATTTTTAAAGAGACCTCATCAGGTGCTTCCAGCCCTTATGGAACTACTAGACCTGAATGCACACACAACTGAGCCCCATTTTGCACATTGACAGCCCTGGAACCAGTTTTTCCAAGTGATGGAAAGACCTCGTGATATCCAGTGGACACATTAAAGCTGTCAAGATCCTTTGAAAGATTATCTTATGTCGCAGCACTAAAGAAACTGCTAAAGAAAACATTCAGACTTCAGGAAAAAGTTAATGTAAAGTGCTGTTTGTTTGTTATATATTTGTTGAGTTAGAAGTAAGCCAATGGGAGGTTTTGATGGGCAAACGAGGAGTGCAGTGTTAGGGAATCTAGTCCAGTTCCCGTTCGGGTTTGCTCTGGAGCTCTGGCTCCAGTGGCAGCTGCAAAAAATAAAAATAAAAAATGTATAAATATGTATATATATATAAAGTAGGAAAATAAATATGATGAACATTTTATTCAGATGCTACACACACACACACACACACACACACTATCGGAGACATTTACCCCTGGTCTGCAAGAAGCGAATTACTAGCATTTCCTTTTCAGACTGAAAACTAGAGGAATGCAACAGCACATCTGTGTGAAATTAACATCCTTCCCTCCTGAAAATTCACAGAACTGCACAGTTCCAATATGTGATTACAAGCCTTGATTTGTGTTAGCTAATAAAAGCACTAGGATTGAGCATGCTAAAGGGTCCAATGATTAAAAATGGAATATGGCCTTGTTTTTAAAAACAAACGCTACCAGCCGTTCTTGAGGGAGCTTCAACACATTTGCTTGAGGCTTTCGGTGGAATCAGATGAACACACACAACGCAGTGACTGCAAACAAGCCAATCATAGGATATTGCACTCTTTGCATTGGACAGGAACTTGTGGGAGCATCACACTATAGTTAGGAAACACTTTGAACCTGCAGAAAGGCTCACAGTGTCTGCTACAGTTTAAACTTTGCAAATGCAATTAATATCAAATGTAAAGTTATGGGATTTGCATGAGCCTCATACCAAGTACAGTATATTTTACACATTTACATTGAATGCATGGTGTTCCTACAGTGCATAGTTAGATGATATTTTTGCCTTCACATCTTCACATCTTCAAGAAATACTCTTGAACAGTATTCAACAAAGTATTTGCACTAGCATGTTTGGGATTTACCCCTCTCTGCTCTCCCCACATAATCCTCTCTGGATGACTGGGGCAGGGGGGAGATGACGGACCGATAAAAGATTTAAGGGGTGTGTGGAGGAAGGAGTCTGTCACCCTGGTCTTGCTAGGGAACAGGTGGTTGACGTGACTGATCCTCAGCATCTCCTCGGGTGTTGCGGAGCCCGAGTGGCTCCTCGGTATTCTGGGGAGCTACAGGCTGTGAGGTAAACTAGAATAAGGCTAGAGCGGAAGCGGTGCAAGTCTCGCTCTGAAACCAACCACACTCCAGTTGCGCAGTACAGCTATGAATAAACTGAAGGACTGCTAAAGTTGTGCATGTTCTTTTGGGGTTGATTTTATACACACACACACACACACACACACACACACACCGCTTGCTTGTAGAAAAAAACCTCAAAATGGTTTAAAATCTCACAGCTACTATAAGCACTGCTGGGAGAAGAGCGTCCTGCCAACAAGCTTACTAAAACTGCCCCCTCTGTAACTCTTCATAATATGTTTCTGCTGTGAAATATTATTGATCAAATACATAATCAACCTCAACGATTGCTGAAAATTCTTGATTTGGTTGTTCACACACACACACACACACACTCACTCATACACACAGAGAGAATGAATGACCACCATTACAAAAACTGTGTTTATATGAAAAATCCCAATCTTAGCCTCAGATAAGGAGAATCTCTTGTAATGAACAGTGAACAAATGTTTTGTAAGTCATTACTCCTTCTTAAAACCTTCAGTCAAACATCCCAAGGGATATAGTTTCAGCCTCATTTCAATAAACCTACTTGTTGAGGTTACTACGGTCTCTCTCTTCTGTTATTTGTGGTAGTCCGTGTGGTATTGGCAACTGTCTATCATCTTTGTCTTGCCAACCCAGACTTCGATTTCCCAGAGTACTTTTACATTTTTCTTTCCCTGCAAATCTTGCATTCAGCATTTTGTGATTTTTGGTTACTGTTTTTGAGACACTTCCACCTTTTTGATTGTAACATCTCCAGTTTCATAGTTGAAGTTCCATTAGTTGGCACTTTCCTGACTCAATACAATATTACCTCTATTTTTCCTGCTGATACTTTCTTTCTCTCTGTGTGTATCTGTTCTTCTTGGTTGTCTGTTATACCAGTATTTTGGTTTGCTTGGCTGTCCATTGCTTATGTTAATTTGCCCTTCTGTTTTATTTGCATTTCATCTGTATAATGCCATTGTTTTTTAACACACCCCTTGGGGTAATAGTCAATGTACTTGGCTTTGCATATGCATTTTTTTCATTTAATACAGCTGTAGATTAAAGGAGGGACACTTCATACACTGAAACTGATAGACATGACTAATTTAGGCCCATTACTTTCAATGGGTCTACTCTGGGAAGAATTTAGTTGGCTACAATCCAATATTCTGCAACATAGTAATTTGCTAATTTTACCCTGCTTTTCAATAGATTCCAGAAACAAATATAGTTGGAGATTCAAAGGAGAAGGCAGGCAGGAAAGAAGACAAAATTACCCCCCTCCTTTTCTTTTATCTCCTTTATTAGAGATAGGCATAGTAGGAGATGGGATACAGGATTGGAAGGATTGGCAAATAAAATAAAATCTAAGGGAACATGTATTTCCAGGGTCAGCCAGGTTGTCATAGTAGGTATGTAAAACTAATTATAGTATTAGTTGCTTGCTGGTCTCCACTGAAAACAAAATAAAACATCACTTGACCCATGGTTGGTAGTTTACAAATTGTACCATCTTGACACATCTACTCAACACCAGTCATTGGTGTTAGTTTTCTTTGAAATAATTAGCAAGCTCCCATAAATATCCTCAGATCAGGGGTAGGGAAACTCCACCAGTCACAACCTTATCAGGATTGGCCTGCGGGGCCAAATTTGACAGGTGGGTGGGGCCACTCATAGCGTAATCACATGACATCATTATGACAACACATGATTGACAGGTGGGTGACCCAATATACTTCAAAATACCTTTCATGGGGTTCCCAAGCACATAGAAACCAGCTGTTGGGTGCTTAGGAATCACAGAGCCAAGCATAAGTCTAGAAAATTACTGTAGTTATTTCTCCCTTCCCCATGGAGAGTGGGAAAAAAGAAGTTGGTATTTTACAGGCATCCCTGCATGCAATATCTGAATCAAAAGTGGATCTTGTCAACATTTTGGCTTAGCTATATGTGAACTTTTAAGAAAAATGCACAGTGCTTTCTTTAAGGCTAAGTTAGACTCGCTGAGGGTTATACAAATGAGCATTTGTCATATATCACTAGAATGAACCTTCCAGTGTCAATAACTTGAAAAGGTACATGACCCTGATGATTACGTAAGGCCCGACTTAACATTTCATTGTTCTATTTTAACATATACTATTTCAAATGTTTTAAATATGAAGTGAGTTTGAATAACAGATGGATGTGTTTTGTTCCCACTGTACTTTCCTGAATAAGTACTGAAAGATCAAAGCGGTATAGGCTCGCCGTAGCTTTAGCAAAATGGGAGCAAAGCCAGGCTATTGGGAACTATTTGAAGCTCAAAGCCTTTATTATAAAGCTGGGAGGCCCAGCAGATTCTATGCATTTGTATGAAGTTTTGAAGGAAGATTTGAGACTTGCATACAGCAACTTATAATTTGCAAAGAACACATTCACTGGTGACAGAAAACAAGAGAGGCATGTCGGCTTGTAAAAATGGCCAGGAAACAATGACAGAGAGAAGAACATTGTAATTATTCCCATAGACATGGGTTGTTATCTCATGCTAACAACTTCTTGGATAAGAACCCTGAGATAACAACATTGGATCTTGGTTGTGTAAACTAACTTCTAGGCCTCTACTTTCCAGAGTCAGGGCCAATTGTCATGGAACAGTGACCATTGCTAGAGAAAAATACATGGAGCTGTCTTGGGTTGAACAATGTGAAAAGGAAACAGTCACCTTGTAGCTTGTCTGAACTATGGGAATTTTAAAGTGTTCCACTATGAAAAAAAGCATGTTTGACTTGCTCTCCACTCAAGACATGCTGTCATATAATTACACTACAAAAGGGCTCTCTTTGACTAGATGTTCTTGACATAATAGTTAATCCAGCCCCACTGGTGGCTAAAGTTATCTTTTTGATGGAGGTTTCTGAAGTCATCGTAATGACAGAGAGCCCTCTGTGTATGGATGGGCTTCCAAAGATGAAAAAGGTGTTCTATCCTCCCGTGGCCTTTCCCCATAGTGCAAACTATGTATTTTCTCTTTCGAAAACACAATGCTAAATGTCAATTCCCTGCAGAACTCTGTGATTGCAAGACTGCAGAGATGGCCTAAAAATATATTGCTTACTTTCCCCTTGCTTATTTAACTGCTATAAGCTTTTTTATCTTGATATTGCATTGGGTTATTCTGAAAGCTACAGGTAAAGTGCATATATGCCTTTCCCACTTGAGTTTGTTTACATTGTCTAAATTGGCCTTGGCCAACCTGGTGCCCTCCAGATGTTTTGGATTACAACTCCACAGACAGAAGGCCAGAGGGCATTATTTTGGCAAAGGCTGGTCTAGATTTCTTTTATAAGGAGTGCTTACATTTGACATGGGAGCCGGAAACTCTGTATTTATGCCAGCCAGGTACAGCTTCTTTCCTGTAGTTAAATATATGATGGAGTGATGATAGCATATCAGAATTTAAGTGTCAGTGTGAAATTTGGTCCCCGTAGCCTTGTAAAGACAGTACCTAAGGAGCAGAAAAGGCAGTAGCTAAGCATGAAAGCTAAAGGGGTCAGCATCCTCCACCCTCCCTGTATTTCAAGTGCTTGTCTAACAGATTTACTTTGGATCGCCAGGAACTAATCTCAGATGTGGGGAAAAAAATATGTTCCCCTCTTTATTTTCGACTCTCTTGGGTGCAGGAATTTAACCTTAATTATTTACAATAATTACAAAAAGAAGGGCTTTTTTGCTGGCTAGGTTCAATTGTAATCCTTCTAGCCTCCTTTGGGGTAGGTTTGCGGGTATGGCAGAAGGAGATAGGATCTGCCCATGTGATGCCCACCTGGTGGAAATTCTAGCTCACATGGCCTTTAAATGTAAAAGGTATGATGATCTCCGCCAACAATTCTTAGACCATCTATGTATCCCAATATGGAAACCAGAGACAGAGGTCATACGCTTTTTATTACAGGGGAGAGACCAGGAGCTCACCAAGACAGTAGCTAAGTTCCTCTATTTGGTTTTTTTTGCCGCCAAACTACACTACAGGACCCTGCCCTTGCTGGAGACCCACAGAGATGAAATAGATTGCTCGCCTCTTCTTCCCTTTGGCAAATGATTGTACCGTTGAAATGGCGATGAGATCGCATTGGCCTATTTATTCTGGATGTTTGTAAGTGATGCCAATAAAGGTTTGATGATGATGATTTCTTTGGAATGAAATTACAAAGCAAACATAAGAATTTGGAGAAAGCAGCTAGCTATTTTCTTGCAGGCTTTAAATAAGACTTTGTTAGTAGAGCTAACCATGGTAGAACCCACCAGGGCTTTTTTTTTTCCAGCCGGAGGTCACAGGAGTTCAGCTCTGGCACCTCTCAGGTGGGCGCCATTGCCATTCTAAAAGAACAAGGGAGATATTCATGGTGAGCTCTGTTACCTCTTTTTCTCCCAAAACGGCACTGCAGCTCACCATCCCTCATAGGAAGCAAAGGAAGAGGAATTTGAGGTCCAGTGGCATTTGTCACCCCAAACAGCTGGCCATACCAGGTTGGCAAAGGCTGATTTAATAACTAGGATTGTTTTGTGATGTGCATTCGATGTTGATGATAATAAAATCACAACGATAGCTAGAGTTGGAGCAATATGACTTTGCGGCAAACCTTTACTTTTCTCGTGTGTTGTTAACAATAATTTCGCTTGGTCCAAACGTCTTGTGAATTCCCAGTCTTCCAGTGTTGGTGTTAAAGATAAAGGTAAAGGGACCCTTGACCATTAGGTCCAGTCTCAGACGACTCTGGAGTTGCGGCGCTCATCTCGCTTTATTGGCCAAGGGAGCCAGCGTACAGCTTCCGGGTCATGTGGCCAGCATGACTAAGTCGCTTCTGGCGAACCAGAGCAGTGCACGGAAACGCCGTTTACTTTCCCGCTGGAGCGGTACCTATTTAACTACTTGCACTTTGACGTGCTTTCGAACTGCTAGGTAGGCAGGAGCAGGGACCGAGCAACGGGAGCTCACCCCGTCACGGGGATTCGAACCACCGACCTTCTGATCTGCAAGTCCTAGGCTCTGTGGTTTAACCCACAGTGCCACCAGCGTCCTTGTGTTGGTGTTAAATCTACAATATTATCCTTGCAGTACAAGAAACAAAAGACTAGACTGCCTGACGATGCCTTTTGTGGTAGCAGTTTTCAGTTATTAGCTTCCTGTGTTCAATTGTTCTGCTGCTGTAGTTTGCTGCAAGAGAAACATATCTGTTGTCAGTGAGAGAAACCAGGATTCCATATTGCTCTACTGGAACTGAAGTTTGGTGGAAAAGTCACAGGTGGTCAGATTCTTACCCCTGGGTTACGGCTGAGTTTCCTTCGCAGTCCCAGGACAGTTTCTAACAGTGTTTCCCAAACTTGGGTTTCCAGCTGTTTCCAGACACTACAACCCCCATCATCCCTGACCACCGGTCCTGCTAGCTAGGGATGATGGGAGTTGTAGTCCACAAACAGCTGGAGCCCCAAGTTTGGGAAACCTTGGTCTGTGAGGACATTTGCCAGCCAGGATTGAGCTCCACTGAAGTCCTGGTTGTAGGCATTTCTGGAGCCCTGCGCGGCATCCTCGCTTTTCTGCCCTGCAGCTGCCAGTGCCACTGATCAAAGCCGATAGAAATCCGCGCTCTCGTTGACATCCGTGGGCTCTGGATCGCGTTCAAGTTCCCATCTGGTTCCTTTTACGAGGGGCGTCGCCTCGTGCGCCTGTCAGGATCCCGGAGGCTCGTGAAGGGATCCCCTCGTGCGTGCCAGACAGTCCCCCGCCAGCTCTCTCCGGAGACCCCATGCAGCCTCAAAACCACGTCTTTCCCCTCTCGCTCGCGGCGAAAGTTTCTGAGGCAGCCATTCCAGAGGCGCAAAGGACGACGCGGCCGCCTTTTTCCTTCGCAGGTTCCCAGAGTAGGGTTGCTTAGCTTCTTTAAAAAAAGTTTTCCCCAGAGTTGCTCAGCCTTTTTGGGCGAAATCGCAAAAATTAAAATAATGCCGTTTTTGAGCGATTTTTAATGGTGGCGGCGGAGAAAATCGGCGTGCCGATAGGGAATGCCATACGTCCGGATTCCTCCGGGCAGTGACTCCGGCGCGCTACTATATGCAGTAGTATTCCGTATGTGTCCGGGACAACCCGGACTCATGACAACCCTGTCCCGGAGACTCCAACTGAGGGAAATTTGGCCGCTACCGGCGGCGGGTGAGAAACTCCCCTGAACTTTCTTGAGGTGGTGATTTTGTTGGTGCAAGGAGAAACTACGAGGCCAGGGGGCTGGGGCGTGGATGAACGGACTGCTTGAGAACGGGCAACAAGGTTGTGCGACTGACTGACGCCCAACGGCTCCTCTTCCTCTGACAGACTTTCCCCTCGGCGCCCCCTCAGCCCCTCCCTCCCTCCCCGCGGCTTCCAACGAAGCTCCTCCCCCTCTCCCTCCAGCCCCCTTTCACAAGTGCCGCGGCCCCTCCCTCTCCCGCCTCCCCTCCGGGCGCCCCCTTCCCTCAGCCTCCCTTCCCTCCTCGGGCGCGCTCCTCTCCCACGTGCTTGGCGCGGCGCTGCTGCTCCCCACCGACCAGCGGGCGGTAGTGCCGCCCTGCCTCCCTCCCTCGCCCCTCATTCTTCTCGCGGCGCACCGGGCAAGAGCCGCCGCCTCGCCTTCCCCCGAGTCGGCAGCAGCAGCAAGCTTCTTCTAAAGAGGAAACCCTCCTCCTTTTTCGCCTTCCAGGGTGGAAAGCTGCTGCCGGCCCCTGTCACTAGCGGCTCGTTATCATTATTGCCGTTATCCTCGAGGCGGGCAATTTCCAGCTCGCTCTCCGAAAAGCGCCCACACCCTTCGATTGTTCTCCCCTTTTCCCCCTCGCTCGGAAACAGCCGGACCTCCTCTCTCCCCCTTCTTTCCCCGACGGCTTTTAATCGTTTCGCTCGGGAAGGCGAGCAGCGGAGAGGCGGGAAAAGGGAGGAGGATGCACCGCGGAGCGAAAGAAGGAGCAGCCGCCGCCGCCCCCCTGGCCGCCCCGACCCGCAGCAGCAGAGCGTCGCGCTGAGGTGGAGGGGAGCGCGCGAGCGGCCCGGAGGAATAACGCCTCTTCTCCTCAGGAAGGGAGACGAGCTCCCGAGTCAGGGGCGAGCCGGAGGTCGGGGCTCCTCTCTGAGGCACCTCAGGATTTTCGCGACCATGGCGAGGCGGCGGGAGCTCCGCCTGCAGCCTTATTTCCTCTGGCTGGGCTGTGTGGCGCTCTGGGCGCAGGGAGCAGCCGCGCAAGGCAAGCAGCAGGTCCGCCCGGCGGATGGAGCAACAGGCGGCGGGGGCGGCGGCGGCACCAGCTACCCAGCCTCGAGGAGCCTGGAAGGCGCCGCCAACACCAACCGAGTGCGCCGGAGAGGCCAGCAGGACGCGCTCAGGGGGTAGGGAAGCCGCGTTGCCTCGCGCCGCGCAGGTAGGCCTGCCTCTCACAAACAGCGGCGGCGAGGCGGCATTTATAGAAGCCGCGTGCCCGGATCGTACCACTTTCAGGCGGCAAGCGGGGGTGGGGTGCATGGTCTTCGTGGGAACGGAATGGAGCAGTCTCTGCGGACGCGGGGGCCGCCAGGTGTCAGGGGAAAAGGATCCTAGCCCAGCTTGATGCTCCAGTCGTAGGTGTGTCATGATTGGCCCCGCCCCAAAGAGCAGGTCACCTGGGGGGCCTCCACCTGCAGTCTGAAGTGGTACAGTGCAGGCAAAAGGTTTATCTCCTCGACCCGATGCTGTTTGTGAGAGCTAGGCCAGGCGTGTATTGCCTTGTTGTTGTTGTTGTTTAGTCCTTTAGTCGGTCCGATTCTTCGTGACCCCATGGACCAGAGCACGCCAGGCACTCCTGTCTTCCACGGCCTCCCGCAGTTTGGTCAAACTCATGCTGGTAGCTTCAAGAACACTGTCCAACCATCTCGTCCTCTGTTGTCCCCTTCTTCTTGTGCCCTCCATCTTTCCCAACATCGCTCTTTTCCAGGGAGTCTTCTCTTCTCATGAGGTGGCCAAAGTATTGGAGTCTCAGCTTCAGGATCTGTCCTTCCAGTGAGCACTCAGGGCTGATTTCCTTAAGAATGGATAGGTTTGATTTTCTTGCAGTCCATGGGACTCTCAAGAGTCTCCTCCAGACTATAATTCAAAAGCATCAATTCTTCGGCGATCAGCCTTCTTTATGGTCCAGCTCTCACTTCCATACATCACTACTGGGAAAACCATAGCTTTAACTACACGGACCTTTGTTGGTAAGGTGATGTCTCTGCTTTTAATGATCCTGTCTAGGTTTGCCATCGCCTTTCTCCCAAGGAGCAGGCGTCTTTTAATTTTGTGACTGCTGTCACCATCTGCAGTGATCATGGAGCCCAAGAAAGTAAAATTTATCACTGCCTCCATTTCTTCCCCTTCTATTTGCCAGGAGGTGATGAGCCCAGTGGCCATGATCTTTGCTTTTTTGATGTTGAGCTTCAAACCATATTTTGCGCTCTCCTCTTTCACCCTTATTAAAAGGTTCTTTAATTCCTCCTCACTTTCTGCCATCAGAGTTGTGTCATCTTCATATCTGAGGTTGTTGATATTTCTTCCAGCAATCTTAATTCCGGCTAGGGATTCATCCAGCCGCGCCTTTCGCATGATGAATTCTGCATATAAGTTAAATAAGCAGGGAGACAATATACAGCCTTGTCATACTCCTTGTATTGCCTTAGCGGCAAGTTCTGCGTGGACGCAACCAGCTGCAACCTGCCATCCCTCCCCCCCCCCCAATCAAATATGTGCATGCACACCATCTCAGCAACTTCTGGGTGATCCACAGGCAAAAATTCTGAAATGCCACCTTTACTGTGCTTTGATTAAACCTTCAGCTCACCTTTATTCTGCTTCCATGAAACCTTTGGCTACCCCTGCTGACAACCCCTAAAACCACTTCTGTAGTGCCCATCACAAGTTCTTTCCTCTTGTCCTATGCTCATTTCCTGCAACCTCCTGATTTCCAGTGCTCCAGCCCCAATGAATTCCTTCCCTACCCCATATTATGCAACCACTCCTGCAATATTCCTCCTCTACTCCTTCAAGTACTTCCGTGCAACTCAAAGGTAAATTATCCACATTCCCAGTCTCTATCTTCAAGCTCATTTATCCTCTTTAACTGGTCTTGCACCATCCGTAAGTCTTGTTTCTGATAAACCATTCAGTGTTTCAGGTGAAAACATCACTTTATCCTGCCTCTGTAAAGCCTGCAGCCACTTCCTGATAACTGTCCCACCAATGCTTGTCTCCCATGAACAGCCTCCTTCAACCCATAATTCTCCCTTGGCATCAGAGCCCAATCAACCTCCCACCAAGTTCTCTTTTACCTCAAATAGCCTTTAATCTTTCTTCCAGGATTTCAATATTAACTCTGCCACTGTTATTGTCACTTACTAGCCTTATGTCCTGTAAGAACTTAGTAACATCCCATAAGCAATTGATAGTTGCCTGTGGGTGGCATCAAGTCTTGGACCTGGACACATTCTTTAATATTTCCCTTCACCCTCCTGCTGTCTGGTGCCCACACCCAGAACTAGTCCTAATGTGCTCTCTTGAAGCACACCGCTATAGAGCAATTGAGGGTTCTCTTTCATAGAAGGCTACAATTTTGAAGATGAAATGGGTTTGCCTTATTTTTCTATCTGACTTCTCCAAAGGTCCCCATGAAATAGACACCATTACTCCCAGGGGGTGCCAACTTGAATAACATATTGGGGGGGCAGGTAAGCCCTGCCCCACATTATTGATCACATGATGCAGTGCCCACACACTATTTGAATGGGAATTCCCATCAATTTTGGGGGGCCTGGCCCCCTCAAATATTTTATGGCAAGGAGGCTGGAGACCCCTCAGCCCCTAGGAGTTGGCTCCTATGATTACGCCTTTATCTTTGAAGTTGTCTTGTAGAAAACCTACCAACAAGGCAATACATAGGAACCACTAGTTTGCAACTAGCTCTAATGGACAGCCACATTTCTTTTGATCTTGTCTCTACCAGGCTGTTTTGTTAAGATGCAGTTGTATCCCAATAGCCACCTCTCTATACTGCTTGTTTTCCTAATCAGTCCCATCACACATCTGTGCATTCCCTTTCAAACTTTCAATCCAAATACTAGCAGTTGTCTCCATTTACTTCTGTCCTTTCCCCCTTCTGTAATTGTTGCTTTTCTTCTCAATGTCTACTGATTGGCTTGATTTGAATGTTAATTTTAAATTTTGGTCCATCTTGGAAAGTTTCCATATGTTTCTTGAGAGTGGTGTAAAAAACATCTGGCTTTTGCAAAAGAAAGCATGTGTAAATACGACACTAATAGCAATACCAAATGTGGCAAATATTGCTTCAGTTTCATGATCAAGTTTTTAATGGTCTTTGCTATAACAGTGCTGAAGGGTGATTTCAATTAAAATCTGCTGAAGAAACATGTTTTTTTCAGATTGGTTGAGGGAGGCTTTAAAATGCTAAGTTATAAAATGCATGATCATTACTTTCCACTTTTAAATCTTTCTAATATACCTCTAGAAAAATCTGATTTTCATACAAAATGTAACTCATGGTGTTAAGATGAAAAGGCTGTTTTAGATATGTTTGGTGTGAATTATTTACTGCTTGTAAAGTAGTTACAATAGAGCATGCATTTGGTCCATTGTTCAGAACTGTTTAAAAATGGTACCTTACTAAATACTTATTACTTAGTCGTTGTCTGTTTTTGGCTTTTTGCTAAAGAGAGGGGTTCTTAGCCCTTGGAGGGAGGGATTCAGTGAAATGCTTTTTTTTATTAAGAAATGTGAGGGTTCTGGAAAAAGCTTGCATGTTGTTTCTGAGGCCAATGCATTTTTATCCTGCAGACCTAAAATCTGTTTCCATTGACCTATATTTTTTGTGTACACACTTGTTTGCATATAACAGGCCAAATGTGTGTGGCTCCAGATTCCACTCCTACTGTTGTCCTGGATGGAAAACACTCCCTGGGGGAAATCAGTGTATTGTTCGTAAGTGTTTGGCTTCAGATTTTACAACCTCTGAGTAATAATCCATCCAAAAGACATCTTTGAATTTTAATTAATTACCCTTTTAAAAAGGAAGTAAGGAATTAATCTACTCTGGTTGCTAAATTTAGGCTTCCATCATGCTTTTAAGAACTTGACACTAACTCACAAATCTATTGATTTAAAAAATGCCCTTTTACAGATTCAGAAATCCAGCAATGAACACTTAAAACAGAAATAGTCAAATACTAAGCAAAGTAGGTTGTATTTTATCAACAGAGAGAAAATGTAGCTGAGTTACCTAGGAATAATATTTCACATAAGGCTGTTGGTTGTTTTTGTTAGTTCGGGGCTGTGCTACAATAGATCTAGATTAGATTTTCTTAAATGTATATTTAACAACAACATGATTGTTTATTTGGCAAAGCTCTTTATTGTGCTGAGCTATGTGACAACTGATAAGACTTGACAAAAGCATGTAAATCAGTTAAACTGTGGTTTGGACTCACCAGGAGTGAGCCTACATCCTGTGGCTAAGGTCAGAGTTCAGCCCTGGAACATGTGAAAAATGTTAAAGTTCATTTGGGCATATGCAGACTAGAGGGCTTTTATTTCCCCACTGACTAATATTATCAACATCCACTATCTCTGGGATTTAGAGAGAAGAGGTTCAGGCAGTTGGGGTTTTATAAGTTAAGAGCACAATGCAATGCAAGTTTAATCAAAAGTAAAATGATGTGTTCAGTGGGGCCCACTGTGTTCCGTGGGGCTTACTCCCAGGAATTTGTATAGGAGGGTAGCCTGCTGGGAGTAAATTCCATTGAACTGAGCATGGCTTATTTCTCAGGTGGCATGCCTAGGATTGAAGGATAGTTCAGTTTTGTAGAGCATTAGGCTCTTAATCTCAGGGTCATGGGTTTGAACCCCACATTGGGACAAAGATTATTGCATTGCCCCATTGCATTGCAAAGGGTTGGATTAGATGTTTCTCGTGGTTCCTTCCAACTCTACAATTCTATGAACTGTTAGTGTAGTTTATAGCCTGAGCTCTTGCACTGTGACACAGTAACAGTTTATAAAGTCAGGTGCCACATCTCCAAAGCTGTTGCAAGGGCACAATACATAACTTTACATAGTTGCTGAGGTCTAATCCTCAACCCCAATACTAATGCAGCAATAGTTACCAGCACTGCTACAATGCTTCCCCAAAAGTATAGACCCAGAACCAAGAGTTCCTTCTATTGAACTCAAAGGGCTGTTGAAGGGGCAATAAATTTCTTTTGTTAGTGTAATCCTGATAATCCATTCTAACTCATATCCTGATGCACCATTCAGCAAATCAAGTGACTAAGAAGACCTGAACTGGGGGTTGAAATTTTAAACTTAGTTATGAAGGAATTTTGTTCACATTCTGACCCAGGTGTCTAGTTGGCCTTAACATTAACTGCACCATATAGGCAAAAGTTTCCTAACCCAGAAAAACAATGCATAGCTGGCTAATAAAAGTAAAGAGAATAGATCTGTGTTTTAACTATACTACTTTCTCAAGTGGTGGAAGGGTGACCTTTATTTTATTTCTGTTCTCAGTTACGGCATTTTTGGTCAAAGTTTAATTTATATTGCAGCCCAATCTTCAGAACATTTTCACACATGATGCTTGAAATAGCTTTGGCTTAAATTGTTATGTAATGCAAATCTAAAACCTATCTCGGCTACGATATACATTCATTTTCTGTTTTGTGTTATATCCCATATTAACAACATCCATTATTAACACTGTACACAAAACAGCAGAAAGGGCCTCAAAGGCACATGTGAATATCTAGTCAGCTTCACATGGGAAAAATCGCTCAGAATATGCTGCTAAAACATTGAAAAGCGTTAATATAGATGCAGTGCTTGGAGTATAGATGTGGTCAGCCTGAATATTCTCCATCAGTCCTCTGAAAACCTACTGTATGAGTTAGATAGCCGGTTTGTTATATTCATGTAGAGTGCTGTCCATATTTCAATAACCATCAATGAAAGCTCAAAAAAGGTAATAGTCCTATGCAAGTATTGCTATCTCAAACAAGGTAGCAACCCTGGAAGTAAGCTGCACTGAACACTGGATTTTCCTCTGAGTAAACATGGATACGCTGGAGCTGTGAAAATACTAATTTCATTACGTATCATTTGTATTGCACTTTAGCTGTGGAAAGTTATTTATTCCTTGCAGTGCAGTAGCTAAAACAGGTGTGGGAAGTTCCATCTGCTCATCTTTTAAATGTGTCAATTAAGCTAGAAAATATTCCATTGTCTCTAAAACGAGGTCAGAGAGATATTTAAAAAATTAATATTCCTAGAAAACGTTTGAATGAACCGTATCTCAAAAATAGTCACTTGTCTGGAGGTAATCATGTATCTTTACAGCAAAGGAACTTCAAAGTCTCCGACTAGCTCTATGTATGCTTTGGCTAGGAAAAAGTCAGCTGTTAGCATTGTTTTTGAAGATACTATTGCCAACTGGAAAGCCCATAGTTTAGGCTTATGGGGGATAAAACAACCCTGCTGTTAAATATGTGGATGAATTTAATTCGCCTGCTTTTTATTATCAAAATAACAGCCATGGGGAAGGTAGGAGGTTTGGTTCTGTGGAATAAGTGGACCACATCATGGTTGCAATGATTCCCATTTCAAAAAGATGCTAATAACCCCAAGAAGGAAATTTCCATTGGCACCAGTGGTTGCCGGTGGTTCATTGGGACCACAGCGTTAAAGGAAAGAATTTAGCCCTGTCTCCCATTCCTCCCCACACCCAGTGCCATACTCCTGATCCAACACATCCTACCCTCCTTTGTGGCTATTATCTTGATAGCAAAAACAGGTGTCTTAAATGCATTTACACGCTTAAGGTCACATCTGTTTTGTCTCTCAGCCCTTACATGCAAAAGTAAAATGTCACTGCATAATTTTAGAATATTCTGATTTCCAGATTGACTTTTACCTGTATTTAGCACACAAGTCTCACTTCTTAGAGAAGTAATGTTTTGTACAGTGGTGCCCCGCAAGACGAAATTAATTCGTTCCGCAAGTTTTGTCGTCTAGCGAATTTTTCGTCTTGCGAATCACGAAATCCCATAGGAATGCATTGAAAATCAATTAATGCGTTCCTATGGTCAAAAATAGTCCAAACAAAGCCAAATTTGGTACAACAACAGTTTATTAACTGCTCTTTAAAGTCACACATACTGTAAAGAGCAGTTCAAAAATTGAAGGGAAAATAAATTAACTTTATAAACAAAACATGTCTTTGTTTTTAGACAAAGGAAACAAAGTCGCGAGACGTTTTCGTCTTGCAAAACAAGCCCATAGGGAAATTTGTCTTGCGAGGCAAATTGAAAACGGAAAAACCTTTCGTCTAGCGAGTTTTTTGTCTTGCGAGGCATTCGTCTTGCGAGGTACCACTGTATCACCCTCTAAAATCTTAAGCGCATCGTAACAGATTCTGTCTTTACAGTCCTGTTTTTAGTAAAAGTGAAGCTAGCATAACAAACACAAAACCAAAAACAAAAGTAACATTGTTTCAGCATATACACAGTTGCTTATGTTCTTGGGGGGGGGGTGTGTGTGGTGGAATTGGACACATTTAAGCAAACAATTTATCTTGTTTGCCAGTGTTTCTTAAGCAATTTAAGATGTACAAGCATTTTGATTCATTATTTTCTTCCTCAGCAATTTGTAGAAATAGCTGTGGTGATGGATTTTGTTCTCGCCCCAACATGTGCACTTGTTCCAGTGGTCAGATATCGCCAACCTGTGGAACAAAATCAAGTAAGGCCTAAAGTCTCAATTTTTAAAGTTAGGGAGAAAAAGTGTTTTGCAACGTTTTACACTAGGATAGTGTTTAAGGATAGATAAATACTAAGTGCATGAGAGAGTTACCTGTCTCATCTTCCCTACCCTCTTTTGAATCAAAGGTGCTGCTTTGCATATAGAAGATTCCTGCTCCTTACTTTTTATGATTCTATGCCTCAAATGCCCTCCCATGGGAGGTCCAATGGCTTCTGTCCCTACTTGCCTTTCAGTGAACAGTGAAAACACCTTTATTTAAGAACGCATTTGTGGAAAATGTAATTTAGTTTTTGCTGTTCAGCTACTTCAGTTCTCTGCTCACACTCCGAGGCCCCCCCAGCCCTTTCCCAGTAAATAACTTCAAACGGACACATAATTTTAGTTTAAGTTTTTGGGTAAAATTTAGGCCACAACTTTATTGATTACAAAACAAATTGAGCAGTATTGGTCTATGCATTGGTCAGGGACTATAACTGACTCCTGCCTCTCTGGCTGGCAGTCTGAAAGGGTAAACACCAAACAAGGGAGCAACATCGGTGAAGATCAATTGAAGCTCGCCCCGGGGTTCCTGTGGTCCTGGCATGGCCCTAGCCCCTCAAGCGGACTTCGGACGAGATCCAGGACCCCCAGATTCCTTTACTGGAATACCCTATTTCTGGAGGGGCAGGTGAAGGCCACGCTTCCCCTCCCGCACATTTATATCAACCAATGCCTAACCGCCAAACCTTACAAAGTTGTGACGATTGCTAAGGAGGTAGGTGAAAACCAAGTGGCTAAAGCCAATCTGCCAGATGGAAAAATTCCTACCCAGCCCCTGTTCCAAAGCAGGCAACCCACCCCAAACCAGCAGCAGCACCTAAAATAGGGAGGGCGGGCGGGTGTTCAGCAGCGCGAAGCGAGTGCCCAACCCCCGTCGTGCTGCTGCATTTATAGGTCCCTGGGATCACGCCACTTGCCCCAGTTGGCCCAAACAGCCAAGCATGATCCCGGGCAGTGGCGTAGCGTGGGGGATGCAGGGGGGGCTGGCCGCACCGGGCGCAACATCTGGGGGTTAGGGGGCGCAAATCCACGGGTTAGGGGGTGCAAATTACTTGCCTTGCCCCGGGTGCTGACAACCCATGCTACGCCACTGATCCCGGGGCCCAACAGACAAGGTTTGGGCCACACCTAGCAACAACACACCACGTGGAGGCGGCTTAAGGGTCCCGAGCGCAACCGGGACCCTCAATTTAGGAGGATCCTATTTGGGGTCTTTTTATGTATGTAGTTCTTGTTTTATTTTTAAAATTGACGTTTTATATTTTGAATTACCTTATCTCCTGAAGGTATCAGCAGTGCAGTTTTATGCATGTAGTATTACCGAGAAACATGTCCTACTGAGTTCAGTGGGTCATACTCCCACGTAACTGGGTATAGGATTGCAGCCTCTGTTTTAATAAAGAAAATTTAGGAAGGCAGTAATATATTAATTCATGTCGATTATTCTGTGCACCTAGAATAATGAACAAAAGACCTTGAGGTCAGAGAATGAATGGATGGATTGGATGAGCTTGATATAAGAAAATGGGGGGGGGGAGAAACTAATTGTAGGAATGGTAAAGACCTTTGAGATAAAGGATAAAAGAGGTAAAGACAAAGGAGCTTCAAAGTGACAACATAAATCTAAAGGGGAAAGTGCAGAGACTTAAGAGAAGGATAATATCATAGTGAAATTAGAGGAAGGAAAAATATATTGAGTATGGCAGTCTAAAGGCAAAAGTTATAGTTGGATTGTTTTTTTTTTTTTACTGCAAAATTCAGAGCACCATACCTATTCTCTGTTTTTGTCAGAGCACAAGAAGAGAGAAGGGAGGACAGAAAAAAAGAAGTGTCATGAACAAGGATGCAGTGGTGGGAAGGGGGACACAGATATCTTAATGTGAGAAAATGGGGAGGCAAATGTGTATAAGTGAAGAGGTGAGAGACTTCCCCATTTTTCTGACAGGGTAGCAGCAAATGAAGGAATTAGTTACACATGCATTGAAATTCACCAGCCTTTAGCTCCATGCCTGTAGCTTAAAATAACGTGCCTTAGATCGCTTTTAAGATTACAGCAAAGTCTTTCCAGTTCATGAGGTGCTGAAATATGTTACGTATTCTTATGGTGGATATTTCCTATTTTCTGCTTTAAATTAATACCTATCGCAAGTATTTGGGCAGCCTTGAAATATCACTGCACGCTTGATTGATGGTTGTGCTTCTTTAAAAGCAACATTCCGCTACCTGCCATAATTTTAAACTGTTTGTGTTTTGCTGCAGTACAACAGTGCAGTATCAGATGCATGAACGGCGGTTCCTGTCTAGAAGACCAATGCCAGTGCCAGAAGGGATATATTGGTACTTACTGTGGACAACGTAAGTAGATACTTTGGCTTCCTTCTGGACTGTAGGAAGACCATAATTTGCCTTTAAACAAAGATCCCAGGTCATGGTTTCATTCTGGTTTAGGAGCAAACTACAGCTTACTCAGACTATAGATTGCCACGTTTTTGATGCAATAGCAAAATCGTTTGCCAAGAACCCCATTTAGAAATTGCAGCGTGCAAGAGTATGAGAGAGAGGGGCGGGGGGAGGATGGAGCTTGCAACATCAAGGCCTGACTGCTCATGCATGCTAATACCAAACCATGGCTTGGTATTATGTCTCCATACACTTGAGCAGTCTTTATCAGCCAGATAGAGACAGGCAGAATGGAGCCTAGGAAGAGAAGGGTAGATAATTGTAGGATAGAATTCCCTTTTTCTACCCTTGCTATCCTTCTCTTATTTTTCTGTGTCTGTCGCTTCTTCCTTCCTTCCCTATATTCTTTGCTGTTACATTGCACACCCTTGCTTGCTCCTTAAATTTCAAACATTTCTTGCCTTCCACCAGCTCTGTCTCCTTTTTCAGTGGTTCTTTTGGCTCCTGCATTTTATATCAGTGAGAATCAAGATCTGAGCTGGCAATAAACGGTGCAGTTATTTTAGCCACACTCGAAGATTTGGGCCGTAACCTATAAGCTGATAACATGCTCAAGTCTTTGTGTGCTTGTGTTTCTGTAGCCAGAACCACCCCATCCATGCACGAGAAGGAGATATCAGAAGACCTGGTAGTTCCCAAGGTTTGCAGAAGTACAATAAATGTTAGAGGACCCCTCAAAGGGGGGACAACTCCCAAAAGCCCCATGAATATTCTCTTTGGCTTCGGAATGCTGACTGTTTGCTGGCGTAGTGGGGAGGGCGGAGAATAAAAAATCTCTCTCTCTCTCTCTCTCTCTCTCTCTCTCTCTCTCTCTCTTTCTTCCTTTCTCCATATCCTGGAGGAGGGCATGCTTGGCTGACTAGATCAGCAGACAGGAGCACTCCACACACTGCACCATTTTGTTGCAGGTCTAGCTTGTGTGCACTGAATTGTAGTTCACATGAAAATTAGACAAATATTATTCTTATCCATTATCACTATGCAAACATTATTTAAATGCACTGTACTTGAGATTTAAAAAAACAATGTTATTTCACATGGCATCATAATTCACTCGCTCTATATTTTTATAACAACACAGAAGTGTTGTCATTCTGCGCATAGATGAGTGAAAGGTAATTCAGTTTAATAAGGCTTGATAAGGAGTAGAGTGTCTTGCGACAACAGTACATTTTTATGTGTTTCCCCTTGTGATATAAGGGGATAGTTCTAGCACACTTCAAAGTTCTCCCCTCCCTTTCATTTCCCTCCCCGCCCCCCCTTAGTATGAATGATTTATTCACTCCCTACTTCAGTGTTGTTTTGGCACAGGAAAGCTGAATGCTTTCAAAACCTGACCATACGCTATAGGGGCTGGGTTGGAAACCTGCCTAAAAACATTGAGACCAAATCACTTTTAGCTGTTGCTTGAGGAAGTTGTTAAGACAGTGAAACCTCTTATGGTTGCAATCTGCTAGGTAAAAGTGGAGCTATTACAGACATAGATACTTTTAGCACTTTATAGATTGCACTGCAATATGCACTTGTGAAACAACTCTGCATTATTTCATTTTAGAGTATCTCTTTAATTGCAGTCCAATGAAAGGGAAACTCACAGATTGAGCTCAATGCAAGAATGGGCTTTAAGTTCTTGCACAAACTCAGAGTAAGAAGGCAAATAAAAAAAACCCAAGTATTTCGAACACAAATGGACTGTCAAAACGTTGCCGTACATGCTGTAGAGTCACATACCTGAACAGCCAACTTCCTTATTTCCTTGGGTTTTTTGTGCTTTGATGGTTGGTGGCTGACATTTTCAGACAGAAACCATGAAGAAAGGGAATGTGGAGTGAGATTGGACCAATTAGAGAGCAGGAAAAATCAGACAAACCAGAGAGCAGGAGAGATTGGATAAATCCATTTCCCCCCTTTGCCTCTCTTTTACCAATTGGCTGCAGCAATTATTTTTTTTACAGTGGGGGGGGGGACATGGAGAGTTGGGGGGAAGAATGTGGACAAATCCAGAGACTTCCGGGTTGGCGCGATCTGGAAATGGCGGATTCCCTCCGAGCTCCGGAGGGAATCGGCTCAGCGGTGGATGGGTCTTAGCCGTGCCGGCGACACGGGGACCCTTAAAAACCGCAGGCGCGGAAGCCTGCGGACCGAGGACTCGGCGGGTGCCTTAAGCGCCCCCCCTGATTCGCAATGAGCCTTTTTAAAGGCTACGGAGGGGATACGGGGGACGGCGCGGCACTGAGAGTCGATCGCTACCGCCACTGAGCGAAGCCGCGAGCCATAACTGGAGAGCGCTGACTTCCTTCCTTGAAATTTGGACTGAAAAAAGGAACCCGTGAGTAATTTGGAACTGAACTTTAAAATTTTTACCTTTTGAATTTGGGACGACCGGGGGGTGTGCTAAAAGGAAGTCCCCACCCCCCCCCCTTGCAGACAATCCAGAGCAACGAAACAAGAGCTAAGCTGGAGCGCCCACCCTGTAAAGGGTGAGTTTCAAAAAGACAGTAATTTCCAAGATTTAGAAAAGTAAATTTGACTAGGAGATTGGAGTGTTGAAGGAGCCTTTGTTTTTTGGCAAATAACCCTCCCCCCCGGGCCCGGGAGCGATCTGCTTTGGAGCCTGTGCAGAGGAGCAGAGTTTGACAGCTGTCAAAGCTGTCAAATGGACTGTTAACACTGAAAAATTGTTACTTAAGACCTCTCCGGATTAAAAGGAGTTACAATTGAACTAAAATTGTGGGAAACAAAGAAACAATAACAGGACAGAGGATTGTTGGAGGAAAGATCATTCAGCAACCAGATTCCCTCTAGGGGGAATTCTGTGGAATTACAATGGCTGTGGGTGGAAAGATACTGAGAGAAATCGAAAGGATGTTTTCACTGGTGGGAACCTTACAGGAGCAGACTACAGCTATGAGTAAACAGTTGATGACCTTGGATTTGGAAACAAGTAGTTCTGCTGAATGTGATGATGACCTGAGTGAGAAAGTACCCACAGCTGAATTTGAAATAATAAACAAAGAAGAGGAGAAGACAAAACAAGAAAGAGAACAAGTTATCTGGGAAAATACTAACCAGAAGCCGGCATCTGGAGAACACAAGCAAGGAGACTATTGGAGTAAATCCAGTGTAAGTCTACGAAAGATACAGAAGACGAAAGTGGAGGCCCTGGGAGTTTATGGAATTCAGGAACTAGAAACAAAGAAGTACAATTGGGGCCTACACATAGACTTTAACTTTGACTATCATCAAGATTCTGACCTACTGGAGATTTCTCAGCAGTTGCCTCTAAATATGGGAAGAGACTATGGACTGATTGGACTGATTGTTAAAGAAATCTTTCGAGACCCGATGACAGACAAAAAGGACTACCAACAAAACCGGCGGAGAGGGACTGGAAAGGATTTGAGAGCCTCGGATGTGCGGAACCCAGGCTAAAAACTGTTATTTTAGACATGTCTTGGGAAAGGACGCATAGCGGGGATGGGAGGGAGGGAAGCATTAAATCTAAACAACACTCAAGACCAGGGGGTTTAGTAATAAGAAAATTATGTAAGAAAAAATGAGAAATCGAGGGAAGAGAACTGGGGTCCAACTTAGGGAAAATTTTATTTTTGTTTTTTATAAAAGGACTAATATTAAGACGGAAGAAATGCCAATTTGCTGATACAAATTTGGGAATAGGGATGCAAGGGAGGGGGTGGGGGGAAGTCAAGGACCAGGGTTAGAAAATAAGATTTTTGGGAATTATATATGTTTGTTGTTTTGTTTGTAATTGTCTTCGTGTTATGTGTGTTGGTTTTGTCTATATAAAAAGTGAAAACCCAATAAAAATTTTTTAAAAAAAAATTAAAAAAAAAAAAAAAAGAATGTGGACAAATCCTGCATTAGAAATGTTCCCATAGGAATGAATGGAAATCTTGAACTTGATACGCGAATGCTTGTAAAGTGAGACGTGTGTGTTTCTTTTAACGGAGACTTAAAAGAACAAAACTGTAAAGAAAAGATACATATTCCTCCCTATTCAAAACTTGCATTTTTCACAATATACAGAACTGCCTCATGAAAGGGGCACCTGTGGCGCGAAATGTTTGGCCATTTTGAACTGCTCTGTTTACTTATTCTGAACTTTCAATACCTTCCATCCATCCATCCATCCTTTTCTTTCTTTCTTTTAGCACACTTATAATCCATCTTTCATTACAATAGATCCCAGGGTGGGGTACAGAATACACTGACATAATATCACTCGTCTGCTCTTCTGCTGATAATTCTAAACTATGTACGTTCACTCATCAGCTGACACATTCTCTTGTCTTTATAACATTTCCCCCTGTTAGTTACCATTGGCCTCAATCTAGGAAATTATGAGGACAAAGTTACAGCATCTTCCTGTGTCAGTGAGGCAAGGCGCACAGTATGGTAGCCTTTCCCAACCTGATGGCCTCCAGATGTTTTAGACTACTATCTCCATCAGCCCCAGCCAGCATGACCAGTGGTCAGGGGTGACGCAAGTTGTAGTTCTGTAACATTTGGAAAGTTCCAGATTGGAGGATGTTGCAGTATAGTTTCTTGCTCTCTTCTTAGAAACGGTACATTTATATGTGGCTTTTTTGTGTGAAATGGGCTTTGTTAATGCAATCTAGATGCTCAGATTCATAAGTGATCCTTGAAAAATGCAGAACGGATTTTAAGCCATCAGCGTTATTTTCACAGCACGTTAGCCTAATTATACTGCCCCTCCTTATATCCTACCAGCAAGTTACACTTACTCTGATCTTGTCAACACAAACTTCTCCTTCATTCCTTCTGTTTGCATATTCTTTGCCACCTCCTGCTATCTACATATGTGCTTTTCGTCCCTCTGTTCCCAGACATCATGGCACTGCAGACAAATGTCATGTCCCCTGGGGTGTCTCGATGTGGAGAGGAGGGAATGGTTTCTGCTGTATGTAAATGCTTGTTTGCTTAGAGGCCCATTCAGAAATCCTAGGGGTATAAAAGGAAATGTTTCTTTGGGAGAACTGATCCTGTTTTCACTTAACGGGCCAGCAAATTGAAGCTTTGATTGCCGTATGATAGAAATACTTATTTCAGATAGTTTTGCAATATTATTCCACACATAATTATCAGCGATAATATTCTTTGCAGTGTTTCACAGTTTTGTTTTTGCGAGAAATGGTAGGCTGCAGTTTGCTCAAGCAGTCTTTGAACTATTCCTCCATTGTAAGGAAAATGGTATCTGGGTAAGACCTTCAGCTAGATTTCATCTAGAAGTGGAAAAATCTGTGACTACAGCTTCTATCATACCTAACCACTGGCCTTGCTAGCTCAGGCTGACGGATGTTGGAGTCCAACAACATTTGAAGGGCTATAGGATTCCTGCCCTTCTCTAGATATTATGAACTCTCTTTTTTTGTTTTTGTTTGGAAACTGTGTACAGTAGACCTTCGGGTTACGTTACGTTACTCTCTAGTAATGTAAACTTTGAGTTGCGAAAGCGGCAAACCCGGAAGTATTTTTCTGGGTTTCGCTGCTCGCGCATGTGCAGAAGCGTTCTATCACACAGCGTGCGTGTGCAGAAGTGGCACCTCTGAATACGGATTTTTTGGGCTGCACACGGACCCCCGGAATGAATTAAATTTGTATCCAGAGTGTCAACTGTATTTTTAATATAGTGCAGTCCATATGACCTTCTTTGTGCAGTTTTATGATTAGTATATTGGGTTCTGCCTCCCATTCTTTTATAACCCGCAGCATTTGCAACCCGCAGTGGCACATCTGCATGGGTTGTGATTCGGCACTTATGCGCAAAGCGTGATTTAGTGCTTCTGCGCATGCGCGATTGCTGAAACCCGGAAGTAACCCATTCCTCACCCATTGGATTTGTATATGTATGTATACCTCACTGTTCATCATGCATCTAGTACCAAACTATAAAAACTCATGGGATACCTCCTAGGGTGCTCTCAGGGTCTGGATCTGTCCCCCGCCCTTTGGTACAGAATTTCAGCCTCGTATAGATCCTTTTTCTAGAATCTGTTCATATTTTCTGACCTCTTCCCAACACTCTGCCGCAAACCTCACTTACTCCGTTGTATTATAGCAAGCGCTAGCTCAAGCATAAAAACAGGTAATTTCTTATTAAAGCTATTCTAAAGACTTATTGCAAGTTTCGCTTAATTACCATGTTGGGCATAATGATGGTGAAAAGCATCCATTTTATTAATTTGTTCTGTAGAACTTCAAAGGGATATTTTCAATATGACCAAGTACATAATTATGGGTCTCTCCCCCCCCCTCTTTTTTTCTAATTCAAAACACAGCTGTCTGTGAAAATGGATGCCAGAATGGTGGTCGCTGCATTGGACCCAATCGCTGCGCATGTGTGTATGGATTCACAGGCCCACAATGTGAAAGAGGTAAGGACTAAAAACTTCAGGCAGGGAAATGTACATGAAATCAATGTGGGTCCATCATTACCTTGGTGACTTCATGTTTTCATATTTTTTAACTTATTCTTAATTGTCCGTATTCTTGGTAGCATATAACATTGCAGAAGTTATTCAAAACATGTCAGAGATTTCATCTGAGAACAATTTTCTTTTAAATATAATTTATAAATCCCGTTCTTTCTTAAACTCTTGGTTTCTTTGATTCCTGATTTCCCCTGTCATCTTTGCCAATTCTACATATTCAAATAACTTCGCCTGCCATTCCAATTTAGTTGGTGTTTTATCTCCCTTCCACCATCTAGCTATTAACATTCTCGCCGCAGTAGTGGCATACATAAATATCTTTCTTAATTCTTTCAGTATATCTGCAGCAATAATACCTAACAAGAAGGCTTCCGGCTTTTTGATGAAAGTTAGTTTGAACATTTTTTAAAGTTCATTATAGATAATTTCCCAAAAGTTTTTAATCTTTTTACATTTCCACCACATGTGGTACATTGTTCCCTCTGATTCTTTACATCTCCAGCGAAGATTTGAGCTGGTTTTATACATTTTCGTCAGCTTGCTTGGTGTAATATACCATCGGTAGAACATCTTCATAAAATTTTCTTCTAAAGTAAATTTTAGCTTTTCTCCAAAGCTTTCCCCAGGATGCCATCTGAATATTATAACCGAAATCTTTAGACCAGTGAATCATCAGAGATTTAACCTCCTTCTCTAGCACTTCCCAAACCAGTAACAATCTATACATTTTGAAAAGTAATTTAGCCTTACTTTGTAATAGATCTTTCTCAAGTTTCGATATTTCAGCAGCAAACCCTTTTGTTTTGTCTGATTTAAATATATCATTCACTTGATGATCATTTGATTAGCTAGGCCTCTTCTGGTCCCTCACCCCTACCCTGTGGGGACTGTTTATAGTGGGGTGGCTATAGCTTTATATTGACCTGTTACCTAAACTTCTCTTGCCTTGACAACACAGCCTCATTTGCTCCATAAATTCAGGCCAAAAAATGATTTTGAGTTGGAACTATAGATCTTAATGCCACAGCCTGTACTTCCTCAGGTTCTTGTCACAGGTTCCATGCCACAAGGGGGACATGGGTGGTGCTGTGGTCTAAGCTACTGAACCTCTTGGGCTTGCTGATCGGAAGGTCAGGGGTTCAAATTCGCGCGATGGGGTGAGCTCCTGTTGCTCTGTCCCAGCTCCTGCCAACCTAGCAGTTTGAAAGCACACCAGTGCAAGTAGTTAAATAGGTACCGCTGTGGCGGGAAGGTCAACGGCATTTCTGTGCGCTCTGGCTTCTGTCACGGTGTCTCGTTGCGCCAGAAGTGGTTTAGCCATGTTGACCACATGACCCGGAAAGCTGTCTGTGGACAAACGCCGGCTCCCTCGGCCCCATAGTCTCCTTTGACTGGAATTAACCATCCATGGGTCCTTTACCTTTAGTAATAATGCATAACCAGCACAATTTGTAGAGACGACTGTTGTTTAATGTACTGAGGCAGCGAGTGCTTAATGATAAAATAGCAAAACAGTGCTGGTAATTTGCCTGCTTTGTAGCTTGAAATTTTAGTTGTAGTTCTTAATTTGAAGTTTATAGCTAAAGTTTCCGCAGATTTCTCGGGCAAATTGTGTTAATATTTGTGCAGTGTAATCCCACGCATGTTTACTCAGATGTAAACTACTGTGTACAGTGGGGCTTTCTCCCTAGCAATTGTGTTTAGGATTGCAGCCTTAAAGAATTTATCGTGCTAATATTTATGTTACTGTACTTTAAATACAGAGATTTTATAGTTCTGTAAATTAAGGTAATTTAAATTAGGTATTTTCTCCCTAATATGGAACACATGTAGCTTTCCTTCAGATTGGCCTCTCAAACTCCGTGGTATGATAAAGCGTGACCGCTTGTTCAGCTATCTGGGTTTCTAGCAGACTAATTTCCGGGCTGGAGACAGGAGACTGAGCAGTAACTAATCACTGGCATGATTACAGTATATTTAACTTGAAGGTTTGCTGCTGGGCTGCAAGAAAGCACAACCTCTTTTGGACCCTCCCAGCCACACTTTTCTATCTATTATTTTGTATCCTTTATTGGAAACTCTTCCTGTGGCTAGCTCTGCTTCTTGGTTTTTGAAGATATGCAGATAATCTAGAAGAATGTTCTTTGTGAACTGCTGAATATATATATTTTTTCTATGCAATATGAATTTTATGAAGATCATGTGAATTTCAGTAGTCATGTGAATTAATAGAAATGTTGGGGGTTTTTTTGAGGGTGGTATTTTGTTATATTTAGTAATTAGATTTCTTACCCATGTATAACCATAAAGTCCAAGGGCAGATAATTCATACCCAGAATAAACCCATTGAAATCAGTGGTTTCAAGATACTAATTTTTTAACAAGCCCATTGTTTTTTTGGGGGTGGGCCTCTTCTGAATATGAGTGGATCAGATACAACTGATATTTACCTGAATCAAAAAATATCCATCAGTGAAGGGAAGGGCCCCTCCCATTCATAGAAGGCTAGCAAAAGGGGGAAGGCAGTTTTGGATTCTTCCATCTTTAGGATCCCCCCCCCCCAAAAAAAAAATATGGGAGAGCTATTCAACCCTTTTGAGTAGATGCTTGGAGGGCAGAAGGGACTGCTTGGTGAAAATAGTATCAATGCTTGGAATGTATATTTACACGCAGGCAAATGAGAGGGAAGATAGTTCTTCTGCAGAGAGAATTGTCTCCATAGTGCTATGTTGGAATATAATCCATTATGTTTATTTTTTTGACATGTAAAAATAAAACATAATGATAACCAAACAAATAAAGACAAAGATCCGCATTACTGTACTATGAATTATGGGGGAGCTCTAACATGAGCAGGCATCTTTATCCCTCCAAAATTTGCTTCAGTGGCTTGGAGAACCTTCTGGGCCAAATTTTGGACGTAAGCATGAGGCTGAGCAGGGTTAAGAGAAACCAGAAGTCCAACTCTGTAAAGTGGATTTCCATTGTGCAAGCAGGAAAACACCGCTGCATGTTGGCTTAATAATATTTTGTATGCTTTGTATATCATAATAATAATAATAATAATAATAATAATAATAATAATAATAATAATAATAATAATAGTTTTAGACTTGAATTTGGAGACTAGAGAAGGATTGTAATAGCCACGAAAATTTTCAAAAGTTGTGAGATGGATTTATGTTTAAATTATACAAAAAGTAAAAAGTTTTTAATTATGTTAGCAGTAAATTCATGCTTTAAAGATTCTTGCAGCACATAACACTATAGTAGGTAATGTATATTCAGATCTGTATTATATTTATTTATTTATTTATCTATCTATCTATCTAGTAGCATATTAAATGTTGGCTAGGATAGGTAAATAATAGTAATTCCATTGTTATATTCTATTCTTGTGTGTGTGTGTGTGTGCGCGCGCCCAGGAACTACAAAGAGATAAGGATAGAACTTGCCAGGTTACAACTAGGGATCAGAAAATCTTGTCAATTTCAGTATTTCTTTTTCTCTTTTTTCCAGTTATAAGTTCACATCACCACACTGCTAAATCAATTTGTGATTTTTTTCCCTTATGAAAATTCACCAGCATTTTACTGTGAATTTCTCATAATCTATACCTTTAAGTGCAGTTTTCCTTAGTGTAATGCATTTTTGTACATTATTTTCACTAAGACATGCATCGTTATGCAAACTTTACTTAGCATATGCATTTTTGTACAGATTACTTGGTTGGAGAACCACATTGCAACATTCAAAGTGTGGATTTCACAGCATGCCTGCGTTTTAGTTCTCATATACCGGTAGTTTCAGGTAATGCGAATTAGGTAGATTCATCTTTATGTGTGAACAGACTTTCTCCCTCACTCATAGTTGCAACATAATGTGCCATTGTGCTACATTTGTGCATTTATGGCCATTTTCACATTATGATAACTTGCATTTCATTATTTAAATGACGTATATCTAGTTCTTCATTGGCAGGACAGCTTAAAAAAGCATCAAGACATCTTTTTATTTCTTCATAAATTATATTTTTTTACAGAAACGCGTTTCTTTTGAGCCTTAACATTTCCGTACCTCATATTCCAAAAATCAACAAAACCAGCCCATCTTGACCAAAACAATTAAGCAATTTGTGGCACCTCAAAGACTAACAGATCTTGCAATTGCCTATGTTGCCACAAGACAACTCTGGGGGTACCGGGTACAAATTGAGTGCACTGCTTGGGACCTCAGGGGGCTTGAAAAGCTGCATGCCCTTCTGGGGAGATTTAGAGGGATTCTTATTGCCATTGCGTGGACAGGCGGAGTCCCCCCAAACCCTGGGCTGCCCCCATGTGGAATAACGACTCAAGACAATGTGCTATGGGATTAAAATTGGCCACAACTTTATTATGTTTTAGATGTGGGTAGACCTTGGCTCAGGCACTGGGCGTTTATCCCTCCAAGTCCCCTGCTGGAGATCTGGGGAACATCACAGTTATCCAGAGGGTGGGGGGGATGGGCTGGCTCTGGCGAACGTATGTTCAAGCAGAGAGAGCCCGCCCCTGTTACACCGCCGTCGCAGGGGAGAGCAATGACAACCTCTTGGCATATGGCCAAGGCCTCCCCTCAAAACAACCCCTTTAACGTGGAACCCTGGTATCGCCGCCACAAAGAGAAGGGTGGCGTGAGTCACCGTTACATGCCCACCCCCAATTTAAGGAAGATAGACTGAAGGATTCTGCCTAAGGCCTGATACCGCCAAAGTTGTGACGTTTTGCTACGGCAAAGGCAAACCTGCCAATGCGGGAGAATTCCTTTCCGGCCCTTCAACAGCGACCTTGACGTAGCAGCGCCCGCGTACCTGTGGAGAAAAGGTTAACCTGCAAAAGAAGTCTTAACTGAGGGTGGGTAGGGTGGGAGAAGCTCTGGAGCCAACTGACGATTCCCAGGTAAGATCCTCCCCCTATTGTGTGGGCAGGGTGGTCCCTCCCCCTACCTGGCCTGATCACCTTGGCAACGCCTCCCCAGGCGGGATTGGGCAACTGGCTAAGGTAGGCGGAGACCTCCAGGTATCCCACCTGGGGAAGGCGAAGCCAAGCCTGTGTTAATGGTGGCGCATAGGGTCCAGTGGGCTGCCCGCGACCATGCAAAGGGTGCCCCCCATTTAATGTGGGCAGCGGTCATCCTGTGGCTAGGTTTGTGGTGGTGCATTTGGCCTGGTGTCGCAGTGGAACTGCACACTTTCTTTGGAGCTGAATACAGCATCTGTTCCCAGTAGCTTTCTAGGTACACGGAGGCTTCCAAGCATCTTGCCTTCCATATAAACTATCCCTGAGAAGAAACAAGTCTGTTCTTTGTTTGCTTTGGCATTGATTTTTATCCTCCATTCTCCTCCTTTTCTGGGTTACCTCCCCCCCCCCCCCAGTTTGGGGAAAGTCCATTATCTTCCCTCCCAGTTTGGGACGTGGCTTGGCTGCAGCTCCTGGCTGTGTGCCATAGTTGCTGTGCCACCTGTGGCGATCCCGCTTGTCTGTTTGCGCTAGCAATGATCAGCTAGCACAATGAAAGCAGTACATGGAAAGTTGGGGGAAGGCTTCCCTCTAAACCAAAAAACATCTGAAAATAATCAAAAGTAATAATGAGAGAGAAATTTTCCAGTCTAAAAATCTGACATGCATAGGTTGGGCATGCCTTGTTTTTATGGGAAATAACTCTCTTCTGTGCTGGAACGGACTGCAAGCCTGAAATGCTGTTACGGCTTATCCTGTATGAATCCAATATTCCATTAGACTGCCCTGCTATTATTGACTGATTGCTCTATTCAAACAGTGCATTGTAGGTTCCATTTTAATATCCATATTCAAATTCTCCTTAATAAAAGCGCATGAAGGCTATGCCCATAAGTACTAAGGCAATTTTTTTAGCATCTTTATGTTTTTAATTTCCTTTGTGCATTTGTAGCACACTTGCTTTGAAAACAAAACAAAACCCCAGCCCTTCAAGATTTTCCTCTACTGCTGCACTGCTCAATAAGTGTTTTTTGTTACTTGCTGCCTCTGCAGTTCCCCTGTGTGCAAAGCCTGTGTTGGAGTGCAGTTTCTATTGCTAACCCCTCCCTCACTGGTTGCTCCTGTTGGTCCACCTGCCTCACTGTTTCCTACGTTCTGCCCGGACGCTGAGGTCCAGCGCCGAGGGCCTTCTGGCGGTTCCCTCATTGCGAGAAGCAAAGCTACAGGGAACCAGGCAGAGGGCCTTCTCGGTAGTGGCACCCGCCCTGTGGAACGCCCTCCCATCAGATGTCAAAGCGATAAATAACTACCTGACATTTAGAAGACATCTTAAGGCAGCCCTGTTCAGGGAAGTTTTTAATCTGTGATATTTTACTGTATTTTTGGTTTCTATGGAAGCCGCCCAGAGTGGCTGGGGAGACCCAGCCAGATGGGCAGGGTACAAATAATAAATTATTATTATTATTACATTGGCTGGCAGCAGCTGTTGTAAACAAAATCTGCCCTTTTTCCCTTATGGAGTATCCAAGAGTCCTTACGTGGGTTCCCTATTGGTAGGAGAAAATAACAGAGGCCAATCAGAGACTATTGAGAAGCAAAGCAGCTAGTAAGCCTGATCTTTATTAAACTGTTGCAACAGGGTGCTCCCCTCACACGCAGGAAGACGGAGGAGGACCCAGAACAAAGGTGTGCCTGCCCTTATACTGTATAGACATTTTAAATTCCCTGCCCTAGAGCTAAAGATCACCCCTCCATACATCATACATACATCCCAGAAGGGGTGTAACCCAAGACCACCCCCCACAAACATCATACCTACATCACAGAAAAGGTGGTCTACAACAGAAATTTGAATGTTGATGTTTTTCCTGTCTGCCAGGTTATCTGATAATGCCTTATCTGATTGCCTTTCCTGGTAGTCTGCCCATTCCTTTGAAATTGTGATTACCCAATTCCTGAGACAATGGGAAGGTTCCGTTACCCCCTCCCTCCTTGCAGAGAAAACATTTGGTCAGTTTGGGAGTCAAAATGGTTTCAGGACGGTCTTCCTGTGCTGCTTCAGACCTGTGGTCCACATATCTATGTACATGCTTGGTTAGTACATTTATGAACATTTATTATATATGTAAGACCTTACATTTTTTATTTCACAGCTCTTCAGCATTTCTGACAGGGCCTTTTGCAGCTGAGCCTAGAGATGTTGGGAATTGAACCTGGGGTGTTTTGCTTTCAAAGCGCCTTCTCCAGAACGGAAGGGATGAAGGGAGAGGGCTGGTACAACATCCAAGGTTCAGTTTCTGGCATCTCCAGTAGGGCTTTGAATGTCCCCAGTCTGGAGGATCCCATCAGTGCAGACAATACCGACCTAGATGGAGCAATGGTCTGACTTCTTATAAGGCAGTTTCCTATGTTCTTTGTTTTACACAAGCATTAAAGCGAAAGTCAAGGCTGCTACTTAGCATATATGTGGGAGCACAAGCAACAACAACAACAACAACAACAACAACAACAACAACAACAACAACAACAATAATCTGCCCATCTGGCTGGGTTTCCCCAGCCACTCTGGGCAGCTCCCAACACAATATTGAAAACACAATACAGCATTAAACATTAAAAGCTTCCCTAAACAGAGCTCCCTTCAGATGTCTTCTAAAAGTCAGAAAGTTGTTTATTTCCTTGACATCTGAAGGGAAGGCATTCCACAGGGCAGGTGTCACTACTGAGAAGGCCCTCTGCCTGGTTCCCTGTAACTTCACTTCTCACAGTGGGGGAACTGCCAGAAGGCCCTCAGAGCTGGACGTTAGTGTCCGGGCTGAACGATGGGGCTGGAGACGCTCCTTCAGGTATACTGGGCAGAGGCCATTTAGAGCTTTAAAGGTCAACGCCAACACTTTGAATTGTGCTCGGAAACGTACTGGGAGCCAATTTAGGTCAGGACTGGTGTTATATGGTCTCAGTGGCCGCTCCCAGTGAGCAGCTAGATTAAGTTAGCAATCTTAACCCTGGATTCAGAAATGTTCTGCTACTATGGCAGTGGAACACCTGTCAAATTCCATATGCACTCAGCCTAGATGGAAGAGAAAGCACACAATTAGAAAATATGAAATGGTGTAGTGGTAGCATACATCAGTCCTAGCATGATTTGAGTAGAGGATTGTAGAAAAGCATTTGATCTTTCCTTTGTGAGACTTATCTTATTCTAAGCAGAGTTAATTTTCTAGGAAAAATGACCACTTTAATTATCCTCCCCCAACTGAAGAGACTGGCTCTCATTTCCCACCTGCACTGTATTATTCCCAGCTTGCTGAATAACATTGTAAAAATGCTTTTTATTTTTATCTGGTCTAAATCAGTACATGACTATCTAATGTAAACAGCTAAAGCCTCATGGCAACCTCTTTGTTTTGGCTGTGATGCATTATTTTAAAAAGAATAGGTTTTTCATTAATGGCCATTAAACTATTGGAAGAAAATGTTTGAGATGATCATTAATGTATTTATTTGCAGCTTCTGCACAGTTTGACGTTTTAATAGTCTGTTTTGTACAACAGTAGGCCAGAACATAAAGCATATTGGCAGATGCTTATGTTTTGAAGAATTATATACAGAAATGAAACATGTTCTTTGGGAACACAAAGGCAATATTTACATGAACCCTATAAAAGTCTGATTTGTGGGTTAGTGGAATGAGGGCTAAATCAGGGTGTTTGCTTAAGTGATACTATGATCGCTTCACTAAGTATTGGGCTCTCTGTGCCCTACCTAGAGTGGAAACCCATCTCTTGCCCCACCTAGATCAGAGGCATGGTTGATGATGCCAAAAGCTGGGACCTTTTCAGTGGCTGCACCATCTTGCCCCGTGAAGCATGGGCAGCCCCCTCTCAGGCTGTCTTTTGTTTTCATTTTTATTGTGTCACTTTTTACTCATGATCTCTAGCTCTGATTTAAAATAGATTTTTAATGTGTAGTTTATGTATTTTTCTTGATTTTTGGGGGGGTATTTTAGTATATTTTATTCTGTTGTAATTGTTCATTGTTGCAAGCCATCTGAGCAATGCTTGTCTAGTCTTGTGCTAGTCTTGCTCTCCTAGTGCATGGGATTATAATTGTGCGGAGCCTAAGAATGGAAGGGGACTTTGTGGGGGTGAACAAACTATGGAAATGCTGTTACCTGCTGATCCCAAATATTTGCATTAGTGCCATGCCAGCCTAACATTGCTGATATAAGATCTGCAGCACAATCTCAGAAGTTAATTCAATTGTGCTCAATAAGGCTTACTCCTTAGCTTGTGTATTTTGGAGCTTGGTGTAAGTTTTGTGACATTGCATTGGTGTAACTTTTGTTACATCCAGTCTTAGGATCTGGCTGTTGTTTTAAAATACAAATGAAAGATGCTGAAAAAGTACCATAAGGTAGGCGAAAATATAATCAATCAATCGGAAAAAACAAAACCTCATCGGCCAGGAGCAAGTTTCTTGCTCAATTTTTAAAGGGAATCGCCGATGATTCGAATGAAGCCAAACTGAGATATCTACTAAACGATGAAGACCCCCCTAAGATCACTCACGGTTGCCAGATTTTTGATCAGCGTCCTATCCCTAAAAAAGAAAAACGGACTCCTGTGCGGCTCGGATAACCCTTTTAAACCATGATCTTTGTTTTAGGATGTAATTAGATGATATCACCATTGATGTCTCTTATTAATTTATGAGCAGAGGGCGATGTTTATGTTTTGCAAATTTATTGTAATGTATGATGTTGATCTTTTGTTTTTGTTTTGCTTTGGTTCTTGTCTTGTTTTTTTGTAAGGTTTGGCTGTTTTAGTTTTGGAGGTTTAAGTATATATATGTTGGTATGGGAAATTGTCGTGTGACGGGCCAATGGCCGTAATAAATATCAATCAATCAATAGGCGAAAATATATGTGTGTACACACAGAGAGATGGATAATTGTTGTATTATAGCTATTTTGACATTCTCCATGTTCTAAGTCATGCCATTCTGGAGATGACAGTTTTCAGAGACAGAGAAAAACGTAGCAACTACATGTGAAAAGCAGGTTGCCTACTCTCATCAAGGCATAAGATTTGCTAAGCAAACTATAATTTGTAACATGTGTTCCATCAGTGCCTTTTGATAGAATTGTTCCCATAGCAACAGTGGGGCAAAAACAAATTGTGAAACTCCTAACATGACACTTGTCTGCGCACAAGGAAAATATGAAGTTAATTTTTGTTTATGTTAATTTTATGTTTAATTTAATTAGGTGTAAGGAAAAAAGTGTCGTCAGCCTAAGCGTGGAATGCCTTCAGCAATGTGCCAGGTTGTTTTCCTATGCACCATGGCAATAAATCATTTTATCAGCCTTGCATAGGTTGGTTTGAAATGCCACCGGGGATATGTGTCTACGGAAATATTTCAGATCCATGTAATTGTGGACTTGTAGGCCTGATACACTGGTGACGTGTCCAGGATACCATCATGAATACATCACCATGTGTTGGGACTTGTGAAATCCTTCAGCCTTAACATAGAAATTAATGACTTGGAAGGTAGTTCTAAAAGGAAAAATAAAAGCATCCCACTGTAGTATCAGGCATTCCTTAGAAAGTGGTTGTCCCTTAGAGTGGAGCTGATCCATAGCATGGTTTGATCATAGCATGATATGGATACTTTTGTTAAAGCCCAGAGAGCCAAGTTAGCACCTTGATGGACAATCTCCTACTGAACTTCATGTAAACGTCTTTGAGCAACCCAAAGGAAAAGGGGCATGAAGATATTAAAAATCCTATAGGCATTGGCTGATGCAAGTCTTCCTTTAAAACCCATGGTTTCCCAAGCTTGTGTCTCCAGCTGTTTTTGGACTACAGGCCACATCACCCCTAGCTAGCAAGACCAGTGGTCAGGGATGATGGGAATTGAAGTCCAAAAACAGATGGAGTCCCAAGTTTGGGAGCCACTGCAAAGAAGAGAAGAAGAACTTGGATTTGATATCCCGCTTTATCACTACCCAAAGGAGTCTCAAAGCGGCTAACATTCTCCTTTCCCTTCCTCCCCCACAGCAAATACTCTGTGAGGTGAGTGGGGCTGAGAGACTTCAAAGAAGTGTGACTAGCCCAAGGTCACCCAGCAGCTGCATGTGGAGGAGCGGAGACGTGAACCCGGTTCACCAGATTACGAGTCTACCGCTCTTAACTATTACACCACACTGGCTCTCATACTCCCTCCTAGCTCGGCAGTACCTTAATGGCGTGATGGAACTACCACTGCAGCTCTGCCATTCCAAAAGCCAGGGCAGAAGGCAGGCAATGCCAATTCCATTGTATGATGGCAGTGGGGCAGGCTTAGAATCCAACAGATCTCAGCCCTGATCAGCTTCTTCTGGGAAAGCCCTGCTACAGTACTTTTTCTGGCTGCCACCCAGTAGAGATCCTGTTGGCAGAACTTTGCCTGGCTTCGTGAAGGTGCTCTGCTCTAGCAGAGTGGCATTGGCGCTACTTTGCAGGTAGTGGGCAGGAGGAGGCTGGCGGAAAAGACAGAAGGGGCACTTAGGGCCAATCCAACGTACACCTACACATCCGTCGCAAGGGGGCTTTGAATTGCTCTGTAACTAGTGAAATAATTGCGATAGGAGGAAGATTAACAGGGTGTATAGCCCAAACAAAATGAAGTAACTACTCATTTCTGCTTAAAGTCCAGAAGTTAGAGGCGGCGTTTCCGTCAACTTTTACATGCACAGTTTGTTCTTCGGTGTGAAAGAAGCTATTCGGACTCGTAGAGCATAGATGTAATAAGAATCCCTCCTGGACTTCCAGCATTTAGTAGTGGGCCTCTCCAGACATAGGCGGCAGTGTGCAGAACAAAGCAGAAGTTATTCAGACTGACACAAACACTGCAATTGGGCAGATATCATGAACATGCAAAACAGGCCGAAAGCTTTGTGATAATGTTCCATCTTTGCTCACCATTGCGGTACGAAATGGCAAGCTGCACAAGCATGTTGGCTGTCCCTGTGCCAGCATGTATATGTTTCTAGTAGGGAGATCAAGCATCTCACCAAAAGATTTATAGCAGGGATACTATGCCACACTGAACTAAATCGAACCCTGGTGTGGGTGCAGAATCCAGATGGAAAGTTGCAAGATAAGGAACCTTTTCCAGTACTCGGCATAAATTTGCTGCATTTGAAACCAACTTTTAAAATCCCTCCATTAGTTACCAAGGTAAAGAAATGCATACTCTTATTTGACATATTTAGGATGATACGTTTATTTGAATCTTAGCTATATTAATTTTTTCCTTAGACATTTAGCCTGTCCTTGTATGACCTGTTTTCCAAACAGTCCACTGAATCCTCTCTGACTTGTTGATACATAAAGAAATTATATGTATTTCAACCTGGGCTTGTCTGTTGCTGGTTTCAGCATCATTATCCACCATGTCTTGCCTATCACGCAAGCCTTTGGGTGCTGCGGTGGGGTTATTGGTCGGGGGTGGGGTGTTATCATGTATTTTTGTATTTTATACTTTAAACTGCTCTGTGTTCTCTGGATAAAGGGTGGTGTTTTGTTATACAATACTGTTTTTTTATAGTGGCCTGTATTGCAAGAGGCTTGGACATTAAGAGATTGAATGCAAAACTTTAATGTAACCTGCAGGCTCGCCATTTCTTTTGCTGAAAGGAAGGGGCCATTTTTGGCTTTGTTGCATTATAGCTGTGTGTAATGACATTGTTGCACTCCTTTCTTCATTGCAAGGCACCTTTGGGAAGGAACAATTAGTGCTGGAGAATGGGCAAGAAGGTGTGCCAATTGTTTTCCCCTGAATCTTCCCCAACAGATGCCTCTACTGTAGCATCAGGGTGTCCCCAACCGACATTTTTGAAATTGGCACATGTTGAGAACTCTGGCAGGGTAAAAGTGTGTGTGTGTGTGTGTGTGTGTTTGTGTAAGAGAAAGAATTGGTTAGCTAGTTTCCCCCATGGTTGGGGGCATGTTAAGCACACCTTGCCTCCTGTCCATCTCCAGGTGCAAACTGTCCTTTGATCAGGGCAATTTGCAAGGGCCATCTCTCTCCTTAACAAAGCATGTGATCATCACCTGCTCTGAGCCTAATCAAGCTGAGTGACCACAAACCTCCCAGACCTAACAAGTCACCTGATCTTCACCTGATCAACTAGTAAACTGGGCTGTGTTTTCTCATCTACCTCAGACTCTTAAGGTATATTCCCCACTTTTCCTGGAGCCTCAGAGCCTGTCATGTTCATGGAGAAGGGGACACCCCTGGTTCTGGTTCATGTCTGTTTCCTCTGGCCCCTGTGAACTGCTGGCTGTCTCTTCAACATCCTCTATTGTTCATTGAGGAGACCTCCCTAGCCCCAGCCTCCCATTCCCCATCTTCAGCTTGTCCCAGTAGCTACACCCTCACTGGGATCCTCTTCCATTTTCTCAGTGTCCTGCCAGGTCATGATATCAAAGCAGCACTCTGATCAAAATTTGTGCAAGCCTCATGACACCCTCACTGTCATTCATATGTGGATAGTGTTTGATAGATATCTTTAACAATCCCTCCTTTTAACTGAAAATATAGACAAGGTACACTAAGAGTTCAAGGAATTTAAATCCCTAGTGGGATAGAGCGAATTTGTTCATTTTTTATTTTAAAGAAAGTCACAACATGCCATGGCCCTTCAGAGAAAAAATGGTTCATTATGTTGCAAGCTTTCAAATGGAACATATTACTGCATCAGATAAGTGAAGTAAACTGAAAAGTTGCTCTGTTTATAGATGTGGAGGTGGAGGCACTCCTCAGGCATTAAAATGTTTCCTCTTAATTTCCAGATTACAGAACAGGCCCTTGTTTCACTCAGGTCAGCAACCAGATGTGTCAAGGCCAGCTGACTGGCATTGTTTGCACGAAGACACTGTGTTGCGCAACCATTGGACGTGCATGGGGCCATCCTTGTGAGATGTGCCCTGCTCAGCCTCAGCCCTGCCGCCGTGGTTTCATCCCCAACATCCGCACTGGCGCATGTCAAGGTAAGCCATTTGTGTTACATTAGTTACTGCAATTTAAATGTTTTCCTACTGTAGAGTACATCTGAGCAATTGATTGAAGCCAGATGTTTCTTCCCTCCTTTCTCATATATATATATACAGAGAGAGAGAGAAAGTGAGAGTATATTCAAAATATAAAGCATTTCTGTAAGTGTCAAGATATTTGTTAGGCTGCATTGATATAATAATGAAACCAATGTGTTTGTGGAAGAATGAATTAGACCCACAGACTGTGCATGAAACACAAGAGTGAAAACAATTCCATTTACTCATTGAGATAGAGTCTTATGTACCGCAATAGATGCATTTTCCCTTTCTTGGGATAACCATTATACAGTCATACTTCATGTTGTGTCTGCTTCAGGTTACATGTTTTCGTGTTGCGCCCTGCGGCAACCTGGAAGAACCAGAACAGGTTAATTCTGGGTTTTGCCGCTCTCGCATCCGCAGAAGCGGTGCTTCAGCTTGCGTCAGTTCTGTGTTACGGACGGGCCTCTGGAATGGATCCCGTCTGTAACACGAGGTTCCACTGTATATACCATGTCTGTTAGTGTCTATAATTTCCCCTGCACAAGAGCAGCTGGTGGAGAGGGCGGCCGCAATAGTCTCTGCCTCCCAGCAGCTACTGTCACCATGGGACAGTGAGGGGGCAGGTAAGGGCAGCAAAGAGAGCAGGGTGGTTTGGACACCCAATCTGGCACTTCTGCTAGTGTGCCCTACTGGCCTGACCTCATTGCTGCCCTACCCTATGCCACCCGAGTCTGCAGCAGTGCTGCCATGTGCTGAGTGGTGTTCTCCTTTGGTGACTGTTGCTGCCCCTGTACATAATCAAGGCCCTGTCACCTTTGAACAAACAGCATTTTGTTAAAACAAATGAATGAGTGGTTCCCAAAGTGAAATGTGGGGTTTCCTAGAAAGGGGTGTGTCAGGGAACTGCCATCGGAGCTAGAGGCGGAGGGAAGGCTCCAAAGGGATGCAGGAGAGGGTCCCAGTAGGGAGAGATGCAGCCCATCTGCTGGGGAAGGAAATCAGCGTAACACCAGTGGAGAAGGGGGGCAGGTGGGGGAATCGGGGAGTAGGCTCCAAGACTCTTCGCTGGAGACCAGTGGAGAGAGTACGGGTACTCCGCTGCCCACACCCTCCCTGTGCAGAAGACTTCTGCGCAGGGAGAGTAGGAGGAGACTTGGCGCCAAACAACTTTTATGCTGGAAAAGGTTTAAGAAACGCCCACTGACGGATTCTGCCAGCAGCTGAGACAGTCACAATGCTGGAGGCTGCTCAGTCAGAAAGGGTTAACCAGGTAACCTAGCCAGGAGTGGCGGCAACTTACGCACGAGCAACCCCTAAACCCATTACAGGGTGAGAGCAACTTCCCTCCTCCCCACCCCCAGAGTTGTAACTTGTTCACAACATACTGAATTGTGAAATATAGGAGAAATGTCCATTTTTACTCCCGGCCTTCGCCAGGCAAACTTTAAAGTACATTTTCTTGAAAATTGTGAGGGTTATTATAGTTATTAAGAAAATGTACTTCAAAGGTTTTTGTCCCTATAGGCACTGAGTATGTAATTAATGCAATTACGGGGCTGACACTAAAATCTGAGAGTCATGTAGAAATCCTCATTATAGGGACCGGTTCTAAAATTGGCAGCCTTAACAAAGCAGCCTATTTGTCCTTGTACAAAATGAGTAAGTGACATAATTTCTGCTCAGTGGATTGAGACATTGATCTTTTGCTTTCTAAGGTGAATTAATATAACAATAGGTCGTTCTACATCAGTCAGACATATGCGCCCATTTTATTCCATTGGATCGAATCTAATGTGGAATGAGTGGAAAAAAAGTAACCAGTAGTAATTTCCTGTAGTAACCAGTAGTAAATATATCCTTCCTTCTCCTTAGAACAGCCTTCTGCATCCTGGTTCCCTCCAGATGTCTTTGGCATATAACTCCCATCAGCCCTAGCCAGCATGGCCAATGATGAGGAATCATGGGAGTTGTAGTTCAAAAAATATCTGGAAGACACTAGATTGGGAAAGTCTCACTGAAAGTGCCATAGGCTTAGGCTTAGGCTGCAAAAGAAAAACACAATGTTTCAATAGACTTCCATAGGTCAGGTAGAAGAATTGGGCTCATGGCCTCGCACCCAAGAAAGTAGTGCAATAACAGAACAATTGTTCATGTGACTCAGAAGGCAATGGCATGGATGAACGTGAATAAAACTTTCTTTGCAGATCTTGCAGTAGGAACACAACAGTGTAAACAGCTTTTATTTTATGTAATGCAGCCATATGGGCCTCAGGCTTCGCGTGTGTTCTTTGAACCAGCAGAACGCTCTCAAAGACATTGATGCACAGACATGAAATACACACATCGCTGTTTGCTACTATCTTACAAAACTACAATTTTTAATGCAGGAAAATTGGTATATTTTTTGAGAGAATATATGCAAACTTATATACTGGCATGCACAAGAGGTGTAACTGTTTACAAAAGTAGATTCAGGTAGGTAACCATGTTGGTCTGACACAGTCGAAATAAATTAAAAAATTGTCCAGTAGCACCTTATAGCCAGAACAAACTTAGTTGGTCTCTAAGGTGCTGCTGGACAATTGTTTAATTTTTTATTCATGTATACAAAAGTGTATGAAAGAAGCTGAATGTGGGAAACAAAGTATGTGGTGTTTTTAAAAGGTTTTAGGACTGCATTTTTTGCTCTGTCCAGCCTTCCTTAATGGTAGTACGCACTGTCAGAACTCATAGAAGAGTTTGTTTAGCCTTCCTGCGTCTAGGATTGGGGTTCCCAGTGTGCTGCCAAGGCACTTCTGTACACCTCCCTTGGTGTCTGCTGAAGTGGATGGGCTGCCTGGAAAGAGAAGCAGAGGCCCCAAGCAGCCTCACACTTTCCCCATCCATTTCCCAAAATGCCTCTGAGTCCCCACGTGTGCCCAGGGATTTTCTTCATAGGAAGGGAAAGAAAGACTTGGGGGATTCTGGAACTGTTAGTCTCAGTCCTGGTTCCTGGTCGGGAAAAGCCGTTCTGGTGGGACCCAGGAGAGCTTGCTACTTCTGCCTTCTTCTATGTGAAGGTAGCTCCACCGCCCCCCTTGGGGCAGGAGATAGCAGTTTGCCGATTGCAAATAGGCAATAAAATTCTTAAAGTGCATTTTATAGGAAATGGGTGGAAGTTTACAGACTGTGTGTCAGGCTTGGAGGTTTTCAGGGGTATGCTCACTATATGAGTATCTTTTCTCTGATGCTTATGATTCCTGTAGTTTATGGAGAGAAATGATTAGAAGTATGCCAAGGATTCACTTGGCTCTGTAGCTTCAGTGCCCTTGAGAATGTTTTTCGGCACTTCACGGCTTTGGCTGCTGGTTAACTGAGCATGACAAATATCCTTAAACTGTGCAATGAACAGTTGACATTGTTGCAGAATTACACTGTGGAAATTGAAAACAGTGTGGGTATTTTGCCTGTGAACAATGCGCATTTAAAACAACCATTTTCTTTTTTACACTGTGTAATTTCACAATTGCTTCTTATGGCGTTCTGAATGTGCTTCGCTCAACATGAATTAGGAACTTGGCTGCTGAGAAGCTTGTACTGTCAAATCATTTCAGAGAGAAGCAAAATATCAAAGGCATAAAGATAACATCAGACTTTTGACAAGGGACAGATCCTGAAAAGTGCTGAATATCCATAATTCTTATTAAGCCAGACACAAAGGCCAATTTCAAACATGGATTGAATTTGCTTTCCTGCACACAGTACTGTGTTCCCTTTGTTAACTAACAGAGAAACACAGGAACTGATTATGTGTGGCCTTTATTCAGACCATAGAATTGTGGAGTTAAAGAGCTGTAAGGATCATCTAGTCCACCTGCCTGCACTGCAGAAATCTTTCACCCAATGTGGAGCTTGAACCCACAACCCTTAAGGAAGATAATGGAGAATCCCATTTTCAAGTCATAATCAGAAAAGATTCCCTATTTGAGATCCAGACGGAATTGCTATGTCTTCCAACCAAATGAAAGAAAAAGGATGTCACATAGAGGAGGGAGAAAGGTTGTTTTCTGCTGCTCCAGAGAAGCGGACACAGAGCAATGGATCCAAACTACAAGAAAGAAGATTCCACCTAAACATTAGGAAGAACTTCCTGACAGTAAGAGCTGTTCGACAGTGGAATTTGCTGCCAAGGAGTGTGGTGGAGTCTCCTCCTTTGGAGGTCTTTAAGCAGAGGCTTGACAACCATATGTCAGGAGTGTTTTGATGGTGTTTCCTGCTTGGCAGGGGGTTGGACTCGATGGCCCTTGTGGTCTCTTCCAACTCTATGATTCTATGATTCTATAAATCACATTTTGTGCATCCTCAGAACAATCCCATAAAGGTATTATATGGAACTATTTGACAGCCATTATCAGTTTTCCTGATTTGCATGCTGAGGTCCCCCAAAACACCCCTACCCCAATAACTCACACATCACACATAAATTTTTGTTTAAGGTTTTTGGCATAATTTTGGCCACAACTTTATTAAACATACAAATTGTGAGTGGTTGCTTAGGCATTGGTTATGACTATCTGTCCCCCCCCCCCCCCGCCTTGGGGAACAGCACTGACTCCCGGATTCCAGCGAAAGCCAGTGTGGAGGAACAAGATCAGGGATAACTGGAGCTGCGGCACAGACCCTCAGCTTCTCCCCGCATGCTCCCAGGGGCTTACGCGGCCCAAACCCGATTCCAGGGGTTTGGACGAAAGGATGGTAAGCCCCTGAATTCCTTTAACGGAATTCCCTTGCAGCAGCAGCATTGGAGGCGCAGGCACAGCCAATCTATACCCCTCCACCAACCAATTTAAACCAATGCCTAACCGCCAACCTTACAAGTTGTGACGATTTGCTACGCAGTAGGCAAAAACCAAATGGCACACGCTAATCAGCCAAACGAAAAAATTCCTACCAGGCCCCCGCACCAAGGCAGACGACCCCATGACAGGCATAGCAAGGTCAAAGCACAAGCCCAAACAAGGGAGGAAGGGCGGGTGATCCGGTGCCCACAGCGAAAGAGAAAGCAGCTTGCTGTGAACCTTGTTTAAATAACCTCTGTTCCCACCCCCAAATTGGCAACATCAAATTTACCTCAGCAACACCAACCACCAATCCAAGCCAGGCCCCTTCAATCTATCCTGCCTGGCAACAACGGGGTGCTTTGCCTGGCCCCATCCGCAACACGTGCTCTCCTTTAGTGAGAACACGCTTTGCCATTGAACCGAACAACTGAGAGAATTATGTTGTTGTACACCTCCTGACTTTTAATTCGAAAATATAGATTTCATGTCCATGTCCAGATGTTCTTTCTCTTGCTTGGTGTGCTTTATGGCACATAACTCATATCTTCTGCTTTTTACTTTGAGAGATTATATGGGTTTGTTTTTCCTGTCTAGAACAATGGCACCATGGAAATAGTGGCAGAAAACAACTGCCATGTCCAAGCCATCGTCCTCACTAGGACAAAGGGTTCTAAGGGTACCACTGTTTTCTGTTCCTCTTCCATCTAGGCCTGTGGTAGCATCCTGATCTTTGCACAGGCCCTTTCACACAAGCTTTCCTGTGCCCATCACTTTGATAGGCCCCCTGTTTTAAGTGTAGGGTAAAAGCCCATCTTCCTTGCAAGTGTGATTCCCTTTGCATGCTTCTTCCAAACAATGTATGTTCCTAAGTTTAAAGAAATCTGATGATCTTGAATGAGATTCTGCATATTGGCTTGTGGCCTTCCCTGATGTGTATGGTTCTGCTGCTGGCCTCTGATGCTGGCTTGAGTTTTGTTTTCATGTGGCTTTTAGAAGAGTTTAGATCGTGAGCTGCCTTGTAACCAAAAGGGAGGATAAACTTATTTGGTGACCCTCCCCAATCTATGAGGTCATACAAAGAGGCCTTCCTACATGTCCTGGTTGTAAGTGAGGTACATCTGGTAGGAAAGCTTCTGAGATGTGGAACCTTCCTGCCTTGGGAGATCTATCTAGCCCTAGCTATGTTAGGTTTTAGCTGCCTGTTGAAGACCTGTTTATTTAGACAGGCATTTAGTCTTAGCTGTTTACATTCTATATTATTGGATTTAGGTATTACTGGATTGTTTGCATTCTACTGGAATTTTTTAGATGGATTGTTTTTTGATTAGCTTTCTTGAGCACTTCATTCTGGAGAGGCAGGAGACAAGTGGTGTGTGAGAACGGAAGAAAGAGAGAGAGAACACAGACATATACACACAGAATTGTAGAATTGGAAGAGACCCCAGGGGTCACCTAGTCTAGATTACAACTAGATCAAATGTGACAGATGGCCATCCAACCTCTGCTTAAAAACCTCCAAGGAAGGAGATACATGCCTTTTTTTTTTTTTTTAGCCACAAGATAACTAGAGGAGGAGAAAGTTACATTGACAGATATCACTTTATCTGCTGAGAAGCATGTTGCTTTGCAGTGGGAGCTTCACTTAGTTTCAGTGGCTGCTTCTGATGTGGTATGGCAGAGCTGCTCTTCAATACAAAAAGCAAAAAGCCCGACTACGCATGTAGCTATAAACAGTAAAGTGGGCTTTAAAGTTGAAAGGTTTAAAGCAGCCTTTCTCAACCTGTGGGTCCCCAGATGTTGTTGAACTACAACTCCCATCACCTCTAGCTAGAAAGGCCAGAGCTCAGGGATGATGGGAGTTCTAGTCCAACAACATCTGGGGACCCACAGGTTGAGAACCGCTGGTTTAAAGTATGCTTTAAACCAAACATTTTGTTTCCTCTCTTGTACCTGTCTAGGGGAGAGGACAAGCTGGAAGAGATGACCGTTTGACATATCTGTAGTAATTAGTACACATTTATAATCAACTTAGAAACAGATGAGAAGCAATTCCAGCAGAGACTACCCTGATGTGAAACATCGCTCTAAGAACACATCTGGTTAGACATTGTAAGATTATAGAAACACTCAATTTGGGATGAAAACAACAGATGTTAGTCCTGCCTTATCTACAGTAAAAGGGCACTGTAAATATGTATTAACTGAACTCAAGCTTTACTTCCTTACAAGTCCATCTTATGCCACTAGGATTGTGAATATTTCTGCCCACATGATTGGCTAGAACCACTTGTTCTAATAGCAGACTCAGGTGGTGAGTGCTGACAAGAATGTAGGCAAAATGAGGCCACTGAGAATGAGAAGCGGGAGGTATCAGCATATGTTAGGGAAACACTGATGTTAACAAATATGTTACACTTTTTAAAAAGCAACTAACAGCCTAGTGCAGAAGAAACATGTTCAGTAGCCATGGAATTTTGAGTTCTCATGAGCACATGTTGGAATCCAGGCAGAGGTGGGAAATACTCATGTCTGAAACCTATGTTTCTATATCCCTGGAAAGGACTCAAGTTGATTCTGGTGAAGTGGGGTTTGCTAGACCATAGGGTGGCATAGTGGGAACCACAACATTCATGGAGGTGGGCAGAACAATGTCATATCTGACAGACTCTCCTGCTGTCGGTGTCTCCCACCTATAAATGGTCACAATAATATTTTGATTTCATCTTAGTATTCTGCTGAACCAAAAGATCTACAAGCCCTTTTCAATATGAAAAATGAAGCGAGGCATGAAAAATATAATAAGAGCTATTTACAGAGATGGAAACCAATGTGGCTTCTAACCTGTGGCCCTATGAAACCACTGAAATCAACTTGATATGTGCTTTCATTTGGCTAGTTCAGAACCTCACTGTGTAAGACTGTGATGTGTCCAACCAAATTTCAGACCTAATTTATGTACATATGTAAATATCAATAGCTTCTCTAACTTCAGTTGCTGATGTAGCAAGGCTCCATTCATATTTCACTTCCTGATTTCTTTTCCACAGAACAGTTTAACATAATGCAAGTTGCTGTCTTTTCCCCCCCTTCCTTGTTTTTTTTTTTAACCACAAATCGAACTAAAGCTGATAATGATTAATAAAGTTTCTTAAATACTAAAATGTTTTCACTGCAGGGAGAGAGGAAAACCTAGCCTATTTTTGTTTCCTGCTAGTAGAGCAATTAATTATTTAATAATTTAATATCTGCAACTCATTTAGCTGTGAAACATTCTCTTGTGAAGGAGTCAAACAGAGACACTCTTTGTAGAAGTAGTGGCCACCAGAGAATTCATATATTGCTGTTTGCACATTAATTTGCTACTTACAACATCTGTAAATTGTTAATATTAGCTACTGCTCTGCTGACACAGTTGGCTGCATTTGAATAAGCAACATTGGCAGATAAAAGGTCTACTTATACTGAATGCCTCCATGCATTGAGTGTACATTGAAGCAGAAGGCTAAAGGTCAAACCCTGTACCTTACAGCTAAGAACTGAAAGAGGCTATTGGGAATACTGAGGTGGTTACTAATACCACGTGTCTGGTGGGACTTAACTTTGGGCGAATAATTGCAGTGCTGAAATCTGCCCTCCAGTGTCTCAAAACTTTTCTCTCCTTCACTTTTTTTGCCTTATTCTCAGAGCACTTTAGAATTTTCCATTTTTGAGCTTACCTTATTGTTTCAAGGTGGCCAAGGGTGGTATATGCATTTTGCCTTCCAGTAAAGATTTCTCTTGCACTCTGCTGCCTTCCTGCCACTCCATGCTTCCTAATCTGAAAAAGCCCCATGGGATGAGTTACCTTATGACGTCTTGCCCTGGGCTTTAAAACACAGGAACCCCAGATACTCCATAGCTATTAGTGAGATGATTTGTTGAATCAAAGAAAGGGCACTCACAAAGTACCCTTTGGTCACCTCAGAAGTAACAGAAGCATAACAAATTCCTTCACCCTGCCCATGAGAAATTTACCAAAATATCCTCTCCCCCTTGATAATTTTTGAAGACAAATTCTTTCCCCATTAACTGATGAAGATTGGTTGAAAAAATTCACAGGAGAAAATTTTGACGAAGAGGTAGAGTACATTACACATTTCCCCCCAGCACTTCCTCCTGCCCAACCTATTGTCATTTTGTATTTGTTGTCTTAATGTAATTATTGTCTTAAAGAGAAGCTTGCTCTAGTTGGTATCCTTATACCATATCACTGGCCAATTACCCTTTTAAGCCCCAGCTCTGTTAAATCACTGGCTGATCACCTGAAGTCTTCTTGCTGTTTTTTTCTTTCAAGCTAACATACTGAAATATAATACAGTGCTACCTTGGGTTACATACGCTTCAGGTTACAGACTCTGCTAACCCAGAAATATTACCTCGGGTTAAGAACTTTGCTTCAGGATGTGAACAGAAATCGTGCTCTGGCGGTGCGGCGGCAGCAGGAGGCCCCATTAGCTAAAGTGGTGCTTCAGGTTAAGAACAGTTTCAGGTTAAGTACGGACCTCCGGAACGAATTAAGTACTTAACCCAAGGTACCACTGTCATGACATCAGAGGTGGTTTTAGGGTGGCACAACCAATGTGGCAGAACTGGGCACCGCACTGCAAGGGGAACCACAACAATTCTATAGAACGGAGCACAAGAGGCAGGGTGTACCAAATTAGCGTCGCACAGGGCACCACTGAAATTTGAGAGCCCAAAGTCTGCCACTGCTCCCATTGGCTTTTCCAAAGGACTTTGGTGGGAGACTTCCTCTGTCCTTGCAGACCTTCTTAGCTTGGGCTTTCATTGATTTCAGCTTTAAAGCATTGGGTCCTCCTTCTTCCTTCCTCACTTCCTAAGCCCCCTATGGACACTGATTGTTTCCCCTGGCAACAAGAGCTTTCCGTTCCAAACTCTCAGACTTGTCTCTTTTTCTTCAACACACATCTTCACAGTCTTCCGAAGCCCCTTAAAAAATGCTGAGTCTGCCCTTTTATTCTCTCCAGTCAGACCCTCCAACCAGTCGCCAGGTTCTCACTGGAATCCCAAAATTTCATTGGCCTATAACTACAGACCAATATATTTGAGTGGAATTTCTACTGAAATGTATGAAAGTTGAATTATGTAGCCAAGTGTCACAACTGAAACCTTATGTGTTCCATAGTAATATTTTTGGCTCATCAGTTTACCTTCCTCCTGGAAAACTGTCAATGGTACCCCAATACAGTGTACAGTGGTACCTCTAGTTGCGGACACGATCCGTTCTGGGGTGCTGTTCACACCCCAAAGTGTCCACAACTAGAGTGGTGATTCTGCCCAAGCGGGAGCGTGATAGAGCGCTTCTGTGCATGTATGAAGCATGCAGAATGCTTCTGCGTGTGAGCGCATGGCGAAACCTGGAAATATACACTTCTGGGTTTGCTGCATTTGCAAGCTGAAAAGATGCAACATGAACCTAACGCGACATGAGGTATAACTGTATCTGGCGTCATTTAGGAATAGAAGTCCAGTCTCACCCTTTCACACAATTAACTTGATAGTGTTTGAAACAGCACCATCTTGTTACATTTAGATTTCTCCCATAAAAATACAGTTTCTTAAAGGCATCATCAACAGTCTGTGAACCTGTGGGTATGGGGTGATATATAAATTCAATAAGTAATAATAATGATTACAGTCTGCAAAATTCTTAATGTGCCATTTAAACATGCTAAAATCTGTATATAGGTGCGGGATGTGTTGAGGATTTTTAATGTGCTGAATTAGCACTGCTGAAATGAAAAAGAAACGTAAGTGCCTGTGTCGTGGGGTTCTGGGTGGAAAGATTGGTCACCATTGCACCTGCCATCCAGACAGACAAAAATCTGGCCTCTCTATTGAAGAATGTCTGCAGAGTCATTGAGCTTTTTCAGACAACAAAGTTCTAGACTACTTGAATGCATAAGTCATTTTTTATTAGAAAGAAAATTGATCTAATGTACCCTCATTATAAGTGTTGTTCCTCTTGAACAGCTTATATTGTAAACCAAAAACTAAAAAAATGGTAAGGACTAAAAATAGGAAGGACATGCAGGAGTCTACATGGCTTTACATCAACTCTATTCTATGCATTATGGAGGCTGTTTATTTCTAAATAAACTCAGCATAGTTTCAGCAGTAAAGTATAAACACTTCTGCAAATTTAGTTACAACTGAAGTTTGGCAATCAATGGTTATAATAAACTATGTTTAGCTAGATGTCTACATTGTAAAGTCTTTCAAATTCTTATTGCTTGCAATGTATGTGTCTTCAGGTTTCTGGAACTAGAATTGTTTTTGTTCGTTGGTTGGTTTTAAATAGAATAATTCCTTGTAATGTGGAAATTTAATAGTGTAGACGCAAAATGGGTCCATCTAAAATAAGATGGTAGCTTCTCCATACTCAGCAGATGCAGAAGTTACAGAAGTTCTTAAATAAAAATGAAATAAACTTTTAAAACGCTCCAGAAATGGCTACTTACCCAGTCAAAGGGTGGGCAGCTGTTATGGCCCATTGCAGATGACTCCCATCACCCAGGGAGCAATGCTTGGGACAAATGGCCAGCAGTTTGGGGAATTCCCAGGCCGGCCGCTGGGGTTTGGTGAGGCTTTCTCACCAGGTGATTGATTTGAAATCCAGCCAGTCCGGCCGGGCCGAGTGGGCTGGGTTTGGGAGCCCAGCAGCACTAGATCGCAGGGACCTTTGAGGTTTCAGGATTTGTGGAATACTGATGAGCATAGAGGTAACTAATCCCATCGTCTGGAGATGGAGATTCCACATTATCATTGCCCTCAGCAAGAAAACACATTAGTGTACATTGTATTAGCATTCACACAAGGTTTATTTTCATTTAGGGTATTGAAAATGCATATTTTATTTGCAGATGTTGATGAATGTCAGGCAATCCCTGGAATCTGCCAAGGGGGAAATTGCATCAATACAGTTGGATCGTATGAGTGCAAATGCCCTGCTGGTCACAAACAGAACGAAGCAACTCAGAAATGTGAAGGTAGGTATAACAGACTGGGGAAAAACCCATACATAGTGTTCACTGCCTGTTGTTTTATGATATATTGGACTGAGATCATGGGGGGCATAGTTTGGGGTTTAGAGTCTGGACCCTAACAGAGAAATTCAGTCGGATGCTTGATAGGAACACCAGTTTTCATTTTCTCCCATAAAACGCCTGCCATGTACACTTTGCACCCTATTTATTTTTGCTTCTTCCAGCTATTCCCTCTCTGTTTTTTGAAATTTGCCAAAACACTTCATCCTCCATTTCCTTCCTGCTTCAGAGTGTCAAGCAATTCCGGCATCATGGGACAGAGACTCTAAATCCCTTCTCTCGTTCTCTTGTATAAGCATTTCTGGAAATATTCCAAACCCTCCCTTAGGCTTAAGAACTCCTTTCTGACCTCTTCTACTATTAAATGAATTGTAAGACCTTAGAAGATCCATCGTGCTGACCATGAGAGAGTGAGGTAACGTAATCTGATTGCACAGGTGTTTGAGTGAGAGAGGAACAGTGGAAGAGAAAATCCATTTAATCATGAACAGATGAACCACATATATGTTATGTGTAGATTAATTATGTTTTAACTTATTTGCTCATTTTGACTGAACTTTGACAGGAAAATCTGAGTTCTTGGGAACAGTGTTGGGGGGCAAGGTAGCAAGCCCAATCTTTTTTCTCGCCTGCAACATTCTTTAAAATTGCACTCCTTTACAATTCCTGCTAAATAGCAGACATTGTAACTATGAATACAGTTGGTTAAGAAAGAAGAAAAGCTAGCAAAACAGAGGATATAACTCCAGTTTTTAATGAAGGAAAACAAACATGTTGTTTAGGGAAGTTTTTAAATGTTTGATGTTTTATCGTGGTTTTAATATTCTGTTGGGAACCACCCAGAGTGGCTGGGGAAACCCAGCCAGATGAATGGGGAATAAATAAATAAATAAATATTATATTATTATTATTATTATTATTATTATTATTATTATTATTATCATTACTATTACTATTATTATTATTATTATCATCACTGAGAAAATATTTGCTTGGAGCTATATTATAAATAAATCAGTTTTGGAATAAATAATAAAGGTAATGGTAACAATAAATAGAGAACTGTTGTATATTTTCACCATGAGAAATCCTTTATCTTCTCTTAGTGAAAATTTGGAAATGGACTGTTACTTGCGCAACAGCAAATGCAACAAATTAGGTGAAGACGGCTTTAGTTTCTAAATTTAGCTGTACATAGTACAGATATTGCGCAGGCAAAGCAAGTGTGGGTATGTCCTTGGCTTTTGTGCTGTATTGTGGAATTCACAAGTTATTTGTTTTCGAAACATGTAGCATGTAGGCAAGAAATGCTATTATTGTTTCCTTCTACCCTTCCCCTCCTCCTCCCTTTTCTCAACTCTTTCTTGCACACAGATCACACATCACTTTTCATGCATTCTCCCCTCACCTGTTGTGCATCCTGCTTTGGCCATACACACCATTTTCACCTTCTTCAACACCTTTTTCTACTTCCTCCTTTTCCCAACTCTTTTGTACACAGACCATCCCCATTTCTATGCTTCGTCCTCTCTCGTATTCAGCAGCCCTTTTCTGTACACACACCATGCTGAAAAAGTGTTGCTGTGTCATTAGGATGAATAGACGCTTAAGAGTAAGCCTACCAGTTTGTTCAGTTAGCAAATGTTAAGATCAGGTGGTGGATGTTGTACGTATATGTTTAAAGATAAAGGCTAAGGTAAAGGGACCCCTGACCATTAGGTACAGTCACGGACGACTCTGGGGTTGCGGCGCTCATCTTGCTTTATTGGCCGAGGGAGCCGGCGTACAGCTTCCGGGTCATGTGGCCAGCATGACTAAGCCGCTTCTGGTGAACCAGAGCAGTGCAGGGAAATGCCATTTACTTTCCCACTGAAGCGGTACCTATTTATCTATTTGCACTTTGGCATGCTTTCGAACTGCTAGGTTGGCAGGAGCAGAGACCGAGCAACGGGAGCTCACCCGGTTGCGGGGATTCGAACTGCCGACCTTCTGATCGGCAAGTCCTAGGCTCTGTGGTTTAACCCACAGCGCCACCCGCGTATATGGGTACTTGTGTATTAATAAAATTGTAGAATCATAGAGTTGGAAAGGACCCCGAGGGTCATGTAGTTAACCCCCTGCAGTGCAGGAATCTCAACACACGGTTCCTCATCCAGTTTGAAACCATGCTGGACCCTGCCTAGCTTTGCAAAAGTTTTATTGCAGTTTTATTGCTGCAGCTCTAGGACTAATATATCTTCTAAATGACTACACTGAATCATTAAGATGTTGAAGACAATGCATGGTACCTACCAGCAGTGAAATAAATTCTGAGAAGCTGCTATGGAACATTTAAGGGCTCTGTATCCTGTATTTCTCTCACATGAAGCAGTGGAAGAATGGAAGTGGGGGAGTTTTAAACAGCCACTCCCCCCCCCCCCAGTCTTCCTCCGTTCTCACTGTACTCAAACAATAAAAGTGTTTGAGTAAAGTGGGGGTGGAGAGACACTTAGATGAAAAATGTGCTTTAAAACAGTGGCAGAAGTTTAAGTAAAGCAGGGATGCAGCGACACTGAGGGTTTGTTGTTGTTGAAAACAATTTTAGCAAAGAGAATAGCTGAGATGGATGAAACGCAGAAGCTAGTACTAAAAAGCTAACATAGCAGAGCCTTTCCGAACTCCCTACTTTCTATAGGCAAACCTTGTTTTAAAATTTCCCCCTCAGTATCACCCCTTGTTCACTCTACTCAGTGAACTCTACCACTTGTTTTAAAATCACCACTTTCCCCCTGTCATTTTTTCTCCACCTCTACTTTACTCAAACCTCTGCTCTCATTTAAAATGTCCATTTCCTCTTCATTCCCTCTTGCCACACTTTCACTCTCAGTGAACCTCCATCCGTGCTTTACTCAAACTTCTGCCGTTGTTTGAATCACCTACTTTTTTTTGCTTCCAGTGTCTACCCTTCAAACTTCTCCCACTTCCATTCCTCAGCTTCCTCACGTGAGAGAGACAAAGAATGCAGAGCCCTCAAATATTCCATTGTATGGCGGTACTTTACTCAAACCTCTGCCATTGTTTTAAACCAGCATTTCCTCTCGTTTTGCTTCCTCCCTGCTTTCCTCAAACTTCCCTCCCCTCTGGCTCCCATGCCATGGCACTGCTGTTGTGAAAACTGCCTTCTATTTTGCTTCGCCACCTCATCCTGACTTCATGCAAAACCAGCTCTTAGTGGGGGCTGCATAATGACAGCCTTACTTACATATATCAGGGTTGCCATATTTCAGAAAGTGAAATATTTAGGGGGAAATTTGCCAAAGAAGCAACACTGGTTGCATGGGCTGGCATATGCCCAGGGTTTCCCGGACGTTTTAAATAATTTTAGAAAATTCTGCCATTTTCGACATACCGCCCTAACATATATGACATTTTATTGGAAGGGGTGTGGGTGGGTATAAACCTTCAGACAGGGCTGAAAGTGTAGCAGACATTACCTATTCCTGGCATGAATCAGTTAGAAAAACAAGCTATTGTATGTTTTAATGTAAAGAAATCTGAATGCCACAAACCATGAAAAGCTTAGTGACCTATATAAATATACTTTTAAAATAAATTTTGTACTTGCAGCTTTACCAATAGAATGATTAATTATTTCTGAGTATTTAGAACTTAGTGAACTTATATATGTAAGGCAAGACTAATTATTTTTAAACATTTTTTGAGATATGTGCTATTGGGGAATAGAGTACATGCTGAACTAATTCATGATAGCGTTCCACTCTGAATAAGTGAGTGGTCAAAAACAAATCAGAAAAACAACAAGCAAATGGCCTTATGGGTGGAAAAAAATAGTTAAGTAATTCAGTCGTCATCCATGAATCTCTGCAGTCATGGGTCCTGAAAACGAACTGACAGGCAATGCATTGGCTCTTGGCTTTTTCCAGAGGGGCTTCTTATGCAATAGGGAAACCTCCTTAAAAACAAAGGGTTGCTTGTTTTTTCTGTTTTATTGTACACTCATAGCCTCATACCTGGAATTGCTTGGAAATTCTAGGAAACCCAAATATCACTGTGCTTTTCAAATCAGTGGTTAAAATCAGTGTGGTTTTGTAAGGTGCAGTCCGCCATCTTGATTCAAAATGGCTTTCAGTTGTATCCAAACATAGATGAAAACCCCTTCCTTGGCTTCAAGAACTATCATGCAGAATTTGGTCATGAGTATCTTAAGAGGTATCCAAATGCACAGAGAACAGCTTTCTAAAACAGATAGTAGATTTTTATTGATTTATTTAAACCACTTTGTGAAAGGGCGCCTGAAATTAATAAAAGATGCTTTAGGTTTTTGAAGGTAAACATTATTTTAGGGGTTAAGTTGAGCTCCTTCAGCGCAGGAAACGTTTCAAAATATGAGAGTATTGACAAAATTGGGCTTATTATAAGGCTCAAAGAGCAAGAGAGAGCATGAGAACTCAGTCAATAGAAGAATACTTGTTTTAATCTGGATTTTCTTTTAAGTGATCTCACCAGCAAGTATTTAGTTCACTCCCTTCCCCTCTCATATATGTAAAGCCAGATCAAACATTGCAAAGGGGCAAACGTGTTGCAGGCCTTACCTAGGCAAGATGCCAGTTTTTAACAGGAATGGTATGACTTTGACATTAACTATCCATTTTTACTTTTTTTTAAAAAAAGAAAATAAACTACGAGTCATGTAATTTCAGTTTCTTTTTTACCTTTTGGACTTGAAGAACCAGATGTGCTTTAGCATGCTTAAAAGAAACGTTTTTCCTGGCAGGAATGTGAAGAAGTATTCACATTACATTCTCAGTACTTTGCTGACCAAAATTGCTTAAATAACTTAAGAGCACAAAAACGACTGTAACTCAGTAGAACTTGTACTCTGGTCTCATGGATCCACAGGTTAATTAAATTTTTATACTCTTTACAAGACTTTCATTTTATTTCTGAAGGATTTTAGTTTAGTGTAGTAGTAGTCTAGCCGGCTCGCCAGAGCAGCTTCGTCACGCTGGCCACGTGACCCGGAAGTGTCTTTGGACAGCGCTGGCCCCCGGCCTCTTAAGTGAGATGGGCGCACAACCCTAGAGTCGGACATGACTGGCCTGTACGGGCAGGGGTACCTTTACCTTTATAAAGGCTTAGTGATTTTCTCAGTGTTCCTGGAAATACACATTTAATCCTTAATTCTGTGGGTATCACATTTTTCTTTTTTAGAAAACCCAGTACAAATAAAAATATTTTTTGTTCGTGGTACTTTACATTTTAAAAGCATTTCTTAAGTTTATATACATAATAAAAAGTATTATAATGCATCTGAAAGTCACTTGTCTTTGGCCCTCATTAGACATTTTTCCCCTCCCTATGTTTGGGAGACAGGGAAAAGTCCCTAGGTTTGTCCACTCCCTACCCAACCCTTCACTAATTTACTTTCCTCTATATTTACTCTTTATCCACCATTTTGTTAAATTAGATTAATTTATATTGGCACGTGTTGCTTTTTGCTTATTCACCTAAGTAAGCAAGACAGTACTGGGATTTTTAAACTACTAGCAACAAAAGTGCAATAGCCACTTGGATGCACAAACACTCCCAGATTAAGTATTCCTATACCAGGGTATAAGTTAACAGGTTCATGGATTTGTGTGAACAGACACACAAACAGCTCATCAACAAATGGTAAGTACATTTTATATATTTAAAATGCTTCCAATACAGCAAATGATGAAACGGGAACGTGCAACTATTCAGAAATGTCTTCAAACTTTTTTTCTGGCAAGGTTAGTTCCCAATTATTATATCCAGTTCATTGAAATCATTTTGGTAAAGGAGATGACTTCTAGCTGACAAGCAGGGAAGTTGTTTTGCTTGGCAGGCAGGCAGGCAGGCAGGCAGGCTGGCTGGCTGGCTTTTTAGTAAAATGTCCCACAGGTGGGAATTTGCTATCCATTTTATGGCCATGTCCAGTCCCGTCCTAGGTATAATGCTTAAAATATAACTTCTTCTCTCTCTCGCCTTGCACAAGGCTTAACAACATTTTCACCCTCATTTTTCTTCTTCTTTCAGTTAAGAGGTACAGTGGACGCTTGAGTTACGAACCTGATCCGTGCGGGATGCACGTTCACAACCCGCAGCGTTCGCAACCCGCGCCTGCGCAGGCGCGGGTTGCGATTCAGCGCTTCTGCGCATGTGCAACCACCGAAACCTGGAAATAACCCATTCCGGTACTTCCAGGTTTCGGCGGTCCGCAACCTGAAAAAACGCAACCTGAAGCATCTGTAACCCAAGATATGACTGTATTTGTGTTTAATTGGATGTTTGTCTTTACTGTTTGACAGAACTGGCTTAAAACAGTGCTGGCTTGGTCCTTGATTTTAAAGGACTCGGGGGATTTTATGGTGATGATGGCTAAACATTCTTTCACCTCCTAAAGGCCAAGTCATGTGCAGCAGACGGGCTTAATACTCATCCACTGTGTGTTCCAAGAGAACTCTGCAACATTTGAAGGAGAGATGTGTGGCTTGTAAACAAACTGTGCACACTCTCCAAGAAAGAAAATCTTAGAGTTGTGTACGCAGTCCCAGTGGTAGAGCTTTTACGTGTAGAAGGTCTAAGATTTAATCTCCAGGACTGGAGGTAAAGACTCCTTCATGAAACTCTGGAGTATTGGCGGCATTCAATGTAGACAACATTGAGCCAGATGAACAAACGGCCTAAGTACAGTGGTACCTCGGGTTAAGTACTTAATTCGTTCAAGAGGTCTCTTCTTAACCTGAAACTGTTCTTAACCTGAAGCACCACTTTAGCTAATGGGGCCTCCTGCTGCTGCCGTGCCGCCGGAGCCTGATTTCTGTTCTTATCCTGAAGCAAAGTTCTTAACCTGAAACACTATTTCTGGGTTAGCGGAGTGTGTAACCTGAATCATGGGGGGGGGGACTGGGGTCGTCCAATACACGGATAGTGGTATGGCGGGGGTGGGGAGGGGAGAAGCGCCGCGCCGCCAGGCAGCTCTTTGACAGGAGTGCAAATCCACCCGATGCCGCTGTGCACAGGAAGCACTCCTTGGATCGTTTCCTGTGTGCGACGGCATTGGGGGAAGTTGCGCTCCTGCAAACGGGATGGCACACAAATTCACCCGATGCCGCTGGGCACAGGAAACGATCCAGGGAGCGTTTCCTGCCCGCAGCTGCGTAGGGGGAGAGGCTCAACAACTTTGGGCCCTCTCCCCTCATTTTCTTAAAATTCAGTTCCCCAAAATGGAGGGGGGGTTCTTACACAAGTGGGTGTCTTATAGACGGAAAAGTATGGTACATATTACATCTCCATAGTCAGTTCGTTTATGTTTTGTGTGAGACACTATCGTCGTAGACATAATGCAGTTGTGGCAGGGAGAGATGGGGAGGGAGAGAGATGGGAGGGTAACGTTCTTTTGTTCAATTGCATAGCGTTTGGGTAGGGTATTGTCTCAGCACCACGCCAGAAGGTTCTTTATTTGTAAATTTATTTATTTTTATTGGCACTGCAAGAGATTAGGGGGTCAGGAGCCTGGTTGGTTGCATTCAGTTGGTTGCAGTGCGGCTTGTTTGTTTGTGTTTGAGGGCAGGGTTGTGTGGTCAGATTAGCCATATTGTTTTGTATGCACCATAACTAGACACTGGAAGGACCTATCAGGAGCGAACATGGGCTACTGGTACCAAAATGGGTGGGAAACCGCCCAACTAGAAAAGTTAGCCAATAAACTGAAATTAGCACAGGGACAAGCGAAGGAGGATGCCTTTGCCCTGGTGTGGTTCCCCTTTGTCACATACACAACACAACAAGACAATGAACTAAACTTTTTTTGTTCAAATCATCAAATGGGAGATGAAACAGATGCCTTTTTTTATCAAGCTTTCTGTTGACACTGACCTCATGGTTTATTTATTTAGCTGTTTTTTTGTATTCACTTTAATATACATAATTTGTGTCTTAAATACAAAAAACTAGCACCTTGAATAGGCTCAGAATGCTATAGAAAGCCAGTGTCCTAGCACAAAGCAACTGTTGCATTCTGCACCAGTGACAACTTCTGAACACCTTTCGAGTGAGGAATTCCATAGCTATAGATAAAGGCTAAAGGATTTGGACTCCTTTTATGAGAACATTATGAGGACAATGTTCTTCGTTTTTCTTTTTATCCAACTTAAAAGGCAGCTGAGGCAGAATCATCTGGCTATAGATTGAGACGTACAAACCCTACAGAGTTTCACATAGCTTCAAAATGGAAAACATAAGTCAGTTCAAGGTTTGTGGAAACTTGGCCTAAGCTTGAACAAAATGAATCCCAGTTTAAACCTGGGCCAGCCTCCAAGTTCGTTACAAAACCTGAAAGCTGGCAACTTTTAACTGGTGATAGATTGCATAAAGAGATTTACAAGGAGCTCTGACTACATGTACCAGAGGTCACTATAAAATGGCATTGCTTTGTGAGAATCATATTAGAGATAGTATAAGAACAACTATATGGTTAGTATAAGAGCATAGCAGTATTGTCAAGTTTCACAGTGTGGTTTGAAAGCAATGAAAATTTTAAGCTCCCCCTCTCACCAGTTATATGCTGGTAGTCTCCCTCCCTTTTGTCTTCTTTTCTTTTTCTTTTTGAGAGAAGGGAACAGAAAAAGACACATTCTCTTTTTAAAGGAAAATAAAGTACATGGAGAAAGACAAGAAAAGAAACAGCATGTACAGTGGTACCTCAGGTTAAGTACTTAATTCGTTCCAGAGGTCCATTCTTAACCTGAAACTGTTCTTAACCTGAAGCACCACTTTAGCTAATGGGGCTCCTGCTGCTGCCGCGCCGCAGGAGAACAATTTCTGTTCTCATCCTGAAGCAAATTTCTTAACCTAAAGCACTATTTCTGGGTTAGTGGAGTCTGTAACCTGAAGCATCTGTAACCTGAAGTGTATGTAACCTGAAGCGTATGTAACCTGAGGTACCACTGTACTATTCTAATGCTTTGCGCATTTTAGTACAGTGTGAGGCATACACCATAGAACCAATGGGGACCGCATATCCCCATAAGAACTGACCTAGACCCTGCAATCACAATCTGAGGCCCTTCTTTGTGTGTTCCTCCTCCACAAGAGGTCTAGAAGGTGGCAACACAATCACAGGCCATATACCATATGCTGCATAGTCTGATAGGTGATTTTGGTGCCCCCCTCCAGGGAGAGGGGCTGGTTTTGCCAACCCCTAGATGCACCTGTAGGTTCCTTTGAGCCTGTAGGTACCTAAAGGTCCAGCTCTGAGGGCCTTCTGGCAGTTCCCTCACTGTGAGAGGCCAAGTTACAGGGAACCAGGCAGAGGGCCTTCTTGGTAGTGGCGCCCGCCCTGTGGAACGCCCTCCCATCAGATGTCAAAGCGATAAACAACTACCTGACATTCAGAAGACATCTGAAGGCAGCCCTGTTCAGGGAAGTTTTTAATATGTGGCATTTTAGTGTATTTTTCATCTTTGTTGGAAGCCGCCCAGAGTGGCTGGGGAAACCCAGCCAGATGGGCAGGGTACAAATAATAAATTATTATTATTATTATTAAAGCAAGAAATCTGGGGTCCTCCTTGAACCTTCCCAGTCAGGTTAAAAATAGAAAAATCAGACCCTCCAAGTATCCCTATTTTCCAGGGATGTCCCTGGGTTAGAGAAGCCATCCCAGTTTCTGATTTGATCCCAAAATATCCCACTTTTCCTTATGCTCTCCCTATTTTCATTGGAGAAATGTTGGAAGGTATGGTAGGATGTTCCTGAAGAAATGTTGGAGGGTATGGAGTTATCCGACCCCTGAGCCGTCTGAAGGCAATCCTGTATCGGGAAGTGTTTGTTTAAATGTTTAATGTTATATTATGTTTTTATATATGGTGGAAGCTGCCCAGAGTGGCTGGAGCAACCCAGTAAGATGTGTGGGGTATAAATAGTAAAATTATCATTACGGAATGGGACGTCCCTGTTTTCGTAGGAGAAATGCTGCAGGATATGAAAAACTACTTAAAAGCATGTAAACAAGGCTTTGTGCCCCTTTTAGGTTCTTGACTGTGACCAAAGGGGGGACGGGACAAGCAGAGGAGTCAGTGGAACACAACAGAAGAGACGGAAGGGAAGGGAAGGGAAGGGAAGGGAGGGGAAGGGAAGGAGAAACTACCTAGAGTGGGATTGGTCCTGGCATAGTCTCTTATAGACTTGGGAAGACTGAATTAGTTTACACCAGGCATAGCCAAATATGTCCCTCCAGCTGTTTTGGGACTACAATTCCCATCATCCCTGACCACTGGTCCTGTTAACTAGGGATGATGGGAGTTATAGTCCCGAAACAGCTGGAGGGCCAAGTTTGGCCATGCCTGGTTTACACAATCTAGTTGAGGACAGGACTCATAAAGACTGAACAATGCGGTTCCATGACTTTTCTGAGGGGTGATGTAGCACATAACACCTTGTAGGCAATGATTTGCTTTGTGGAATTATGTGTAGAGTGAAAATCTAAGAATTGTGGCCCTGTGCAGAATGAAAGTAAGGATGAGCAATTCCCCCTACTTCAGAACGAAAGCAAAACATTTGTTCTGAAATGGTTTAGTCACCCCTATGAGGTTATAACTTACGAACTATATTATAAACTTCCCTTTCTGTGTGTTTGGCATCAGAATGACACAATGCAACACAATGCAACATGGAATGATCCTGCTGTGAAACATACTCTTGTCAGGAAGATTATGTGTATGAGATGCTCTCGGGAATTAATCCTCTGTTTAAGGTCCAGAAATAATCCGCCCCCTGCTCCCCACTTTCCATGAGAAGCTCACAAATTCTACTATACAAACCGCCTTTTCTTCTCACTACATTCGCTTATACAGGGATCTGCTTGGTGACTGTAACATAGGGAAAAAACCCTTGATGTAGAGATCTGAATTGCAGTGAAAGTGAATGTACTCTTTTCATTTCTAGCCTAGGGTATATTAGCAGACATTTGTCTGATCCTGGTGGAAATAAAGGGATACATTTTATACCCTCTTGTGGTCACTTTGGAGTAATTCATTCTTGGGGTACATGCTTATTAGAACAAGCAGACTTAAATATAAACGTGCTTTTTCCTGACACACATTACACCGTGTATGATCCTCCACATGTTCAGTAATGGCAACTAGAATCAAACTGTAAGTGTTTTCTGTTGTGTAGTGAAATTTAACTCCAGTTGTCATTACTGAGCATGCTGTATTGCATTTGAGCATACTTGGTAACATTATATATACAATTGTGGCAGGTGTGATACATTGGCACAGGGAACTTAAAGAAGTCCAATATTTACTAGCACAGACCGTATGTTAAACACATCAGGTGCTGTAGTTAGAGCACAGTATAAATATTTGTATTCATAATACACATCAAAAATGGTTTACAACAAACATATGTTTATGCAATAAAAAGCACATACAAATTTAAAACCAGAGATCAGCTTTTATAGGTAGATATTTTCTTAATTGCCTGCATAAGTATGATGGCATAGATAAGTTTCCAGGGGTCATTTAAATATTAAAAGAGACAGCACCTGTTGCATCTGTTGGCAGAGCATTCCACACTAAAGGCTTGATGATGCTAAAGGATTGGGTTCTTGTTGCCGTCAGGTGAGCCTTGCCAGTCGGTGAGGAGCAGGGGCAACTAACAAGGTTCCTGCAGGTTAATTCCAGAAATGAGCTGGGATATAAATGTTTAGGAACCTGGGGTACCTGAACTTAAGTTGTGCCACAAATGCCAGGGGGCTGAGGAGTATTCAACCAGTGCTACTCTCTGAATGCAACCCTAAATATTAGAGTGGAAGCACCATAATACTGTGCCTCTGATACCCATCCCATTAAGTGAGTCCAAGAGGCTACCATGGTCTGTTGGCATCAAAAGCTGCTGAGAGATCAAGCAGAAGTAACAGGGCTGCGCTCCCCCATCTCTCATGATAAGGTCAGAGCAATCAAGGCTGATTTAGTTCCGAAATCAGGACTGAACACAGATTGTAGTAGATCTAGCTAATCAATCTCATCCAGGAACTGCTGCATATAGGAATCAGTCTCATCCAGGAACTCCTGAGGAAGAAAAACGATTTTAAAAGTGTTCTTCATCTGCTTATGTTTCCAGATATTAATGAGTGCAGCCTCATTCCAGGAATATGTGATGCTGGTGAATGTTCCAACACTGTGGGAAGTTATTTTTGCCTCTGTCCACGTGGTTTTGTGACATCGACAGATGGCTCTCATTGCATTGGTAAGTATATTATTTTATGGATCCTTTGGGCGGTCTTGAAGCTCACTGCTGACCAGCTCCAACCTACTATTCCTTGGACATGTTCATTAAGGTTTCTAGTCTATGAACTTTAACTTTCTCGTCTTCGGCCATCATACAACACTGGTCACATCCCACAATCTCCCTATTTGTAGAGGAAGGAGCTGTGATCCTTGCATGCACTGACCATTAAAATAAATAAATGGAGGTGTGTTTGCAAAAAAGATTCTGGGACCTTCTGGTGAAGGGTGGATAAGAAATACAACAATAACAGCAATAATTTTATACAGTTTGATTATAGTCTACTTCCATGGTTTAAGATTGTGTCATTTCCAAACTATATGTACTTCAACTTTAATTGTGATGTTTGGAAAACAAGACATGAGGAAACTAAAATTATATTATTTACGTAATCCAGCCTCTAATGAACTTGAAGGGGAAACTCCGATAGATTTCTTATTAAGATTAATTTGATTCTTCTTTAATATTGTAAAGTTTGTCTTGGATTGGTGTCTATAACCACAAAGTCAATATTTGAAAGATACTCCTATGAAGCTAGAATACATCAACAGAAAAGATTGCTATTTCATTTGGCCTAAGTACCCTCTCACGCCCCATGAGGAAAAGTGGTCAAGAAGATGTATTTATTTCTGTGCTTGTATGTCAACAGGCAAAGCCTAAAAGCTTCTGACATCTGGTAGCTAGTTGGGGAGAAAAGCAAATACATTTATTTCTCTTGAGTTTCTAGTTAATGCATGTGTTACTTTAAACCACCAGAGGGCACTGTTTGTTTAGCAATCTAGCCTGCAATTGTAGCCCCTCTGTCTAAGTCGAATCCACCTTTTAGAGGTTGAGTTAATTTGGTTTATTGTTTTCTCCCAACTTGTTGAGACAAGATGTCTGTTATTTTCTCTCTCATCTCCATTCATCCTGTAAATATTTCCTACATGAATATAGCCTTTGAACTCCAGAAACTATAAGTGGTTATTCCAAAAGGTACCTAAGCTGTGCAAGGTCTGCTAACAGCAAGGAATGCTACCTTCCAGTTTATCTCTGCCTTACAGCATGAATGCAGGAGTTTTATGGCCTTTTAGTCTGCATGGTTGTCATTTGTCAACTGTACCAGCCAGTTGTAGATGGGCTCTCTGCACAGAAGTGACAACCATAAACCACATTGCATAATGTGTTCTACTTCACTGATAATATTTACATTTGTTTGCCCAAATTGTTGAAATCGGGCATAGGCAAACCTGGCCCTCCAGATGTTTTTGGGACTACAACTCCCATCATCCCTGACCATTCGTCCTGTTAGCTAGGGATGATGGGAGTTGTAGTCCCAAAACTCCTGGAGGGCCGAGTTTGCCTATGCCTGGTTTAATTGCTTTCCTAGGGTTAAGAAAATGTTTTAAAATACTTTATATAAACAGTCCGTTAGTAATTTTTCTCATGATCCATATTCAGATCAAAGAGCAGGTACATGTTTCTCCAGTCTGGTGAATGGTCGCTGCGCACAAGAACTTCCTGGCAGATTTACCAAAATGCAATGCTGCTGTGAATCTGGACGTTGTTGGGCACTTGGATCCGTACCGGAAATGTGTCCTGTTAGAGGTTCTGGTGAGTGCTTTTATATGCCCAGTTTTAGTTAGGATCACTGGAATAATATTGCACCAATTTTGAAAATATAATTGCATTTTGCTTCAAAAGTACATGAAGGTCCCAGCTTGCACTTCTCTCTGATCAGTTACTGTTAAGGGACAGCCTCTTTCTATTACTATTGAAATTAAAGCCGTGATTATTTAAAGCAATCATAGCTCATTTCGATATAGAGAAATAATGACTCCTTGTACTGCATATTTTTAACTGTTATATTAAATTGAACTGGAAGGATACAAGGCACCCATATTTCATTTTATTTCTCCAAATAACCTGGGAGGAAGAGGTTTGAATAGAGAAACGTTCAAATTTGCAGAAAACGTCTGAAATAAAACCGAAATCCTCCAGGAAAATGCATTCGCTTAAAAGAGCTGTCTTTTTAACATAAGAAAATGCTAGTTTTCTATGTTTATATTTATTATCTGCCTTGCTGTATTGAAGTCTCTCCTGGTCCAAATGCTTGATGTCTTTGTGACCTGCTTTTACCTCCCTCAAATCAGAGTTCCCTTTGAACTTTTTTTGGTCTTGCTAATCCCAACACATACCACCTGCATTCCATAGTGATCTGGCTCCATATCACTCATATCCTCATCCTTACTTTATTCCCTTTACAATCCCTAAATGTTTTCTAAACAATCTTAATGTAAACAATATTCCGCCTATTCCAAACAATAAAATAACTTGGATAGATATATTCTCTTGGAGTTGGCTGAGGTTTTGTGTATTATTCTAAATGACTGTTCCCAGCTGTTTCCAGTGCTTGCTTAGCAAATTAATGTGACTGAACTAGGAGACAATGGTTAGTGATGGCGGCCAATTCCATATTTACTCACATGAGTACACATTTGGAGATGGCTGTGAACATTTACATGAATACAAACAGTATAATCTAAAACTGTACAGAAATTATGGTTTATCTTGATAAGTTACGCCCTTTCCAGAAGCAAATTTCATATCGGTGCAAGACGTATATTTTTCTTTCTGTCAGCCTTGGGGGACTTAAAACAAGGTAGAAGAAAGAATATACTCTATTTTTGAGCTCTGGAGCCAAGTGAGGATTCCTAGGTAAGATCCTCCCTCTATTGTGTGGGCAGGTAATCCCTCCCCTACCTGGCCTGGTCTCCTTGGCAACGCTTCCCCCAGGTGGGATTGGACAACTGACTGAGGTAGGTGGAGACCTCCAGGTATCCCACCTGAGGGGAGGCAAAGCCAAGCCTATGCTGTTGGAGCCGCTCCAGATCTAGGGGCTGCACGCGTCCACGCAAAGGGCGCCCCCCGTTTTAAGCGGGGAGCGGTCATTCTGTCAGCCTTGGGGGACTTAAAACAAGGTAGAAGAAAGAATATACTCTATTTTTGAGCTGCTGAATAGTTGATAATAGAGTCATGATAACTCTTGGAGTAACCTTGCAAAAATTAGCTGTGCCCAAAGCTAATTGAGGTGGCAAAATCTCTAATAAGTAATACAGTGGTACCTCGGGTTACATATGCTTCAGGTTACATACGCTTCAGGTTACAGACTCCGCTAACCCAGAAATATTACCTCAGGTTAAGAACTTTGCTTCAGGATGAGAACAGAAATCGTGCTCCAGCGGCGCGGCAGCAGCAGGAGGCCCCATTGGCTAAAGTGGTGCTTCAGGTTAAGAACAGTTTCAGGTTAAGAACGGACCTCCGGAATGAATTAAGTCCTTAACCCGAGGTACCACTGTAGTATGTTTTTAAGTGATCATCTTATTTTCCAAAATAGATGAACTGGTGTATGTTCCAACCTCCTTGTGAAAAGATAAGATATTAATGCTTCTGTGTTGTTTTTCATTTTCTTAGATGAATATCGCAGGCTGTGCATAGATGGCATTCCTGTCGTCGGGGGTTCCAGACCTGGTGGTACAGGAGGAAATGGGTTCTTTCCTGGAGGAAATGGAAATGGCTATGGCCCAGGAGGAACAGGATTCATCCCCCTTCCTGGAGGAAACGGTTTTTCCCCAGGTGTGGGTGGGGCTGGAGTAGGGACTGGTGGCCAAGGTTCCACAGGAAATGGCCCCATCATTACAGGGCTGAGTAAGTTGCCATATTTGACTGTTTTTCCATGCAGTGGATAATTGATGTGTATTTGTGTGTGTGTGTGTGTGTGTGTGTGTGTGTGTGTAATATATATATATATATAGTAGTTGAGAGAAAGAGTGAGTATCCCCTACCACTGTCAATACTGCTGATTGCAAGTTAAAATAAATATACTATGGAAAATAAAGTCATTTGATCACCTGGACCTAACTTTAATGTTGTAATAGAACTTGGATCTGTTTTTTCCTCCCCTTAGCAATACTCAATCAAACAATAGATATTTGTAAGCACCATCCAAATCTTTGTTTAAATGGACGCTGCATCCCAACGATTTCCAGTTATCGATGCGAATGCAATATGGGGTATAAGCAAGATGCAAATGGAGACTGTATTGGTGAGTGCAACTTCCGATTTCACCTGCTTTTCATCCGATCTGTAAGCATCTTTAAAATACCTCTTCTACAGAGATACTGAAATATATCTTCTATAAAGATGCTGAAATATTAAAAGGCCCCCAATGTGCTCTTGAGACTTTATTGCAATGAAATGTAGATTAATGTGATAACTATGAAGAATTATATTGTCACTTATTTTTACCATATTGATATAAAACTTATAAACACTTATGTACACTGATGCAAATGCTTACTAGTTTTCTTCTACTTTCTACAAAATGTATCGAGCATCTTGCATGGTTGGACTGCACACACAAAAAATGGCCAATAGTTTAAGCAGTCTCTGCTCTCCAGCTCTTCCTCTGGTCAGATTGGCAGTCCACCAAGGCCGCTCTTGGTTGAGAGAAACTATTGAGGGAAGTAACAAGGAACTCTGTGTAATGTCTAGATGATCAAACGAGCTACTAATAAGAGAACACTTTTCTGGAGGTTTAGCAATCTAATATTAGGGATGCTGTATCATATGGCAGTACTTCCTGAATTATTAGAACATACTTGGAAGCAACAGTTTAAAGATGCTACTTAGTGTGTTCTAGCTGTTTAGCAACCACCTCCACAGTTCTAACAATGTATGTATTAATCTGTAAGGCTATTCACTGGGATATTAGCTTTCAAGTAACTGGACTGCCCAGTGAAACAAAATAAACTACTAAGTGCTTTGTAATGAACTCCCACAATAGCTAGGGCATTAAAGAGAGCAGCTGGGACATTTAGAGAGCTGGAAAATGTTCAAAGGAAAACCATTTGAGCAATAATAGGGTACTTTGAGAGGTACAGTGAGCAGATGAGAGAAAAGCCAAAATAGCACTAAGTAGACAATGTGTTCTCATGTGGGGGGCATTTGCTAGGAGATTCTGTTTCTTTAGAAAGGTTTCCAACAAAAAGTAAGAGTTTTACTCTTGTCAGGCATTTCCTTATTGAAAAGCCATTGTACATTTATCTTTCCTCCCTTCCACCACCAGCAGTAATATGGGAGTTTACTAAATTTAAACGAGTTGATCTGAATAGAAATATTCCCTGTAGACATGAATTTAGTGAAAAAAGCGAACTGCTGGCTGCGTTTAAAAGATTTGCTTATCACACAGAGTACATGTATTTGCATAGGACATAAAGTAAATATGTGTTCTGTAAACTTAGCATTTTCTTTCCGAAGAAACCATGCCGAGGCGGAAGGAGTGTTATGTTTGTTGTTTATAAATATCTTCCACCCATGAATATATTAACAGTTCAGTACAGTCCATTCCTTTAAGAAGTTCTTTTATTTTCATATGAAGTTAACAGACAGGATATAACAGGCAACACATTCATGAGGACCTGTGGCCTAGCTGAAATAATATCAATAGCGCTTTAATTTTTGGGCTTTGTTCTGATGAAATTATTGGCATTATGTGCTTGCTGAGGGCGGAAACAAATAATCCAGCGACAGATTGGCTTGCTGTGCATGAGTGCAAAATGTTTTTACTTAGAAAAATAATCAAATTCTACAGGGAAGTTTGTGGGGGAGGAGGAATCCCCAAGTTACTGTGTACAATTCAGACAGAAAATTATAAAAGTCAGTGCTGAATGGCTGCTACATTTGATTATTTTAATATATCCTGTTCTCTTCATATTGCTTCATGTTTATGGCTTTGCTGCAGTTTTCTCAACTACATGCTCAAAAGTAAGTGGGGTGTGAAATTAAGCTGGGGGTTTTGCATGAGAAATGGGGAATTGGTCTATAGTATTAGATAGAATATTGTCATAATCTGCCAGGTTAGATTTCTGATGTTTATATCGTACTTTTCACTGGTGTGGGCAAATAACTTGGAATCCTCTTTATATGTGATTTCATTTACACTGAGTAAAAATTTATTAGCAGCTTGATGTGCAAACTCTTGCACAAGGTCTTCAGGGGAGAGAAAAGAGAGACAGCGACCATTTTAGGCATGTCCAATATGTGTGTGGCTGTACACATGCGCATCACACTGAACCCAGAACAGAAAATGCCACAAAAGAGGGCAGAACAGGGTGAGGCAGCGGCAGGGTTGAGGAAACTGTTTTGATGATTTTTAAATGGTGTTTCAAATATACACATTTTCACATAAACGAGGTTCCTTGGAATATAACCCCTACGTAAGTTGGGAGTTGGAAGTGCAATACGGTAGACAAGTTTGGAGAGTTTTTGTACAAAGCCTGCAAAGAGAAGCCCCGTTTCCATGCTTGCTTTGGGAACACGCATGTGAAGCTGATCCTGTATCCTGAGAGTTGTCCCCACTGAAACTGTGAGTGATGGGTTGGGGGATAGTCTTGTGCTGAAGGGAACAGCTTCCCTCTTCAGCCTCTAGTTCCACTCCTGCTGGAGGACAGGCTACCAATTGCTCATTACAGCCGGCTCAGAAAACCAGTGCTTTAGCCAAACTAACAGGAGCTCACTGTAAAGTTTCCAGAAAGGAACAACAGAGCTAAAACTTAAGGACTTAACCCAGAAAAAGAAAGGCAAAAGAAGCATCACATTTTGTATGCAACAAGAGTTTGAAAGCGATCCCAGGAAGAAAGGACAGGCTGAAGAAAAAAGACTGGGAATGGGAATGCTCTGACAAGAAACTATTGCCTTTTCACCACAGAGATGAAAATCACAAGTGGTTCAGAATGTATTGTCAGCTTCATAGAGTCCCAGAAGCTCCTACAACGTAGGTGAAATGGAAATGGGTTTCTTAAACTGTTGTCCATTTTACCTTTGTAATAAGGTTTATCTGCATAGATGGGGACGGGGGCTTCACCACTGTGAGCCAGTGTGGTGTAGTGGTTAAGAGCGGTAAACTTGTAATCTGGGAAACCGGGTTCGCGTCTCCGCTCCTCCACCTGCAGCTGCTGGGTGACCTTGGGCTAGTCACACTTCTCTGAAGTCTCTCAGTCCCACTCACCTCACAGAGTGTTTGTTGTCGGGGAGGAAGGGAAAGGAGAATGTTAGCCCCTTTGAGACTCCTTCGGGTAGTGATAAAGCGGGATATCAAATCAAAACTCTTCTTCTTCTTCCTCTTCTTCTCCTTCATTTGATCACTGCTCATTACAGTATTCACACAGTTCTCCCACTTTAAGGAAGACATTGTGCATGATCTAATTGCTGCTGCAAAAAGTAGGAAGGAAGGAAGCTAACTCACTATTATGCCATATGAAAATCTGTGCCATAAACAGCTGCTTAACCTCTTCCCAGGTGTGTGCTCAGGCTGTTAACTAAAACACTTTTTTCAAAATCATAAATACGAATGGTTGTTGATTTAAGGAAATGTCCATAAACAGAAACAAGGGGTTGCATTATATTCAGCAAGTAATGGGCTCACATGGTTGCTTTTCTGTAGTTAAGCTACATTTGGCAGCCTCCTCCATGTGAAGAGCCATGTCTTGTGAGTGCATTTGACTGCTGTGATGCTATGTGTTTGTCAATCCTGATACTTTGTTTTTCTGCATGATCCAAGTGTGTTGAACCTATCCTAAAATCAGCAGCCAGGCACATCTCCAAAACACAGAAAGGCAAATTAATGATGGAGAAACAATAACTCTGTGATTCAGTCCTATTAATCTAGTGACAAGTGTATATTTATATTTCTTCATTGCTTTATTTTCTTTCTCTACCTAGATTTTATTTTTTTATTTAAAAAGCATGAGATGCTGCATATTTTTGAAAACAGACTGAGTGGGCTGTATTAGGTAATGACTGTATACTGAGAATCATGGTGCAAGCATTTTTTTTTTTAGATTAGTGTGTTGAGTCAGTTTCTGCTGAAGAAAGTGAAATTTATTTCTCTGTTCAGAAATTGTACTTTTTTGGAGCTTTTTTGTATAACTCGTGAAATCTGATTGTCTTCTTTTCTGATATCAACAGATGTTGATGAGTGCATATCAAATCCATGCACTAATGGAGACTGTGTGAACACACCTGGCTCTTATTATTGCAAATGTCATACAGGTTTCCAGAGAACACCTACAAAGCAGGCTTGCATTGGTAAGAAGGCCAATACTTCTGCAATTACTTGTGCTCATATTTGACCTGAGTTTGATCTCCCACCCCCCTTAGATTATCAATACGATTTTGAATCGCCTTTTCAGCAAACGGTGACAGTGATGTAGTATTTACAAACCCTACACAAATCTGGAATGCGACTCCGTAAAATGGTTCGATGGTGCTCTGTACGCCTCCTTCTGGCGCCTGCTGCAGCCAAGCTGGTGCCAAATGTATTGCTGTACTTTCCTTTGGACCATATCAGTGAGACCGACAGGGAGGTCTTGTCATTTGGGCCAGCCCAGGACCTCCATACACACTGTCCGGGCTTGTGCCCCGGAGTTCAGTGCTACTAACACAGCAAAAACAATGTGGGAAGTAGCAGTTATGAGTCACCAGTCTCTGCAGCCACAGCAGGCGCTGTGATTCTTCAGTGGTTCATTTCGCCCCCAGAGGAACACACTATTGTCTCTCGAGACAGACGGATGCTAACAAAAAGAAAGAAAAGAAGTGTTATTACAGGAGCAGATTTTGTCAAATCTGCTTGCATTTGAAAAATCAAGTGATTGTGGACAGATAAAATACTTGATATTTGGTATATATTAAAGCTATAGGGTTCACATCTCAAATGTACAGGACACAATCTAGCTAAATTTAGCTATGTGAGTTCCATTGCACTAAGTCATGGGACAGTGGTGGTGTCAAGTCTAGATCTGTAAACAGAATTCAAACATACTGACAAACTGCTTCATGTTTGCTTTCCAACAGCAAAATTGAAAAAATATGATTTTCATTAAGTAAGGGGTATGTAAACCTGAGGTTTGGCCCAGTGGTCTGAAGCAGTTTGTTGTTTTCTCCTTGAAACTAGCTGATAATTATATTGTTATTATTCTCTGTTTCCCCCCACCCCTCTCAGATCTTGATGAATGTATCCAGAACGGCGTGCTTTGTAAAAACGGCCGATGTGTGAACACTGATGGAAGTTTCCAATGCATTTGCAATGCTGGGTTTGAACTAACTACTGATGGGAAAAACTGTGTTGGTATGAGATAACTTGTTTTGTTTGTTTGTTCACTTTTAATGCTAATAAAACGTGCAAATTTCCATGCTGTCCTGCCATATGGCACAGAATAAAGTATATTCATAGGTTAAACATCAACAATTTATATACTGAGACTATACTGTGGGCTTGTTAAAATTTCAGCTACCATTTCAGGGGTTTTTTTTATAATAACAAATTCAATTTTAACATAACTTTATTATTTATTTAGCCTTTGCCAGTTAATTACAAAATAGGTTGACATGTAGTACACTCTGGTCCATATTGAAAAAAGCTATTGCAGTTATCCTTCTGAAATTTGGCTGGATTCATGCCCTCAGAAGGATTTGCACCTCCCCCCCTTTTTTTTTTTAAAAAAAGCAAATTTTAAGGTGCACAACACAAAAGCCCCAAGCCTCATTTGCCTGTAATTTGGTAGGCTTTACCTATCCTGCAGGGGCAGCTATTTCTGCATTTTTTAATCCTTTTTTTTTTTTTTTTTAGGAACAAAAGTTGCAGGCATTTTTTATTTCTCAGTGGTGAATGGAGATAAAATAAAGCAGACTGTTGGGCCAATAATGAATCATGGGGCCATGCCCTTGCTCTTTGTCCCCCCCCCCCTTCTCCTTCCATGTGTCTGACCAGTGTTTAGATTCTGGCTATTTAAAACCAGTTTTCTGAGACGCCTGAACTTTTGAACTGAATTTAAATGTTGTTTGCAAACCAGGATATGAAACCAGGTTCAGATTCCGACTTTAAATTCTGATTTAAGCAGCACTGCCATGCTTTATATGTGGGGCCGCCTTTGACGGTGGGTGGGATGCTTCAATTAATACAAAATGCACTGGCCATAATTTTTAGCACCCTGAGAAAATGCTAAGAGGATGTGCACTGTGAATGCCCTTCATGTCCACTTGTTTAAAGTGGATGAACTGAAGTTTTCACTTTCCAGTTGGACCACTCACTTAAGGTATAGCCAAGTTTGGCACAAAATGATTAAAAGAAAGATTTGCCATTTATTTTGTGTGATTTCACCCATTTGTTTTTTTGGTAGAAAGATTCTCATTAAATGAGACAAATCTTGAAAGAGATCTTGAGTAGTTTCTTCAAGGATTAAATATATCTACTAATTCGTTTTTCTAGATCATGACGAATGCACAACTACGAACATGTGTTTGAATGGCATGTGTATAAATGAGGATGGAAGTTTCAAATGCATCTGCAAACCGGGCTTTGTCTTGGCTCCTAATGGGCGCTACTGTACTGGTATGTAAGACACCATATTATGGCAATCTTGACTCTATACACACACAAACAGAGAGAGAGAGAGAACTATGGTTGTTTCTTTCCTACTTATTTCACTTGTACTGACATAGGAAAAGTTTCCACTGAATTGTGCCAGTGTTGAGGTTTGTGCCCTTTCATCAAATTTTGCCCTGAGCTTATTCATTGTTTATTTAATCCACATATGAATCTTCGGTGGAAGCAGTTGGTGAATGACATTAGAAGGCCGCAATTACACATTTTTATAAGAAAATCGTGGTTTCATTTACTAATCAGTAAAACATACATTTTCCTCCAGATATTGATGAGTGCCATCAACCAGGGATCTGCATGAATGGTCACTGCATTAACACCGAGGGCTCGTTTCGTTGCGATTGTCCGCCAGGCCTAGCTGTGGGAGTTGATGGTCGTGTTTGTGTAGGTAAGAGACACTTTTACAGTTTGATGTGATAAAGTTTAAACAAATATGGGTGAGAGCCAATGGTGGCAGCTGCTAGTACAACAGTCATTCTGCTAGTGAGGTCCCCATTGTTAACGTAGTGGAACAGCTGGACCCAGTGGGTAGCTTGGGCTAGCAGAAGTGTTGCACAACACTAGAATATCATATACCATTCAGCATTACGGCCACTGGGGCCCTGTGGCTGGGACTGCATTGCTCTTTCGTCTCCTGAATGTTGTGTGTCTTTTCCGCTTACTAAAAGAGAGGGGCAAGGCAGCAGGAGTTTGGCACAGTGCAGGTTGTGTATCAGAGCCAACCACTGCTGCTCCTGGGGTATGTGTGTGCATGTGCACGTGCTGTTACTTGACTCCCACTTGTGCTAGCACTTCTGCCATGAAAATAGCTTTTGCAGAAATGCCTACTTTCCCGCTGCTTGTGTTTACAAAGATGAACTGCACCATGTGTTCTAAAGCCTATTTTGTCACATACTTGAAACAGATAGCACATTGTAGTTTCATAGTCCGTTTAGTCCTCTAAATACAGTGGTACCTCTGGATGTGAACGGAATCCGTTCCGGAGCCCCATTCACATCCTGAGTAGAGCGTAACCCACGACTGCGCGGGTTGCAATTCACCGCTTCCACGCATGCGCATGACGTCATTTTGAGCACCTGCGTGAGTGGCAAAACCCGGAAGCAACACGCTCCGTTACTTCCGGGTCGCCGTGGAGCGCAACCCGAAAATACTTAACCTGAAGCTACTTCAACCCGAGGTATGACTGTATAAATAAACACTGCCTAATGAATTAGTAGTGTACACTATAGTTTTTCATCTTCTCCTGTGTTCTCTACTACCAACTCTTTAATAAATGCAAATTGTTCATTGGCAGTCTGGAATAAATCAATGAAAATGAGAATGTTTAGGTTTGGCATTGTGTTTATGATGCTGACTCTGTGTAATTCCAGAGCTAGACCCAAAGGGCTAAATTCAAAGTTGGCATGAATAACCTGTTCAATTCTTAAAATAATCCCAAAGTTATATGGGGATTTCCCCCCCCCTCAATTTGCCATAGATTTGTTGATGCTGGGGAAATTTGCCTTGCTGAAAGTACAAGTTTCAGGGCAGAAGCTAAAACCTACTAAGCCCTGGCCCCGCACTAGCAGTAATGTCTGTAGTCCAGGGTGTTTAATTCTCTTTTGGAATACACAATGCTGGTGCTTAAAAGAATCTAACTCACTATTAGTTGTTAGACTATTTATTCACTAGAGGCAAAATCAGGAATCATTTAGGAAATTCAGTTCCCCAACAAGATGATATAATTACTCTAGACATGCAGTAATGGGAAGAAATCTTAAATAGCGCATAATAAAAAAAAATCTTACTCATTCTTGTCCCTCTGAACAGAATTTCATAGTGTGCGTCTACTGTTAACAAATCTACTGTAAATTCTCTTTGGCTTCAAAACCCTTCTTGTTGGCTAAGCTGCAGGATCTTTTGAATGATCTAAGTGATGTAGGCAGAAACTGTAGGCAGCTGAAAAGTGTTTATAGTCTGAGAATTGGCGTATTTTATTAAACATTCTGCTTAGGGCTTTTAGTAGTGCTGACAAGCAGGTTAAATATTTAACAGACTGTATGAAAAGAAAATTTCATTAAGACTGCCGTACTATACACACGTACTCAGTAGACATGTATAGAATTGCAATGTAAATAATCTTAAATCATACATGCATTCATACAAACTCAAAAGTAACCTGCAGGAAATAAAGTTAAGTAAGACATATTAGAAATAACTTTGGGCATGAACAGAATATTCAGATACAGATATAAGCCTATGTTGGATGTCAACATTTGGTCGGTATTGGACTTTGTAGAAGCCAAATTTTGTATTCAATATTAATTAACGAATTGCAGATGTAAAGGTTTGGGGTTCATTTTTTATGTGAAGAGTATTTCTTCATACCATTTCCAGTTGTAAGACAACTCACCTATTGTTCTGCCCAACTCCTCTTAGATACGCATATGCGCAGCACATGCTATGGTGGGATCAAAAAGGGAATATGTGTCCGACCTTTTCCTGGAGCAGTGACAAAATCTGAATGTTGCTGTGCCAATCTGGACTATGGGTTTGGAGAGCCTTGCCACCCATGCCCTGCCAAGAATTCGGGTAAAGTTGTGTTCTTCTTTTGATTACTGTGAAAAATCTATATTGCCCATGAAAACAGGGGAATAGTAGTAGTAGTCAGTCTGCTAGTTTCAGCTGGTAAGACAGCTGCAACCGTTTCTAGACCAGGATAGCCTGATAATAGTCACCCATGCACTGGTGATCCCTTGAGGTTGGTCTGGTAGCTGCAGCTGATGCAAAATGTGGCGTCTCGGCCGCTCCCTGGAGCAGGATATTGGCAGCATGTTATGTTACCCTGCTGTTGGGACGTGGGTGGCACTGTGCGTTAAACCACAGAGTCTGGGACTTGCCGATCAGAAGGTCGGCAGTTCAAATCCCTGTGATGGGGTGAGCTCCCGTTGTTCGGTCCCTGCTCCTGCCAACCTAGCAGTTCAAAAGCACGTCAAAGTGCAAGTAGATAAATACGTACTGCTCCGGCGGGAAGGTAAACGGTGTTTCCGTGCACTGCTCTGGTTCACCAGAAGCGGCTTAGTCATGCTGACCACATGACCTGGAAGCTGTACGCCGGCTCTCTTGGCCAATAAAGCGAGATGAGCGCCGCAACCCCAGAGTCGGCCACGACTGGAACTAATGGTCAGGGGTCCCTTTACCTTTACCCTGCTGTTAAAAGAATTGCACAGACTGCCAATTAGCTACTGGGCTAAGTTCAAGGTGCTGGTTTTGTGTATAAAGTCATATACAGATGGGAACCAGGATACCCAAAATATAATCTCACCAATAGATCACTGCACCCTGCAAATTAGGGTGGATACTATTTAGCAGTAGCTCTGTTCTGTACAATGTAGTAATCAGGCTTTCAGTGTTGTGGCATTTACTTTGAAAACTAGACAGGTGTTGTCTCAGTTGTCGTTTTCATGCCTGCTGAAGACCTTTGTCCAATGAGCCTTTTAGGTAGAGATCTTTCCCACTTTACATCTGTATTGGAATTGTTTTAAAGATGTTTTCTTTGTTTTATCACTTGTCAGCTGCCCTGGGCTCCTTTGGGAGGAAGCGTGGGATATAAATTTAATAAGTACATAAACGATAAAAAAAACCCTTACAGTACTTGCAAATGTTTTCGTTGTTGTTATTTTGAAATCTTTTTAATTGGTTTTTATGAAAACAAGTTTAAAGTAATTTTTTAAAGAAAAAACCTTTAATATATCAATTCATGAGGTTCCCTGGATCTTGTGACCCCCCCCCCCAATCCGTCCCCTACATGGGTCCTTATAATAATTTTTCTAAAACTACATATCCGTACATTCTCCACAGTTTTCATTTCTCTAAATTGTCCATAGCTTTTGTTTCTTGACAAGTGGTTTTTAAAGTCCAGCTAACGTTTTTATCTGTTTGCAATGGTCTCCTGAGTAAGTTATTAATTTTTCCCATTCTTTTTTTTAAAGTCTTTATCATCTTGGTTCCTGAGTCTCCCGGTCAGTGTTGCCATTTCAGCATAGTCCAGCAGACTGGACTGGCTTGCCATTCTTCCCTAGTCGGGACTGTTATTTCCTTCCACAGTGCTTGCTAATGTTAATTAACATCCAATTTGAATCGGCAGTAGTTGAGGTAACATGGTATTAAAACATAGTAATACTTAACCTACTTTTCTTACGTTTTTCTACCTTTTTTGTTTTCATATGAGAAGCTGAGTTCCGTGGTCTGTGTAGCAGTGGCGTGGGAATTACAGTGGATGGAAGAGGTAATGCTCCGTAACATTTTACAGGTGTGACCTATAAAAAAAAGAGAAGGAAATGAAAATAAATAAATAAATCATGTGCATGAAATCAGATAAACGGACAAAAATATTTTGTTCCTCAACATCCCACATGCTGTTGTTTTAGGTACGAGGCACCATATTTTTTTAAAAGTGAACCAGACTCTGAGGAACGGCTAAGCTGTTTTCCCACTGGAACCAATGGCAAAATTCTCTCTTGCTGCAGCAGAAGCATGGAATGTATTTATACATGTTCTCTTGGCAGTAGCATATACATAGTATTTTGCGTGTTGAGTCCCACAGTGCCACCCCAAAAAATTCACACTTCACACTTCAATTTTTGTTTAAGGTTTTTGGCATAATTTTGGCCACAACTTTATTCAAATACAAAAAATGTGAGTGGTTGCTTAGGCATTGGTTTGACTATCTGTCCTTGCCCCCCAAGGACAGAGCTGGCACTTCCGGACACCACCAGAAGCCAGTGTGGGAAACAAGTATTGGGTGAGAAATGAGGCTGGGAATCAGTCCAACACTTCTCACCCTCATGTTCCTGTGGGGCTTGCACGGCCCAAGTCCGGCTCCATGGACAAGGACGAAAGAATGGCAAGCCCCTGGACTCCTTTAACGGAATTCCCTTTCCGCATCATTTGGAGGGATAGGCACTTACCCCTCCAAGAACCGATTTAACCAATGCCTAACCGCCAACCTTACAAGTTGTGACGATTTGCTACGCAGTAGGCAAAAACCAAATGGCACACACTAATCAGCCAAATGGAAAAATTCCTACCAGGCCCCCGCTCAAAGGCGGACGACCCCATGACAGGCATAGCAAGGTCAAATGAACCAAGAAACCACCCTATAAAAGGGAGGGGGGCGGGTGATCCGGTGCAAAACGGCCAAGAGGACGTCCCATCGTCTGGCTCCTATAATTATAGCCTCTGACCCCTCCTCCAAATTGGCAATACTCAAAAATCCCCAGCAACCCAATTAACCCTTTACAGGTTTTGGTTTCACCAAATTTGCCTAGTCATGACACAGTGGCCTGTTCTCCCAACTGCAACACGTGCTCTCTGCTAGTGAGAACACGCTCTAATAAAATGAAAGAACTTTCATTCCTTAAAACTGTGCATATACTCCAAGCAGTTCCCAAGCAGCTTCAGGCTGCAGTCCTATAATAAGGAGATATTATTTAAAATATTTTAGCCCAGCACTAATCTCAAAGCAGGTTGCCATATTTAAAGCAACCACACTGAAAAACAGTTGAGACCAGGTAAAAATACTAATGGACACGAAAATACAGCAGCAGATTAATATTCCTTTATTGTCTGGGCAAAACAGACCAATGTTATATTTTGTCTGCTGATGTTTAATTCTGGTTTAATTTATGCAACTTCAGTATGGTTGGTTTCACTTTTTACTAAATGGTTTTGCTGTAGGAAGTTAGTACCGTGTATTGTTTGTCATTTAAAATATTAACTTCCTACATTAATAACCTTAATTATTTTATTATTATTGCAGATATTAACGAATGTGCTTTAGATCCTGACATTTGCTCCAATGGGGTTTGCGAAAACCTGCGTGGCAGCTATCGGTGTAATTGTAACAGCGGATATGAATCGGATATTTCAGGAAGAAATTGTGTTGGTATGTTATCTGAACTGTAGTCATACGATTTCTGCTGTGGCTCCCTATGATTCTGACAGCAGCAGGAATAGTGCTTGAAAGCTAAGTATTGTGGTCGCTGCCTTTCCTGCACAATAGAGGGAGTCTTGGGTGCCTCAAACGAGAAAGAACCTTCCTGGTCTTCTGTTCTGCTAATTGAAGAGCTCTTTTATATCTTTCACTAGAGTTTTGTGTGGGGAAAGTGAAACCAAAGAAAGAATTGCCCTTTTTCTTGCACAGGCTTTTGTGCAAAAGGAGCATGCTAGCTCTTATATAGAGCTGGATGAATTCTTTCACTGTTGCTCAGTGGGTGCAATGGGACCACTTTCTAGCAGGTGGGTCACTGTTGCTTAATAGGAGAGGAAGGGGAGAGAAGCAGAGAAGTTGGTACATTGCAAACGTACAGTACTGGCAGAGCTAAACTGGCAGTGGCGTAGCGTGGGGGGTGCAGGGGGGGCTGGCCGCATCGGGGCGCAACATCTGGGGGTTAGGGTTAGGGGGCACAAATCCACGGGTTAGGGGGCGCAAATTACTTGCCTTGCCCCGGATGCTGACAACCCACGCTACGCCACTGTAAACTGGCAATTTGTACAGTGCATTTACACACCAAACTCTGTATACTACTTCACCCCTCTCCCTTCCAGTAAGCAAAACCAGCCTTCCTGCCAGGAAGCTCCTCCATACCAATTGAACCGCTTCTGCTTCTGCTTATAGAAGCCAGGGCTTTTTATCAGCGGGAACTCACAGGAACTCAGTTCTGGCACCTCTCAGGTAGGCGCCATTGCCATTCTAAGAGAACAACGAGGGAGGTGTTCATGGTGAATTCCAGCACTTCTTTATTCTAGAAGAGTATCACTGACGGAAGCATTTGTGGAATAGTGCTAATGTTAATTTTCCTTCTGCTATTGTGAGTGGGAAGGGGCAACACGATTCGTGTCGTACATACTAATAGGTATGATCAACTTTTCCTTTCCAGACATCGATGAATGTCTAGTGAACAGATTGCTATGTGACAATGGCTTGTGTCGAAATACCCCTGGAAGCTACAGCTGTTCATGCCCAAAGGGGTATATATTCAGCAGTGAAACTGACACATGTGAAGGTAAGATTTCAGCAGCGAAAAGTATGGATGTAGTCCTGAGTTCATAACTTGTTGTTTAGTTGTTCAGTCGTGTCCGACTCTTCGTGACCCCATGGACCAGAGCACGCCAGGCACTCCTGTCTTCCACTGCCTCCTGAAGTTTGGTCAAACTCATGTTCGTAGCTTCAAGAACACTGTCCCACCATCTCATCCTCTGTCGTCCCCTTCTCCTTGTGCCCTCAATCTTTCCCAACATCAGGGTCTTTTCCAGGGAGTCTTCTCTTCTCATGAGGTGGCCAAAGTATTGGAGCCTCAGCTTCAGGATCTGTCCTTCCAGTGAGCACTCAGAGCTGATTTCCTTCAGATAGGTTTGATATTCTTGCAGTCCATAGTTCATAACTATTTATCTCATAAAACCAATTAAGAATTTAAAGAAAGTCATTGGTTATAAGCCTGAGTTACCACATTCTGTCATCTTACCTAATGCAAGGTACCAAAGCTTCATTTCTTCCATTTTTCAGTTCCTGTTTTAAATTATTTTTAAGCTTGGAAACTGGTCAAATAGGCTATAACTACTTTTTGTTACTTATGAATTCATTTCCTGAATATGAATATCTTCCACATCTCATTAAGCTACATTAAGTTGCACCAGCACAGAGCAGCTAAGCAGCCGATTCTTCTTCAGAGACACCTGCAGAGAATTCCTTTGGGCCACAATCTATAGAATAGTTGCAGTTTGCTGCATCTTCCCAAGTAGACTGAATGACTGGAGATCTCATTGCTGCCGAATGAATACTAAACTTGGAATGGGCCCTTTGTTACCACTACTCCTGTGCATATTATTTTGATGATGAAAAGCTAGAATGGGCCACTAAGACAGCAATTTCCCAGGCAGCATTGTTGCTAGGGCTGAACTTTAGTTAACACCAACCTAGCCCCAAGTCATTATCTGGGTAAGCAAGCAGATGCCAAGGACTGTTCAGCTTTCATGGTCACTGTAGCATCCTGTGTTGCTTCTTATTTTTTAATTATAGTCAGGGGGTGCTCTGTTGAGCATATACATGAGTGTTTCCCAAACTTGGGTCTCCAGATGTTTTTGGACTACAATTCCCATCACCCCTAACCACTTGCTAGCTAGGGATGATGGGAGTTGTAGTCCCAAAACAGCTGGAGACCCAAGTTTGGGAAACACTGATGTACATGGTTACAGGTGGGCATTTATCCTAGGTAAATGTATTAAGCATCAGGACAGGAGGATAAAACTCAAATTTTATTCCTGTCCTGTTGGCTCCATGATTTAAAACGCAAAGCTGCGCTTACTCAGAGTATTTTTATTTATTTTTTAAATCGTCGTTTTTAGTTAGGTTTCTGCACCCTCCCGGTCTAACACAGGGTTGTCCAACACATCACCCGTGGACTGCATGCAGCCCTTGGCAACATTTGATACCACTGCCCTCCCCGCAGCCCTCACACTTCCTTTCCAAAGCTGGGTAAGAAGGCGCTGGGCTTTGGAAAGGAGGCATGAACAACCTTGACAGAGTCCAGAGTCCTCTTGTTTCCTTTGCAAAGCCTAGTTAGCGCTTTCCCAGCTTTGGGAAGGAGGTAGGAGGGCTCTGGGACCCTGCCAGAGCTTTGTGCCTCGCTTAGCTGGCTTTGGGAAGGCAGCACAAGGGCGGGAGGGAGATTAAATTTTGGTTCCCCACCCCACCGCATGACAAGGCAGTGTGTGGCCCGCGGGTTCCATCTTGAAGTACTCTTGCGGCCCACTTGGTATGAAAAGTTGGACTGCCCTGGTCTAACATATCATGCATGTAGAACTGGTTGCAAAGCACACGGAGTGGGGAGGGCTGGGGAGAAAACAGAAATGTTACTTATGTGCCATTTAAAGAGCCCCCATTATTGGTAATGTCATTCAGTTCAGGGTCTAAAATTACTAGGCTACACCACTGATCCAAAAGCACATAGGATACAGTGGAGCTTCCTCTCCATGAACAGAGAGGGAGATCCATGGGGTAGGGAAGAAAGTCCACCATTGTAGGCCGCCTATTGCAGATGCAGAAAGCTTGACCATACATGGTTCTTTGCTGTTGGTGCTGCAGCCTGATTGGTCCTAGAACAATAGGATTCAGAATGCAGCAGTCTGATTGGTCCTAGAACAATGCAGCAGTATGATTGGTCTGCAGGAGCCACCCAATCCAGCTCCAGGTGGAAGTGAATCCACAACCTGATTGGCCTACAGGAGAATCCTGGAATTAGCTAATCACGTGTGGCCCATTGTATAAATAATGTATATAAAGCACATATTTTGGGAGAACATTCATTCCTCACTACTATGAGCTGAATAAAGAGCATGAAATCCACACTCAACTCCGAGTATATTTCACAGTGGTAACAGTGAAAAGGGTTGTTCCAGGAACTTGAATTTGCTCAATCCAGACCCTTCTATTCTCTATCCCCATGACTCCCACTTCCTGGATGGGGATAAAAGTATGGAAGTCCTGCAGCTGGCTTACTGATTTTTCTCCTATTGGGATAAGTGGGAGGGAAAGACTGGAAAATGACCAGGAATGTTACCCCCTCCCACCACCAAACATTCCTACCATCTGTTCTGCCATAAAGTAACTCAGCAGGGCTTTGAATTTTATCTGTCTTCCACCAGGGAGTCTCCCTTTCTTACTCCCTTTGGATTGTTCTGTCCGTTAGCCTGGGTCAGCTTAGCCATAGATTAATACAGACCGCATCCGGGTTGATTTGATAACGTCTAAAAACTTATGTGTACTTTTGAACATACAGTGTCTACTCATTTTTATCGCCACATAATTCTCTTGAATTTCCCATGGCATTTGAGTAGCATTTCCATATTTATAAAGAATCAGGAGCATTCAGATACCAAACAATCAGCCAAGACTTGCACTTGGATTGGCTATGGAATATTTTGTCTTGATTTCATAGTGAATTTAAATTGCCCCTTTCAGGAAACGACTTGCTTCTTGAACTAAACTCAGTTATCTATGAGTTTAACTAAAGTAAACTCGCTTTATAGATGCTTCACTTCTGCCAGAGTCAATTCAGGTTTAGTTCCATGAACATTTACTAAATCGTCTGATGTAAGCCTTTTAATATCATGGTGAAGTTGTTTGAATTGTATAATAAGGATATAGTCATGTCTGTGAAAAGCACTTGCAACACAGACATTTCCCCTCCCCCAAGCACAATTAAGATGATTCAGCAGGGACTAGACTTGCAGTTCTGTTCAAATGTTATTCTTCAACCCTGAGCTTCCATAATTTTTGAAAACAGACTACAATTCTAAAACCATTTACTTTGAAGAAGCCTGATCAAAGCGCAATAGGGTTACTTGGAACTCAATGACAGCTTAAGTCTGTAATCCTTATACACACTTTACCTGGAAACAAGCCCTATTGAAAATACTGAGACTTACTTCTGAGTAAATACGCGTAGGATTACACTGCATGTTTTTATAGGCGCTCAAATGGTCGTGAGTGTGTTTTATGTCCTAGTATCATGGGGAGTTTTATTGTAGGCTGAAGGTTGAAATAATACAAGAGGGAGATGCTAACTGGATCTGTTCATCTTGATATTTATCTTCAAAGCACAGCTCTGGCTATAAACGTGTTCACACAGTTGAACATGAATCCAGAACACAAACAACAAAGTATAAATCACTGTAATGTAATCACAAGGGACAATTCCAACTTTGGCTTTGACTCTGAAGAAATGACTAAGCAAACTAAATATGTTACTTTTACAAAAGGTCAACTCACAATATAGCTAGGCTACATTTTTCAGTATTAAGCGTATAAAGAATAGACGAACTCAAAAACTTATTAATGTTGAAGGATGTCATTTTAAATTTTCTTTCAAATAATGCTACTACAAAAAAATGCCCAATTTTTTTAGTTTTTATTTTTAAACAGAGATGAGGATCTTGGGAAGTTAGCTTTGTGTCTTAGTTGCACTGTGAAACTGTGGACTTGGAATGCTTCCAACCAGTGTTTCCTCTGATTAAGTAATGCAGTCTGGAGCTATCCTGGGAATTTTGGGGTCTCCCCTGTGAACAAGTACCCAAAATGTCTAGATATACAAGTATCCCAGATGTCCCCCTCTCTCCCTCACTCATTGTATATGTATATTTATATATATACCGGTCAATAATCAGTAGAGTATCCCAGATGTGCTAACCCATCCTCTCCTCAGGCAATGAACTGTTTTTAGCACTCTGGTCTGGAGAATCTAAAAAGGGGTGCAAAGGAGTATTTCTGGAGAAATACAGATTTGGGATGGGAATGGGAGAACAGAGTAGCATATCATATTCAAAGGAAGTATAAGTGGATTTTTTATATATCTAATCTGTGTATTTATTATTACCTACTAGGGTATATTTATCCAGTATTTAACTAGCTCTTGTGTTTAATTTTTCACTTATTTTTTAATTTTAGGGTTAGTGGGTTGGATTTAGTTCTTAGTCCCTCCTTGAGAAAGTAATTAAGTACTAAAATGTATTCCATTCCTGAACCATAACATGAACTTTCTGTTTGGAATAGTACCGTATGTCTTGCATGATATAAGACTCATATCAAAAAAGATTCAGGTGAACTGCAAATATATTTATACACACAAAACTACTCTTTAGAGAATTATCGAAAATTACTTTTTCATGATTAAAAAAGTAGAGTTCAAGCTAATTTTCCTTTTTTAAAAATTAAAAAAAGATTGATATTGTTAGGTTGGGTTGCACACCTACATACCGACCTACTTATAAACAGCACATGGAAAGCTTGAGGTTGAGCCATGGGAAGGGACAGGTGAAGTTTAGGAGTGGGGCTAGTAGGGAGATACTATTTTGTATATTATAGTTGCAGCATTACTTTTTAGGAAGTTTCCAGGTCTGTGGAGTCACAGACAGCATTATAATGTTTAGTTTCTTAATTTTCCCAAAGCCTCATGGAGCCATAAAATGACAGAAACAATACAGCCTTTGTTTGGCCGCAGTACATTCTGGGAGGGAGTGGATTGCTTTCCATTAAATGGGCTTTGATTTCTCACAAGACAATTATAATTTATTCTGGAAAACAGTTTCAGTCCAAGTTCTTGGAAGTTTGTTGCTTTATGCGAAGCAGCCAGTTAATTAGCACTTCCCAAAGTATGCAAGCTGTCTTCTGCCCTACATTCTCTGCATTATAGAAATTTAGTTTAACGCTTAAACAAAAAAACGTGAACAAATTTTCCAGACATTCTGGCATAACATGGTTCATGGCAGGGTTTATACATCATAATATTTTCCAAAAACACATGGCGAATCTAACAGTGTCTTTTCCTTCTGGATTATAGATATAAATGAATGTGAAAGCAGTCCTTGTGTCAACGGTGCCTGCAAGAATAATCTTGGTTCTTTCATCTGTGAGTGTTCATCTGGCAGCAAACTAGACTCTACGGGTTTCATCTGTATTGGTGAGTCTATTGGTTTGTTTTGCTGTTTAAACAAAAGCACGAATTCCGTTGGCTATTGTGCTGAGTTAAATTCAGTTGACTACATTCCTTAGAGAAAGAATGGTATCTGGAAATATCCAACTTGTAACACAGCAAGGTATTGCTCCCTAGAAAGAATTTATCAAAATAGATCAAGATTCTCATTTTCTCCATGAGAGTTGTATCAAACAAAGTTTCAAGAATAATATTTCATGTGCTGTCTTATCTTGGACTTATGAAATACTGAATATGGTGAGAAAAGTTTTTTCTGGCTCTGACTTTCAAGAGAGATCCGCTTCACTGTTGATACATTTTATAGGCCAGAGATGGGAAGCGTTAGCCTTCCAGATGTTGCTGGACTAGAACTCATTCCTGATGACAGGCCATGCTGCTTAAGGTCCATGGGAGTTAGAGTCCATCTGCACTTGAAGGTCCACAGGTTCCCCACTCTGTTCCAGACATTTTGGGAACTTGCACCTTTGTGTCTACATTAATATTTCTAATAAGGCTCAAAGAATGATTTTTCATAGTGGTATGTACAATCCAACCTGTCTGCTGACCAGTGGGACTTAACATAACATCTTATGTCTAATGCCTTCATGTGATGGTGGTGGGATCCAATAGATCCAGGACCAGCTCAGCCCCTCCCCACCCCAGGAATGTACTGTTTCAGGGATTTCTGCTGTCTGATGCCAGCAAGCAACACTTGCAGACTCCTGCCCAAACTGGGAGCTTCATGCTAGTGGAATGACACTGGCATCTAGTGGAATGACACTGCCCCTGATACCTGTATCTCAGTGGTCTAAACTCAGTTTATAAATGCGGTTCTGTTTTTCACTATTGCTAAGTGGAAGTTACAGATCATGATTATTTTACAATGCGAGCTTTTTCATGAATATTCAGAGGTAAGTTCCATTGTATGTAAATGTGTATGGGCCTGCAAGGAGAAGAGTCAACAAGTCCTCCCCTGACATGCAAGCTTTTTGTAAAAAAAAAAAAACCCAACCCCCCCCAAACCTCTAAGACCCAAAATAAGAACAAATACACAAAGGTGTGTAGTTTGTCTCTGTAATGTTGGCAGTCTTTACCATTGATGAACACGGGTGGTGCTGTGGTCTAAACCAGTGAGCCTCTTGGGCTTGCCGATCAGGAGGTTGGTGGTGAACTTCAGTTGCTCTGTCCTAGCTTCTGCCAACCTAGCAGTTCGAAAGCACACCCAAAAGTGCAAGTAGATAAATAGGTACCACTCCGGTGGGCATTTCTGTGCGCTGCTCTGGTTTCACCAGAAGTGGCTTAGTCATGCTGGCCACATGACCCAGAAAACTGTCTGCGGACAAACGCTGGCTCCCTCGTCTGCGACTGGACTTAATTGTCGGGGTCCTTTACCTTTACCTTTTTACCACTGATGAACTGGCAACTGCAGCACAAACTACTGCAAGCATCCCAATGATCAGGCTGGTTGTAGCCATTTTCACTTCCAACGCTGATGACACAGGTGGATTATGAATATCCTGTTTTGTTTTAATTCACTGCAGACAGTCTGAAAGGAACATGTTGGCTGAACATTCAAGACAATCGTTGTGAAGTGAACATCAATGGAGCTACTCTAAAATCAGAATGCTGTGCTACTTTGGGAGCTGCTTGGGGTAGCCCTTGTGAGCGCTGCGAATTAGGTAGGATTTTTTACTTTGCAATGTTCTCTAGCTACTTGGCAGAAATATGTGAGTTGTTTCAGTGGTGGAACATTGCTTTAAAACTGGCTGACTGTATGCATCCTTTAAGTAAAGAAAAGTCTGCTTATTAAACTCATTTCCGGTGTTACCAAATATATTTAATTGGTCTGGATTCAGACTTCCCAGGAATGGAACTCTCCTAGTGGAATGCTTCTGCTGGAGGGAGAGGAGGTGGTTTTTCTATATTTCCCCTTCCCCCTGTAGCCACCTATGCACCCTGAAAATCTACTTCAGATGTTTGCAAGGGGGGGAGGGTTCCAGAAAAGCATGGGAGGTGGCAGTGTAGGTTATTATTATTATTATTATTATTATTATTATTATTATTATTATTATTATTAAAGCCACCCATCTGGCTGTGTTGCCCCAGCCACTCCAGTTTGCTTCCAAGAAAATATTAAAAACACAATAAAACATCACCCATTAAAAACTTCCTTGAATGGGGCTGCCTTCAGATGTCTTCTAAAAGTCAAATAGTTGTTTATCTGTTTGACATCTGATGGTAGGGTGTTCCACAGGGCAGGCACCACTGCCAAGAAAGCCCTCTGCCTGGTTCCCTGTAGCTTCCCATCTCACAGTGAGGGAGCTGCCAGAAGGCCCTCAGAGCTGAACCTCGGTGTGCAGGGTGGATGATGGAGGTGGAGGCCCTCCTTCAGCTATACAGGGCCAAGGCTATTTAGGGCTTTAAAGGTCAACACTAACACTTTGAATTTTGCTCGGAAACATACAAGGTTGAAGGCAAAAGGAGAAATTGGTGAAAACCTTCTCCCTCTTCTTCCAGCAGGATTAGAATCCCTTCCATGTGTGGAAGGGAAAATCTGGGTACAGACCATAATATATTCTCTGTGTAATGTAATGTATGAATGAATGAATGTACATTTGTAAGTATTGTTAAATAAAAGAAAGTGTTCACTGGTTAAGAATTCTGAACTGTCAGTCACAAACAGATGTTAACATCTCATTTCACATTGTATGCAAACCAGGAATTTTTGCAGTGATTCATTTCCTAATTATGTGATTTAAAAAACTATTATATTACATCATCTTCCAGTATTTAAAGAAAGTAGCAGCATACTGAAGCAGGGCAAACAGAGTGCATTCACTCATTTAAATCCTGTTCTGCCGTCAGTTCAAGTAAAGCTCATTTCTGCTTAGACATCCTGGATAATAGGAAGAATGTTATGTCTTTGGTATATCAGGAAGAGGGGTTAAGACACTGAAATTCAGACAGTCAAAAACTTTAAGGCTCAGGTCCTCTAATCTTTTTGCACAGGTGTGCATGAGGATTTCCATGTCGAAATGATGCTATTTTCTTTTGGCTTTGAATCAGCTGTAAGAGGGTGGAAGGATGTACCTAGATTCAGACACCCCCCCCATCTGAGTAGGGTTTGAACTACAGTTGTCATTTACCTTGACCATTGGCTGTGTTGGCTGAAGCATGGTGGGTTTTGGGATTCTGTCACATCTGGAGGGCCACAGGTTTCCCATCCCTAATATACAGTAGCTTGTTTATATTTCATTTCTTAAACTTATTCATGGGCTAAAATGCTTGAATTTTATCAAATCTGTTAACAAATATAGCTTTTGGCCCCCTTCATGGCAACTCGGCCTCATTGACCTAGCATGTTCTGAAATAAATCTTTGCTTCACTGCAGACACAGCATGTCCCAGAGGATTTGCAAGAGTCAAAGGTGTTTCCTGTGAAGGTACAGTTATTCTTTGTTGTTCTTTTTTCACAAATGTAATTATTGAACCTATTTATTCTAACAACAACAACGCCTATTGAAGTCAAGGAACCACGACTCCAAGCTGCTCCATATCCCTTATCCTTTCTCATTTTTGTGCATTATTTTTTTTTAAAAAATACAATTTCTAAACAACCACTGAGTCAGTGAAAAGGCTGAGGGGGTTGAAGAATGTGATAAATGAGGCATGGGACAGTTCCTTGATCTCCTTCAGCATGCCAATTCTTATATTCTCATATTCTTATATTTCCTTAATTGGATCAATGTGATAGTATTAAATAGAGACAATGGATTCTTATCTCATTATACATGATAAAGCTATTTTTAGCCATCTCACCCCTTGCTTTTTCCTTTTCTGCAGTCATAACAGGTTTACTACACCTATCAGCCAATCACCCATTCCCACCACCCTTCTGAGTAATACCCCTCCCCATCCTCTCACTATATATAAGGGTCTGGTGACTTCTGTTTCAGTGTATCTGAAGAAGTGTGCATGCACACGAAAGCTCATACCAACAACAAACTTAGTTGGTCTCTAAGGTGCTACTGGAACGATTTTTTAAATTTTTAAAATTTTATTTAGTCTCAATAAAATCAGGATAAATTGTAGTTTCCTATTCATACTTTATTCTAGATGTAAATGAATGTGAAGTTTTCCCTGGAGTGTGCCCCAATGGACGGTGTGTCAACAGCAGAGGATCTTTTCATTGCGAGTGTCCTGATGGCCTGACACTGGATGGAACAGGCAGAATGTGTTTAGGTGAGCAACCATAAAACCTTCACTGCATGGTTGATTTAGGGTCGGTTCACACATTAGAGTCCACATGCCCTGAATCGTTTTGTGCTCCTAGTGACCTCCAGTTTTAATAGCCATTTCATTTTACTGTTAATTTGTATACCACTTCTCTATATTGCGATACACAAGGCAGCTTACAAGCTGAAGAAACAACAAAATAGCAAAGATCACATACCTAATAACAATCTGATCCAATACAAAAAAGTCATAACAAAATAGAACTTTAAGATAGATAACTTATATCAAAGAAAGCAATGTTCAACAACGCATTAGAACATAATAGTAAACAGTAAAATTAAATATCAGCAAATAATAATTAAACAGCTTACACATAACAATTACAATAAAGAACTACTAAGCTGTAATCAGTAAAAAGAATGACAAGTCACAATGCATAAAATACCACAATGACAAGTGACATCCAGATTACTTGTTTATTGAGCATTCGCCCATTTGTTTGATATGTAAAAGCAAGTGTTATCCCACATTTTCCAGTGCATTTCCCCCATCACTCTCCTTATCTCAAAAAGTCCAAACTTTTGCAAGACTTGCCAATCCACCATGATTGCAAGACCTGAATTTGCTGTTACATGATTGAATCCTACCTGAAAATTGTGGAAGTCTGAAAGTGCCCCTAGGCTCTGAAACCCTTGGGTGTGAATCTAATAGAATTCAGCAATGCTTACTTCTGCATGAACATTTATAGGATTCTACTGTCAATCTTTTTAGTTAGAAATACCCAGAGAAAAAGATCATGCCATGACATGTGTCCATTAGATTAAAATACTCTTAACTTTTCATATTAGAAGTGTGTAAGATCTGAAGGCTATACTTGGAAGGCCTTTTTATGTGCTTGGTGTGGTGGGTTGTGTTTTTTTTTTTTTTTTGGTTTTTTAAAAACAGTTTTTACTGGTTTATTTGCAATTGTACTTTCCATCTACTTCTAGGAATTTCACATTCGTTATGTACTTGTTAGATGCCAGTACTTTATGAAATAGCTGTAGACATATTGAATCCATTTTAAAACACTATAGCCAAAAGAGAATGAAAATTAGGAACGAAGCTCTGCCATCACCCAAACCAACCCAGCATACAGTTCAGGAATTTCTCACTCTTAAGAAAACAGCAGGGTAAAAACGCACTCAAGAAAGATAATAGCAATTTCGAAAAATGAGCTCAATTTCTGGGCAAGTTATTGGGGAAAAATGCCTAAAGGCATTGGCTTGCCCAGTAGGGCAGAGGGCTGGCAGTGTACTTGCTACCATAAGTCCAGTTTTTCTTCATTAGCAGGACATTGTTCATCTTTCTGGGTGAAAATTCACTGCACAGTCCAAACCACAGCAACCACTGCATCTTCAATCCTGTGATTCACATCGGATGGTGGGGAAGGGGGAAAGAGAAGGCAGTTTGCTGTGCCAGCCTGGAGCTGGAACAGTTTTCGAACCCAAATCTGGCCTGATGCCATCTTGTGACAGCAGAGGTGCCGCCTTAAAGTCCAGTGGATCACAGGCAAAATCAGCGAACACCCCACTTAGGGGTTTACTGCTGGCTGCAGGAAACTCACTGGCAGTAGTTCTACCCTTCCACACATTTGATGGGCAGAAGGGAAAGCTCTGCATCAGGGAGCAGCTCCCCATCTCCTCCCCATCGTGGTAAGAATTCCCCTCTACACTACCTTTTGTTCGTTACCCAGGTGAGGAACAGCCACCTTTTGAATAAACCACAGAACCAAGGAAACTATTTTCAAGTCCAGCATCCAGATTTAGGGACCTGGCATTTATTATAGCTATTGCAGTAGGACAGAGCTCACTCAACGTGCCAGTTGAGAAGGTCTGCCCCGAGGCACTTCAGAACAAAAAGCTTACGTAGTAGTTCAAACGCAGCAAACAATGGTCAAATAATGGCCAAGTGGCATATCAAGGAATCGCTCCAAGGTGATGGGTGTGTGTGTGAAGATACCAGTATGGATTCATGTGTGCTTTCCTGACGTATGTGAAAATAACTCTTTGTTTGCTGTGTTAGATGCCAGTACAGTGGTACCTTGGTTTGCATACGTCTTGGTTTGCATACGTTTTGGATTACAAACACGTCAAACCCGGAAGTGCGTGTCCCAGTTTGCAAACTATTTTTGGATTCCAACCCTTTTTTTCCCATTACGAACAATTGTTTTTTGAGGCCCCATTGGCGAAAGCGCACCTTGGGTTACAACCTGTTTTGGTTTATAAACGAACCTCTGGAATGGATTGTGGTTGTAAACCAAGATACCACTGTACTATTTATGTATCTTTTCTTAGCAGCGTCATTATTTATTTATTTATTTATTAAAAAGACACACACCCCCACACACCCCAGCAGAAAGAACTACACGCTATATCAGGAAAAAGGCAGTGCTATCATAATACAGTGGTACCTCGGGTTACAGACGCTTCAGGTTACAGACACTTCAGGTTACAGACTCTGCTAACCCAGAAATAGTACCTTGGGTTAAGAACTTTGCTTCAGGATGAGAACAGAAATTGCGCAGCGGCAGCGGGAGGCCCCATTAACTAAAGTGGTGCTTCAGGTTAAGAACAGTTTCAGGTTAAGAACAGACCTCCGGAACGAATTAAGTACTTAACCCGAGGTACCACTGTACAGATTGAGATTAAGAAAGAGCCACCCTCGGTGTCACTGCATTTTAGCTGGAAAAGTGTTGGGTGGGGCATGGCAGGGCAGTGGCAGGTTTGGGGCTGTGGAGCCAATCTGATGTTCCTACTCCAGCCGTGTCCACACAGCCCTAACTTTGCCACCACCCATCCCTGCCCCAGCCACATCCAACTAAGGTGCAGTGATGCCAGTATGGGGCAGGTAGCTTCATGATTCTCCACCACTGTACCAGCCACTACTCCTTGATTACTTCTTGTATTTTCCTCATATTAAAGACGTAAACTGAAAGAGCCCAAATCAAGAAGGATTTCCAGTGCTTAAACCTCACTGTTTAAACACCTCCGAGTATCTTGTTCCTGATATATTAAATTGTTGATCCTCATATAACAATCCCATTTCAAAAAAAACATTGCTCTTATTTAGTTTCAGATGATCACAATCTGATTTCCATGTTTCAATAATAATAATAATAATAATAATAATAATAATAATAATAATAATAAATTTATGCATACCCCGCCCAACTGGCTGCGTTTCCCCAGGAACTCTGAGCGGCTCACAACAGAACATTAAAAACGCTATAAAAGATCAGACCTTAAAAACTTCCCTAAGCAGGGCTCCATAGACCAGATATCAATGTTGCTGGTCCCATATTTGCCCAAGCCAGAATTTGGAGCGTTCATGATAAGCCACATACTTGGTGGTGCGAAAGTTTTAGGATTGGACTCCAGAACTTCAACATCTGACATTGTTTTCAATCTCTTTTGTAGATATCCGAATGGAGCAGTGCTATCTGAAGTGGGATGAAGATGAATGTGTTCAACTTGTCCCTGGAAAGTTCCGGATGGATACCTGCTGCTGTGCTGTAGGTGCCGCTTGGGGATTGGACTGCGAGGAATGTCCGAAGCCTGGGACAAAAGAGTATGAAATATTGTGTCCCAGAGGACCAGGCTTCTCCAACCGAGGAGATATTTTAACAGGCAGGCCTTTTTATAAAGGTAAAATAGCATTTGTGGTGGAATTCCGTCAAGGGCAGTATCATTTGTGCATTTTACTTTTCTCCAGCGTATAATATGTTTTCTGTATAATTTTATGCATGTAAGCATATATAAGTTACGATTTCGCTTGGATTTATACCCCACCTAATACAGTCATACCTTGGTTCTCAAATGGCTTAGTTGATGAACAAATTGGCTCCTGAATGCCAAAAACCTGTAAGTAAATTTTCCAGTTTTTGAACGTTTTTTGGAAACCAAACATCTGACGTGGCTTCCGCTTGAGTCCAGGAAGCTCCTGCAGCCAATTGGAAGCCGCGCCTTGGTTTCCGAATGGTTTCAGGAGTTGAATGGACTTCTGGAATGGATTAAGTACGAGAGCCAAGGTTCCACTGTATAGATCTGCAGTCCAGTAGATGACATGCCATAAACATGAGGGACTGCCCTTGAGCCATAGGGCTCAAGAGAGCCCTGTTTCTTCCCCTTCCTTGTGGCATATGTAAGCAGGCTCTACATAGGGTATTACAGGGAATGAGAGTGGCATGTTGTTGAGAGCCAGTGCGGTGTTGAGAGCCAGTGTGGTGTAGTGGTTAAGAGCGGTAGACTCGTAATCTGGTGAACCGGGTTCACTTCCCCGCTCCTCTACATGCAGCTGCTGGGTGACCTTGGGCTAGTCACACTTCTTGAAGTCTCTCAGCCTTACTCACCTCACAGAGTGTTTGTTGTGGGGGAGGAAGGGGAAGGAGAATGTTAGCCACTTTGAGACTACTTAGGGTAGTGATAAAGCGGGATATCAAATCCAAACTCCTCCTCCTCCTCCTCCTCCTCCTCCTCCTCCTCCTCCTCCTCCTCCTCTTCTTCTTCTTCCCATGTCCCTACCCAGCCCTCCCACTCTGATGCAAGCTATTCAAGCAGCCAGACGTTGCATAGCACAGATGATGCGTATAGCAGCCTCTCAACTTTCTACTAAGAAAAACAGCTGTAGAGGACTGTTGAGTTTGAAGGAAGCAATGAGGAGGCGTGCTGCTTACTCTGCTTTCCCCTCTGGCTATTTTTCTATTTGAAAACCCATGTCTTTCACCAACTATGGAAAGCTAGCTTGGAGAAGAGAGTCAGAGTAGGAAAGTGGCTGGAGGAGAAAAAGCTTAATCAGCCCCTCTCCACCTCATTCCTCCACGATGTCACAGGCTTGTGACAGGTGTCAGGAGAAGACTATCTAGAGATCTGCCAAGCACTACCTAGTTTTGCCATTATACAAGTCAAAGCAGGGTATAGGAAGGCTATTCTAACCTCCCTGACTCCACTGTGGCTGTAATTATGAAGCCCTTACTCTACAGTGGCTCTGGGTCTTTACCACTATCTGAACAAAAGAGAGGGCCCTAAAAATAAATAATTTGGCAAGACAAAATATTCCTTTGTCCATTATTATTCGATCTGCACAATCCCTCTCTTATGAATGAATTAATACTCCTCTTCTAATGACCTCCACACACTTGCTTAGTAATTTGACCAACTTATTACCTGTTTTGAGACTAAATCTTTCTTTATTCACTTTCTCTCTCCTATTGACTGTATCAGCCACAGAGAACCATAGCATCTGATTTAAAATGTTAATTGTTGCTTGTATAATTTTAACATATATTTGAGAGGATTGGTTGCAGGTGCATTTACCTGGTGCATTTACTAAAATAGATTGCGCTGTTCTAGTTTGCTTTGATAAAGCAGTACATTTTGAGTCACCACTGTTTGCTCGATAAGTGAGCTCTTGAATTGCATAAAATATGTGAACTCATTTTATCTATTTTCCTCTTGCAGATATAAATGAGTGCAAAGTGTTCCCTGGCATGTGCACAAATGGCAAGTGCAGAAACACAATTGGAAGCTTCAAATGTAGATGTAACAGTGGATTTGCTTTAGACATGGAAGAAAGAAATTGTACAGGTGAGTTTGAGATAGGACTCCTTAGAGAAACATTGGTATGTGCAAAGGGAGGTTTGAGCTGTCCACTCATCCCTTCCTGGAATGTGGCTTGCATGGCATTCAAGTTTGCATCCTGTAGCAACTTTCCATTAATCTGGGTGGTTGAGGGCTCCTCACCACAACCAAAGCCTGCAAAGACCTTGCAAGAAGTATACAGTAGTACCTTGGTTTAAGAACAGCTTAGTTTATGAACAACTTGGATTAAGAATGCTGCAAACCTGGAAGTAGGTGTTTTGGTTTGTGAACTTTGCCTTGGAAGCAGAACATGTTTCGCTTCCTGTTGAGTGTGTTCCATTTCTAAATTGAGTCCCCCACTGCTATGGGAAAGCACGCCTTGGTTTAAGAATGGACTTCCGGAATGGATTAAGTTCATAAACCAAGGTTACCCCTGTAGTTTTAAAAAGTGTGAAGTAATGAAATTAACTCCTCAGATTTATCAGAAGTTGCAGAGCAGAACAGAAGCATAACCTTGCACCCCACAATGTGGAACTGCTCTCTCATATTTTTATTTTAAAAAAGTTAAAAGAAGCCACAAGGGGCTGTAAATTTGAGTGGAATAATGACAAGAAGTGCACTTGCTCAACTCTTTATAGATACACCCCGCCCCCCGCCGAAAATGCTCCCTACTGCTTTTATATATGGAAGGGGAGGGGTTCAGTGTTTGTGATTTTCAGCAGAAAAATGTCCAAAGGAAGAAGTTTAAGTAGTGTTTTCCCCGTTGTTCCACCATTAGCCTCGGCTTCTTTTCATTTAAAAAGTCTGGAAACCATTTCTGCCATGGTCTTCCCAGAGAACAGAACAGTCGGCAGTATAGGTATCAGGCACCTGCCAAGGGTAACCCCCTGTAAGGAGCACAGGGCCAATTCCTGAAGTACTCTGGCTCCTCCTCTGCTGCTCATTGTTCATCTGCCCTCTCCAAGAGAGCCAGCAAGGAGAAGGAATGGTAGGCTCCTTCTTCCACCCCTTTCTCTCCGTTTAGGGAAGTTTTTAATGTTTGATGTTTTATCACATTATTATTATTGTTATTCTGTTGGGAGCCACCCAGAGTGGCTGGGGAAACCCAGCCAGATGGGCGGGGTATTATTATTATTATTATTATTATTATTATTATTATTATTATTATTAAATGCTACTGATAGAGCCCAGAGGGAAAGGCATATGGAGAGCAGCAACCGCGGTAAGAAAGAGGAGGTGGATAAACTTAGCGTTGGAAGGCTTTATCTCCCATTCCTTTCCTCAGGGACTTTCATGAGACCACTGCTTGCCCTTGCATTTATTTATACAGACTTTGAAATACTTCCAACTAATGTTCAAAACTATCAAGCCCCCAGTTTCAGTGCAAGATTGCTTTTGTTTCAGCCTCTAGAACACCTCAGTCCAAGAATGCTGGGACCAACCTGTCCAAACAGCCATTGACTGTGCCATATTTCAGAGTCTCAAGACTGAAGATTGAACAAGGATTTCCCAGCCATTCCCCTGTTATTATGCCGGATTTACTAATTTTGCAATGCATCTTTCATCTTTTTATAATGCTATGCAGAGATAACAGTTTGGGCAAGAAATCTGGTGACAGTTGGGTGCTTGGAATGATTGCTTAAGATAACAGTATCTACTGTTACCACCAATGGCGTTCCAGGTGTTGTGCATCCAGTATCTTCAAAACCTGGTCTCAACACACCAGGGAACATTCTCACAGGTGCAGTTTATCGAAATTGCTGTATTAGCAGGATGACTCCCAAACGGATCCCAAGCTGTCCAAATAAATCAGTATCTAGCATTGTCCTATAAGCAAAAGCCATTCTTTTCACACCAGAGCAAATCTGAGGTTGAGGTTTTGCTTGAGACTTTCTACAACTGTGATGAATGGATGTGTGCACCGTGGGTGGCTGCACATTAACAGTGAAAAGAAGTTTGTTCTGGAACTGCGGAAGTCAAATGTGCTGGGGTAATATAAAATGTGGGTGGTAAGGCATGTGAATCAAGGCCTTTCTAGATGTTAATGTTGCTATAGCTGGTGATTTCCTTGTTTTTCTAATGATTGCATTGATGGGAAATGCACTTGCTCGGCTTAGCTCTTAAGTCTAAAGCAGTTCTGAGAATTGGGAAGGAAAATATCACCCGGAGATTGTATCCCTCACAAATGTCAAGAGAGCTTTCTTTACCTCTGGAGCAGCACCACCTGCAGGGTCAGTCTTCTAATTGAGGGGAAATCTCCCAGCCATCCCAAACTAGTTCTGCTTCATGGGCAGGAAACACTGTTTTTATAAAGCTCTCAAAGTTCTTCAGCAGACTTTTAAACTATTTTTAATTTTTCCTGTCATTCTTTCTAGCATATCCCTTCCACATCGTTTCCTCTATAATCTCTAGTAAAGGGGCCGAAGGGGGACGCGGGTGGCGCTGTGGATTAAACCACAGAGCCTAGGACTTGCTGATCAGAAGGTCGGCAGTTCAAATCCCCGCGACGGGGTGAGCTCCCGTTGCTCGGTCCCAGCTCCTGCCAACCTAGCAGTTCGAAAGCACATCAAAGTGCAAGTAGATAAATAGGTGCCGCTCCGGCGGGAAGGTAAACGGTGCTTCCGTGTGCTGCTCTGGTTCACCAGAAGCAGCTTAGTCATGCTGGCCACATGACCCGGAAGCTGTACGCCGGCTCCCTTGGCCAATAAAGCGAGATGAGCGCCGCAACTCCAGAGTCAGTCATGACTGGACCTAATAGTCAGGGGTCCCTTTACCTTTACCTTTAAAGAGGCTGAAGCTGAACTTATACAGAAAGGGAAGAAGCACTGAAGGCTAATCTCTGTGAGACCTTCTGCCAATGCAAGACCTTAAAAATCTGAAAGGCTCCCGACTGCTTGCCCTTTTTACCAGACTTGGACACTACGCCTGAGAATTTTGTCTCACCTCTTCAGCCAGTTTGGGGAGCATCTGTCACCCCACAGATTGCATGGGCTTCCCTGGCTTGGGAGCTGGTGAGCTTGGGTCAACTCTCCCTTTTTACACTTTCTGTGGCTCAAATCAGCAATTCCAGGATGTGATCTGAGCATGGAGCTGAATGGAACAGTACTCAGAATAATTAGAGTTGATGGATCTCATCCATGCCTGCGGAGAGTCTAGTTGGACACCCATTTGTGAAGTTTAAGCTATTGCTTTCCACTCAGGAGGCAGCGCCCTGAGATCACAGCATGCCAACTTTATGAAGAAGTGTTCAAAGAATCGTACTAGAGGAGGGAGGGTTTCCATGGGAAGTTGTACAAATAGTTGTACAAATTGCTCATCACAACCACTTCAATTATTTCCCAACCGCTTCAATTATCGAATTTTGTTTTCAGATATCATGATCTTTCTTCCTACTGTATTTAGGATTCCTGACACCTTGATATTTCATGTTTAAATATCTCCAGTATTCTTTGCAAATTATTAAATGAAAAAATGGATTTAAAAATGGATTGTCAGCCTTGTTTTGTTTGTTTTTTAAAATTTATTCTGAAACTAGATATTGATGAGTGCCATATCTCACCTGACCTCTGTGGAAGTGGTACCTGTGTCAACACTCCAGGCAGCTTTGAATGTGAATGCTTTGAAGGCTATGAAAGTGGATTTATGATGATGAAGAACTGCATGGGTAAGTAAACGATGAAGGTTTTAGTACATATACTACATATACATTTCAAAGCTTGTGTAAGACATGTTCATAGCTATATTCCCATTTTTCATACCACCTGATTGTGCATACAGCCAGCAATTATGTATATGAAGTATTATAAATATCCTGTCCCTTTATGGGCACAAGGTAACCTTTCATGCCTGAACACGTAAACTAGACATAACATTGTGTACTTGTTTTTGGATTAGTAGTGGTTAAATGATCTGAAAGTTGTGCAAATGACAGTATATAAAACAACACATTTCCCCATCATCACAGTAGTTGCAACAACAGTAGTTCCTTTGTTTTGCTGCCTACAGCCATTTGCTAAAACGAGTCTTTCATATAAAAGAGGAAAGAAAACTTTCTTTGAATATTTGATAGCAATATATGTAAGAAATTTAAAATAAAACAATTCTTCATGATCTAGGTTTTCAAATTTCATGAATTTCTTTAACCTAATTATGAATTGGGGAGTCCCTCAGGTGAATAAATCATCCAATTTCCTGTATTCTATACAGTTTTATGTTTTATTTATTATGAAATCTGAAGGATATAAGTATCATTGTTGTTATGAAACAGCCTCCTTCTCAGGGAGTCAGACGTCCCTAATTACTTCCAGATGTTTACAATCTCTTACTTCATCTCAAATGGTTCCTATAGCAATATTTCCCTTATATTTTCTTTTCAGATATAGATGAATGTGAGCGAAACCCTCTTCTCTGCAGAGGTGGCACATGTGTGAATACTGAAGGAAGCTTTCAGTGTGACTGTCCTCTTGGGCATGAATTGTCTCCATCACGTGAAGATTGTGTGGGTGAGTTTCAGGTGTCTCTGAATGAAATGTTCCTTGTTCTATAGCTAGTAATTTTTCCTAGCTATAATGATAACTTGGTTCGTAATATGAATTTGTCTAGCTCCTAATGCTTTGACGAATGGCAAATCGAGTGTAATTTTCCTCTGAAGTTCTTGGACTTGAAATGTAAAATGAGATTTTGCACACATGAAGCCAGAGATCAGCCTAACCATAAAGGTCTATTCACAGAAATTATTTAATATTGAACTGTTAATGAAACTCTTACTGGTTGCTATAAAATGTTAGACCAGACTCCTTATCCAAGCAGTCTATTTCATCTGTTTTTGGTCCATGTTATGGACACGGCCAAGCTGAACTTTTCAAGTCTTATTTTATTTTTGTTTTTTTAAAAAAATGCCATTGGGAACTGTGAAGACCCTTCATATTAAGCCAAGCAAAGCTCCCAGTCTTTCAGGTCAAGGAAGCTGTGCAATCTGTGAGCTTGTCTGACCAGCACAAGGGAAATCCCCCAATCTAAATTAGCTAAAGGCTAAGCAAAATCCATTTTGTCCACACTGAAGTGTAATACAGATTTGAAGCTCCTTGTGTCGTTTTATTGGGGGGGGGGATACTATTGAAATTTGTGTGTTATTTTGACACATGGAAACATTCAGAATAAAGTTAAAACTTCATATCAGAACGCACTTTCATAAAAATGTTAACTTTTAAGCCTGTAACTATATTCTCAACTTCCCAATGGCCAGTAATGTAATTCTTGTTTTTCAGATATTAATGAATGTTCTCTTAGTGATAACCTCTGCAGAAATGGCAAATGCGTGAACATGATTGGGATGTATCAGTGTTCATGCAATCCTGGGTATCAGGCCACTCCAGACAGACAGGGCTGCATTGGCAAGTATTTTATTTTTATTTCTGCATAAATGTTTCTAGTTTGTTTCTTTTTCCAAACTTTGATTTCATAACTGTAAATTAAATAATCAATGACGGCATCTTTCAGAATTCAAACAGTGTGTATGCCCCTCTACTCTAAAAAAACCAAACAAACCATTATTAATCTTTATTGCTGAGCTATATTTTGCATTCTTATTTTATGTTAACTTTATTTCATTCGCTGTTGTCATTTCATTCTATCAGTTGGTACTTAGTGCCTACTATCTTCTGCTGATAGGAAGGAGAGAGTGGGGAAAATATGAGGGACAGGTGGGATGCTTTTAAACAAAGTACCAAATAGATCTAATAATCTGTCCACAATATTCCCTCCCTAGATATTGATGAATGCATGATCATGAATGGAGGCTGTGACACCCACTGCACTAATTCAGAAGGCAGCTATGAATGCAGCTGCAGTGATGGATATGCTCTGATGCCAGATATGAGGACTTGTTCAGGTAAAAGAATGAAGAGTAGCGTCTCAGTTCTGTTCTGCAGAACTGCATCCATAAAACATTGGAATTGTGTGTGAATTTTCTTACTGTATGATGCAGTGGTTTGAAGAACAAGCTGTGAACCAGAAGGTCTCAATTTGGTTCAAATGCAATCTTGGCTATTTCTAGGTGGAGATAATGACCGCTCTCCACATCAAACGGAGGGCGCCCTTTGCATGCCCGTGCTCAGCACCCCTGATCCTATGTGATGCCCGGCAGAGCGCTCCTGGACCACTTCCCCAAGTAGCTAACCTTGAGGTTCCCACCAAACCTCAGTTCAAATAACCAATCGTGATTGGGGAGGCGGAGCCAGGGGAGTAGACCAAGTAAGGGTCCGCTCTTTAAGCATAAAAGGGTATGGAGCCTACCTGGGAGCTCTCAGTCAGGCCTTGTGCGGAATCCTTAAGTCCAGCGGTGTCCCAACAGGCCGATCGTGATCGACTGGTTTATCCCTGAGTGAACGCTGTTGATTGCGGTCTCGCTTCTGATCGCTGGTAGCAGAAAGCATTGTGTTGAAAGTCTCTGCCCCCTGCGGCCCTCGCTCTGTCCGCCATTATTGGAAGTGTGTGGTTGTTAGCGCTACTAAGCTTTCCTGTACTGCTGCGTCTGCTTGCTAATAGCCGTGTTGGTTCCGAGCGTTTTATGTCCCCTCCCCCAGAAAGGTCACCAACATTTTTCTCCCCTAAAAAAAGTTCAGCAACTTTGGCCTGCCCCCCCTCCAATGACATTGGGTACATCACTGCCAGTCGTTTTACACTGGGAGTAGATTGCGGTCTCTAGGGAGTTGGACGTGCCTGCTTTAGTGGTGGCGATCCCAGGGTTCCTTTTTAAAGGGGTTGTGTTGAGGGGAGTCACTGGCCATACACTGAAAGGTTGTCAGTGCACTCCCCTGTGTTGCGGTAAAATGGGTTCTCTGCTTAAACATACATCTTCCAGAGCCAGCCTAATCTCCAGACAGATTGGTTAACCCTGATGTGCCCCAGATCCCCGGCCAAGGACTGGGAGGGATAAATGCCCAATGCCTAAGCCAAGGTCTTCCTACACCTGAAAGTTTAATAAAGTTGTGGCCAATTTTAATCCCATAACACGTTGTCACAAGTCATTATTCCACCTGGGTGTCACCTGGGGTCAGGGGCTCTCCACCTGGGCATGCAATGGACTTAATAGGTGCCCTTAGGAAAGCGATTGTTTTTCTGGATGCAGTATGGAGAAAATTGTATAGGCTTATCTTGCAGTGTTAAATGAATAGGTGACCTGGTTCACATGTCATGCCAACCATGATTTGTCATCACACAAGTGAGCCCTGGGCTCACAAACTTTGTTTTTCTGCTTGCATGCTCTAAATCCCTCCTGGTTGGAAAACTTAGATGTGTGCCTGCCCCCCAAATTGTTATTGGAAAACACAGTTGGAAGCTCCTTCCCAATTCTGGCTTGGAGGGCAAACACAAATATTACCTTACCAGTTCAGGTGTTAAATCAGGGAGGAAATCAGAGTGCATAAGGGGAAGAGAGATCAGGAAAGTCCAAGGCTTGCTCATGCAATATCAACACATGCTTTTCCATTACATATGAACTGGCATTGTGGAAATGAAATGTCTTAAACATTCTACATTAATGCTAAGCAGTAGTATATATGTTAACACCATTACAGCCATGTAGATATATAGCAACAGACTAGTAACAAACTTAGCATGGCAGGCTTTAAAGAAGATTTACCTGTTCAGAATTTCACAGTGATAAAATTTTCCTATAGACATTGATGAATGTGAAAGCAACCCAGATATCTGTGATGGTGGGCAGTGCACCAACATCCCAGGAGAATATCGATGTCTTTGTTATGATGGATTCATGGCTTCTATGGACATGAAAATATGCATTGGTAAGTAATTTAGAGGTAGCTTTCAAGAGTTGTAAATATATTGTTGATGTGATTTTTGATTCTCAAAAATAGAAACCTTTTCCTTAGGGGAAAACATCACTAATGGAGCAACTTAAGATTTGATCTTGTGACTACTTCATTGAAAGAAGCACTGATAAACTAAAATGCAGTTGAATCTTGTGGTGGTAAACTGCCCTAGATTCCCTTCTGACTGTCCTGGGGAAAGTGTTTCCTTTTTTTTAACCTTCAAAGCTGGGGAAAGGTGGCAGTAGAAGCAGCACAGAACAAGGTTTTCCGTCCCCCTCCCTTACAGTCATCCTGACAAGTTCTACAGCACATCAGGACTGAAAGAACAATAATAGAAATTGGCATTGCCACCGAAATTTTTTTAAATATTCCAGCTCTCTACTGATCTGATCTGAAAAAGGAATTGGAAGGTGCTCTTTTAAGAATCTCGTAAGTTAATTTCTGAGCTAAGCTCTGGTGTCATCCTCTTTGATGATAACCAAGACAGAATAAAAAATGCCTTGGAGAATACCATTCAGTTGGCCATTATCACACCACTTAAAATACAGCACATATTGTTCCTATTTCAGCTGTTGTGTTTTTGCAGAATAGAAACTTCCTCCTGGCCCAACCAGACATATTCAGAATCTATACCTTTCCTAATAAATATTCATAAGTCTACAAGGAGGGGCAATTCACACTTTGGGAATCTTGAATACTAAGGGCTAGATCATTGATGATGGAGAATATATTAATGTATTATAAAAGTAATAGACTTCTTAAAGAAAAGTAGCTGAAATAATTCTGATTTATTTTTCGAAAACCGATTTAAATTTTAGCAACTATTGGGTCTTATGCTTCAGTAGTACTTTTATTCATGTATATCTTTTTGCTACACTGAGGTGTCTCATTTTCTCATTGGTTCCTATCTTGTTGCTTCATACAATGATATGATCTAGTTGAAAAATGTAAGATAAAAATAATGTATAATTCTTGGTATATTTAGTACGTTCATTTTATAAGATCATTTATTTTGAGTGATTTGACTAACAAAGAACAAGTTTTCAGTTACTAACTAAGCTATATTAACTTACAGATGTGAACGAGTGTGACCTGAATTCCAACATCTGTATGTTTGGAGAGTGTGAGAACACCAAGGGGTCCTTCATTTGTCATTGCCAGCTGGGTTACTCTGTCAAGAAGGGAACCACAGGATGTACAGGTATGATATACTTCGCAACTTCCTTGAGAACCAAATAGTTGTGGCATACTTCTTTGTAGGTAAAGGTAAAGGAACCCTGGATGGTTAAGTCCAGTCAAAGGCGACTATGGGGTTGCGGCGCTCATCTCGCTTTCAGGCCAAGGGAGTCGGCATTTGTCCACAGGCAGCTTTCCAGGTCATGTGGCCAGCATGACTAAACCACTTCTGGAACAACGGAACACCATGACGGAAACCAGAACACACAGAAATGCTGTTTACCTTCCCGCCGCAGCAGTATCTATTTATCTACTTGCACTGGCATGCTTTCGAATGCTAGGTTGGCAGGAGCTGGGACAGAGCAATGGGAGCTCACCCCATTGCAGGGATTTGAACTGCCGACCTTCCAATCAGCAAGCCCAAGAGGCTCAGTGGTTTAGACCACAGCACCACCTGCTCCCCTACCTCTTTGTACATTCACATATCTAATTGTGGGGAAGCAGTCCTGCAGAGCAAAACTCAGAACTGCAGTTACTTTTGAGTTTAGTATGCTCCTTTAAAAAAAAAAATTAGCTATTAGTACCATTTTATCAAGTAGCACTGCTTTTGTGCTTCTACCGAGGTTCCATTGAAATGCTTGGCATATTGCAACCATTATTTTTGAAGTATTTAAGGCTGCAAACCTATACATACTTAGCTGGAAGCCCCAAACAACACAGTGAAGCTTACTGCTCAGGAAACATGCATGGGATTGTACTGTATGCATCAAGGCTTTTAGATAATTAAACAATCTATGCCCTTTTCAATTGGGAGTGGGGTGGGAGGTTATTGTCGTTTGTTTGTTATTATGATACACATTTTTGAGTTTTCATTCTGTAATCTACCTTGTGATCTTTGGTTAATGTGCAGTACAGAAATTTAATTAATTACAAGAACAAGAGCAAGGCTTAACCATTATAATTCTGAATTCTTTTAGAATATCATTGTGAATTACAGTTATCTGGCTCACATATGTCAAGCCAAACCTTGGTTTAGTAAGATTGTGCAAACGTGGACTCCTAGAGAGGACATCACAACCACTTTCCTCCTTTTTTGCTGTTGCACTACACTATGCTAAGTCTTGTGTCATCTGAACCAAGACTCATGGTTATGCCCTCTCTTCAATAACCATGAGCAGTTGCCAAGGATTACAGATAATTCCTAAAATCAGATACTGTCCTAATAAAATCAGTGTGAAATAATAATACTGGATGTATTACATTGACACTGTTTCTAAGTTTATGAAGATATCTATTATTCTGAATTAAACTTTTTAATGTGCAACTTTTCTTAGATGTGGATGAATGTGAGATTGGCGCCCATAACTGTGACCTGCATGCCTCATGTGTCAATGTCCCAGGAAGCTTCAGGTGTAGCTGTAAAGAAGGATGGATTGGAAATGGAATTAAGTGTATTGGTGAGTAGAAATGAATTGATACAGCTGTTCAGCTGACAAGATGGTAGGCCTAAATTACTTGGTTATTTTTAGAATCATTGGGTAGGTTGACTGGAGTGGGGATGGATGAAGTAGCTCTGGAAATGTTTCACCCAGAAACAGAAGGGGGCATTTTTGATTCTTCAGGCTTCTCTTCCTATTTGGGTCAGAAATGGGGCCAGCTTGCTGGTTGACTCCTTCATGGAAGAGAGTATCTGTCTGTCTCCCATAGAGCTCTTGGTTTATTTTAAAACACTTTTTTGTTAACTCCTTGCCTTCTCTTTCTTGCCTACCTGTCCTAGATAAGAATGGGATTCTAAATTGTCTAGGGAATGAGAGCTCCTAAACTTTCCACACTATTGATATGGATATTCCACTCCTGCTTTCTCCTCCCATACTTTCTCCTCCTTGCTGAGTTGCCAGATTCTTTCCAGCCTGGCTAGAGCCAAGGTGATATATTGCTTTGTTAATAAGGTGTATTCTCGCCTGGAGAATATTATGATCAACTACAGATTCCAACAATAGATGTGCCAGTGGCCACTTGGGTGAGAGATGTCATGAAGGAAACCCGAAAGATCCCTGTGATAAAAATGGAGAAGCCACACTGAGGCATGTTCAGTGTTGTTGTGTTCATCAGTCACCAACTCCATCTCTACAATGTTGATCCTCCTGACCGACTTGCTTCTTTGGAATCAGTTTCTAAGAATCTGAAGAGTAGACCAAAAAGGTTCTTCTTATCAGCCACTGTCCTAGCAAACTCTATTATAGCCTCTAATGTCAGAAACAGAAGGAATGTGTACTTAACATGGCATGAATCTAGCCATAAGTGGTGCCTGATTGCCACACTATTTTCTGGCACCAGGTTTTTCGGTGGTGCCAGTGGAAACCAAAAGTAAAAGAAGTCTGTCCAAACTGCCAAATGAGAGGATGGAAATTCCCAAGTCCTATTAGTCCTTTTGGGACTTGCCAGCATCTCAGTACCACTTGGGAATCTACCAGCTATAAGACTCAATAACCACATTCCATATATTCCAACTGAAATTCCTCACTGATCTCCCCTGGAAACTGTTCATCATCCAAGGTTGAAAGCAAACAGTGTTCTAGCAGGAGATAGGCTGCCCCATTGCCATTATGCTGTAATTGTCTGTCTCATGTGGTTAGTGCCTCAGTGGAAACAAGACCACACTGATCTATAGTGTGAGAAAGACAATATGAATAGGATATGTGCTGGAGTATTCCATGGGCATAAAAGACAACTTCGTGGTCCCAACAAAATCCAAATTTGTAGAGAAACTCCTGAAGCAAAATCTCCCCCTAATCCCCCACCTCAGGAATATTTTGGTGATTTTCATAGAGGGTGTCCCTTAATCAACTTAATCCACACCTTGCCCCTGCTTCTTAACTGGAATAGGAGGGGCACTTTTGAAGTACAGTGGTACCTCTAGTTCTGCACTTAAGTCATTCCGGAGGTCCGTTCTTATCCTGAAACTATTCTTTACTAGAGGCGTCCTTTCGCTAATGGGGCCTCTTGCTGCTGCTGCACCGCTGGCACACAATTTCTGTTCTCATCCTGGGGCAAAGTTCTCAACTCAAGATAACTCTTCTAGGTTAGCGGAGTTTGTAACCTGAAGCGCTTGTTACCCGAGGCGTTTGTAACTCGAGGTACCACTGTATTGAGAATACTACCTTCTTCCGTAAGAGAGAGAAATTTCGGATAAGAAATTTCCCTTCTTTCTAGAATGCCTGTCTATTATAATTCCATGTTTATTAACATTTTTCTTTGTGAAGTCTACAAGGAAAGTAAAACCATTTTCTTTTCATGATTTCTTACTGTTTACAGGAGATTGATAACATTGTTAGAGATGGCCTTTGATGGCAATTGTTAAATCCAATCACTTATAGAGCAGAATATTAGTTAAATATTTACCCAGTGCTAATGAGTTGATGTTTAAAATGTAAAGATTATAAATGAAATGGAAGAAACAAAATAATTTTATGGTTTCATGTCATTGAAAGGTTATGAGAAAGCAAGTTTGAAGTTATCGCTTTGGGCAAATTTAAGCTAAACTTGCAGCTTGCAGTCAGAGTTAATTAGTTCAAAACAATATATTTGAGATTAACTCCTACCCTCCCTCCCACTGGTTCTTGGCACTCTTTGCCCCTTAACAATTGCCAAGTCACAATGTTGCAGTGATAACTGAAGCCAAATCTGGCTGAAATATCCTAGCAAGGTCTAGATTTAGACCTAGTAACCCTATGCCCCCTTGGCTCCCTTGTCCACAGCCCTCCAAACTCCTCTACCCATAATGGATCCTGGAGGTTATGTGCTCTGCTGCCCTCATCTATACTGCCCTTCTCATGTGACCTGTTGAGCCTCCTTCATCATCTCCTGTGTACTATGCCTGCCAGCCTCCCCACTCCTGTAGGAGTGCTGAACTTGTCCACTTTCTTTCTCTTGGTAAGCACCAGCATACATGCATCAATGTGGTGTTTGGAAGGAGAAGAGTCCCTTTCATTTATGGTTGAAAAAATAGTTCTGCCTTAGGCAGCCATCTAGAATCATACAGCAATAAAGTCATGCCTTGGATTAATGAATTGGCATATATATATATATATATATTCTTATTATGGTAACCATTATAACAGAGGCATGCAATATAAATGAAAAAGTGTTTAAACAAAATTGGTAAAGTATTTAAAATGTTCCACTAATGCTGAACATAGCAATAGGCAATAGGCAGATCAGTTTCTGAAGCTACCTTCATTTTGAGTCAGACATTGATCCATCTCAGCCCTAAATTGTTTATTTTGTCTGGCAGTGGCTCTCTGGCAGAAGTCTTTTCCATCACTTACTACCTGATACGTTTAGCAGGAGATGGCTGGGTTTGGACCTGGGGACTTTTGCATGCAGAGCACCAGCTCCTTCACTGAGCTGTGACCCATGATGGCTGAGAGCCAGTTCTGACGCTCTTTGAACCAATTGTGCAAGCAGGCTACTCCTGTGGAAATCCCTGTTTCTGTGAACATGGGCATCCTTTTTCTAGTTTCTTTGTGTGTGTTTTTCTGGCAGATCTTGATGAATGTTCTAACGGAACACACCAGTGTAGTGTAAATGCGCAGTGTGTGAATGCTCCTGGATCATATCGCTGTACCTGTGCAGAAGGATTTACTGGAGATGGATTCACTTGTTCTGGTAAGAGAGATATAAGAGAGTTTAAGGAAATCATTTTATCTGCTTGTTTCCTTTAGAAGCAGAATTCAGAGCTCCAGCAACACTGAGAACAGGTCCCCCCCCATGCTTAGTTTTCTGCATACCTATAGCTTTTACACCCAAGGCATTTACAGCCAAGCTACTCTATCATGGATAAAGCTAGCATTTCCACTAATGGGCTTTAAATATCAAACAGAAATATCACTGCTCATTTTCAACTAAGGTGGAAGCACCAGTTTTGCTTTATGTCAAGTAATACTTTAAAAAATTATCTAGATATGTTTATAATGGACATTTGCTGACCAAATCCCTTTTGCTACATTGAGCATCAAACTTAATTATATTCAACAGATATTGATGAATGTGCAGAAAATATTAATCTATGTGAAAATGGACAATGCCTGAATATTCCTGGTGGATATCGTTGTGAGTGTGAGATGGGTTTCACTCCAGCTTCAGACAGCAGATCTTGCCAAGGTAACGCACCACTATTCCATTTGCATTTTCAGGGTTTGGATTGTATGCCAGGAGGGAAACCGCAAGAAGCGTTGAAAAGAACATTCAAGCACAAGCTTTGCATAGAAAATACATTTTTCTAATCAAGAATTACTATGCTGTGCCAGCTCTGATAAAAGCTGCCTTAATTTTTAAAGACTTTGCATGGCCTTTGACCAAAAACCTTGCAGCTAAATTTGGACTCATCTTCCTTGTATCAGTTACTAAAAGACATGTAGGAAAGTATTGCATTCAAACAAATGTTTCTTATTGTAGAATGTGATGAGGGTACGCAACTGCATGCTTCTTCGCTCCCAATAAAACCACATTGTACCTCACACAAGCACAGATTACATTTTTCAAATGCACATTTGCATTCGATGACAAATTATTCAGAATATGTACAATATTGATGTGTGGGTAATTAATTTATATATATATATCATCCTTTCAGATATTGATGAATGTGCCTTCCAGAATATCTGTGTGTTTGGTACTTGCAATAACTTGCCAGGAATGTTTCACTGCATTTGTGATGATGGCTATGAGCTGGATAGAACTGGAGGAAATTGTACAGGTAAACACATCACACTTGAAGAATGTAGTAGTAGAAGAATGAGATTTTGTTAAACAAATGTTTACATTTTTGGCTTTCTTTAATGGCAGCCAGAATGTTGGTGGCTGTGAACTGGAAGTGTAAAAACGTATTCATTGGTTTAGGAGAATTTCAGAAATATCCCTTTGTGGTTAAACGGATACATTTTTGGAAGTACAGATAAATCAAAAAATTGATGGAGAAGTTTGATGAAAACTGGCATTTATTTATTCATTCATTCATTATGAAATGAGAATGCAAAATTTTTAGCCTCTTTTCTTGAATTAAAATAGTGATGATGATGATGATGATGATGATGATGATGATGATTAATATACTGCCCTATACCCGGGGTCTCAGGGCGGTTCACAGAATAAAATCAAGATATAAAACCACAAAATACATAATAAAAATGAAAACAACAACCCAATAGTCCCCTCAGTAGCTAAACATATATTTTTAATTTTCTTCTTCTTGCTGCCTTAGACATTGATGAGTGTGCAGATCCTATCAACTGTGTTAATGGATTCTGTGTGAACACGCCTGGAAGATATGAGTGCAACTGTCCTCCAGATTTCCAGCTGAACCCAACAGGAGTTGGTTGTGTTGGTAAGAATATTAAATAAATAAGCAGAAAGGTTAAAAGATTCCATATGAAACAAGATTGATTCATTACTTAAATACAGTGGAACAAATACTGGAGAAATGTACATCCCACTCATATCACATGAACTGTGCAAAAAACAAACAGAAAAACAACAGGATAGATGCTGATTTCAAAATCCCAAATGTAAATGGATTCAAGATGAGTTAATAAATTTATGACAAATATAATATGATTTTTTGTTTCTTTACCATGTCCCATTAAAGTCAGTAAGGTTTTATTTCTACATACGATCTTCAGCAGACTCTTAGTATCTGCTACGCCAAGAACTGCCTCACTATATTGGATATATGTAATCAAAAATTAATAAAAAATATTTACAAAAAAGAACTGCCTCAATGAAAGACAAGATATTGGGTAGTGTGGCAAGGCACCTAATTATCCCCTATTGATTATATGATGCAAAGATCATTCTCATGCTAGTCTGACTGGCCAACATCTTTGAATCAGGGAAGGACATTTCTTCCTGGTCCAACTGGCAATGTCCCTTGCAAAAATGGCAATTGCTTTCCCCTGAGACTTGCGGTTTTGCTCATTTATCTGAGTCCTTTGTGCTTACTTGCTCTCTAAACACCTATTTCCCGTGTACTTTTCTCTCATTGTGGCAAACTAGGAATTAGATTCTATCAGGTGATCTTTGAGGAACTGGGTCTGAGTGTTCCTTCCTTCTGGTGAGATGAGGAGAGCTGAGCTAAAAGACATTTTGGACCTCTTCCAAGTCTTACTCTGTTATTTTGTGATCTTGTTACGCTGACAAACCCTTGGCAGTCAGTTATTAAAGGGAAGTCTTCTTTCTGCACATAACTGTTAGTCAGAAGACTTCCCTTTAAGTTATGACTTGCTTTACCCATTTCCCCCTTAGATCATTTAAGAACTTTTCTGGTGTTGCAGCTTCACATTTAGGTCAAAGCTGAGAAAAATTACTTAAGTTAATGTAAGATTATGAGGTTTACTACTGAAAGCATTCATGATGGATGTTTCACATGACTGTGGCTGGTGGGCACAACTGTTTTCCATTCATTCTCCACAGATAATCGAGTTGGCAACTGCTACCTGAAATATGGACCAAGAGGGGATGGAAGTCTATCCTGCAACACGGAAATTGGTGTTGGAGTCAGTCGCTCCTCTTGCTGCTGCTCTCTCGGAAAGGCCTGGGGAAATCCCTGCGAGACCTGTCCGCCTGTAAATAGCAGTAAGGAAATGACTCTCTTAGATGCAAGGACAAAAAGAACAACTACTAATAGTATATCATAAGGAGTGAAAACCGTTTCATGTGGTTGCGTTTTATACATGACCAGGCGGTGACAGCCCTAGCCCCTATGGATCATAAGGAAGGAATAAAAACCCTGACGTTATATGGAATTAAAACTAGGCCACAACTTTATTAAACTTCCGAATGTAAGAAGACGTGTATCCCCTTGGACGTGTATCCCTCCCAGCCCCCCAGCAGGGGGGAACTGGGTCTCATCAGGGTAAATGGGATATGGGGGTGCTCTGTGAGACGTATGTGTACGCAGGCAGCCCAGCCCATATCCCTGCATGCAGGGTAGTTCACTGATGACCTTTCAGTGTATGGCCAGTTACACCCATTATATAACCCCTTTAAGAGGGGGACCCTTGAATCACCGTCACAGGGGGGTGAGTCACCACTTCATGTCCCCCCCCCCCAATACAGGGAAGAAAAGACTAAAGGATTCCACCCAAGGCCATAACTGCCAAAGTTGTGACGAATTGCTACGGGGGAGACAAAACCTGCCAATGCAGAAAAATTTCTTCCCGGTCCTTCAACAGCAACCAGTCAAAGACCACCCGCTCAACAGGAAGAAGAAGTTAACCTGCACACAAGAAACATGAAACAAAGGGAGGGTGAATCTCCAGAGCCGACTGCCTGGCTATTGTCGGCTCCACCCCCTATTTATAAATGGGGCTGGTCCCACCTCCCAGAAAGAAACTTGATTGCTGAGGCTGGGCGTGAACCTTCACAAATTAACACTGAGAGGCAAGCCAGCCCCTGTTTGCCAGTAAGCTCCCTGGGAACTGTAGCACCATGCGGGATCCTGCAAAGGGCACCCACAATGTAAAGTGTGAGTGCTCATTAAATAGAAAAGCATGCCTAGGTTCTCAGATGTGATTCATAAGCCTTGAGTGCAGGAATCAAGGATTCCAGCTTTGCTTGTGACAACACATGATGGCCTTAACCTAAGTACCTTGTTCACCTAAGTATCCTTTTTCCTGTGTGTAAAATTGAAAGCATGTTTAGGGACACTAATATAAAGTGTTTTGCCATGTACTTAGTGGGAGTTTAGAACAACTGCTGTTCCAAAGCATCTGCAAAAGACACCAAAGACTTATTAGTAATTATAAGCTTCCTTCAAACGTATTCACCTCGGATACATGCTATGGACACATTGAAAATATTTGTTTTCTGTATTGTGTAGGACAGCTTTGGTGGGAAAACAGATGCATGGACATAAAATATGTATGGATTGTAAGAGTCCGAAAGGACACTACACTGAATGGAGTCCCTATGTGCTGCTTTCCAGACAGAGTTATTAAAAATCTGTGTGATTTGTTGTGGGGTCAAGAATAGGGGCCTTGACAGTCAAAACACAGTTCATATTAAGATGATAAATTTCATGAGCTGTGAACAGGACTTTGCAAAAGAAAAACAACAACTGAAGCCATCTGCGTGTTAATCTTCCCACAGCCTTTTCTTTAATTCTTGCTTGTGTTCTTTTCTCTGTAGGTGAATATAATACTCTCTGTCCAGGGGGTGAAGGTTTCAGACCAAATCCTATCACTATTATTCTAGAAGGTAAGTCCTTCCTTCCTTCCTTCCTTCCTTCCTTCCTTCCTTCCTTCCTTCCTTCCTTCCTTTTTGCAACATTTTTTCTTGGTTTTTAAACAAATACAAAGACAAGAACCATTAAACCCTTTTGTTTAATGTCTCACTGTGTTTTTAATTACATTGGAAGCTGCCGGGCAACCCAGTCAGATGGGTGAGGTAATAAAATAATAATAATAATAATAATAATAATAATAATAATAATAATAATAATAATAAATAATTAATAATGTATATATATAATGGTGTTTGTTGTATTCATTGACTTTAGACATAAACTTACACATTCAGTGTCCAAACATGTCACTAAACATGACCTCTCCACTGAGAAGGCTGAGTGAGTGGTATAACAGGGTCTTGATTTCAGTCATTAACATGGTTAAAGAAGTTAATTCTTTTAAAATAACCACTATAGCTTTTTATGGCTTAAACAAGAGTCAAGTTCTGTAAAATGTCTATAATGGGGAGGTAGTGAAATCTGTTAGTTCCATAGAAGAAAATAAAATGTATGTATTTTGTCAGTTTTGTGTTAAAGTGCTGGCCATTTCAAACATAGATACTTCTTAATGGCAGCAATCCAGATCCTCACATTCACCTGAGTTTTTCCATCTGTTAAGAGCTCCCCAGCAATCTGCAAATTGCTTTATAAACTTTGAGTTCCTAAATTGTCTTGGATTTTGGCAGCTTTCCTGCTAAAAGGAAAATGTAATGTGTGGTGTTCCTTTATCAGCTGCCTTAATCTTATTCATTTGGCTCATTCTGAGTCTGTTAGTTGTGTCTACTATCACCCTATCAAAAAATTAATTGGAAGCATGACTCAGACTGTTTTACAGCTGATCTTTTAAGCTTTCAGCATCCATGCAATGTACCAAAAAGAGCATATGTTCCTAGGTGATAAAATATGATGCAACCTGGTCATGGTTGAGTACAGTATTTGAAGACCCATTGACTTTTGGGGAAGACTTTAATTTATATTGCAATCCTTCATACTGCAATTGTTGTTGTCTAGTCGTTTAGTCGTGTCCGACTCTTCGTGACCCCATGGACCAGAGCACGCCAGGCACTTCTGTCTTCCACTGCCTCCCGCAGTTTGGTCAAATCGTACTGCAATTAGTGGGAGTTAAATGTACTTTGGCCGGTTCATACTTTTATCAGATCTTTTTCATAAAAAGCCGAGCAGATTTATAAACAAAAACAGGCAAAAGTCATTCTCTGCTAGCCATCTATGCAAGTAGTCTGCTACAGTCTTTCATCAGCCAAAAAAATATGCCTTTCTCTCTTAACACAGACATTGATGAATGCCAAGAGCTGCCTGGCCTCTGCCAAGGTGGAAACTGCATCAATACATTTGGCAGCTTCCAGTGTGAATGTCCCCATGGGTACTACCTCAGTGAAGAAACTCGTATCTGTGAAGGTAACAATTCTTATCTTTTCTCATAGTGCAGCACCCATTTCTTCTCAAACAATATTCTTCCCTGCAGACGTTTCTCCCCCGCACCCGAAAGCATGCAGATAAAATGCAGATACTAGATCTAAAGTTGTAGATTTTTAGGATTTGAAACTTACATTTACACATTCAGTTATCAAGTTATCAGTTATTATTTTATATCCATTATATTAAGACAATCTCCCAGGGTAATCATGAATATGCACACAGCAGAGACTGTACTTTTTGAGAATACTAAGGAAAAACCATCTTCCGCAGAAACTGCTGCTTGCCTTCTATCACTGTGCCATTGAGAGCATGCTCACTTATGGCTTATGTGTGTGGTACGGAAGCTGTACTACCCAGGACAGGATGGGGTTGCGCAGGGTTGTTAAGGCAGCAGAGAGCATTGTTGGCTGCCCACTCTCCACCTTAGAGCAGATTTATGCCACAAGGTGCCATAGGAAGGCACTGGACATAGTAAAAGTTTCATCGCATCCTGGTCACTGTCTCTTCGAGCTCTTGCCGTCGGGACGGAGATACAGGTCGATGAAGACAAGAACGAGCCGTCTTAAGAACAGCTTCTTCTCCAGAGCGATCTTGGCCCTGAATGGGAAGCCCGGACTTTGAAAGTCATCTAATCTCCCTTGCTGTATTATACTGTATTGTTTAATTAGTGTTTTTATGGAGCAGTCAAGTAATTTCGTTGTCCCCGAAGGGGGCAATGACAATAAAGATATTATTTATTTATTATTTATTTACTTTCTAATTGATACTACTTAGGGTCAAACTTGATGTGATGATACAGGCCATTGTGATTTCTCTTTTCTTTTTAAACTAATGACTTTAGTGGGTTAGGACTATAACTTGAATCCCACATACTTCCTCAAGATATTGTGTGCCCCTGCACCTGCTTTTTGCTGGAAGTAACATCTTCATAGACGAATTACAGCTTCAGATGTTACTTGTTGTAACAAATTTTTTCATAGTCGAGTAACAGCTTCAGGTGGGTGATTTTTTCAGTGAGAACTAAGTACAGTGGCCCCTTGGTTCCTGAATGGCTTAGTTGTTGAACAAATTGGCTCCTGAATGCCGCAAACCCAGAAGTAAGTGTTCCGGTTTGTGAACGTTTTTCGGATGCCAAACATCTTCTGATTGAGTGCAGGAAGCTCCTGCAGCCAATTGGAAACCACGTCTTTGTTTTCGAATGGTTTTGGTAGTCAAGCTGACTCCCGGAACGGATTAAGTTTGCGAACCAAGGTACCACTGTACAAGGGGTGGGTGAACTCCTACCGTGGAGTTCCATACTACTTCAGAAGAGGAGGAAAATCCCAAACACGGGATTCAAAGATGGTGGATTCATTGTTTAACTCTTACCTAGCCTCTTTGTCCACAAATGAGAAATACTTGTTTGGCAATTCAGTTTGGCCTTGTACAGTGGTGCCTCGCAAGACGAAATTAATTCGTTCCGCGAGTTTTTTCGTCTAGTGAATTTTTCGTCTTGCGAAGCACGGTGTCGGAAAAGTTTTGGAAAAGCTTCAAAAATACCAAAGTCTTCAAAAACCTCAAAAAAGGCTACCACACCGCGTTCTATGAGTTGCTCCTCGAAGTCAAGTCGCAACTGTATTAACGGTGTTAAGAAAAAGGAAACAAACTTGCAAGACGTTTTCATCTTGTGAAGCAAGCCCATAGGGAAGTTCGTCTTGCGAAGCAGCTCAAAAACCGCAAAACCCTTTCGTCTAGTGAGTTTTTCGTCTTGTGAGGCATTCGTCTTGCGGGGCACCACTGTATGTTGTTATTTATTGAGCACTTGTTTGTTGTACCTTAGTTGCTTATTGAGTCTCCCTGCTCTCCCACAGATATTGATGAGTGTGTTGCGCATCCTGGCGTCTGCGGTCCTGGGACATGCTACAACACCTTGGGGAACTACACATGCATTTGCCCTCCAGAATACATGCAGGTGAATGGAGGCCACAACTGTATGGGTATGTTACCTTTTATATTTCCACTTCCTACCATGATATTGAGAAGAGTTTGAAGACCAGATGAGTTCCTAAAATTTAGGCCCAGTTTACACTTAACAGCTGTTCCTATGCAGCTTCCTCAGTAGCACATAGGATCTAGAATCCAGGCTCACAGCTGGACGGCATTCACGTAAGGCCTCCATTGGTGTTGGAATGGCTTGGAGGAATATCTGGATTGGTCAAAGTCAGTTAAACTAATATTTCTGGAAATGTGCATGGTTATTGAAATAGCTTAAGTCATAGCTTGAGGAAGATGGCTGTGGAGTCTCTGAATGTGTTTAGGTGTCAGTTTAGTAGTGGAGAGGAGGTCAGAAAGTAGGGCAGCAGCTATGCCTCTGGTAAAGCCTCTGGTCCACCAGTAGAAAGTTCTGTGGGTACAGATGTATCCCCAGTGGGGTTCTGGTGGTGGGTGGGTGCCTTGCAGAGCTTGGGATCTGCAGGATCTAAAGCCCATGACATGTGCTCAAAAAAGGCCAAGAACTATGCTGATTCTAGAGCTTGCATAGTTAATTTCATTGATTTCAATGGGAGATAAATAGGGAGAAAGACAAGAGGGGTGAAAAAGGCCTCCTTACATATCCTGCCCTAGATATATCAAGCTGTCAGGTCAAGGGAAGTGGTGGTAGATCTGCCACAGATTCTCCCCACCCCCCAATTCCATAGAACAGCAGTGTAAGTTACTTTTATTGTGTACTAAATATGCTTTCTGGATCTTATAACTCAATCCTGATTATGTCTACGTCAATTAAGCATGCTTATAATGGCTGCTTACCCAGTTCCAGGGTGGAGGTGGTTGCAGCCAGTCGCAGCCACCTCTCGACTCCCAGGGGGTTGAAAATGCTTCCTCATGGCAGCCAGCTAAAAATGAACCAATTCCCCCATCGTGGTTGGGAAGATCTAGCATCTGCCCCAGTCTTCTTGAATAAAACACAGAGAATAGATCCAGCTGGAGTTATTCTGTGTTCCAAAACAGGAAAGTCAGCTGAAACAGGTAGATAATAATAATAATAATAATAATAATAATAATAATAATTATTATTATTATTATTATTATTATTATTATTTATATCCCACCCTCCCCAGCCGAAGCCGGGCTCAGGGCGGCTAACAACACTAAAATAGTGCAACATTATAAAAACATTATAAAAATTAATTAAAATCAAAATTGATGGCAACCATAAACTAAAGTTTTGTAAAGATTGCCAAAGGAGGGAGTCAGGCTGCGCCCTGACCAAAGGCCTGGTGGAACAGCTCTGTCTTGCAGGCCCTGCGGAAAGATGTCAAGTCCCGCAGGGCCCTGGTCTCTTGTGACAGAGTGTTCCACCAGGTTGGAGCCACAGCTGAAAAAGCCCTGGGTCTAGTTGAGGCCAGCCTAGTTGAGGTCTCTGTGGCCTGGGACCTTCAAGATGTTTTTATTTGAAGACCGTACGTTCCTCTGTGGGGCATACCAGGAGAGGCGGTCCCGTAGGTACGAGTATAGATGTATAGGAAAAAAGAAAGCCAGTTCTCAGGATCCAATTGTTATATGTTTAATACTTTTAAAAGCATGAGATTTCTACATGTGCAGATATGAGAAAGAGCTTTTGCTATAGAAGCTACAATGGAACGTCTTGCGACAATGAACTCCCTTTCAACGTGACCAAGAGGATGTGTTGCTGCACCTATAATGTTGGGAAAGCCTGGAACAAACCTTGTGAGCCATGTCCAACTCCAGGAACAGGTAAAAACTAGACTTAACAGGGGATGTTGTAAAGACTCTTGAGTCCAAGTTAATATTAAGAGATATGCACCCCTTTCTGGACAGATTCCTAGAGAGCCAATACAGTAATATATTATTCAGTTATTTCCTTGGCAGTCAATTTAAGCAAACGCAATGTTCAGGAGCTGTTATACCTCCCAACAACCTCGTGAATGAATGTAGGTATCAGGGATATAAAAAAATATTAGTTTCATTAGTTTGAGTTTCCTGGCTTTTTTCCAGTTAGTTGAAAGTGCATGTGATAAACAGTTACCTGTATACCGTATTTTCGCTCTATAGGACACACTTTTTCCCCTTCAAAAATGAAGGGGAAATGTGTGTGCGTCCTATGGAGCGAAGACGCCATAGCCCCGCGACCCTCTCCCGGCTGGAGAGGTGACGCGCGGCTATGGCAGGAGCCTCTCCGCTGCGCCTTTCCGCTGCTCCCTGACCTGCTCTTTGGGGCTGGTGGTGGGCTTCCCCCCGCCAGCCCCAAAGAGCAGGTCGAAAGGAACCTGAAGCCTGGAGAGCGAGAGGGGTCAGTGCACACCAACCCCTCTCGCTCTCCAGGCTTCCAAGGTAGCCGCCTGAACGCACCTTAAACGGCACCTTGTTTTAGAGCGGGAAAACAAGAGGGGGAAAGTTCTCCCCCTCTCTGTGCAGCGCCTCCTGCCGCTTCACTGAAGGGGCGCTGGGCAGAGAGGGGGAGAATTTTTTTTCTTGTTCTCCCCCCTCTAAAACAAAGTGCGTCCTATTGTCCGGTGCGTCCTATGGTGCGAAAAATACGGTATGTCTTTCAGTGTTTTCTTAAAAGAAGTTTTCCTAAAAGAAAACACCGGAAGAAAGATACAGGCAACTGTTTGTCACATAGGATAAAACTTACAAAAACCCAATAACAGAGATATATTCTTCTATCTCTTCTATAACAATAGGGCATAAAGGGAAACAAAGCAGTGCAGTATTCCTTTGATCAGTATGGAAAGAGGAAATAAGAACTGAAAAGAACATTTTTCCTTCCCCAGAAGTATTCTAAGCCAATGTCCTTCCTGTCACTAATCAAGATGGGAAGAGAGAAGAGCTCAAAGTCCATTATTTGTACATCAAAATTACTAACCCTATATAATTCCACATTGGGGGTTTTCCTTGTCAGTGCTGTCTTTCAGTTTCTAAATTCTGTCAACGTTAAAGCTAATACTTGGATTAAATAACATATTTGTTTATGGCTGCATTGGGTGTGTGTGTGTGGGGATCCTCTTATTCAATAAAATGGATTACTGTTTTTTGTAAATGGATGGTTTGTCCAAGAGTTATTTTTATATCCAGCCTCCTTGATTCCACCCCACTTTTTTTCCTTTTAAGTTGAATTCAAGTCAATTTGTGGAAATATTCCTGGCTTCACATTCGACATCCACACAGGCAAAGCTGTTGGTGAGTTTTTAAAGCTATGTTCAGATTAATGAATGCAGCATGAATCTGAAAACTAGAGGCTTCTCCCCCCTCCAACCCACCCCCTATTTATTTATTTATTTATTTATAAATAAGATGTGTGGAAAACTAACATGACAGGGAAGACGTTTCAGCTTTTTATGTATAAAGTTCCCCTATATGGATTTTTCCTTTATACAAAAACCATGGATTAAAATTAAAATTGAATTGCTATATTCAATTTGCTGTATTATATTTCTAGGTAAATTTTATTACCACTTTATTTTCCTTATTTCATGCATAAAGAAACTGTGAGAAAAAGCAGGGCTTGCCATTGCATTTGACTAATAAATATTGAATTATATTTTTTTTTAGATATTGATGAATGTAAAGAGATCCCAGGGATTTGTGCAAATGGTGTTTGCATTAACCAGATTGGCAGCTTCCGCTGCGAATGCCCAACAGGATTCAGCTACAATGACCTGCTCTTGGTCTGTGAAGGTGATGTAAATCGTATTGTCTATGGTTTATCCTCATGGCAAGATCCTTTTCAGCAATAGTCTCCGCTCCTAATTTACTGCAGCTCATAAGTGGGGGTTTTTTTGCAGGGAGGGAATACACCTAGAAATCACACCTGCCTCCAGGTCAGGCTCATGATCAAAGAGGAACTGATTGTACCGACTGAGTCCTACACAATGGCCTAAACTGGCTGTGTGGACCAGCTGAGAGGAAGTGCAAGCTAACATACCATGCACATGTCTACTATGCAATTGTCTGTGATCTGCTCCAGTAAATTAGAGTCCTGTGGATATATCTTCAAAATAGAGCAGCAGTTATTTTTAATAATAATAATAATAATAATAATATTTTATTTATATCCCACCCTCCCCAGCCAAAGCCGGGCTCAGAGCAGCTAACGACAGTAAAAATAGCACAGTTTACATAAAATCACAGTCAATTGATTGAAATACATTCTAAAATCAATTCATTCTAAATTCAATTCAAAATCAAATTAATGGCAACCATTGGGCTAGAGTTCTATGAGGATTACAGAAGGAGGGGGTCAGACTGTGCCTTGGCCAAAGGTCTGGTGGAACAGCTCTGCCTCGCTGGCCCTGCGGAAAGATGTCAAGTCCCGCAGGGCCCTAGTCTCTTGTGACAGAGTGTTCCACCAGATCGGGGCCACGGCTGAAAAAGCCCTGGTTCTGGTTGAGGCCAGCCTAACCTCCCTGTGGCTCGGAATCTCCAAGATGTTTTTATTTGAAGATCATAAGTTCCTCCGTGGGGCATACCAGGAGAGGCGGTCCCGTAGGTATGAGGGTCCTAGGCTGTATAGGGCTTTAAAAGTTAAAACCAGCACCTTAAACCTCATCCTGTACTCCACCGGGAGCCAGTGCAGCTGGTATTAGAAAAGTATAGAAAAATAGTGACTAATGAAAAGGTGTATTGTCTGGTCTCACAGGATTGGATTTATCTTCCTGGCAGATTTCTTAGAGAAAGGGAGGCAGGAACATTATTCAAAGCATTTGCTCTGTGTGTACAATGTGCCACATTCCTGCTGTTTGTATCAGAAGAATTTGTTAAATGCTCTGATGAAAAATGTTCTGGAGTGGTATGGTCCTGTTTGGCAGGAATCCCATCTTTCCTCTTCCTTAGAGCAGTGTTTCCCAACCGGTGTTCCGCGGCACACTAGTGTGCCGCGGAACGTTGCCTTGTGTTCCGTGGGAGGGAGGCGGGCGAGTCGGGCGGCGAGAGGCGGGGCGGCGGCGGCGAGCACATGCGGGGCGGCGAGCGAGCGAGCTCCCACATCCCATCGCCGCTCGCTTCGGCCGGCCTACTGGAGGAAGGCGCGAAAACCTCGCGCATGCGCAGGCCTTCCGCCTGCGACAGCCCAGTAGGCCGGCCGAAGCGAGCGGCGATGGGATGTGGGAGCTCGCTCGCTCGCCGCCCCACGTGTGCTCGCCGCCCGACTCGCCCGCCTCCCTCCCACGGCACACCAGCCTACCTCCGTGGGAGGGAGGCGGGCGAGTCGGGCGGTGAGAGGCGGGGCAGCGGCGGCGAGCGCCTCGGGTGAGTCAGTCCGGCCTTAAGCCCTCCTGCAGTTTATTATATGGAGTTTCCTTCTTTCTGATGAAACGATATGCTTTTTTGCAGCAGCTCCGGGTGCTTCCTCTCCCCTCCCTCCCCCCTCGCTCGTGATGCAATTCCCGCAGCAATTTACACGGCTGGGAACCCGGGAGGCGCTAGGACCCAGCCGAGCTCGCCGTGTGAGTTCTGGCTGCGGCTGGACTGCTCGGCTTGAGTTACGGAGCTCCCCGACGTGCCGAGCTCGCCGTCTCACCGACCGGCCTCCTCCTCCTCTACCCGAGGAATTGCAACAAAACCCGCCCTTATCAGCTCCGCGGCGGTCAGTTGATAGCGCGGCCCTGCGCGCACCAGCGCCCAGACATGAGCTGACGTCAATGCAGGCGCAATAATAATAATAATAATAATAAAACTTGTGTTATTTTTTGCCGATCCAAAGTGCTGGCAGGGTGGCCAACACTTAACGTGTGAACCCGAGTCCGACACGGGCCCCGACCCGCTTTTACATCACTCCTCTTGTTGTGCATTGCAAGGAAAAGCCCGATGAAAATGCGCCTAATACCAAGTACTTTTGCGGGGAGTGGGGGTGTCCTGATCTTTGCAGCAACAAAACACGCACACATCCCTCTACAGGCTGCTTTGTGGAAGATTCACTTCTTCGGCTGCTTGTCAAAATAATGTAACCTGACTGCTAATGCAACTGTTACTTTTCGTGGCCATATACCTACACGGTTAAGGTCTTTGGGAGAGCACACTGTAAATAGAAACTTACACTTTCGTGCGTCCCTCCCGGCGCGACGCTGCGCGCTGACGTCACGGGGCTGTAATGGTGGTGTGCCTCGAGATTTTTTTCATCAAACAAGTGTGCCTTTGCCCAAAAAAGGTTGGGAAACACTGCCTTAGAGGATATTAAACAAAGGCATCTTCAATAATGTACTGGTCACTACTTCAGAGGGATGAACACAAAAATAAGGGATATAAGCACATTGAAGTTCCACTGATTTCAGTTGGTATGTTAAGATTGTGTTGAAAATTCTCTAATTGAAGTAAGTGGGATTTGAAAGTGCTTTAACATTAGCTGAATCATGCCCATTGCAATGTAGAGCACAAAAAGTATCTGAATGCTTCAAAGAGATGAAGGACACCTATACTGACATTTGACTAAGAATGATTGATCTTGCAGATATTGATGAATGCAGCAACGGTGACAATCTCTGTCAACGAAATGCAGATTGTATTAACAGCCCTGGTAGTTACCGCTGCGAATGTGCTGCAGGTTTCAAACTTTCACCCAATGGTGCCTGTGTTGGTAAGAAATAACTTGTATTCACTATTTTGCTTAAGTCTTCTTTTACAGTGGTGCCCCGCAAGACGAATGCCTCGCAAGACGGAAAACCCGCTAGACGAAAGGGTTTTCCATTTTGGAGGTGCTTCACAAAACAATTTTCCTATGGGCTTGCTTCGCAAGACGAAAATGTCTTGCGAGTTCCTGCGGGGTTTTTTCCCTTTCCCCCCCTTTTCCCCAAGCCGCTAAGCAGCTTATCAGCTGATCCGCTAAGCCGCTTAACAGCTGATCCGCTAAGCCGCTTATCAGCTGATCCGTTAAGCCGCTTATCAGTTGATCCGCTAAGACCACTAAGCCACTAATTGCGCTAATCCGCTAATCCGCTAATGGGCTTGCTTCGCAAGACGAAAAAACCTCAAGACGTAGAGACTCGCGGAACAGATTCTTTTCGTCTTGCGAGGCACCACTGTATATGGATATTCCCTCTAGAATATTGGCAGTTTTCCTGTTCTGAATTTGCATTATTATTATTTTTGCACACTTACAATTATGTTGCTTTCCTGACTTTCGTGTCATGTCTAGCAGTATCTGACTTGAACATGAACAGACAAATAGTAGGCTTTTTGTGCTACGACTTTCTTTATGAAATGGACATTTTGAGTGCACCTTCAGTAATCATTAGCAGATTGTAAAACGCGAGTAATGAATGAGCAATAACAAAACCACAAATCAATAATGTATACCATGTGTTTTGTGTATTTTTGTTATAGATCGCAATGAATGCCAGGAAATTCCTAATGTATGTAGTCATGGCACATGTGTGGATAAAGAGGGAACCTACCATTGCATCTGTCAAAATGGCTTTAAGGCATCCCATGACCAAACTATGTGTATGGGTATGTTGAGAGAATGTTATCCATGTAAAAACGTGAATTAGAAAATCTAGAACAGCTTAATTAATTGACATTTTGGTGAGCGATGGTTGGGTTGATACTGTTACATTTATTTCAGATGAATATAAGTTATGTGTTGTCAGATAAATGCGGTGATTGCATTTATTATATCATTGCGAAAGTTTGAAATATAAAAAGGGGAGGGGGGAAATAAGCCAGTGTTTAAGGTTTCCTAAGATGATTCTACAAATAATAATTCCTTTGTATTAATGCCTTCACTCTGCAGATGTTGACGAATGTGAAAGACATCCTTGTGGAAATGGAACGTGTAAAAACACGGTTGGCTCATATAATTGTCTATGTTATCCAGGATTTGAGCTTACACATAATAATGACTGTATGGGTAAGAGAATCAAAAGAATATTACACTTTTTCATTTAGGAAGAGGGATGGTGCAAGCAGTTCAAATAAAAACATGAACAAATCTATTTAAGGTCTGTACTCTGTTGTGGAACTAATTTTGAGGAAAAAAATATTATACTATTTCAGCTTCAGACACCTTTTTTGACCTTTCAAGTAGCTGCAGGAACCACTAACTAGATCAGGACCACAACTTTGGAAAGAGAGAATTGCATATGAGCCAGAAGCCATCTTTTCCATTGAAAATGAGGGTTTCAGAATGGTCAGCAGGGGTTGAACTTTGAGAATTTGGGAGAGGGATCGTGCAGTTTTCAGTTGTAAGGGAAGGGAAAGAAGTGACAGCAGTGGCTTTTTCCCTTTCATTCATTCATTTAAAATGTAGTTGCTGCTCCTGCCAGTGGCAGCAGAGTTGCTATTGGTGCCCCTTCCTATCCTCCCTTGGAATGACACTGTGTTGTCACGTAGCATCATCCTAGGGCTATGTTGGTGTGGAATGGCAGTTTCTACTGACTGGGCCACCAACAGCAGCACTATAGCTGTTTGTGGTGGCAGAAAATTAAACTGGGTGGGAAAAGACTGCTAGTAGGTCATTCCATATCAAGTGATCCAACTTTTTAAACTCATGTCATCCTATTTTCTTTATATTTTGTACACTTGTTGAATGATCAAAACTAAGTTTGAATCTAAAATTTTAATTTTTTATCTCATCCCGTTATGAGGTGTTATGGGAGTTTGAGATTTTAAAAAATTGACAATTTCGGCCTTACACAATAAACATAAAAGCTCAGCCCAGAACTTAGATAATGTCAAAACTAAAAACACCAGTCTTTTCAGAACGTCGTAGGCTTTAATGTGATATGTCACATGATGGATTTACTTTAAATTTTAAATTTAAGTTTCAAAATTGAAACTCTTTAAAAGTGATTAAAAAATTAATATGATTTTAAAATTCCAAAAAATTGTATTGGTTATTTAATATTTTTAAGAGCTACCTCCAAAATTCCATCTTGGAATCTCAACGGGATCATATTTTTCAAAAAATATTTTGTACATACATGTCTGCCTTATTGCGTTCTATTTAGGATAAATTGGTCTTCTTGGAGTAAAATATAACAGAGTAAACCAGACTTCAAACTGTAATATCAGTTACTTCAGGCAATTCTTTAGAAAGTTATTCAAATTAAAAGGTACCTGAAAAGCTAGCCAGGCTTTTCTTTTAAAAATGTGTTCCAAAGCAGAGTTGTAGCTTGCAATTATTGCATGATAGAATTAATGCTTTTTGTTGCCCTTGTTTTGTTAACTATTTTGTTGCTTTTTGTTCCCCATTTAGATATTGATGAATGCAGTTCCTTCTTTGGGCAGGTGTGCAGAAATGGGAGGTGTTTCAATGAAATTGGTTCTTTCAAATGTTTATGTCATGAAGGTTATGAACTTACTCCAGATGGCAAGAACTGTATTGGTATGTATGAAAACAACAACCTAGTGTAAATGTGCATTGATAGAACAGCAATCCTATTCACACTTATCTGGGATTACATCCCATTGAATACAGTGTGACTTACTTTTGCATAAACATACAGTTGTGCTGCTTTTTGAAGTATACGTTTGCACAGTCATGCTACAGTGTCTTTCAGTCACATGCATCCTAGTGTCTTTCAATTAAAAAACTAAATAAGTTAAAGAAGCACAAGAAAGGACTTCCAGCAGGTATTTATGGATAGTTGTGAACTGCAGCTGAAACACAATCCTATACCAGACAAGTAAGACAGAGCCTCTCCCTCTTCTCAGGAAATCTCTGTTCTTCTTCCAATTTTGGTTGATACATTGGCCTTATGTGGCTCTTGTATGCTAAGCGGAACAGCAGAATTCATTGCAAAGGGGTGGGTAAGGAACTTTTCCCCATCAGCAAGAGCTAGGGGCTATTGTTTCCATTTGTTATGTATTTTTGTGTTTTTTTATTGTAAACCACTCTTTGATCTTTGGGTGAAGGGTGGTATTATAAATTTTCTTATTATCTATGTATAATAATAATAGTAGTAGTAGTAGTAGTTATTCACAGATGGAAGCAGGGTTACTTAACACAACAAAGGACAGACAAAAGTGTGAGAAGGAGGATCAATGATCTTGATCTAGATTCTTCTCTCTAATTGCATATTTAGACTGCAGGTAATTGTTCTAGAATCTCTAACATATTTTGTCTTTTTTCTGTTCTTTTGAGATATTAACGAGTGTGTGGTGCTTGCTGGCTCATGCTTCCCTGGTACATGTCAAAACTTGGAAGGATCTTTTAGGTGCATTTGCCCACCAGGGTATGAAGTAAAAAGTGAAAGCTGCATTGGTAATGTTGCATTTTATTTTATTTTGAACTCCAATATTAACACAGTAAAGAACAGGTATTTTGGATGTGGTAGAAATAACATGCAAAGATTGTGTCACTCATTTACAAATGTAGCGACTTTCAAGATACGGCATTCAGTGGCATAGTGTGGGGGGTGCAGGGGGGGCCGGCCGCACCGGGCGCAACATCTGGGGGTTAGGGTTAGGGGGCGCAAATCCACGGGTTAGGGGGCGCAAATCCACGGGTTAGGGGGCGCAAATTACTTGCCTTGCCCCGGGTGCTGACAACCCACGATACGCCACTGACGGCATTCTTGTGCTTGTGATGAGAAACAAACTCATGTCATGATGAGAAACAAACTCAAAGTCATGGCATTTCATTAACAGAAATCAGGGGGGAAATATGCTGGTTTGTGGTGCGTCAAATCTTTGCTTAACAAACAAACAAATCCACACACCTTCCCTCCCTGGCGAGTACATAGAGAAAACTTAGCTGAAAATTTGTCTGAAAATATAGGCTGCATTCAGACAGCATTTTATTCTATTTCCCTAAAGTTTCCTTACCTGATAACGTTCTCATTTTATGTGATCTTTCACACGAGGTAAGTTCCAGTTCTGGAAACCTAGTGGAATTTAGTAGAAGCCATTTCTGCGTTAATTGCTTTCAGGAAAAAAACCAATTAACCTAGAAAATCACAGGAGCATTTCTGCTGTAATTTCCCCACAGTTTTCATGGATCATGCCACTACAGCTCATGTCACCAAATTTGGAGTAGTATTCTAGTATACAGTACCTTCCCACTATTTTCATGTGTGAATCATGAGGGAACAGAATCACTCATGGCGACAAGCCTGGTCACATCTACGGTCGTGTTACACCGGGTCCACTGGTGGGAATGAAATTTAGCACGCCCTGGCAATATAGCAATCAAAAAGCCGCAATTCCAATAACACAGCAGGTTATACAGTGGAAAAGGAATGTTAGAAACTGGGACAAGAAGCCCTTGCATTATAACCAGAAAAAAATAATTCAATAATCTCCACATCTGAATGCACCCAGACTCAGAAATATAGCAAATGGTTTCTGTCTTAAGCCTTAACGCTCATAGTTATGTGCAACTAAATTCCACACCAAATGCACACCTAGTGTGTAAAGATAATTGAGTTATTTGCATAGCGCTTTGATGTTTATTTCAACATCTAAGGAATTTTTGTTTTGGTACAAAATAATATACCAATGCTTTTAGAATGTTAGATGCTTTAGATTTTCATTATATGGGGGGAAAGTAACACACAGCTATCAAATGAGAAAGTGGAACCATGCAAATCACAGTGTGTTTCATCAAACTAAGAAACAAAGATATTGGTACCAGACAGCTAATCCTAATTATCTTCAAATTAACCATACAGGAAGTAAATCCTCATGTCTTCTGTATGCCAAACTAACTGATGTTAGTGGAATTTTTGCCCAGATAAAGATGGAAGGAAAACTTCATGTGTGTTTTCAGTAGTCTTCATAAATCAAGGAACAAAATCTTGCTTAAATATGCTGGACTTTTATCTTGAGCAATACATTTATTTTTTTTTGAGATTTTAACTTTTGCAACACAGTGCATTTATTAATTTGTTTTCTTGCCAGCTTTTCAATATTTTTTGGCAGCTATTGCTAGCAATATTAACTGTTTTTCTTGAGAGTAATCCAAGTCATATTTTCTTTGAAACCTTTCAAAGCATAGCATTTTGGGGCTGCAGTGATTATCATGTGCAAGACACCGGATACATTAGCACACAACACTAAGAGAAATAATGTCTTAGTGCAAATGTGTGGGCTTTTGGCAAGGAGATGGCAAACACTGTGTTTCTTCTCAGTCCTCTCATGGCATGATGTGGCAGCTAAGTCAGTCAGGTTTAGTGTGTTTTCTGAATTTGGACTTGTAGTTAAACACTCTCTTTCCATTAAGCATGAGTTGTAGCCAAGGTTAATTCTTGGTTGCAGCTCATGGTTAAGGAAGAGAGGATGCAAACAGCCCCCAACTACCGTATTTTTCGCCCTATAGGACGCACTTTTTCCCCTCCAAAAATGAAGGGGAAATGTGTGTGCGTCCTATGGGGCGAATGCAGGCTTTCGCTGAAGCCTGGAGAGCGAGAGGGGGAGAGCCCCACCGCCAGCCCCGCAAACTCGGGGGACAGCGGGGAGGCAGAACGCTGCCATCCCGCTATTCCCCAACCTGGTTTGGAGGCTGGCGGCGGGCTTCCCCCACCCCCAGCCCCGAAAGCTCCCAGAGTGGACTTCATGCAGCTCTCCGCAAGCTGTGGGAGCCCAGTGTGACTTCGCGCTGGGCTCCCACGGCTTGCGGAGAGCTGCCTGTTCTGGGGGCTGGGGTCGGGGGAAGCTCAGGCTTCCCCCGCCCCAGCCCCGTGCCTGGGGGGGGAAAATAATTCCCCCCCTTTATTCCCCCCCCCAAAAAATCTAGGTGCGTCCTATAGGGCGAAAAATACGGTATGTTATAATGGAACAAGAACAGACAAACACCTGCCCCACCCCTCAAATATTTGTCTCACAAGTTATCATACTCACTTTTTTATGAGCAATTTCTTTTTCCCTTTCCCCAAATTGTTGGAGGAGGCGATGACCAAATATATTGGCACAGCCTTAGAGTAGACTTTATAAAGCAATTGCTGTTTTAAATCAGGACGAACTGGTTTGCTCATTTAAAAATCAATTCTGCTTAATGCACCATCAGCTCTCTGGAAAATACACAAGATGAATACCATTTTGGATTAGTGTTGTAATCACATTTTCGTTTTAACCGTCTTTAAAATTTTATTTATTTACAATCAAGTTATGTAAGAATGGTATGAAATAAATGAATAAATGATTTTTCAGACATTGATGAATGCAACGAGGATCCCAACATCTGTCTCTTTGGATCCTGCACTAATACGCCAGGAGGATTCCAGTGTGTCTGTCCTACAGGCTTTGTGATATCTGATAATGGCAGGAGATGTTTTGGTAAGTGGTTGCAGCAGGCCGTTGACAGCCAGCTCAAATATTCAGAAAGGAGGGCCATTCAGTAAAAAAATCATTTGGCTAAGTTGGGCCGTCTCACGTTTATTTATTTAAAGGAGTTCTACCTCACCTTTACACTTTAAAAAATTATCGGGATGGCTAATATGATGATAAAAAGAAAATACAATCATTAACACAGGCAAAGATGAACATGCAATGTTTGAAATTTAAAACACAACAGAAAGACACACTTTGGCTAGACCAGTTTCTTTGGGCCCAGTTGCAGCAATAAAAGCAATACAAATACAATTAAAAAACCAGTATGGATATTTAATGTAATGGATGTTCCATCTACACAGTCTTCAGTCACAAATCCATGCTAAGCCCAGACCAGGCAAAAATGGATTTGAAGGCTTGCCTTGCCTAACACCAGTGCTTTTTTTTTTTCTAGAAAAGAGATGCAGGAACTCTCCGCATTTCCCCCCCCAGACAACCCTAAGTTGTTGAACTTTTTTTAGGGAGCAAATTGCCCAGTTCATCCAAATGGACAAGAGCCCTATGACTTTTAGACAGCCACCTGCAATATTAGACTGAGATTAATTCAACAACAAACAAAATACTACACTGAGCCTACTAGATGCCATGCTTTAAATGTCTTGAGTTTCCCCCACATGGATGAAAGCTGGCTGTACAAAAATCCACAGGCTGACTTAGCACACGTGTGGGATTGTTCAATTGTCAAATAATTCTTGAAGGAGATACAAAAGAGAATTAAAAGACATCATGGGGTAGATGGATGGAGAGGGATTGTAGGATGATGTGGGGTGGGTGGGGGAATAACTGAACTATGCCATTTTTGGATACAAATATTTTCACTGCAAAATTAATTTTCAGGGGTGGGTGGGTCTGAAATGTTCCCCATCAACTCCTGCTCAGAGGTTTCCCCACGCCTAGTATAAGCAGACTCAAAGGGCTTCAGTGCATGGAAAAGGCATTATAAAATAATGCCTCCTGTTGATAGAGGTTCAGGCAGGAATTCCCACGCAAGTGAGAAGTGAAACCATTCCTTTGATTTTGATTAACTTACCCAGCATCTAAAGTAATTCTGTGGCGTTTGGTTTCCCCCCTAGATACACGACAAAGCTTCTGCTTCACTAACTTTGAGAATGGCAAGTGCTCTGTGCCGAAAGCATTTAACACCACCAAGGCAAAGTGCTGCTGCAGCAAGATGCCAGGAGAAGGATGGGGTGATCCCTGTGAACTTTGTCCTAAGGAAGAAAAAGGTAAAGAAAAAATATATGCTGGCTTTAGGGCTGTGCAATAAATCGCCATACATTTGAATAACAGTATTGGAAATTACATTGTGATAAGTGTTGCAACAAGGCAATATACAGGTGAGCAAAAGGTGGAGACTTAACAGCTTCCCAGGTGGTGGTACAGGTGGTACACCTTAGAGATAAGGTAAAGGGACCCCTGACCATTAGGTCCAGTCGTGGCCGACTCTGCGGTTGCAGCACTCATCTCGCTTTATTGGCCGAGAGAGCCGGCATACAGCTTCCGGGTCATGTGGCCAGCATGACTAAGCCGCTTCTGGCAAACCAGAGCAGTGCATCGAAACGGCGTTTACCTTCCCGCTGGAGCGATACCTATTTATCTACTTGCACTTTGATGTGCTTTTGAACTGCTAGGTTGGCAGGAGCAGGGACCGAGCAACGGGAGCTCACCCCGTTGTGGGGATTCGAACTGCCGACCTTCTGATCGGCAAGCCCTAGGCTCTGTGGTTTAACCCACAGCGCCACCCTTGTCCCCACCTTAGTGATACTTTGCAGATAATTTGCAGGCACCGAGACTCCTGCTTTGTTTGCTCTCTCCCTCCTCCCTCCTAACCTGTAAGAGATAAGACTAAGCCCTCACACAAACCAGTAAACTCAGCTTTACCAGTATCTTTGCACCTAGAGCTCAGCTAATTATGCAGAGCCTGCTAACAATCCAGGAGGGACCACGCCCATGGCTTGGTCAAAGTTCCCAGGAAAGTAGAAGTAAGTTTAGTTGAACTCAGAGGGGCTTATGCATGCACAGATTCCACTTAGACCTCTGAGTGGGGAAGCAGATGCAACTTGACTAGTAATCACTTAAACTACTCTTGAATTAGTTGAAATCATATTAAATATGTTATATGGAGGTTTATTTAATATTTTTATTAAATCTACTACTTCCTTACATTTTAAGGCCCTCCACCAGTGTGGGGAGGCATGGCAAGGCCCTCTGCTGCTGTGGGGAAGTGTAGGACTCCCTCCACCACTGCAAGGAGGTTTGGCAGGACCCTCTGCCACTGCAGATAAATATCGAGATATTGTTATGTTTAGGTGGTGATATATCGTGATGTTGAAAACCAGGTATTGCCCAGCCCTAGGTGGCTTTCAAGAGGCAGTGGTAAAAAAACGACTGGCATATAGAGCCTCTACTTGTCCAACCAGATACTTGATCCAATTTCCAATAGTTCAGTGGAGCTACTCTAAGTAAGTGGTTTCAGGAATCACTAATAATAATAATAATAATAATAATAATAATAATAATAATAATAATAATTTATTATTTATACCCTGCCCATCTGGCTGGGTTTCCCCAGCCAGTCTGGGCAGCTGCCAACCGAATATTAAAAACACAATACAGCATTAAACATTAAAAACTTCCCTAAACTGGGCTGCCTTCAGATGTCTTTCCAAAGTAAGATAGTTGCTCATTGCCTTGACATCTAATGGGAGGACGTTCCACAGGGCAGGCGCCACTACTGAGAATGCCCTCTACCTTCTCTATTGACTAACTGTGGATTACTATACAAGGAATGGATCTTTGGGGCAAGGGAGGAGATGTGCTTTAAATGTATGGTGTATATGGAACCAATATCATCACTGGAAACTGGAGTTGGCTAAACATGTGTTAAAATCCAGTAAAGCAATCGGTGTCTTTGGGGTTTCGCTATTGGCTTATATTAAAAACTGAATATTGATTACAGCTATAGTTAACGATAACTTTATGTATGTGGCACTTATTATGCAGTATTCGGATATGGAAGAAAAATGGTGGGGGCCTCCTTTTGTAGCACTTGTGAAAATCATATATGTATATGTATGTGTGTGCCTGTTATTGCTTTAATTGGCCATAGTCAGCTGTATAATCATTGCTATTTTTATTCCCTTTGTGGTGCTGCTGTTCCAAAAAACGTTCTCGTGCAGTTGCCTTCCAGGATTTGTGTCCGTTTGGTCACGGGACTATACCTGGGATTGATGATACACGAGAAGGTATTGGCTTTACTTTGATATCACTTAAAAACTGTTTAGTTCTTTAATGAATTACTCCAACATTCTCTGGCCTAGGATAGTAGATGCAGCCCACAGGATTTAAACTCTATGTACTAGCCAATATGGTAATATATATCCAGTTCTGTTTAGAGCAGTGATGGCCAAATTTGGCCCTCCAGCTGTTTTGGGACTACAGTTCCCATCATCCCTGACCGCTGGTCCTTGTTAGCTAGGGATGATGGGAGTTGTAGTCCCAAAACAGCTGGAGGGCCAAGTTGGGCCATCACTGGTTTAGAGCAACCAAAGTGGCTTACAACAAATTAAAATACTATCAAATAGAAATCTGAAACAATGCAGAACACTACAATACAGGCAACTCCAGGGGTTATGTTCCAAGGCACCATGGGTTTAAATGAAATTGCATATATTTGAAACACCATTGAAAAAGCCTGCAAACATGCCATTCGCCCTTGCCTCATTCTGCCACTTTTTGTGATGTTTTCTGGTCACTTCCGGGTTTGACACAATGCACATGTGGGCATTTGCGCACTTATCAGACCCACCTAAAACGTTCGCTGCCTGTACTAAAAACAACAGCACTGAAACACAAAATGAGCAGCAGCTCAATTTTTTGTATGTCAAGTTTTTTCTTTTTTAAAAAAAGACCAAATCATTTGTTTAAAGCAACAAATCACAAAATACAAACCATTGGAAGTTTAAAACATTTTCAGCAACTGTCTACAGACAGGGAGAGAAGGGGTCTGGCAGATCTCCACTGGGAAAGTTTTCCATAACTTTGCTGCTATCACTGTGAACAAATTGTTAATCAGAGAAGCAAAGCAAATGTCCTTAATAATAATTCATTTATTTTCTCCGTGTTTTTGGCACAAGAAATAATTATTTCCTTTTTATTCATTTATTCCTCTTTGGGAGGGTAAAGGGAATTCTATTACTGTCCAATAAAATGTGTATCTGTTATACTAAAGGAATCCCGAGATGGAAAACAGAACAGTACAAATGATTTGATGTTACTTTCTTGTTTCTAGATGTCAACGAATGCCTTGAGAGCCCAGGCATTTGTTCCAACGGTCACTGCATAAACACAGATGGATCCTTCCGTTGTGAATGCCCTTTGGGATACAAGCTAGATTACACCGGAGTGCGTTGTGTAGGTGTGTGCTGATTCAAAGCCATATGTAAAATCTGTTAATTTCATGCATTGTAATCTTTAGAACTTCATGAACTTGACCTGCATCCCAGTTTTCAAAAGTTTGTTTTGCTTGTTACACCCTAGATACCGATGAATGTTCAATTGGTAATCCATGTGGAAATGGCACGTGTTCCAATGTTATTGGTAGCTTTGAATGTAATTGCCTTGATGGGTTTGAACCTGGGCCAATGATGAACTGCGAAGGTAAATTATAATTTGTTTTATCTTCTGACTACATTTGGGCAACTAACCTGCTTTGCATCTTTTTCCGATTCCCTTTACTGCCAAAGGGAAGTAAAAATAAGAAAGAGTGGCTTGTTTGTTTTTTATTTCTGGAAGAAGATTTCTAAGGACTGGATAACACTGACATTGTTTCTATTTTGTCCAGACATAAATGAATGCGTGCAAAACCCATTGCTGTGTGCTTTTCGCTGCATAAACACATATGGTTTCTATGAATGCACCTGTCCAGTGGGCTATGAATTAAGAGAGGACCAAAAAATGTGTAAAGGTATGGATTTATTTGTTTTAAAATAATCTTTCATAGGAAAATGTTTTTTATTTCAAAATGTATCACCTACATTTCACTTAACACAGACAAGAAGAAAGCACCCTTCAGTGCTTTGGCCACTTTGAATTGCTTCGTACTCCTTTGTGCCTTCATTGCCTTAATTTTGCTTGCCAGTTTTGTTGGGCTTACTTGCGCCTCTAGTGGACAAAAGCAGGAATAGGTTTTTCAGGAAATGGGCTTGCCCCTCCTCAGTTTTTTGCTCCTGCCTCCACAAAGCAGTCATGTTCCCTTCGGTCCCTCTCACTTCTTCATCCTGGTTTAGTGTTTCTCACTTCAATCTTTAACCTCTTAATCCTCGTCTTCTCTATCCTGTATACATGCTTGTGTGTATTGTCAAATCTTTCTCCTCCTTCCCCACTGTGACTGACTTTGGAAGAGGGAGAAATGGTGGCTTGCCCAGGGCTTTTACGTCCAGAGATCTTTTTAATTATTATTATTTCACTGGTTGGATGCAGCAGCAGATCACGACAGGGATTGGTAACAGCCAGGATGTCAGAAGCCTTGACATCCCAACCTAGCAATTCCACACTGGCAAGTGAAATACCTGAGGGGTAGATTTCCTTGTCCAGTGTCGCATCACTGGGGCCACACCCTTCTATGGCCTGTGACACTGATTGCCACCTCTGGTTGCCCAACTGGACTTTATGTTGTTTGTTTCTTGTAGGAAGTAGGTTAACACTGTTCTGAGTTTCAGTTCTGGCCAGTTCATTCTCAGCGAATATGCAAAACTGAGGAGAGGCTAGCCTATTCCCTGAAAAAAAACTACTCCTTCCTTTGTCCACAAGTAACCCCAACTCAGTGATGCTACACTGGACATGCAAATCTACCTTTCAGATTCAAATGATACTTCCTACCTCTTTCCTGTTTGGGCAATCATGAACATTTTCACCCTCATCCCTTAGGGATGATTTATCCTCAGCTGGAAACTCTTCAACTCTTTTTGATTTTTCCTTGGTGATCAGTTTTAAAGGTGCTCTGCTACTTCTTTTATTTTAAGCTCCCAACTATCTGGTTTGCATTCTGGTTCAAGTGGAGTCAGTCCCTTTTGTACAGGCTTGACTTGTTCCAAAAATTACCCTAAACCGTTCCCCAGTGCCTAACTAATTGAACCCCTCTTCCCAACATGACTGGCTCATCCACATTTTGAGACTCCTTGTTTCGTATGTCTAGCTGGCCCTGTGCATAGAATGGACATTTCAGAGAACATTACCCTTCCCCATCTGTGCAAGACAGTATACTCACTTAAGTTCCCTTATACTCTATGCTGTTTACTTTGGGGTGCATATGTATAGGAGTCTACTGACAGAATATTGTCCCTGGAACAAATAGTAGATTGATGTTCTAAGCATATACATTCCTTGGTTATTTTTTAAAGATCTTGATGAATGTGCAGAAGGTCTACACGACTGTGAATCAAGAGGTATGATGTGCAAAAATCTGATAGGAACTTTCATGTGCATCTGCCCTCCTGGAATGACCCGCAGACCAGATGGAGAAGGTTGCATGGGTAGGTATTAAGATAGGGTGCTTCAAGAAAAAAAACTTGAGCCTATTTAACTCAGTATTCCCGTATAACCTAGTGACTGTTATGAATAAAAGTTAATGTATATTATGACTTTTTCCGATCTATTGTTAGTGCACATAATAGACACAGTTTTGTATGCAGTGTTGCCTAACGTATATATTTATTCAAGCAGTGTCCCTGATATTAGGATTTTTTTGTATGCTCCTTTCACTCACCTGTGGATTTGATGCACACTTCTAATGTGTGCTCATTTTTTGGTTGGAAAACCTCATCACAAAATTGGGAGAAGTGTGAATTTTGAAGGACAGTTGCATTTCAGTCTGCATATTGCTTTGGGAAGTACGAATTATGTAGTCTTCTGTTAAATTGTGAACTGAATTTCTCCCCGTGCCTAATATATGCTGAGCATAAGCTGGGAGTTTACAGCATTAATTCTGACGTTTCTTACTTCCTATCAGTTTTCTAGGAGACCCTCAGCACCACAGCATTGGATTATTACAGAGAGGAAATCAGGCTCCTAGATCTCAGACTTATTTATAGCAACACTATCAGTCTCCAATTATTATTGTCCTTCTGCAGCCTCGGTTAGCATATTCCTTAGAGGAGGAAGGGGAAACCCAACTGAGTGATCTTAAGTTGTTGATTGTATTGGTATCATTTAACTTGCGTTGCGATTCTGTACATATTTATTTTTGGTTTCTGTATTTGTGATAAAGATGAAAATGAATGCCGCACCAAGCCAGGTATCTGTGAAAATGGCCACTGTGTCAACATTATTGGAAGTTACAGGTGTGAATGCAATGATGGTTTCCAGTCAAGTTCATCTGGAACTGAATGCATTGGCAAGTAAACCTACAGTCCATTATTTTCTGTTCAAATGAAGGGAGTGTTTAAGAAATCTTTGCCAGTTTGGATATAAGTGGTAGTTGACTGAAACAAAATCTTTTGTATCTGTCTTATCTACAAGGAAGGGAAATTGCTAAAAATAAAAATAAAATACCAGATGGTTTGAGAGAAAACTAATTAAATTAGCTGGAGATACTATATCAAGTAGTGATTTAATGCCTTTCATGCATGCAATGTTCCATTTTCAGGGTTGCCCTACTATCAAGCTATCGTGTCATATGTCAAGAGAGAGGTGTACTTTTGCAAGAGCTATACTGTAAATATTGCTCAATTGTTCAGGAAACAGACTGGATTTCCCCCATCAAATTGCTAAGAGTTAGTGCGCAGGACACAGATTAATATAGCATGCCCATAGTTTTCTGAGAGAATGATCTTTGATGGTGATAAAGCTATTAAATTTCATAATTAACATTTAGATTCCAACATCTAATTTAACATTTAACATTTAGATTCCAACCTTACACATTTTGCTTACGAATTTGGTAAATAAATGCCAATGTAATCTTACTGTGTATTAAAATCGTTACATGAATAAAATGCATAAAAACAAGGAAGGTAAACATCAGTTTACCTGTTTAGTAGTAACCTTATTGTTACTACTAAAAGTATATTTGAATTTTGGCTTACAGAACTTATGGACATGTATGTAGTATTAAAATGAAATAGTATTTTGTGAGTGGTATTTATGATTATGTATTGAAAAACCACATCAGGGTACAAAAAAATGGACCAGTTTATAATTCTAATAAAATAGATTTGTTGGTTTTCAGGTAGTATTCTGTGATGAAGTATGATAATTTGGAAAAGGACTTGCTGGCTAATTGGATAAAATGGGTCCATAGAATATGGTACCCTTTTCTTCCCAGGCATTTAACCTGGAAAAATTACAATTGTGGCATATTTGTTGTTGTTGTTGTTATTACACTACCATCACAACAGAAGTCCTCATGTCAACTCTAGAAATATATGTAAATGTTGTATTAATGCAAATAAAAGCTGATTGTGCTAAACATTAAGCCACTATTAGAACCATTGCTAAAGAGCACCTAATAAATAGTTTAAACAAGGACGTGCACCTTGTTCTAATCTGTATGTTGCTACTTCACATTCACTTCACAGATAACCGTGAAGGTTTCTGCTTTGCTGAAGTCTTGCAGACAATGTGCCAGATGGCTTCTAGCAGCCGAAACCTTGTCACAAAATCAGAGTGCTGTTGTGATGGAGGCAGAGGCTGGGGCAATCAGTGCGAGGTTTGCCCACTCCCAGGAACAACCCAGTACAAGAAACTTTGCCCACATGGTCCCGGGTACACCACCGATGGACGAGGTACTGTTTGATAGATAAGTGGGATAAATGGGTCTTATTTGATTTTTCCTAATTTGCTGAACAGTATTTTATTCTGAAACAGGAGTAGATGGCTAACTGTAAAGTTAAAAATAACAGACAGAAAGCTTTCTACAAACCAAAAATTCAATGATTTTGTGGTGTATGTTGACAGTGTTGTAAATTAAACACAACTGTGCAGCAGTTTCTCTCAATGGATATCCAACTTCTTTTGTCCATGGGATGCAAACGGCAATCCCACTTTTGGACAATATGGCAAAGCAGACCGTGGCTCCTTTCCTAGCAGATCAGGAGCAGTAGGAACGAGGGAGGAGTAGAGTGCCTGCGATTTCTGCAGTGTGCCCTGCTGGCATGCTACTCATAGTTTATTTTAACTATAAACCATGTGACATGCAAAATGGGCCACCTACCATATACTACAGTGGTACCTCTGGTTGCGAACAGGATCTGTTCTGGAGACTCGTTCGCAACATGAAAAGCCCGCAACTTGAAGCACCGTATCTGCGCAGGTGCGTGACGCAATTTGGCACTTCTGCTCATGTGCAAGCAGCGAAACCCGGAAGTAACCCTTTCCGGTACTTCCGGTTTGCTGTGAGACGCAACCTGAAAAAACGTATCATGAAGTAAATGTAATATGAGGTATGACTGTATTGTAGTTTTCAAATTTTATTCATTCCAACCAATTTATGCTCACTGATGCTGGTCAGATACGAATTCTGAAGTTAAATTGGTAAGTAGTTAGGCAAATGGTTTGGTATTTGTGTGACAAGCCTACAAATTCTACTTAATGCAATGAAGTAAATACAGTGGTGCCCCGCAAGACGAATGCCTCGCAAGACAAAAAACTCGCTAGACGAAAGGTTTTTTCATTTGCGATTTGCCTCGCAAGACGAATTCCCCTATGGGCTTGCTTCGCAAGACGAAAACGTCTTGCGACTTTGTTAAACCGTTTAAACCGTGCTTCGCAAGAAGAAAAATTCGCTAGACAGCAAAAATTGCGGAACGAATTAATTTCGTCTTGCGGGGCACCACTGTACTCAGAATTTGACAATAAGGTTGAAAGATAAATAATTTGTTTGAAAAATTGTGTAATACATTCTTAAGCAAATAAAGGTGCAGTTTTATGGTTTCTGAGGGGACATTCCAAGCATAATAGGATTTATCCTTCTAAGGGAGACAGTTGGGGGGGGGGAGGAAATGGGAGGTAAAATGGGCTGTTTCTTGGCATGAAATACTGTTTGTCCAGCCTCCTTTCCCCCTGCCAGTAGTGTGCAGAATGAGGCAATGAGACTATGCTCCACATCAGGATTGCATCCTTAGTCTCTTATGCTACAATAAGAAATGTTATTTTTGAAATATCTCCTGTTATTCCACAGATATCGATGAGTGTAAAGTCATGCCAAGCCTATGTAGGCATGGCCAATGTATCAACACCATGGGCTCTTTCAGATGCTTTTGTAAAGTTGGCTACACTACAGATATTAGTGGTACTTCTTGTGTGGGTAAGTTTTACCACCGACTTCAAATTCATTCTTTTTGCTTGACTTTAAAACAGCCTTATAGCCTTCCTTGTTGCTCCATTACATAAGTGAATGAACACTTTGCAGTACAAAATGGGGAAACTTCTGGCCACACAGCCCTAAGTGGCAATTTCCCCCTTTAAGCTGTGGGACAGTAACAACTGGTTTACAAATGAGCTGCGAGTGTGTGACGCAGGGGTTGCTATCGCTGTCTAAGCAGACCAATCCCACTCCATATCAGGCCCATATCTGGGAGTTAGGAAAGGAAGCAGAGGTCATATTGGCACCATCCTGAAATATAGTAATATTACAGATGTTAGGAGAAAGATTCACCCACTTTGTGCATTTATTGACTGAATGTGTCTCCCATCTTTACACCAAATAGCGTTCAAGGTGGCTCTTAGCACACACCTGTTTTTCTTTTCAATATTTCCCATATGAGGGTGGGGGGGAATAGTCATTTCTTTGTATCTTTAGATATTATTTCCAGCAAGAAACTGAATTACTAATTGTTCATTATCCTACTTAGATCTTGATGAATGCTCCCAGTCTCCCAAACCATGCAACTTTATCTGCAAGAACAGTGAAGGAAGTTACCAGTGTTCTTGCCCGCGTGGCTATATCCTGCAAGAAGATGGAAAAACCTGTAGAGGTTAGTGGCTGAGTGCTTTGATGGGTTGCTTTTATTTGTTAATTCCTTCTTGGGACATGGGTGGCGCTGTGGGTTAAACCACAGAGCCTAGGGCTTGCTGATCAGAAGGTCAGCGGTTCGAATCCCCGCGATGGGGTGAGCTCCCGTTGCTCGGTCCCTGCTCCTGCCAACCTAGCAGTTCGAAAGCACGCCTGTGCAAGTAGATAAATAGGTACCGCTCCAGCGGGAAGGTAAACGGCGTTTCTGTGTGCTGCTCTGGTTTGCCAGAAGCGGCTTAGTCATGCTGGCCACATGGCCCGGAAGCTGTACGCCGGCTCCCTCAGCCAATAAAGCGAGATGAGTGCCACAACCCCAGAGTCGGTCATGACTGGACCTAATGGTCAGGGGTCCCCTTACCTTTACCTTTACCCCTTGTGTAATACTTGAATTTTTGGCAGCAAATTGGATGTGGGGTCCCAGTCTGGACTGGGAGTACGTTCCCCACTTGTGCTTTTCCTTTTGAATGAAAGTGGCCTGCTAGACAAAGGCTTTTGCTTGTTTTTTGTATAAAAAAAGGTGTAGTTTGACCCAGTATGTTCAATTGTATATTGCAAGAGCCTTTACATGCTTCTGCTGCAGGCAGAGGCGGCTTGGGCAGTGCTCCCTAGAAGGAACAGAGGCACAAAACTGTCCAGGTGTATCTGAGACTGACTAAAACAGAGGTAGGGTCTTGACAAGTTGGGTAAAGGCAGCCAGCTCTGCTTTGCTTCTTAATTATAGAATTATACTTCAACCGTTCAAGCCAAGCATGGGGTAAGCATGTAAAAGAGCCTTGTAACTAAGAGGAAATCATAATTTTCCTGACTGTTATATACATGATTTGTTAGTAAATAACTATTCTGCTTTCATTTTGAAAATAATATATTTTACCTCTTTTTCACTTTTAGATCTTGATGAATGTCAAACTAAGCAGCACAACTGCCAGTTCCTTTGTGTCAATACCTTGGGAGGGTTCACATGTAAATGTCCACCGGGTTTCACACAACATCATACGGCTTGTATTGGTAAGTTCAATTGAAACATTGAATTTTCGTTCATAAAAACAAGTCACATTAATTGCCTGATTTTTTTATCTGATCTGTGTAGAATTATTATTTTTTAAACAACAACAACAACCCAACTGTATAAAGATATTTGTCATCACTGCACTACTTAGAAGTTCGGGGGGGGGGGATGTAGATAAAGAAAAATGTCAGAAGAAATGAAAAAAGCACTCACTGAGGATTTTTATGCAGTTGCTGAATATTACAATGTAAATGTAACCACACAGAGACAAAGGAGTAAAGCATTATTAAAAGCTGACTTGAAGTTACAGTTGCTTAAAACTACATTCAAAAGTATTTTTTATTGGCATATCAAATGTCCATAATCTTCTTTGACCTTTAGCACACACCTTGCGGATTTAAATCAAAGTTAATGATGTGGAATGAAATATTTTCAAAAGAGAACCCCCTATTTAGTTTGCATCTGGCAGTAGCACTGTGGGTGCAGATAATTCCCACAATCTATCATATTCCGAACCCCTAGTCAACACCATGTGCTATGTTGATAGCTATAGAAATGTGCAAGTTTCAAGCATGTATATATCCATTGCCATATACTTCTATATTTGTATTAGATCTCTTTTTTCAATCTGATTCATAAGAATGAATAACTTTTTAGATAACAATGAATGTGGATCACAGCCTTCACTTTGTGGATCAAAAGGAATCTGTCAGAATACTCCTGGAAGTTTCACCTGTGAATGCCAGAGAGGTTTCTCTCTAGACTCAACTGGATTAAACTGTGATGGTAAAATCTGAACATTGAAAGTTATTTGTAGATGATATATTTGCAGAAGGTGTAAGACCATAGTCCTATTTACATAATATTACATACTGAGCTTATACTATAAATTCGTAAGAGCATAGAAAGGTTTATTATGGGACTTCATTGCAACACAACATTCAAAATCTGAATGCCTTAGCTTATGCAGCTAGTTGAGTCTAATGAGACAGCAGCATAAGTATTCCATTAGTTATACCTTTTGCTCTATTAGTTCTAAGTAGCTGGGTGAATATTTCTAAGCAAACATTTTTAAGCAATTCTTTGAAGCAAGAATTTTAAAGCAATCACTGTGATATCTTTTCATACGTTTGCCACTGTCGTGTTTTCAGTAATGATTAAATCTCACTATTAGATGTATGCACCAGATCTCAGATTCTGGGTTGGGTCCAAAGAACCTGAGTTAAATGCTTTCAGTTATTGGCTCTTTTCAGTTAACTTCTGTACAAGCACTAGCGGAAGGCTTTGTATAATCAGGTATCTGGGATTGCATTGCAGTGTGTGTCTCGCAAAAAGTTCCCCATTGGAAAGCAAGATTTGATTTGTTAATCAAGGCTTGAGGATTTAAAGTAGTTTTACAGTGGGGAACTGTTCCCATTCCAGCCATTAGTGCTTGTTATGCACACATGTAAGAGATTTACATCATACCTAGTTAAAAATTTGGAAGTGGGGGCAGCAGATAGGAAACAGACTTGCATAAACAGAAGATCATATCTGGATTTCAGTGCACTTTTCTCACACAAAGCTATTCCACTAAGTTGCTAACAGCCCTTCTCGAAGCAGAAGAGGTTTCTTGTTCATGGAAGGGCACTTCCAGATCCAAGTCTCTAAATGCAATTTAGAATTTGAAGGGCCTTTTGCAGCTAAGTGGAACACAGGAGATAGTATTTTACCCTGTGCTACTTAGAATGCAGCTGGATTACTGTGCCCTGTTCTGGTCACAACATTCTAAGAAAGGTAAGAACAAGCTAGAGATGTTTCAAAGGACAAGGTGGTAAATACTTTAAACACTTAAGGAAATTATGAAGGAGTGAGCATATCTAATGTAAGAAAAGAAGAATGAAATGTTCAAATATCCATTAAAATGTCATAGACTGTTTACCAAGGCAACTTAATGAGCAGCAATCAGTTTTCGTTGTATCAGTAAACACCTCCTAGCTGCAAGAATAAGTCAATAAGACATTAGAACTTTAGCAGCTTTGTGACTGTATAATAAATGATATATTGGAACAGGTATCCTTTAAAATCTAGGGGGCTCTATTTCTTGGAGAAGATTGGGAATCTTCCCAGGGAGGGTGTAAAGGGTTGATCAAAAGGGTTACTACCAACTCCCAATTTTCTATGAATAAATTTTGTTAAGGCGCAATCCTATTGCATAGTTGCTTAAAAATAAGTCCCACTGAGTTGATGGAACTTGTAAGGTAAGTGTGTATAGAATTGCAACTCTCCCTTTTCTTCTTCTATCTACCGCATTATTTCTTTACAGATGTGGACGAGTGTGAAGGAAACCACAGGTGTCAACATGGCTGCCAAAACATTCTTGGTGGCTACAGATGTGGCTGCCCACAAGGATATGTTCAGCATTATCAGTGGAATCAATGTGTGGGTAAGAAAACAAAACTTCACAAGCAGGTCCTTCCAAAATCTCAAATTCAACATTTAAGTTTTCAAAACTCTGACGAAGAAACTAAACAGCAGGGCAGCAGAGATCAGTAGGTGGCACTAATGAGGCATAGATTATAGGATTGCAGCCGGCTAATGGAAACAGCTCTGTGTTGCCAAAGAACACCTTTAGCTATAGTCTGCATTCAAGGAACTATGCATTTGTAGGTGCTGAGGGAGAGCAAAACAATAATTATGGTGGGAAGAGTCAAAGAAAGCACAATAGATGGGGTTTGCCCTCTCACACTGCTGGTGAGATATTTACCCCACTACCGTACTGAAGTATGTTTTATCTTGTAGTTATTTAAAACGACAAGAGCACTTTCCTGTTCCAATCTTTAAAATCTGAAATTGAGAACCTGTTTATATTATCTATTGTCCTGTTAATAAATTCTGTATACCTTAAAAAAAAAAAAAATGTTGTCATTTGTCCAACAGATGAAAATGAATGCTCAAATCCTAGTATTTGTGGTTCAGCTTCATGCTACAACACTCTTGGAAGCTACAAATGTGCCTGCCCCTCTGGATTTTCCTTTGATCAGTTCTCAGCTGCGTGCCATGATGTAAATGAATGTTCATCCACTAAGAACCCCTGCAATTACGGTTGCTCCAACACAGAAGGCGGTTATCTTTGTGGTTGCCCACCTGGATATTACAGAGTTGGGCAAGGGTGAGTATTTGCTGGTGATTCCCACAAGCCAGCATCTATGTTTTATTATAATGCTAATCTTCTAGAAGGCCCAGGTAGCCCAAATTGTTAGCAAATGTGTTCTAGTTATCTAGTATTTTATCAACGCACTATTTCTGATTGATTATATGAGAACAAGAAGCATAATTTTCACACTTTCCTTTCTGAAGTGGCTGGGAGATTAGGACAGCCTTTAGACGGTCAGCAATATGAGACACTACAAGGCAACTGAGGTCTTCTGCTCCTTTACAAAGACACAGGCCTAGGCGTCCAGCTACATCACTCCCAACAAGTCTTAAAATCCAGATACTTCTTGCCAGTTGGGGCAAAGCTACAGCACTAGCTTCCCAGCAGGTTGTTTAGTGATGCTCACTGGGATGAAGAAGGCAACGCAGCAGAGAGGTCAGCGGAGTGCAAATGCACTGGTAGGAGTGTTGGATTGGTTCCACAATCCCTACCTCTTCTGGTAAGCAGCAATGGTCCTCCTGGTCCATCCCACCAGCAAGCAGCTTTTTCTTAAATCTGAATGCTGATTCCTGCCAGGGACCTTCTAGCAATTCTGCCAGCCAGTTATAAAGTCAACTGGCTCCATTCTGCTTTTCTTATCAAACTTGTCTTAGCACCCACCAAGGCCTGTCCACCATCAAGCCCCATATTAGACAATATTAAAAGTGTGGCTACTCTCTTCACTTTATACAACAGAACAGTTTTGTAGTACTTTTGATATCCTGGATAGAGCCTGTTTTCTTCCTCAGTGAACTAACGTGGACTAGCCAAGGATTAAATGCATTGTGCCCAAACCTAGAGATAATATTTTCTCTGCTGCCAGAAGATTGCTGCAGAAATAGCCAGGTATAATACTGCAAAGATGCCCTGTGTCTCACCTCAGAGTTATCATTTTCACCTTTCTTCAAAGACCGCTTGTTTATGTTCAAAACAGAAACCAAATTTTAAGAATGTTTTCAGTAGTATATGGTTTGCCATGATTCCATACTGAGGAAGTGGAAATGTCACATGATGGTTTAGATTCTCAAGTATTAAAATTGCTATATTCTTCCAACAGGCACTGTGTCTCAGGTATGGGGTTTAATAAAGGCCAGTATCTGCCCTTAGATGGGGATGAAGAGAATGCTTTGTCTCCTGAAGCATGTTACGAGTGTAAGATTAATGGCTACTCCAAAAAAGATAGCAGGAAGAAAAGAAGTCTCAATCAAACTGAGCTGAATGAGGTAAGAACGAACTGTAGAGTTAAACTAGTTTGCACTTTCTGTTCCTAAACTAAGTTGAATAGATTTGGCCAATTGAGGTAGCTAGCTTTTTCCTATCAAACTAGGGGAAGGGTTGGAATTTGTTGGTTATGTTATCCGAGGGCGGCCCCACTTTTCACACCAAGTGAGCCGCAAAAGTACTTTGGCACAGAATCCATGAGCTGTACACTGCTTTGGCGTGCACAGGGTGAGCCCCAGTGCTGTCTTCTCATGGGTGGCTAAGAAAGGCACCAGGCTTTGGGAAGGAGGTATGAGAATCTGACCAGGACCTAGAGCCATCTTGCTTCCTTCCCAAAGCTGGGCCAGCACTAAGTAGACCTAGGGAAGGATATGGGAGCAACCTAAGACCCTCCTTCCCAAATCCCAGCACCACATTTAACCTGGTTTTGGGAAGGCAGCACAAGGGCTGGGCAGCGGGTGTCAAATGTTTCTGAGGGCAGCATGCAGCCCTTGGGCTCCATACTGGACCACCCTTCCCTGTTCCATCAACTGCTGTGATAAAGAATGTTCATGAACATTTCTTAGGCTCTATCACGTTGTATAGCTTTACTCAAACTAATCTCTATACATTGGTACCTCGGGTTACATATGCTTCAGGTTACAGACTCCGCTAACCCAGAAATAGTACCTCAGGTTAAGAACTTTGCTTCAGGAAATCATGCCTCGGCGGCGCGGCAGCAGCAGGAGGTCCCATTAGCTAAAGTGGTGCTTCAGGTTAAAAACGGACCTCCAGAACGAATTAAATACTTAACCCGAGGTAACACTGTATTGCACAGATGCTCATATTTGTATTTGTCTGTAAAGGTCACCCCTAGCTGTAACTGTGGCAAACGCCCCAATTTGTATAGCCAGCCTCTTGAAATGCAGCTTCCTGGTATAAGCCAGTGCCTGCCTATTTGACATGCAATAACCAGAGTGGTGGTAAAAACATAAGAAGAGCCTGGTGGATCTGGCCAATGCCCACCTAGACCAGCGTCCTGTTCTCACAGTAGCCAACCAAACACTTGTGGGAAACCTGCAAACAGGAGCTGAGCACAAGGGCACTCTCCCCTTCTGTGGTTTCCAGCAACTGGGCCATTGAAAGCCTTGTCCTTCATGAAAACCTTCATGAAAACCCCTTTTCTAGCCACTTTCTCCATGCCATGCATAATTTTATAAACTTCTGTCATGGCACCTCTTTCTTGCCTTTTCTCTTAACAAAAGCCCCAAATGTTATAACATACCCTCATGGAGGAGCTGCTCTCCCCCTTGATTATTTTGGTCACCCTGTTCTGAACCTTTTCCAATTCCACACCATCCTTTTTTTGCGATATGGCAACCAGAACTGTACACAGAATTCCAAATGCACCAAAGATTTGTGTAATGGCATTACAATATCAGTTTTCTGTTTTCACTGGGCAGCAAAATCGCAAATGCAGTTCAACCACTCAGTTCAGAGAGGTCCTGTGAGGTCTCTTTGCAATCTCCTTCTGTTGTAACAACCCTGAACAATTTAGTGTGATCAGCAAACTTGGTAAATTGGACCAATTAACAGCTGTAAGAACGGTATAAACAAGACAGATCATGGGGTTTGCCTATACTTTCATTTTCACTTCTCGTTTATAGATCAGTTTGGAAAGTTTGGACATTGACCACCCGCTGAAGATGAGATTCAATGTGTCTGGGCTCAGCAATAAAGAACACATCCTAGATCTCATTCCTGCAATTCAGCCCCTGACAAACCACATCCGCTATCTGATTTCCTCTGGTAATCATAATAACATCTTCCGGATACACCAAAAGGATGGGCTGAGTTACCTTCAGATTGCCAAGAAAAAGGCAATCGCCGGCACTTACGCACTGGAAATTGCTAGCGTTCCTCTCTACAAAAAGAATGAGCTAAAGAAACTGGAAGAAAGCAATGAGGACAACTACCTCCTAGGAGAGCTTGGAGAAGCTCTTAAAATGAGGCTCTGGATTGAACTCTACTAAAACCTCCACTTCATGAATGATTCACTTCCATTCATGCACTTATACATCTGAACATACTTCGCTTTCTGAAAGCTTTAAAGAGAGACAATGACTTTTTCAAAAGTACCAAAAACTACCGAGGACAGAAACCTCTGAGTCCTTCCATCCTGTCCAAGACTGCAGAACGGCCCTCTGACTTTACCGTGGCCAAAGCTTTTGACTACAATGCCAATCATGGTTACTGTAACTTCCATATAACCTCAGTTTAAAGTATACTGGTGCTCAAGAGGTCAGCATATGGCACAAAATGTGAGCTACTTTTTTCCTATTAGCAGTCTAGCACGTTGGGTATTTTGCTATAGTTCCTAAATTAAAAAATAGAGATTTTATTTATTTTTAATGCAGTAATATATGAGAATTTAGCAAACTACGTTAACACAAAAAAAGGAAAACACACCTGTTTTTCCTTGAGATTTTATGAATTTGAACTATTACAGGTAAGAGGTTCTTCTTTTCAAAAAAGAGAAACCAAGAGATTCTCCTCCCCCCAAAAAGTGTCCTTTCACTATTGTGCCAGTCATCCCACAAAGCATAAAGGCAGTTCTTTAAAACATCATGAAGGCGAATGAGCACTGCATTACATTTCCGGAGGGTCAAAACATCCTTCCCCCTCCAAGTAGGGTATTTAAGCCATGCCTTATCATCAGTGACTGTGATCAGAATTTCAGAAACCATAAGCCTCAATACTAATGCTTATGTTACTGCTCTGAGGACTAGATTCCATTTCAGAAATTCCTAATAATGGAAGGTGGCACTCAACCACTGTAGCAAAATACCTGGACTGCTTGTGGTACCAATTGCAGGCCAAACCGTACTGTATTTTCTCCTGATAACCTCAATGTCACACAACACCTCATTCACCACAAACTCAAGGTGCTCTACATACTTGCATTACCGTGGGCAGCTGAAAACAGACCTTATATTCTTAGAAGGGAACACCTGATGCCTCATTCTGTATGGTGCTGGCTTGGATTAAATGCTGAAATAAATATGACTGGGCTGCTTCAGGGCTGCCATATGTGTACACTATTCATGCTGCACAGAAAAACGAAAGAAAAAATGCATATTTGAAACCAATTAAGAGTTTTCATTAATACTGTAGTTATACACAATATGCCTCATTTTATCATAGCCTATTTTATAAGAATTACTTTTGTACAACAAGTTGGCATTTAGTTTACTTTTAGTATTTTTTAAAAAAATGTTGTGCCATTATGTTTTAATAAGTGTATGTCACCATGGTGCTAACAAACGACAGCTGGTACCTGTAATATGCAATGTAAAAGGACCTCACATCCCAAACAACCCAAAGCACATGCCAAATCTGGGTTTTTTCCAGGCATCTACCTGTGCTGACCAAAGATTAGCAACACGTTACACACACTGTTTGCATTCACTTTGTATTTTCTTTATGGAAGTAAGAAAACATTGTAAATTACAATTTTTGTTTTGAGAAAAGGGGGTATTGTTTTGTAAGCCTTTGTACTAATGCAACACCACCTTTCCTGCAATAAAACCTATTTTCTGGTAACTGCCTTGCTTTGTCCAGGCATTTGGAGAAAAATGCCTACTAACTGAAGGGAAATAATGAAAGTATCCAGATCTCTTTCCTCATCACGCAAAGAATTTCTGACCTACTAAAAAAATAATCAGCAGCTTTCCCCACAATTCTCACCTTTAGTGAGGCTGTGCAGGAAATGTCCCTGGTGCTATGTTATTTAAAAAGCCAATGGTCAATAGTTTTGAATATTGCTTTTGAAGAATTACATTTCTCTTTTGTGTATCTGTATACCGCTGCTGCATCACACCACAGGCCCATTGATTCCAACATCCTATTCTCACAGTGATCAGCCAAACACCATTGGGAAGCCCACAAGCCAGCAGGAGGCAGACCACAAAAGACAGGAGGCTGCGCTTGAGAACATTTGAGTCAACGTGTTACTTCATCATCAGTTCTGCTCTTTCCAGAGGAAAAGAGATCCTTCTGTTCTTTTACAAAGCCGTTCCTACCTAGGCTTCTTTTCCTACCATGACATCATAGAGTACACCCACTGAAATTAATGGACACAATCGGCCAAGTTCCATCAAATTCAATGAGAATACCCTTCAGTACAGTGGTACCTCGGGTTACATATGCTTCGGGTTACAGACTGCTAACCCAGAAATAGTACCCTGGGTTAAGAACTTTGCTTCAGGATGATAACAGAAATCGTGCTCTGGTGGTGTGGCGGCAGCAGGAGGCCCCATTAGTGGTGCTTCAGGTTAAGAACAGTTTCAGGTTAAGAACGGACCTCCAGAACGAATTAAGTACTTAACCCAAGGTACCACTGTACAACTCACTTGGCTACAGTCCCATTTTGTTAGTTTAATTCCCTGTTTCAGCCAATTCTCCTGCCCTTTGCTGGTCATTATTAGGTAGTCAGTCCATGATTCAGCAAGACCTTCTCTCCTGTGCTGAATAGCTTAGAGCAGGGGTCGGCAAACTATGGCCCCTGGGCCAGATCAGGCCTGCCTGGGTCCTAGATGCAGCCCGCCTGGCCATTTAAGATCCCACTGCGAAGCCAAGACTCCCAGCGATGGCGATGGGAGGAAGAGGCCAAGCGGCAAAGGCTCTGCCAATCAAACACCACACCTCGTTTACTTCAGCGGCGTTTGATTAGCAAGAGCCACCGCCACTCGGCCTCTTCCTCCCGCCGCCATTGCAGCCCTGGTGCTCCTGTGGGCCAGAGAGCAGAGCAGAGCAGATCGCTTTGCCTACCCACTTCACGAGAAAAAACAGTGGTGGTGGCGGCGGCAGTGGCAGCCCCTGGGAATGTAAGCTCAGTGCCCTCTTTCTCAAGGCAGGGAGGAAACCCGTTTCGCACCACTGCTGCCAGCCTTTCAGCGAATGAGGCACACGGCAAACTGAGAAGGCGGCTGGGGGTAGGGTGGGGAGGAGGACTACTTGCCCCCCTCACCTCTTCTTCCAGCCCCCCCCCCCCCGGTCTCTGGAGCCACCATCCCTCCTTCGCCTTGGCCGTTCTCTGTATATTGAACTTGCTGCCTTTTTCTCCGTGGAGCAATTGTGGGTCTTTCTGTGTGTGTGTGTGTGTGTGTGTGTGTGTGTTGGGGGGTGGCGGGAGGATGAGCAGTGTGGTAGTGGGTAAGCTTGTCTGTTGAGCCTTCCCCACCCTGCTTTAATGCACACTATTTTATTTTATTTTATTTTATTACGCCTGCCCTTCCCCCGCCCCATTCTTCCCAGTGTGTATAGGAATTCGTTCATTTCCCCCCTCCCCCAATATAGTCCGGCCCCCCACAAGGTCTGAGGGACAGTGGACTGGCCCCCTGCTGAAAACTTTTGCTGACCCCTGCCTTAGAGGCACAATTTTAACTAGGTCCCCAGTGTGGAGGGACGATTTAATCCACCATTACTCAATGCTGCAGTCTCAGTACTGACTGGAGGCTGCCATACTGCAGCTGTTGAAAACAAGCTCACATCTCATCAGATTATCTAACATAAAGTGTAGTTTGGCCCTGAGAATTCAGAAGGGTTTACAGATTGAGGGCATATCTCCCAAACAGATGAATGCACCAGCACCTCTGTAAGCACTGACTCCACCTTCATTGCAAACAAATTACAACAGAAAAGCAGTTTTCCTTCCACACAAAAAATCCACTTAGCCAATATTCACACACAAAAAAACAGTAAAGAGTCTTGTGGCATCTTAAAGCCAAATGAAAACAGCTAACCCCTTGGAAATTGTCACAAAAACAGTTGGTAAAATAAATACCACTTCATGTTTTAAGCAAGTTCTCCTTCCTTAGTCTGCCATCTCCTTTATAACTTAACTAGGGCTCAGCCTAGAAGTAATAATAATAAAAAAACAACCACCTAGACCTGTCACAGAATATGGAAACTATCTCTGAGCAGTCTCTTTGTTATATCAGACAAATTATGGCAAAGTATGGAAAACAATAAACATAGATAGGCGGTGCTGGGGGAAAATGAAACTTTCTATTATGGACCGACTGGCCACAACCAAAATGATATTGTTCCGAAGTTATTATTTTTATTCCAAACCCTACCAGTGTGGATCCCACCAGCCCACATGTCCAATTGGCAAAGAAAAATTAATACATTTGTATTTCAATCAAATAGAACACACATTTTAAAAATCCCTGCTGTATCAGCACCCAACTATTGGAGGATGGGGACTTCCAAACTTAAACATTTATTATAATGCGTATCAACTAAGCAATATGATAGACCTAATGTCTGGTAATGAGGGAATCCAATGGAATAAGCTGGAGAATGTGGAAATAGACAGTATTCTTATGAAAGTAATACCTCTTTTAAAAGATAAACTAAATTTCCTACACAGATTCAAAAACCCATTTACTTACACAACTTTTAAAATTTGGACAATATGGGCAAATCTCTTTGTCCCAGGCACATCACTCATAATGCCAAAACATTTTACCCAATCTTTACAAATAAATATAAAACCTATAAATAACCTACAAATAAATATAAAATCTTTAACATAGAAGGGTGGAAAGAAAAACAATTATACAACCTGAAAGATTTTTACAAAAATGGAACGCCGCTTACCATTAATGAGATACAAACCCAACTGGGAAACATTCAGATACCGTGGCTATTAGCATACCAACTAAGGGGATTTCTAATAAACTCTTAAGATTAAAACTGAAGCCACTAGACAATTAACGTCATACGAAAAAAATAATAGTAGAAGAAAATATAGCAACGAACGGATTAATATCATCCCTATATAAATCAACTATAGAGGCATTATTTCCCTCCCCAGAATAATATAAGAGAATGGTGGGAATCAAATTGGGATTTAGAATCCAGAATGTGGCAGCTAGACTGGTGACTGGGAGTGGCCACCGAGACCACATAACACCGGTCCTGAAAGCCCCACATTGGCTCCCAGTACATTTCCGAGCACAATTCAAAGTGTTGGTGCTGACCTTTAAAACCCTAAATGGCCTCAGCCCAGTACACCTGAAGGAGCATCTCCACCCCCATCGTTCAGCCCAGACACTGAGGTCCAGCTCTGAGGGCCTTCTGACGGTTCTCTCACTGCGAGAAGTGAGGTTACAGGGAACCAGGCGGAGGGCTTTCTCGGTAGTGGCACCTGCCCTGTGAAACGCCCTCCCATCAGTTGTCAAGGAAATAAACAACTATCTGACTTTTAGAAGACATCTGAAGGCAGCCCTGTATCGGGAAGTTTTTCATGTTTGATGTTTTATCGTGTTTTTAATATTCTGTTGGGAGCCGCCTAGAGTGGCTGGGGAAACCCGGCCAGATGGGTGGGGTATAAATAATAATAATAATAAAAATAAGTAGTAGTAGTTGCACTTGAAGACATTTGTGTGTATCAAAGTTTCACAATTTAAATGTTTGTTCACTTCAGCACAGACACAAGGCATGCCAATTCCAATTGTTTTCGTGGCCAGACACCCCTAACCTTGAGGAATGTGCCACAGCTGCACAGCCACTCCATTCGCCTTTCAGTAAGACACCCATTAACCTGGCAACAGACAATAATTATCCCAAACACACCCCAGCTACTGACGAAGAAAACCCCAATGTGGAATTATATAGGATTAGTAATTTTGATGTACAAATAATAGGCTTTGAGCTCTTCTCTCTTCCCATCTTGATTACTGACAGGAAGGACATTGGTTTAGAACACTTCTGGGGAAGGAAAAATGTGCTTTTCAGTTCTTATTTCCTCTTTCCATACTGATCAAAGGAATACTGCACTGCTTTGTTTTCCTTTATGCCCTATTGTTATCGAAGAGATAGAAGAATATATCTCAGTTATTGGGTTTTCATAAGTTTATCCTATGTGATAAACAGTTGCCTGTATCCTTCTTCCAGTGTTTTCTTTTAAGAAAACACTGAAAGAAATATACAGGTAACTGTTAATCACATGCACTTTCAACCAACTAAAAAAAAGCCAGGAAACTCAAACAAATGAAACTAATATTTTTTTATATCCCTGATACCTACATTTAATCACGAGGTTGTTGGGAGGTATAACAGCTACTGAACAAATTAATATTAAGAGAGTCAATACAGCAATGTATCATTCAATTATTTCCTTGGCAGTCAATTTAAGCACACTCATTGCACCGTTGCTTCTAGCAAACAGATCTGCCCGTTTTGTTTCAAAATGTCAAAATGAGTCGAGTTTTTAAAAAGTAAATAAACAAGCCACATTGTGTGCGTGTGTCAACTCTACGTGGCCAGCAAAACTGCTTCCAATTCTCTTGCTGCTCCCAACTTGCAAAGCACAATGAGTCGACACAACTTCAAGAGAAACAATCAACAGGAGCTATGAAGAATTGTGACTTGATCATCTTTTGCGGGGCAGGGGAAAAGAGGTTAGGATATTTTTCGGGGATGGCGAGTTGCGTACATAGGAATAACACGGTACCTTTCAAGCTCCTCCCAGTTATTTTGAGTTTTGCATGAGGAAGCAGAAGGTGAAATGAGGGAAGGAGACAGGAAAGTGGGGGGGGGGGATGCTTCTGAACAGAGACTGGGGCTTTGGAGTTTGCAGTGCCTCCCTTTCTCAGTGCCTACCTCCAAATAAAACAGTTCATGACACCCCACCCCACCTCTGCCTCCTTCAGAGTCCCAGCAAAGCAAATAGGTGCACTACTACTACTACTACTACTACTACTACTACTACTACTATTGCCACTAGATTTCTTTAATAGCCTTTCCCTTCTAGAATATTCTATCCGGCCACAAGGTGGCACTCAATGACCTGCAAATTAATAATGTTTTACTGCTATTCTGTCAAACTCCTGCCTCCATACTACTGTCCGTCTCTGGTTCTGTTTCCTAATGCTGAGGACAGTGTACTGGCGATGCCATTTCTTTGCACCCGTGCCATTCATAATGGTGGGTACAGGGAGAACTACATAAGCAGGAAGGCAGAGGCTAAGAGGAATAAAATTATCACCAGCCTTGTGCCTTTTCTGTTATTTTGGAAAGTACAGGGTTAGGGTTATGCCACATTTCAAATTCAGAGACAACTGAGCTGCTTCTGGCAAAGTTGTTGAGCTTGCAAAATCTTGAAAAGTGAAGATTTTCACCTATCTTTTAGGAAACTTGCCAAAAATCAAACACCTCACGATGAACACCTGCCTGCCTTGTTCTCTTAGAAGGGCAATGGTGCCCACCATTGTGGTACCGGAACTGAGTTCCGGAGAGTTCCGGCGGCAAAAAAAACCCTGCGTACAAGTTGTAGCTGCAGGAAGCAGGCTAACTGCAACAAAGGAATTTCCAAATGAATGCCCTTTTCCTTTCTTATCCCATTGTCAAACAGAGAGTAACAGCCCCACTTTTTATTTTGAGACGAGGGAACCTGGAAGTTGCCACCCTTCTCCATTTTGTTCTTACCTCAAGACCAGGCTTCAAGGATGCCATCCAGTCCTTGCCGCGCTCCGATCCTGCCCCTCGTCAGTGGCGTGGCTTACTCACAAAAAACAACACTGCCACACCTCTCTTCCATTTTGCTTTTACCTGAGGGGGTAAAATCCAGCCTCAGGGCGGCCATTAATCTCTCCTATCCTGCACTTCATAAGCAGGGAGAGTTGCTTGCTCAGGAGAGAGGGACACAGAAGAACTGCCTTTCTCTTCCATTTTCTTTTTCTCTGGGAAAAAACAGGGCCTAAGTACAGTCATTCTGTCCCATTCAAATGGCACACCTTGTGAGGAGAAGAGGAAATTGCTTTTTGTGTGGGAAAGGGAGCCACAGCTGCCTTTCTCTCTCTCCATTGATGCAGTCAGGTTTCAGCTGTGTTCTTTAACCACCTGAGAGACACCAGCTTCTTGGGAGTAAAGCCAATTATTTCAAACAGCTGCTTTCTTTTCACACTGCACTAAGTGCCAGAGGTTCCCCACCACCAAATATCAACCTTCAGCTTGCCAAGAGAACCATCTACACTTTCTTTACCAAACCTACTGGGCCTCAGAATTGCTATTAGGTCATTTCCTAAGAGGAAGGGACCAGCCATCTTTCTCCCATGCAGCTGCTCTGCCTGCAAAGGGAAAAGGTAAACCAGAGCAATTATTACGGTTTGCAAATAGCATCTTGTGGCTTTTTGCTAAGCCGGCATGCCTTACGGGTGGTGTCATCTTTAAAAGCAGCTTTCTTTATTGTAGCTACTGATAAGACAGATCTTATCTACTTAATTGGTGTAGAGACCATTTGATAGATGTTCAACAAACTTCCTGTTTCATCTGAAATATTGTCCTTTTCGCTAACTGTAGTGAAATGAATGGCTATATTCATTTGGCTTGCATTTTAATGCATGCTCCATTACCGAGTTCTAAATGGGGCTTTGTTTTGTGGTCTTTGGTTGTAAACAAAACGAAGTGTGGAGAGGCTTAAAAATGTTATTTAAGTCCCTTGGCAAAGATTCCCATGAAGCCTTAGTTGTCATGCGGTTAAAAGGGCAGGTCCTCTCATGTACTGGTAAATACTTAGAAGGGGATGGGGAACAGAGGCTTGGGAAATTGTTTGGAGAACAATACCGCGCTTACCCACGATATGTATTTGGATTGGTTTTTCTATAAGCAAATAAATAGCAGACCGATTAGATACAGTTATCTAAAGTAGAGAAAGAGGTCCAGTGCCAGTATCCAGAACTGCTCACTGGACAAGAGGAAAAATCCTAAGATTTATATACACACAAATATATACAAAATTGGCTATAGGTGCTGAATCTTTAAAGTGCAATTAAGCCGTTTAATAACATGAAAGATTAGACAGAGGATTAAATCTCTTTATCAGTTATTAACAGCATAGAGAATTTGCCTAGATAAGCACTTGAGAGAATCTGCGTTACCCAATGCAAAAAGCTTTTGGGATATTAAGCAAAACCCCACCACCCATTTCATTCACAGCTTATAAGGTTTATTGCTACCTGAAAATATGGTTATCAGCCTAACTGGATGTTAAAACAATTTATTTCGGGAAATATCAGTAAGAATCCATATGCAGAAATGACACCTGCATTAGGAAGTACCTCTTCAGCTAGTAAATCCTAGGAACAAAGATGTGATGCCTATTTTCTTTTTGTCCTACCTGTGATATTCCTCCAGTTTCATCTGATATTGAGGAGGTGTCCAAATTTTGGAGTCGGGGAGTGTGTTCCTGAATGGGGTTAATTTCTGATTAACTTTACACAACCCAAGATATGGACTAGGCTTATAAATGCCCTTGGCTTATCCAGAATACTACTACTACTACTAATTATAATTATTATAATTATAATAATAATAATAATTATTATTATTATTTAAACTTTTATACCCTTCAACTGAAGATCCCAGGGCGGTTCACAACAGAAAAATACAAAATGGGAGTACAAAATGCCATACTCAATAAAACAAACCAATAACCCAGTTTCCCACAAACACATTTAAAAAGCCATAGAATGTTAATCAGCTGAACACCTGGTTGAAATGTTTTTGCCTGGCATGTAAAAAGATATGTAATAAAGGCGCCAGATGAGCCTCCAATGCCTAAACCCCGTGGAAGCTTCAATGTGGAGTTCCCGTGAAGAGCACTTGACAAACGGGGAGCCAACACAGAAAAGACCCGTTCTCATGTTGCCACCCTCCTCTCGCAGAGGCTGCACAAAAAGGACTCGGATGATGATCACAGGGTCTGGGTCCGTTCATATGGGGAGAGGTGGTCCTTAAGGTATCCTGAGCCATTTTGGGCTTTATAGGTCAAAAACAGCACTTTGAATCAGGCCCAGAAACTGATTTGCAACCACTGCAGTCGGGCAGGATTGGTGCGATATTCTCAAACCATCTTGCTCCGGTGAGCAACCTAGCCACCAAATTCTGCCCCAGCTGAAGTTTCTGGACTGACTTCAGAGGCAGTAATTTAACCTAGAGGTTATCAGGGCATAGGCAACAGAAATGAACTATCTCTGTCCAGATAGGGGTTCAGCTGGGAAATCTGCGCCACTGAGGCCACCTGAGTCTCAAGCCACAGCAAAGGATCCAAAAGTTCTCCTGTTCCTTCAGAGGGAGTAAAACCCCATCAAGATCAGGCAACTTCCCATCCATCCAGTGTAGTGAACCAGGCCTAAACTCTTGATTGAAATGGATCTACAAAATCAGTTTCTTCCAGGAGTGCCTGGTTCAGGTCTGTGACTCAAGAACTTTGCCCAAGGAGCTGGCTGGTAATTACTTAGGCATTCTGAATCCATGGAGAATTTCTTAAGGTGTTGTTTTACCACTGCCTTCTTCAAGCAGGCAGGGTCCAACCACCCGCTCTCACAAGGAGGCATGGCCCAGCCAGCTGTCTCCTCGCTGCTGGTTTTTTAATCAGCCAAGAGGGGCAAGGGTCCAAGGCAAAGCGGTCACCCTGACTGATCCAAGCCCTTTGTCTACATCCTCAAGCCTTACTTACTGAAACTCATCCAATACAACAGGACTACAGTCGTACCTTGTTTTGCAGCCGGGATTCGTTCCAGAGCCCCGGCTGCTAGCCGAAAAATACACAGGGCAAAGAGCCATGTCTGTGCATGCGCAAAGTGGCAAACCCAGAAGTAACCTGTTCCGGTACTTCCAGGTTTGCCGCGGATATTCACCGGAATGGATGCTAGACAAGGCAGACGTTTGTGGAGGTATTACTGTAGATAGTGCTTTGGGCACCCCTTGAGATTAATCTGCTGCAGTAGCCAAGTCAAGATCCCAGTGGATGTAAGTGGTTTTGTCCTCAAATTGCTTTGCAAACAAGTCATAGGGGGCTGCTGTCGGTTCTACCACCTCCTTTGGTCCAGACTGTAGGTAAGGTAAAAGACCCCTGGACGGTTAAGTCCAGTCAAAGGCGCCTATGGGGTTGTGGTGCTCATCTTGCTTTCCAATCAGAGGGAGCCCACGTTTGTGCGCAGGCAGCTTTCCAGGTCATGTGGCCAGCATGACTAAACTGCTTCTGGTGCAACGGGACACCGTGACGGAAGCCAGAGCACATGGAAACGCCATTTACTTTCCTGCTGCAGCAGTACCTATTTATCTACTTGCGCTGGTGTGCTTTCAAACTGCTAGGTCGGCAGGCGCTGGGACAGAGCAATGGGAGCTCACACCATCGCGGGAATTCGAACCGCTGATCTTCCGATTGGCAAGCCCAAGAGGCTCAGTGGTTTTGACCACAGCGCTACCCACATCCCAATGGTCCAGACTGTTGGTCTACCCTGTTATTGGACAGTCAAATGCAACAACTGGATATTCGTTTTAATAGTCGTTTTTGCCATGCTACTTAACCTTTTTTCATCTACAGGTTACAGAAGCACTTTTTAAAACAGTGCATGAAATATCAAAAACTTGTAGTGTTTAGGTCTTCCTGGCATGTTACATGTTACATGTTAGGTGGGGCTCAAATAAAGAGTATTGAAAACCAGAGGAAAGGAATTTATTAATAAAAATAGGCTGATTTAGGCAACCACAGTTAATTCACTCCCATTTATTGCAGTGATCCCTCCCCAATACAGAGTAGTAACTGCAATACTCAAGTTGTTAAAACATTAGAAAACCCATTGTGTGTGACAGTTACAGTACAATATTATCAAAATATGACATGACATTTTCAAACTGTGGAATAGTACCAACCAAGCTCAATCCTTAAATTAAGACCATAGTTCATTTTTAAATAAACAGAAAAGCATATAAAACAAATTATGTAAAAAGGAAAGCCTAATACAAACGTAACAAATAAATAATTGATTTTTTTCAGCTACTTTCTAAACACTTCCTAATTTCATAAAATAAAGTTTCTGCTACAGAAATGGTATTGCTGAGTGTCAATGGAAAACAATTATTTCAAGTCATTACTGATTGGAACTTAAGAAAACATGGCGCCAAAAAGAAAAGATCAATTCATACTAACTAGAAATTGGAATGGCTATGTATCATAAAATTGCCTCTTGCTAACAAGTTGCAATTATGTTTATTGGAGTGTTAGAATAAATTGTACAATTGTTGTCTTGGTGTCTAGTATGGTATGTGTGTGTGAAGTACTGAGAATTCTCATGTATGAAGTAACCTTTATTAATTTACAGACTACATTTTTCTCCCATCCATATATGCATATTTAGATAAATTTGATTTTTTTACACAGCACACAAAGAGACTTTTCATTTGGTTCCTTTTACAGATAACAAGCAATGGTTTTCCTGAATAGCAAAATTTTGAATAAGTGTACCAGTGCACTTTTTCACGATAGCAGCACTAAGTTCATGCCCTACTGTCTGTACATAAACAATGGAAATAAAAGTTCAGATTAAATGAATAATTTTATGCCCCTCGTCACACCAATAAGCACTGCAAACTTGTAATTATCAATGCTATTACACATTGGGAATGCTTTTTAGGGGAAAAAAATCCTGTTCTTATTATAAGACTTCAATTTTTCTTTGAAAACTAGGTACTGGCATTGATTTACTCTACCTGGCTGCCAACTTGTATTGCACTTCTGAAAAGGGGAGAACACAAACAACATTGGTAAGACAATGAGAGTCGTAATTTACTAGAATACTAATCACTATCTGCAAGAATCACCTTGTCTCAGTAACTGGGACTACCAAAATAAATTTGTTGATTTATTCTGATCTTACACAGTAAAAAATATTGTGTATTCATATTCTCTATGTTCAATATCCAAATTACAGGTGTTCATTCTAGCCCATATTACCTCGTATTAATGCCAAGAGACTGGGAAAGGGTTTGAGGCAACTCTTAACAGATAATAGGCATAAGCACTATTACAAACTAGTGAATAAAACCTCAAGTGATTCTTCAGTAAGCAATTCATCGAGTAAAAAAATATAAAGCAGTCAAACCACACACACACACAAATTGAGGGCACACAAATTGGCAGTTCTTGAATACACAAGGTCATCACGTACAAATTAAAACATAAGGTCAAGAGGATCAAACCTGAGTATTTAACAAGACTAAACATAGATTCCGACAACTGAATAAATTGCCCTTGGGACACCTCTAATAAAATGTGGTCCATTTAAGCAGGTGAACAAACTGTTAACTTTATTTAGATGGTCCTTGAAAGATTGAAGTATCCTGTTAGGTGGCATATCATAAACGCGCCTGACATTTACATCATCATGTAACATAACTGCAGCTTCACAGTGGAGCTACAGAGTGAGGACTGGTCCACTAACCTTCAGCCAAAGTAGCCCAGTAGAATATATATATATATATATATATATATATATATATATATATATATATATATATATATATGATGAAATCTAAGAGGACCCTCTGTCAAAACACTTTAGCTTTATTCAGTGGTACAAATTGAAAAGTACAAAGTCCTAGATATCAACGTAACAAATTTGGTGTTTTTTTTTTAATTACAGCCAACTTGCTCCACTTTTTAGCTTTGTCTCAGATCCAACAGAGATCTTTAAAAACAAAACACACCATTCCAAACAATAGGAAACATACAACAATAAAACTAATACCTCTATGGAAGACCAGAACGCAGCATTTTTATTAAAATGGAAGTCTAAACTAAAAGAAGTTTGATCTAAAGTTTTAGCCAATGGCAGACTGACATTCTTTATAAATTTACAAAATAGAGTATATGGATGAAATTTGGTTAACTTCAGAAGGCACCTCAAGGCTAAAAGGCTTTTATAAATCTATAATCCTTTCGCTGATCAAAAATAAACACTTTTATTGCTGCCGCTCAAGTAGCAAAGAAAAACCTGTTTATTCATTCTTCAGTCCAGCAAGAAATCTTCCCCCATTAAGCAAGATTAAATTACAGAAGAATTAGAAGAAAACTGAAGCTTTCACAACTTTAGGAGTATAGTGACTTTCCTTGTGTGCTTTCAAGTCAGTGGAACAGTGAAAAAGAGTAGTCACTTTTTGCCTGTGTGTGATGTTAATATTTTAATCAAACATCTCAGTCTCTCCCACTTTAGGCACTGAAGTACCATTTCTTCACAGCTACATGCTGCGCAGTAGTGCTTAGGAATAGAAGGTAAGAACACTCTGATGATTCCCACGGACAAGGAGAATTGGTGGCAGGTCCTTTGAAAGAGCTTCGATCCACGCCATGTATAGTGCACTTGATACTGCACTTTTTCGTGCTACTGGCAAACTCCTATAACCAAAAGAGGAATAAACTGGGCATTTTGTCAGGTTAACAGCACAACCAGATCAGTTAATGCAAAATGTCTCAAAATTACTGAGACTGACAGCCAGCATTTATATTTTATTCCAGAAGATAATTTTAAAACGATCTAAAAAAATTCCTTCCAGTAGCACCTTAAAGACCAACTAAGTTAGTTCTTGGTATGAGCTTTCGTGTGCATGCACACTTCTTCAGATACACAGTTGGACTTAGTTGGTCTTTAAGGTGCTACTGGAAGGAATTTTTTTATTTTGACTATGGCAGACCAACACGGCTACCTATCTGTAATTAAAACGATCTGTTACCCAAAAGATTTTTGCTGCTAAATAATGCTTATTAGAAGCAGAAGTAGCATTAACAGACAATACTCGTTTGGAGAATTATCTTCCAAATTTGTCAGATATGCTACTTTGCTACCATTGAAGGCAAGGCTATAATCTTGGATGGAGTTATCTGAGAGTAAGACACATGCGTACAGACAAACATACACAGAATTAGATTTTCATTATTTGAAGAATTCTATCCCACCATTCAGTGCTACTAACCCCAAGGTAGGTTACGAGCAAATCCTAAATACAATAACCCTCAAAAACTACCACTATTCTATTATCTGCCACTGTAGCTGAAGCAATATGCTATCTCTTTCTAATGCTTGTTTCCCTCTCCCTCTTTCCAGCCTACTATGTCTCCAGAAATATATTCCAGAGATTTGGGCACCTTCTGGAACAGTGTAGATCAGGCATGGCGAAACTTGGCCCGCCAGATGTTTTGGGACTACAATTCCCATCATCCCTGACCACTGGTCCTGTTAGCTAGGGATGATGGGAGTTGTAGTCTCAAAACATCTGGTTTGGCCATGCCTGGTATAGATGGTGACCCTGTAAACTGCAGGGGAAAAGGAAATAAAAACATCTAGGTTTGCAGAACAGGAGTTTCTGCTCAATCCAACATTATGCTCTCAAACACAATGGGTGATATCCAACTAAGTCATACTCAATCCACTACTGATGAGTCCATCAGTTTCAACGGGTCTGCTCTAAGGTTAACAATGGTTATCACTGGCTACATCGGCATGGCTGCCACTTATTTCTGCTGCACCAACGACCCTTTAACTCCAATGTTAGAGGCATTCATAAATGTTTTCAAGCATCTCTTGTTTATCTACCATGTAACTACTTTTTAGAGGGAAACCTAGAAATTCAGGGTCTTCATATGTACGTTTATTAAGAGAACTTTGTGATGTCTAACTTATCATGATTGCAGCAGAATTACTGTCACGGGGACATTTTTGTGAAAACCTAGCTAGGTATTTGCCTCACAGAAAGTCTGTTGCTATGTTCTAATCAGGCAGCGCAACCACTGCATCATAGCTTGGAGAACTGTCCCGTTTGTGAAATTCCATTCTGCGCAATCCTCAAGCCAACCCAATTATCTTTCCATAGGCACCAAAATTATTAAAACCTTTCCCAAATAGTGGTGTTGATGCCAAGAACCACAGAAAGCAGTACTTACATAACAATTAGATTAGCTGTGCTTGAATGTTCTTTCAGTAATTCGTTTAACCTAATCTGGCGTTGGCTCTGCAATTAAAATGAGAACATTTTAAACAGCCCAAACAGCAATTTTTAAAGATCAGTAAGTAGTAGATTTACCAATGTAGCAACTCAAAATGAATACTATAGGAATGAATACTCAAAATGAATACTATAGGAAGTTTAAATATTCCTATGTGGAAAGAGAGTTACAAAAAATACCTTTGTTTTGTATAGCTCAATTTCATTATCCGTGATTCTCCAAGGTTCATCTTCTTTCATTTTATCTGCAACATCTTGCTCTTTATCATCTTCATGAAGTCGGAATGGCTCAATCATTTCTTCAAAAGCTGCAATGCTAAAGATTATTTTAACATACAGCTGAAGTTAATCAGTCCTCAGACTCCTAACTGAAATATTTGTACAATGAAACCTGCAACTAAGATGCTACATTAATTCAACAAGATAAATGTGACTTCTCTATTCCAAGCTAAACTGCACAATACAGACTTAAAGGCTGCACAACAGAACCACCGACTGGGATCCACGTTTGCTTTATGCAAACACCAAGGCTGCTTGGGCATTCCTACTTGATTTTAAATTTTTGATAAACTCTCCCCACCTTTGGACAGCAGGTCCCCCTCCGGTATCATAAAATGCTGTGACAACTCCGCTCAGTTTCAAGAGAATGAATTTTCCCGTGCAGAACAAATCAAAAACCTAGAGCCTGTGTAAGGCGACAAAATTGCCATACACACAACTAACAAGGATAATAGCTTTTTTGCTTTTAATGAGAAAGCGGCCAAAATCCTCTGGTTATTTGGGAAGGAGGACACAACAAGGGGCAAAATATGCCCTCCCTCCTCTTCCACTACTAGGTGCTGCCACTCAATCCAAAGCCATCTCACTTATGCAACAGCCATATTATGTCTTTATGTTAGAAAACCAAAGTGAAAGATTCCTATCTGAATTTTTAAAAAGCCAATACAATGAGTTCCTACGAAGCTGCATTTTAACCACCACAACTCAATTCATATAAGTAGGATAGACAGACCAGCATATTGCAAAACTTTTATTCACTTTTTCACTCCATCGTAAATGCAAGCTGCTTTTTAAATTCTCGAGTTTCCAGCTGAATAAAAGCAGTCTGAGTTGTGGTGTGGTGAGGTGCTATTTGAAAAGAGGAATAGGAACATTTTCTTCAGATTTATAAAATGGGTATTTTATTGGGGCTTTCATAGAGTCATAAAATTGTAGAGTTGGAAGGGACCCGTTCCAATCCCATGCGGGAATCTTTTGCCCAGCCTGGGACTTGAACCCACATCCCAAAGATGAAGTCTCATGCTCAATAAAACTGCAAAGAATGGATGCTGAATTGGGAAGTGTTCAAAGGCTGCTTTATCAACTCTTACAAAGAAGGTAGTGTGGCATCTGAATATAGACTGCATTTTTAATCAAGGCTTATATTGGCTTATATCTTGATCAGGTTCCTAAATTAAATGGGCTTAGATTTTCAAATGTTTCATGCCAGGCACAAGACCAGCTGCTTAGAGAACCTTGGCAATGTTTTCCTCCTAGACAAGGGGCCCCTTGATTTATAGCAGAAAACAATTCTCAAAGTCGTAAAAAGGGGGAATTACAGGCTGAGAGTGAGGACACTGACCCTACATGTTACAGAAGATAAAAAAGGCAGAGATAAACATAATTAGGAATGAGTAAATAGTAAAATAATACCAATGTGCCTCCCAGTAAAATGAGCCAGATCTTCTTTCTAAGGTTAAAGAGCAATGGAGAAGCATCTAGCTGGCAGAAAGAGAGCATTTTGGGGAAGTCTTTTTTTAAAGCTGTTTCTTTCTTAAACTGAGAAAGTTAAAGGGCAATAAATGTTGGGAAGAGCTAATGGGAAAAGCAGCTGCCTGAAGGGGGGGGGGTGTAAACTGAAGAGGCTTCTTTTGAAGCGGTTTTTTACTGAGTTCCTTTTTCTACTTTACAAAGGCCTTATTCCTTTTAAAAGGCTACCTATGTTATGTATTAAATATTGGCTTAAATGTAATTATGCAAAGGATTTAAGAAATGCTAGATTCTTATTTCATATAGTTGTAAGAGTTGTATTTATCCTGAAATTAAGTCAGCCACCAGCCTAGCCCCCCTGCCAGACAGGAGACGCCATCCAAGCAGTCCTGATATATAGTTGTCAGGCATTTGTTTAGAAACCTTCAAATGAAGGAGATCTTTCAATGTTGATGTGAAACTCAAGATCCTTGACATATGTTTAAGATAAAAATTTAAGATTAACCATTTGTTTTAGAAGGCAATAGGGCAAGGAGGGCAAGAGGTGAGCTGGTAATTAAGATTCCTTGTTGAGACACATGTAAGATATATTACTACTTATTTGTCATTTATAGATGTAACAATATATAGCTCTTTGTGTTCCATATAAGGACAGGAGGATATGGGTGTATCTTTTAGGATTGGTTATAGCAATCAGCCAATAGGAAATTCAACCAGGCTGATTGGACAGAGGCAGCCAAAGGAGGAGCAAAGGGGGCTGGATTAAGGGAATATAAGTGCTGGCCATAATGGCAGGAGGCCAGGCCAGAGCTTGGTAACCATATACCACTGTGCCTCTCATTTATTTGTCTGACAAATAAATTATTATTTTGAATTCTCTATTGCTGCGTTGAATATTTCATTCCAGCTAAGCGTTAACCACAAGCAGGGTGCTACAGTAGGAATATCAATATGCCAGCTCCAAGGTTGGCATCCCTTTTTTGCTGTTCTAGGGGCATGTACAGGGAACCAAGACATGCTGCTTTGCTTCTCCACTGCACCAATAATGGCGGAGAAGGAACTGCAACAAGGAGGCCTGCTCCTGTAGAGGGGGAAATCCACAAAATTCTGTGGCCCCTGGGACCAGAGAATTGTGCCCTAAAGTAATCACTTCACACTAATGAATGGAATGAATAAACGCTCTGCTTGTGCAGAAACATTTTACTATTGTTCAAGCCATTTAATTTGCAAAAGAAAAATCTTAATATTTATATTGCTGTGGGTTTGAGGAGAGTATTAGGCAAGAGTTCCATCTGAATCTTAAAAAGTCTGGTGAGTATGAATGCTGTACAACTCTTAATTATGCTCATTATTTATAAAGGCTTCTTCATTTCCATTCCATCACCTGCATTTTTACTTTCTTTACTATTTATGTTTCTTCAAATTACAGCATAAGAGAAACGCAACTCTTTAAACCAAACATATGCATACATGTTTACATATTATAAAACCTTTCACGGTAACACATAAAATCACATACCATCACAGAAATCAGAAAAGATGCACAAACAAAAAAAGGGGGGCAGAGGAAAAAAACTGGAGGCAAAGAACATGGGTAGAACTCTAAGCTCAAAGGAAAAATGCCACTTAAATCATCAAAAAGTTAACGTATTTCTTTTTTAAAAAACGATAAGCTATGATAAGTGCATACACAATAGAAGGGTAGGGTGGAAATACCTAAAAATACAATAAATGAGTGAACAAAGTGTTGTGGCTTTTACTTTTATAAACTTCATTATGTTTCTCACACTAGCTGCTAGTGGCAGCTAAATGCTAGTGTAAATTGTCAATAATATTTTTTGAAAAATATAGGAAATGAATGCGCTCTCTCTCTCACACACACACAAACACACACAGAGAGAAACTTACTTTTCTTTCTTTGGCTTTGTATTGATATCACCAAGAACCGTGATATCCGAGAAATCTATCCGAAATTTGCTGAGCAGTGTAGCCATTCTAAAAGCAATTTTTAAAGCATAGTTAAATGTATATATTAAAACTGTACAGTCAAGATAGCTAAAATGGTTTGCATGCTTACAGAGGTTATCAGCTGGTTCTAAATTCTGATCACCAGATTATTTAAAAAGTTTGGATGCAATCCTACGCTTGGGAGTAAATGCCACTCTCTAAGCAGAGAGGCATATGACTGCACTGTAAACTTTTATAAACAAGTAGAAAATATTTGCCTCAAGAACCTTCAGTATTTAATAAGTTTCACAACAGAAACACAGGAGAGAAAAAAAACTAGTATTTTAAAAGGGGAATAATAAAATAAGCTATATAGCTAAATATAAGACTGAGCTTTTAAATCATTGCTAATTATTAGGTCTGGTAAGTAAGAGTACTGATTTCTCCTAACTAACAATCAACAAATCCATACTTGCCAAATGATAAAAGAATTGTACTTAATGAAACTTACGCTCTTCTGTCGTGATCTATTCTGTTTATTTTTCCACCAATGAACACTCTGATCCTGCAGTCTTTCCACTTTTTTTTGGTTGTCAGAAGATACGGAATCAACAGCGTCAAGCCTACATGAATAAAGAATTCTCACATAGGTTACCGTGTTAAGATTTGGCGGTATCAGAAATTATACACTACTTAGTTGCAGTATTATTATTATTATTTTAAAAAGAACTTCCATCTTACCCCCATCATCAAAAAGCCACCATACGTCAATATTATTTTTCCCTTGTTTCTTCTGAAACTGAGAACTTGCATCAAGCAATTTTTGATCAGCCATGTTCAAGGCCGGACCTTTGGGATCTGTAGAATAGAGAAGTGGCGTTTAAAAGAAAGCAAGAAAGGCAAAACTTTATTCCTGTCCCAAATGCAGAATAAGGGTTACTTCTGCTCCCAATGTTGTGGGAGCGGCATTCCGCTTGTGCAACAAGACATCCCTTTCTTCTCCCCTCCGGCCCTCGCAACCCTTTGGAGCAGGTTTTGAAGATGCATGTGAGGCTGCAAAGGAGAAGAGAGGAAGGGAAGATCCGCTAGGCAAGCAATGCTAGCGTATGAGAAAACAACTATGAATTTGTAGAGCCATCAAGTAATACAACTGGAGATGGGATAGGACATTCCCTACCTTTAACCAGGGGTGGCTAAGCTGGGGCGTTTCAGATGTTAGTATGTCAACTCCTACCAGTCCCAGCCAGCATGGCCAACAGGCAGGGAAGAATAGAAAAGTCCTGCAACACCCGGAAGGCCACAGGTTAGCCACGCCTGCCTTAAATCAAACCTCATGAAACCTGATGCAGGAGCATTTGCTCTCCTAGGAAGGGCAGAAAACACATGGCATCCCTGCCTAAACACCCAAATAAAAGTTATCACAGCTTTGCTCCTGTACATTGATTTTTCTCTTTTTAGAAAAAGTCTAGAGTGACAGATTTTCCATCCGCACCAGCTTAGCTCCCAAACCACTCTGAAGTTCAGCAGTGAATATAATCATTTGTCTCAATAGTGGTTCATTGCCAAGGGGGCTGGAGCCACTGAGAAACAAGAAGGAGGTGTCACCATGCTCGTTATACCGGAGGTATAAAGAAGTACAAACTGGTTTTGTTAAAAATAAAAAAATCAAGAGGTACCTGCCTACCAAAAATTAAAATAGCCCAATGAACATGCTCAGTAGCCTCCAAGAATCACACAATATTATGTGTCGGTTGGGAAAATAGGGAAGGAAGATTAAGGTGGTCTTGGAGAGTAGTTTGGCCTTTTTCAGCCCCTCCGAACTATTGGTATCCCAGGAGGAAGACACTATTGTCTGGCAGGAACCTTGAAAAGGAGCTCTCCATTAAGAGAGTGAGGATGCCTTGCAATATTTAACTAAAGATACCACATTATATATATATGCACCAGAAGTCATCTATGGGCACTCTCTCACCTGGCTGCAGCTGAAGACAACCTCTAATATTTAAGACAGCATTATGTTCCAATTCTTTCCCCATCCCAAAAACATATCTTGTCCAAGAAACTCACCCAACCACCAAGGTTCCCATGAGCCCAGCAAGTACAAACTATTATCTTCTACTGAAGACATGTAAAATGTTATGACACATGAAACAAAGCGTGAGAAATTATAAACTGATGTTTACAGCATGAAAAAAATTGATTGAAAACAAAATATGGAAAAATGGCCTGCCTTTTTTCAAAAGTGGCTGTGTTGGAGTCTTGCCATCGTCGTCGTCTTCTGGATAAGGTTTAAAAGGGGGGATTAAAAGGTTATTTTGCAGTATTAATAAAAATGTGGACTCTTCATTCTTTTTAGGATGCAGCATGAAAAGCCAAACAATGAATGAATTCAAAGCAATTGTGTTCATGAATGTAAGTGATTAGCATGTTAACATACCACTTTATTTAAGACACACACAAAGTTCTACCACATATTAAAAGTAGCTACACTATTAGCATTTTTTTCCATTTAAGATCCCTTTTCACTCTCAAAAGGGTTTGGGTTAGAAAATAGAGATGCTTGCTGCAATTTAAACATTTCCCTAACAGATATTTGGGGTGGGGAAGAGATGGGAATGATATCAACAGTTAGTCCCATAGCTTCTCCTCAAGACAAGATGCACCACTTGTGAAGTGCTTAAAGCATCTATAAGAGCAATTATTTAACAAAAGCTTTGCAACAGTTGATGGTAAAAAGAAGTTCTAAGAAGTTTTGAAAAATAAAAGTCAAACACATAACATTGTTCAAATACCATGACCAAAATTTCTGTACACGTTTACTACTAAAGGGCTAATCTTTGATCCCGTGGCTATCAGCTTAGGAAAGACATGTATGCTGTTGTGGCTCAATGCTCCAGGATGCTGTCTTACACACTGGGGTTTAAAAAATAGCTTGCCAAAGAGATGAAGTAGTAAGATAGTCTTTCAATGGGCCATCCTTGTTGTGTGGCAATATTCTTGCTAGTGACCGAAACACCAAAAAAAGTTGGACCCCTAAAGTGAGACTCCCACAAGCTTAAAATATCTTGCAGTGACACATGATGAACTACCCATGCAAAACTCTGGATTGCAAATCTGACTTTGAAGTTTATAAAGGAGGACTATTATGATTTTTGCATTGATGCCAACAAAAATTCATTAAGTAAAATGTTACCTTTATGAATAGGAGCTTTTTCACTCACAGGCTTGGACGTTACTGTCTCAGTCTTCTTGCTATAGTCCACATTTACTATAATGTCTTTGGTTACTGGTGATTTTTCTTGGGACGACAATAATTCTTCTGTGAATATGAAAGATATACTATTCAGCATTTTTGCAAATTAGTTTACAAGCTGGGAGACAACTCATAAGGAGAAATGGTCGGGAATAAGTTCAAGCAAGGACAAGGGAAAATATACCGTATTTTTCACCCCATAGGGCGTACCTAGTTTTTTTTTGGGGGGGGGATAAAGGGGAAAAAAATATTCCCCCCCAGCCCCCAGAACAGGCTGCTATCCGCAAGCCTTGGGAGCCCAGCGGGAACTCCCGCCGGGCTCCCCAGGCTTGCGGATAGCTTCCTGAAGCCTGGAGAGCGAGACTGACCCCTCTCGCTCTCCAGGCTTCAGCGAAAGCCTGCATTTGCCCCATAGGACGCACACACATTACCCCTTCATTTTTGGAGGGGGAAAAGTGCGTCCTATAGGGCAAAAAATACAGTACTATGGTTTTGCAAAACTTTAAACACCATACGTCACAAGACCACCACCACTTTGTTGACAAACCTAAAGCTGTGCTTTGGCTCAGCCAAGTTCATGTAACTGGATTAAAGTATATTTTGTTCTTGCATGTAAATGGGAAAAAGAATGATGTTCACCTGGCGACTAGAAATTATTTAAGAACACCCCCCCCCCCGACACTTTAATGGAGCACTTACTGAAGTAATCAGTTGTTACTTCATCAGGCACTTAACACAAAGCGAGGCTAGAATCAGAAGGAATGGGACACTCAATATACTTTTGTCCCAGGTATAATTTGCTAATTTCTCCCAAAGACCAGAGATTAATTCATGATGGACAGCATTAAGTAAGGGTTACCTTGCCCCTGAAGGTGAGAAATATCCAGACCTTCCCTCAGACGGATAACTACTACTCCATACTGAACGTCAAAGGCATCGCTGTAATAGAATAAACACATTTTGGGGAAATATATAAGCTTCCAAATATCAAGCGATTAACTTCAGCTGTAAGGACAAGTACTCTGGTCAGCAAAACCAGACAGAAAGAATCTCAAAAGGTCATTCCAGCTCCCAAAATGACCACGCTGTTCCTACAAAGTGATTAATGAACCAATTTAAGCTAAGATGGCAGTGGATGCCTGCATGTGAATAATTCTGGCAGGCATGCAGCCCTTTTAGAGTAACCCCCCAACTTCTGTCTCTTCCTTTGTTCATGGGCTGCCCATTGCCAAAATCAACATCTCTTTTGGCACCATTTTGCTTTGATGGCAATGGGATCCCACCTGGAATAAGAATGTTACGGTATTGTAACATATTCAGATTTGGGCTGTAAAACGTGGTCATGAAAATGGGTGCATGCTTCTGTCCTTGCTGAAATGGAATAGCTGCTTACAATTTTTTCCTGAAAATAGTGCTAAACTAGGCACTATCAGGTGCTGGCTCAGGACTCACTAGTGAGCCGTGGCCTGATTCAACCTGGGTCGCAACAAGAGCACTACTACCAGGCAAATATATATTAAAAGATTAAAGAAATGAGTCCCCAAATGCATGTTTGGGTTAAAAGTGGGTTCTGGGTCTGAAAAGGGTGATGATACATGAATCAGGACAACTGGTATATGCACTGGACTACGAGAGCTGCATCTTCACAGTCAGGTATATGGTTAACCTTCTACTCACTGTAATAAGTTGATGTAGGTGTCGACATCGTTCATGTCAGCCGATTGCCAATCTTTCTTAAATCCAAGAACAAGCGTGTTTGGTTTCATTCGTCCCAAACCTGCAGCCTAACAACAAAAAAACTACTTAAATCTTAGGGAGGTTATATCTATGTCTGTAAAAAAAAGGTAAGCTACATGAAAAATGGGAATTTCCTTTCTATTCTAGTGATGAAAGTGGCAGGGGGAGATGAGTAGGAGAGAACATCATTTTCCTGCCCTATCTAGTAATATAATAATATAGTAATAATCTAGACCTGTTGGAGATCCTATGACAGCTGTGGCTACATCTGAATGTAGTCTTTACCATTAGATAAATGGCTGGGATAAGAAAACTGGCCTTGCGAGCAAATATAGTCCTATTCTTTTCTTCGGGTGACAGTTTCCTTCTTCCCTATAGGGCACTAACTCAAAACCTGCGTGCCTTCGTGAATATTACAAACCCTCACTGTTGGTGATTTTTCCTGACTGGCAGCACCCACACCATAAGGATCTGGGCCATCAAACTGTCTAGCTATCAACCCAGTATTCCCATCTCCTTGGACAGGACATGTGCCTGCTACTGATGTGAAAACCATTATGTTGCTTTCTAATAGAGAACTGCATTCATGTTGCAAACCAACTGCAAGGAGTGGGGAATTGAAGCTGGTTTAACTGCTTTACCCGAAGCCCTACTAAACTCATTAGCGAGGAGGAAGTTAGAGCAGCATGCTCCCCCAATCCTTTTTTTTTTAAAGTTTCCCTCTCATTTTTTCCCAACGGGGAAGAAGCGAATGCCAACAATTAATACGTCTCCTTGGTCCACATGGCAGTGGGAGGATGAAAGACCTCTACCCCATGAATTGTGAGGGTCAGAAACCTTTAGAATTATCTCCAATCAAACAGGAAAAAGGTTAACAGAGAACTGGGTTGCAAGAGCCCTGCTTTTCTACGGGGATTAGAGAGGGCAAGGTCTCCACCCTTTTTTTAAAAAAAACTTCCCAATGCCTGGAATGTTTTAGCCTTGCTTTCAAACCTAGAATCCCAGGATGTGATCAATTTCTGACAACCTTTCTCCACTGGACAACTTTGTTACTTTGCAAAATTGAATTATATATTTATTAAATTGTGGTGTGTACAATGCAGCTAAAAATACAATGTTCAGAGCAGATCACGAAGCAGAACAGAACTCCTCACTTTATATGACCATTTACCTGCATTAGGTATTGCGCACCATCTCTCAAATCCTCTGCATGCACTGGAGCATAAAAGGCTTTCATTTTATTTTTAATAAGCCACCGCTGGTACCTGGGCAGGTCTGTTGACAATTCCTTCATGGCCTGCCTGCGAGGGCCCTATGAAAAAAGTGTGGGGAGGGGAGCACACAATTAAAAAGACACGGAAGCAAGTTTTGGATGACATCTTTAAGTGAGGATTTCTTACTGAGAAAAACAGATGGGCTCTTTTAGTGTGGCCAGTTCAAATGACATGTTATCGCTTAGACCAGTTACCACATAACATATCAGAATCAGTACCCTGACAATGAACCAGAACTTTAAAAATATTCAATTCTGCTACTTTCAAATTAGAGGATACACTTTATTTTAAATCTTCATACTGCTAGCTGCAGAAAAGACCCTATTTAGTACTTTAAAGTTTAGGTATTTGTTGGGCACGACCAATTTACTTCTTATCAATTATTTGTGCAATTCACCCACCACCTTCCACGGATACATATATACATGCACATACCGCATTGGGCTGACTATAAGCCGCACCTTTAAAATTCAAGGCTTATTTGCGGGTGTGGCCTGCCTCCCGGCACTACCGCCCTGAACGGGGAGCGCTTGGCAGCCCACTCCCCAAGCCGGTGCCTGGCTCCGAGCGCGCTGTGTGCCCATCTCCTGGCACTACCGCACTGAACAGGGGGCACCGGCGCTCGTCTCCAAATATAAGCCACACTTGAACTTTTCAGTCAGAATTTTTTTGGGGGTGGGAGGAGTGTGGCTTATATTCGGGCCAATACAGTACATGCAGTACATTATCAATAATATCCCAACCTAATACTTCTACGTTTCAAGTATTTTCTTGTATTATGGTATTTTTATGAATCCAGCGCTCTTCTATAGGCACAGCTTTCCCCAAAGCGTACCCCAATAACCTAGCAAATCTCAGCTTTTCCTCTTGACACATCATTTTATCTGTATGCTTGCATACTACTTATTACACAAATATAGATTGTTTTCCAAGTGCTATGGTGTAAGAGGAAATTTATTATTCACAGACTTACCATATGTATGTGACCGCAGATCATCAATCCTACATTCTTGGTGAAGGCATGTACTAGATGAAGCAAAGCCGGACGTGAGCTTGGAGCACCACTCATTACAAGGCATTGTGGCCTAGTTTTAGATTAAAGAGAAAAATTGGTGTGTGCAATCATTTCTTACAGGAACCCAATCACATATGTTAATAAGCTAGATACTTAAATACCAATGTTGTTTCTTTTGTTTCTCTTTCTATCTTATGTGGGTTTTTTGCCTTTTTTGTCGTAAATTGCCCTGTGATCCTTGGATGAAGGGCAGTAGACAAAGGAAAGGGGGGGGGGGAGAATAAATGTTGGCTGCATAAAATATCGGGGAATTAGCTCATGATGCCATGATATTGATGCTGAATAACATTAGCTCAAAGGAAAAAAACATTACAGACAAGCTTCTTTCTGCCCTGTTACTACTGCAAAGCATGCCTCCAGAAAAGTTGTTGCAATAGTGCAAGCAGATTAGAATACACCAAAAGCTGTGTGAAACCACTTTCCGTGCTTACTAGACAAGAGCTATAAATTGGTCCTCACTTTCAGAACACTCTATTTCAACGGTCTGCACTGTTTCACTGATAGTTATACTTGTATCTCAAAAGTTCAACTGTATTGTCAAACATCTATTGGTTTTACCTGAAGTTTTTCACGTGGTCTTCCACACCAGTAAGGCGAACAGCATGCTGCAATGCATTTAGGTAAGTCAAGGCTTGAGTTGAAGACCCCCAATTTACATCTGTAAAAAGAATGGTTTTTCGTTGAGACAGAAGAGGTCAACTGAGGCAAACGTGCCTCAGTCTTATTTCAGAATGAACACAAAATGTGACATTTTAGTGACACTATTTGTACTGCTACCTTGGCAATTGAGCTAAAATCACAAACAGTTTGGAAGGGAGCAGCCAAGTTATCTAGATTAAGTCTAGTTGTTTCAGTGTTGGAGTGTTTAGGAGGAAATATTATTTCCTAAAATGGGAGAGGGTAGCTAAAGCTCCCTAAAGTATTTTGTTAGCATTTAGTGACAATGTGTTTTTAAAGTCAAATATAATGTATTTTGAACATTTGGCAAACTTCATTAGGTTTGCTTGAAGTCACCAAATTTAAGACCCAAGATCTTAATATAGAGTCTTTTGAGATCAAGAAAATTATCAAACAATTTTGTACACTCTCTCACACTACTTCTGGTCACATCACAGCTGTGCCTCTTGCCTTAGAAAAGGGATCTGATTAATAACCTGACAAATGTTAATTATTACTGAAGCACTTGTTGGCATCCGTCTGTCTTGGGAGACAACGGAGCAGTGCACCTTCGGGGGTAAAGTCAAAACGTTGTACAGTTATAGCAAAGCCCTGAGGTTCATCATATAAGAGCGTTCATAAAACCCATACATAATTAACTTTTAATACTGAAGTTCTCTGTTCCTGTATGCTTGAGATCTTGGCATGTACAATAATTTTTGTGCCCCCCCCCCATAGAAGCAATGACAGGTCACCATCCAATTATAAAAGTTTTAAAAAACTGCAATTAAGTTTATGAAGTCACACAAAGACATCAAGCAATATTTGAAAATAAACCCTATTGAGGAAATTTGTTAGCCTTGGGAAATATGGGTTACTTTAAAGGAACTGTTTGTATTCTGAATTTGTAATAAGCCTTCAACTTATTCAAGTTGTCTATTTTTTATTACTTGCCTGAGGGCCAATTCAGATGCAATATTCAGCATTCACATGACCACTTTTTGAAGTGACCCTATAGCTTTAACCATATAAAATGTTTATCTCAGAATGGGCTAACCACCTTTTTTGTGGTCAAATTCTGAGAGCAACACTAATTCATCTAAAAACCCCTAGACATGCAAGGCTGCCTATGGGGGTGGCATAAGAAGTACAGACATGTAATTTCAGAAACCTCCAATATTATCTAGTGCTTCGTGTTAGCTTCTTCCCTTATTTTAATGATGAGAATAACCTTTGGAAAGGTCTATTTCATCTTCTAATTTTAAAGATGCAAACCAATTTGGGAAATAAAACTTTTTTTCTTTTTGTAAAGCACTCGATGTAACTCTTGATCTAGAGATAGCCATCAAAGGTGGACACATGCAATAGCACCGCAGATTTGTCTGCCCCTCCCTTGCCCCCAGTGTTCCCATTACACATGCAAACCTCCCCTTACACACAGAGACAGACACACAAGTGAAGAACACTACACACTCCTTGGACAGCGCAGTGCACTTTAAGGGCTAAAATCATCGTAAGTTGAACTTGGAAAGTGCATTCTGTGCACTGTAACTTCAGAACAACCCTAAATAAACTGTTAAATGAATATAGTGGGATTCATATGAGGGTGGTTTTTTCCTCTCTTGTTCCACACCTCCCTTGCTGACATGCAATGACAATGAAAAAGTAGGTGAGTCGGTAGAGTCCTGACTGCTCACTTCAGAGGCGTAATAGGCCTCCGGCCTTCTCATCAGCTCAATCCTAACCACCAATACTGTCTTTCATGTCAGAATACACAGATCAAAGACTAAGGTATCAAAATAGGTTTCTTAATGCTATTCCTTTTCTAGTTTGTCAAAGTGTTTCTTTCAAGGACACTGTACTTTCCCACTTTTGTCACAGAAATATTTAGGGTTTCCTAAGGAAAATGGCCACCAAGCTCAAACACTTTCTGAATATCTACCGCTTTCCCTGTCACCTTTTAAACAAAGTTAATACAATTTACAGAGCCTAGTCAATTTTCTTTTCTTAAATAGCACTGAAGGGAAACAGAGGGGAATCATGTACTGTATATGAAGTAGACTGAATATGTTTAAAAACAGCATTGAATCAAACCATAAATCCAGTCATTGGCCTCGTGTCTCCTAGACATGCACCCACCTGGCTTCTTGTAAGTTACATAAATGTAGAGTCCTAGAACGATGACATATGTGAGGAGTGCTGCCCACCAGTTAATGACAAACATCACTATACAGCAAAGTATTGCTCCAACTAGAGACACCCACATGTTGTAGTACTTAAAAGCAGGACGCCAGCCTATTCAAAAAGCAAACACAGAAATTAAGAGCACAAACAGAAAGCTTCCCCTTCAGTGTGGATCCACAACCCCCACATCCCCCAGCATTTTAATAGAATAAACACACGTAAATTGCCAACATTCTGGTTATGTGTATGATATGCACATGATTAAATACCAACAAAATAGAGCAACGGATGAAAAGGGGTACATTGCCTTGGTCTGCACATTACACTAAGCTAAACCATGGCTTAAATCTGTGCCTTCGAAGAGGAGATCACAGCTGCTGAGCTCCACCTCTGGGTCCTCCCACTGTTACTCTTTCATGACAGCATTCGAAACTCCCTTTGTTCCAGGCGGATTTTGAGACAGGGAATTTCATTAGAGCAAGCAGTTTCTGAGCTCTGGGCGCAGTACTCCGCCTAAGATTTCAGATTAAAACTACCATGTGGAAGGAAGGGAGGATCTTTCTCTGCCTCCCCACTTCCAGCCACTCTCTTAAGACCCTCTTAAAAATATTAGGGGGGCAGGCAGGTGAAGCATGTCTTTGGTTTTTTGCAGTCTTCAGATGAGGACTAGACCATGTGAAAAATGAGCCTAAGATTTTTGCTGAAGTTCACTTTCAGCTTTATATCCTTGTTATAAAAAAAGTGTGCCTAGACATTCCATTGCTGCGACCATAACCTAGCTTGAAGGTGCCATTTAGCTCCTAGCTTTCATATCTCAGTTTTTAGCACTGTTTCATGAGCTAAGTGATAGCTTGACTTAGCATATTGTCTGAACCTGGCCTCATAGTTTGTCTTGCTCCAGACAAACCATGAGCAGCTACCAAAATTTGTCCTGGGGCTTACCGCTTGTGGTTTGTCTGGAGAGAGCAACCAAGGGAAAAGTTTCACTACCCTTAGCAAAAACACAACTTGAAAGGAACAGAGTTAAGGGAAAACACTCAATTATAGATGGTATACATACAGATAATATTCTGTAAGATAAAATGAACAGTTCAAAGAAATGTAAGGAAAGGACTTCTTTATCAGGTATAGGCCACTGCCAATTAAAACTGAACTAAATTCAACTGAATTAAAACTAAAAATGTACACACGAAAATTGAATTCAACTACAGTAACTGAATTAAAACTAAAAATGTAATGGTCAGATATGGTTCAATATTTAGTCTTCTTCAGTGGCCTGCTACTATCCTTATTCTCCTATTATTTACCTGGAACATGCAATCACTTTCAAAGATCAGTGAATTTCAGTTCAGACATCCACTTTGAATCAGACAAACCACAGATCCAGGGTCACAGCACTGGAAGGAGGATCAGAGGAGGAGCACAGCAGCCACAATCTCCTCTCCAGGAACCTTCGTTCTCATGTCTTTGCACTAAGCAATAGTTTGGCTTAGCATTGCAGGAAAACCAACCCATAGTGCATATCGTAAAATTTCACGTTGCTTTCATGCAGATTGCTATCCACAATCTAGTTAGCTGAACAGTTACACCTTTTTAAAAAAAATCCAGTTCAACATGTTGTGCAATTACTTAAATTATAAATTAAAGGCATTTTAAAAAGATGCTTTTGTCATCACTGATTTCAAATGATCAAGGGAAGCAATATAAAATTCATACCTGGAGACTTTGCAAGAGAAGCATGGAATACAGAGAAATTAATTAAGGCATAGGAAGCCAAGAAGAAATTGGAAATAATGGGAGCGATTACATTCAGTTCAGCTGTAAAAAAAAGAAAAGAAATGGAGAATTATATTAAATTATATACTAAATAGCTGTCATAAGAACATAATTGCTGCTTTGATTGTGGGCTCTCTGCAGTCCCTCTCCAAGATTATGCTATAACTTAAACGATGGAAATTCATTTCCAGAAAATATGGCAATGGCCGCCATTGGGAGGGATTAGAAAATATTCATTTAAGATAAGGCTACTAATGGCTACTATTAATGATGCATATATATTACTTCCAGAATCAGAGGCATTGTGCCTCTGATCACCAGTTGCTGGGGAAGAACAGCAGGAAAGGGCTAACTGCCTTCATGCTTTACTTGTGGCCTTTCATAGTAGCTTGTTGGCCACTCTAGGAAACAATGCTGGACAATAGGGATAATTCAGCAGGGCTCATATGTTCTTAGTTTTCCCAAACAGAAGCCACCAACATTAGTGGTTTGGGGGTACATTCCCTCTCCATGAAACAGGTTATGTATCCTCTATTCATAGTGAACCAGATAATTATTACATGGGATTAGACAACATAGACCATATTAGATGCTCCAGATAAACTTATACCACAGAGAAATATCCCTCTTTTTAGAATGGTGTATTAACCAACCAATTAATATGAATCCAAGAGCAATCAAGAAGGTCAGCAGATATCCTCGTAAAGGCTCGTTATTCTTCCCATAACCTTTAGCAAACATCAGGAAGCCAGGATAAATATTGTCTTTACACAAAGCCTAGAAGAAGAAGAAAAAGAAGATGATGTTAACAATTAAACTATGGTCACATAGATATAAATCAAGGCATCAAATCTGAATAATGCAATGCCATGTGAAGAATGTAATTAACATAAAAACTGTAGTAACTGCAGACATCACTAACTCAGTGAGGTCTTGGGTACCATGGGAAAAGTTAGATGGTGCACAGTGGAAGTCAGCTTTGCTACAATTTAGTTACCTTTATGCAAGCCTAAATCAAATTGGTTTCAATATGGAAACTGAGTGCCTTAAGTTCTGAAAAACAGCCAGTGATTTGCGGGAAATAACTGAAAAACATGTGTTAATAGAATACATTTGAAAGCCTTGATTTCTTAGTTTAGCTATGGGCCCAATCCAACAGTATATTGAGAAACAGTGAATAAACATCACACCCTTAGGATTTAGAAAAGTAATGTTTGGAAATATATCCAAAATTTAAGTTTGATCAGGCTTGCTACAAACAACTCAAGATTCTTACCTGGAAGATTTTAGGTGCGCTGACGAGAGATGCTAATGCTGAAGAAAGGGTGGCTGAAAATATACCAGCTGATATCAGAGGTGCAAATCCTGATACCATGCTCATTACCTGGAATAAGAATGTAACTTTAACAAGGGCAGTTCAAACACTTTAACACCTTTGTGGCAACGTTGTGTTAATATGAAACAGCATGCACAATTTTCAAGTGCTATGACAACTATTAGAGCATTCAGAGAAGGCACTAACATTGCTTTACGAATACAGTGGTGCCCCGCAAGACGAATGCCTCGCAAGACGAAAAACTCGCTAGACGAAAGGGTTTTGCGGTTTTTGAGCTGCTTTGCAAGACGAATTTCCCTATGGACTTGCTTCGCAAGACGAAAACGTCTTGCAAGTTTGTTTCCTTTTTCTTAACACCGTTAATACAGTTGCGACTTGACTTCGAGGAGCAACTCATAGAACGCGGTGTGGTAGCCTTTTTTGAGGTTTTTGGTGATTTTTGAAGCTTTTCCAAAACTTTCCCGACACCGTGCTTCGCAAGACGAAAAATTCGCTAGACGAAAAAACTCGCGGAACGTATTTCGTCTTGCGAGGCACCACTGTAGTTAAGTGTCTGAATTTGCTCAGTTCTTGTTCCTCATCTTTTATTGTTCTGTATTCTAATCCTTAAGGCAGGGACCATGTTGCTTTTAAATCTTTGGACAGCAACCAGAAACCATAGATGCTTTAAAATAAAAGCAAGCAACAATGATATGTGCATTATTTCTTAACTTTGGCAGCTCTGACATTGTTTACTACTTCTCGTAAATAGTGAATGTAGTGCAACAGCTAAATACTGGCTTTGAAGAAGAAATCTCTTCTGCCAATGAGGTTTTTTTTGGGAAAATATGATCAATAATCAGAGCAACTGCGTAACTTCCTCCCTTTCACTGAAGTTTCTGCACAAGCCTCACATTAAAGGAGGTGGGTGGAACTGCATCGCAGCCATGCTTTGTAGATTATGTACATTACTCTGAACTGGAGTGCTTTTGCAGAACTGTCATGCTGCAAGTTTGGGGTTTATTTTCCAATGAAACTCTGTATTTTCAAGATACTGATAATACTAGTACTGCTGTTCTGCATACAACTGACAACTTTGAAGAAAGCCAACTTCGGTTTTAAAAATACTGAAAATCTGATTGGCACGTTCCAGCTATGCAGCTAACCCAGATTTGTGGCTTTTAAACAAATACCAGTTTTTAAATAAAGTCTGGCACGACTACTCCTGAATAAATTGCCTCTTTCTTTGCAGTATCTTTCTGTCAAAGCACCCACTAATGTTTTAGAGTAGCCACTGATAACTGCTTCAGCTGCTTTTGATTTAAAGTAATCTCAGAAGGTAAACTCGTTACCTAATTCAGCCAAGTAAGTAGATGAAAGCCCTTTAAGGCCTATGTACTTTATCTTAACTGAGCTATTATACTTAAGTATATGAAAGACTATCATGGCTATGACTTTCAATGATCTTAGAAGTCAAATTCAGACTATCTAGAACAGAGATGAAGTAGGCAATATGACCAGATGCAATCTGACAACAAAGTAAATTAAAGGGAATTTAAAAGAGTGATTATTGCTTGCCGGACCTACAAACATCCTACTTTTGCCTTTGTCAAACTTTTCTTTGCAATTTTTAATATGTTTCAAAAGCCTGAATCTCTGGTCTCTGTTTGACCAGAAATGACAGTGGGAACATGTCTTTACACTGTTTACACTAAGCATTCTAAAATATTCCAAAAGCCTGTCATCCAGCCACAATGGTTCTAAATATACAAAATAGTTTACACTTTGAAAAAAGAAGGAATCCTAGAGTTGTAAAGAAAGGGTCTAGTCCAATCCCAGCAATGCAGGAATCTCAACACGTGCCCCCCATCCATTTTGGAACCATACCAGACCCTACTTAGCAGTTTTATCTAGAGATTATGAACTTTACACATGTGAAATTCATATTCTTGTAGACAGATTGCAATTTCAGACTTCAGACTTCTATTTAGAGGGGGGAAATGCGCTATTTCAAACTTTTGACCACTAGTCACACATTCTCTTTCTCATATGCACGTGAACACAAAGTGAAGTGAGGGAGATACACTGTTTTTAATCTATTTCATGTGCTCTGCAAATGATTTAGTTCGCACACATTGAACTAATTCACAGACTGGAATGTAATTATCTTGATATTGCACTTCTCCAGTTGTTGTGATGCCGTTATCAGCTCAAAATGCATGAAAATGCCTATTTTAAGATTAAATGTACTCCAATAAAATATGTACTTAAATACCAATCTTTGTACAGGTGCTTTTAAAAAAACCCTCACAGATTAATGTGAACAGGATGGAAAAAGGTATTATGAACATGGTTGGCACCGACTAGAAATAAGACTGATCAATCCTTCCCTATTTTACAGTATATTAAGATTTATCGACATGTATTTTGTAAGTCATGCACAAAGTGCATAAAACATTTTAAGCAATTGCAGTTGAACATCTCAGGGTTAGAAATCACCGCTCACCTGGAAGTTGTTCATTAGCCCATAAGGACACCCTCCTTTTTCACATGAGGAGAAATCAAAGTTAAGCTTACAAGCTGCAGTGGTACAGTTTGTCAGCTCACCAACAAATGTGTCATTAATGCTCCCAGTGGCATCTCGAACAACACAAGCACCTAGAGCAGAGGGAAACAGAAGCAGTGACCTTCCAAGCAATTAAAGCAAACTGCATTATATTTCTCCTTGGTATATTCCAATGGAAATTGAAATTTCAATCAAGTTACTTCTACCCTCCAAAGTTATTGTAAAAGTAAGTATGGCTAGTCACAAAATGAATTTTAGAGCTATAGCACTGTTGACAAAGAAGTGAACAATAAAGGCATTCATTCTTTTTGGATTATAAATGTTGGAGCTGCAGTCCTGTATCTACTTTCCCTCAAAGTAAGCCTACAAGGGGACTTTTTGCCATGCGTTCACCTATAGTGTTGTGTTGTTAGAGAAGAGCCGAAAAGTACAGGGGTAATAGATATCTTACTCAGCCCACAAACTCTTGAGAATCACAACTTTCATCATAATTTGAGTCCCCATAAGTTTATACCAAAAGACACGACAAAAATATGTACACAAGATAGCTCCTATTGCTTGAAATGTAACAAATTCAAAGCCAGTCTCAAGAATTTAAGATGATTCTCTCTTTTTCTTTCAGATCTTAAGATTGTCATCTTTGCTTGCTGAAGACTTCCACACTTTGTAAAATGCTAGAAGTTGTGTTCTCAAAATAGATTCTCCCATACTAAGAAACCTTGGAGTACAAGTTCTCTTTACATCTAAAGGCCTACAATATATATATTTGCCATGATGCCATGAGTAGAAAGAATTGGACTTTTACAATGTTTTAAGTCCATTGATATACCACTTTCCGAAAAAGCTTTAGGTAGCCTGCACGAACAAGATGACAGCAAAAGAAGTTAAAAGTGAAAATGCTGGAATTCAACCAGTCTTTGGGAAAAGTAATCTCTGAACCCTGAACGTCTGTCTGTGCTCAATTTGCAGTTATTGTTGATCACTTCAAGTAACAAAAGAACAACACTACTGGATAAAATGACATGCCGCATTTTCCTCACTGCCTCACCTTTGGACTAGCTTTCTTATATTTTCAATATTTCATTTTTAAAATCTAAAATCCATTTTTATAATGCTGTCACTAAATGCCTGGTTGCTGGTTTACCTGCCCAGTCACTGGAATTCTGGTTAGTTGTTGTTCCCCTTTTCAGGTGTGAGTGAATGCACAGGCAACGCATCTTGCCAAACCCTCTTTCCCCTTCCCCATCCATATATATATGCAAACACTTATGCTCATCAATCTGTGATGCGAACTGCACTCTGGGTAAGAAACAATGATTGATGATGGATTGACCTGAACATACAGGCACTGTAAATTAACTGTTTTGTTAAGTGGTTGTTTCTGTAACATGGTAGAAGAAGAGGAGTTTGGATTTGATATCCCGCTTTATCAGTACCCGAAGGAGTCTCAAAGCGGCTAACATTCTCCTTTCCCTTCCTCCCCCACAAAAAACACTCTGTGAGGTGAGTGGGGCTGAGAGACTTCAAAGAAGTGTGACTGGCCCAAGGTCACCCAGCAGCTGCAGGTGGAGGAGCGGAGACCCAAACCCGGTTCCCCAGATTACGAGTCTATTGCTCTTAATCACTACACCACACTGGTAGAAGAGAAGCGCTCAAACCATTGTGATTTTGGCATGTTTTGATGTTGCTTTAATATCAAAATGCTATAAAATCATTAATCCAGCCCCCTGTAAAAATTCAAAAAATAAAAGCCAAATAATGGATGGTTCTATAAAAATTCAGGTCTAAAGCTCTAAACATCAATTTCAACATAGAACTACAGCAGTATACAAAACATCAAGTTGTCTACAAAGAATGAATAAGTAAAAATTAGTTATTTACCTACAGATACTGCAATTCCAATGTATACCACTGTAGTAATTAAGATGGCCAACAAGGTCCCTTTAGGTATGGCTAATTGAGGATCCTGGGAGGGGGGAAAACATCAACATTATGAATCTATGGAACAGTTCAAATTGACTGAATAAGCAACAAAACTAAAAACCACTCACCGCAAGATCACCTGAGATATTTGCACCCGCAAGAATGCCTGTTGCAGCTGGGAAAAATATAGCAAATACTGAAAAGAAAGTTTCTTCTTCTCGGAAATCTGGTCCAAAATTCTCATAAAAGATTTCAGCTGTTAGGGAGGAATGTTACAAAAAGTATATTGTAGTAACCTGTTTGTATAATGTCCATAATATTTAGTCTTCCACCTAATCAGCTGCAAGTAAAATGAGAGGAAGTCACCTCAGGTTAGAGGTATCACAAGTAAACTGAACACTGAGATTTTGTTTCATTAGCTGTTTGCGGAAATGTTTGTTTTCCAAGCACACACCAATTTGCTACACGGCAATGTAACAACTGAAATATAGGCATCCCTATACAGTATTCAACAAACAAACAGTGCCTAAAGCTGTCCTTCCCCACAGGATGAAGGCTGTGCCTTATTTAATTTACCTTCCTTCGCACCATTAAGAGATATTACATTATGCAACTGAATAAAATTATACAGCAAGAAACATTACCCAAAAATAGTCACAACATTATATTCTTATAAAAGGTAGATATTTACACAATCACTTAAAAAATCTGCTATGAAATCTTAAGAATCAGGGCACAATCTCTCAAATGTTTAGAGAAGGCCTAAGAGAGATGACTGACTTTCTGGTCTAAACGATGGAAGCAAATTGTACTTATTTTATACAATAGCTACCACTAGGGGGCTCAGCAGGTGCCACTCTTAACTTCCTTAGGCTACCTCCACAAATCCTGCAACCTCTTTCCAATACTCCAGCATCTCACAATTTATTTTTTAAAATAGCTTTTAAATTAATAAATGTCCCCATACTACCAGCCTCCGGCAGATAGCTACTGCATGTTTGTGCTGTTTGGCTTCACTTGTTTTTCAGCTTACGGAAAAGTCAGGCTCAACTTTAAACACAAAGTGCAGCAGGCTGCTCTCGCCAGCTCTTACTAAAACTGGCTGCTTGTCAGGGGCATGGAAGATTTGGTGGATATGCTAGGGGCAAGCAAAGAAAGCTCTCCGTGCATGAACACATAGTCTCTATGATGTGTTTACTGCTTAGGTAGCATGTACTAGTTAAGGGAGAGGTCCTAACTTCCTCTTAAATCCCCAAAGGAGGAAATCTGTAAAAAAAACCTTTAGCTCTTCTTGTAAACCAAAACATTTTGTTTATTAACCACATTTCTGTTCCATTTTTCCTCCTAGAAGGTCAGAGCAACAAAGAATGTTTTCTTTCATGTTATTCCTCACAAATAAATATTTGAGGTAAATTAGGCCGAGAGGCAATGAGTGGACCAAGTGAGTTTGATTCTAGAATACAGGGAAAAGTACATAGAAAAAGTACATAGGTATGTGTGTTGTGTTGACTTAGATAGCTGAGTCTTCTTGGAAAATATAAAAAAGAAGTTAATGCTTTGGGGTACGATTCCTTTACCCAGGGGTGGCTAACCCACAGCTCAGATCCAGTTTCCACAAAAGTTTTTTTCTTAGCAAGTATTATCCTAGCATACATTCCACCCCCCCCCCCGGACCTCCCAAAATTCAGTTTTCTTTTTTGAAATTTCTGAGGGCCTGCCAGCCATCAAAAACCAGGCACCTCTGCCTCTACTTACCTTACAAAGGAAGCCCTTGTCTCTGTGGCGCAACATCACTGCATGAATGTCTTGGGAAACAGGAAGGAATGTTCCTTCCTGTTTCATAAGCCTTAAGACCTTCTTGCAATGGTGTTAACCAGAAGGAGATCAGTCTCCTTTGCAAGGTAAGTGGGTAGCTCTCTTCCTCATTGCAGATCCTCTCCTCCCAAGCTCAGCACTGCCATGGGGGAGAAAGCCCACTCCTCTTCAGCTACTTAACTGAGTTTTGGGGGTAGGCAGCTGTCTGAATGAATTTGAACATGTCTCTGGCTCTGTACGTGGATAGCGCTGTGGGTTAAACCACAGAGCCTAGGACTTGCCAATCAGAAGGTCGGCGGTTCGAATCCCCGTGACGGGGTGAGCTCCTGTTGCTCAGTCCCAGCTCCTGCCAACCTAGCAGTTTGAAAGCACATCAAAGTGCAAGTAGATAAATAGGTACCGCTCCGGCGGGAAGGTAAACGGCGTTTCTATGCGCTGCTCTGGTTCGCCAGAAGCAGTTTAGTCATTCTGGCCACATGACCCGGAAGCTGTACGCCAGCTCCCTCAGCCAATAAAGCGAGATGAGCGCCTCAACCCCAGAGTCGGCTACGACTGGACCTAATGGTCAGGGGTCCCTTTACCTTTACCTGGCTCTGTAACATGTGTGCATTATCTGTGGTGGTGAGTGTGCACATGCAAGGGAGTGTGCATTGGCCACATCCAATGCTACAAGTGGCCCTTGGAGGATCAGCCAATCCTCAGAGCAGCCCTCAGGCCAAGAAATGTAATTGTCGCTTGCTTGCCTAAGCACTATTGCTGTGCAGCCTTCACGGATTCCAACACAATCCAACAAGAGGAAATTGTGCATCAACTGTTATTAGCATGTTGAGTTGCATGATGAACTACCACATGGAACCCAAATCCCTGCTCTCTCAATAGACCAGGCATAGGCAACCTCAGCCCTCCAGATGTTTTGGGACTACAGTTCCCATCATCCCTGACCACTGGTCCTGTTAGCTAGGGATCATGGGAGTTGGAGTGCCAAAACCTCTGGAGGGCCGAGGTTGCCTATGGCTGCAATAGACGTACGAACCAAGGCATTCATTCTTAAGATATATATTATAGTCTTATAGCTTTGGCTAAAGCAAACATTCCCACTAGCAACATAATTGAAATATCAATGTGTTTCAGATATCCATTGCAGCTACGTTTCCAGCAAATTAATATTTGGTCATTCTCCCTTACCTTGGTAGCCAAATAATCCTTTAGGCTTCTTGCTTTCAAATGGAATAAATGTTCCTACGATGAAGTCAACAATAGCAACTAGCAGGATCACAAGCAGAACAATTTGTGCCTGTAATTTTAGAAGTCATCAACATAATTAAAATACATTTTTATCCGAGCTAAATCCATGCGCACCTGGACGTAAACAGTAGGCTTGGGCAATTAACTGGTCAACTAAGATCACATGTTCCAAGAAGACCATGGAGTAGATGGCAGCTTACATTACAGCCCCATTTGTTAAGCAAGGGCAGCAGTGAAATCACCTTGCCTCCTAGCCCTGTAGTGTATAGCCTGGCGCAGACTGGGCAGCACAGCAAACCTTCTCAGGTTAGAACTGGGAATGCTCTGATTCAAATCCTCAGCCAGCCATGAAGCAGAGCCAGTCATACATACTCAGTCTAACATACCTCACAGAGTTGTTAAAGTAAAATAGAGAATGAGAATGCCTTCCCAGGTTTTTTGGGGAAAGGAGAGAATCAAAATGTAACTTTCAGTACATCTACAACATATGTAATACTTACCTCTTTATAGCATGTAACCCAGGCATAGGCAAACTTGGCCCTCCAGATCTTTTGGGACTACAACTCCCATCATCCCTAGCTAACAGGACCAGTGGTCAGGGATGATGGGAATTATAGTCTCAAAACATCTGGAGGGCTGAGTTTGCCTATGCCTGATGTAACCATTAAAGTATTTACAGAAATGTGACTTTTATGTGGAGTCTGAGTATTAAATGTTATGTTTCAATATGTGTATTGAATATTTTTTTCTAAATTTGTAATGAATTTATTTAAGATAATGTGATAATAGTTGTAAAGATATCTAACTTGTTTTTGTAATTAGCTGAAGTATCAAACTGATTGGTGATTAGCTTGTTTCATGTCAATGCTTTAAAAATACGTGGCCATTATTTGATCAATATTTTATTTGTCATTTGACCAAATCCCCAGTCCAAAATGAAATACTCATTTACTTGTAAGATTCTTCAACTCAGTGAGGTTCATGAGTATGCATATAGGACCTCTGTTGTTGTTTTTAAACACCTCTCCCTCACTTCACAATCCCAATTATATTTTTCTTATGCAACTAGAATGATAATACATTAAAACTTTTCATTAAGCTTCACTTCAAGATTGCTTTTCATATTCCCAATTTACGTATCATCTAAAGTCTTGAAACACAGGTTAGGGGTGCTTTTAACAATGCAGACACCACATTGGGGCCACTTAAAAACTGTCTCTGCAGGAGTACTTGGATCTGTTTGAATGCATCACCTATACGAGCAGAGTAACCTTTCAGTATTGTACTAGGTTTTTGGGTGGTCTCTCTATTTTGCAATATACTTGTTGCTTTCCCCTTTTGATGCCGCAAAGGGAACACTTGACTGCATGAGGGAAACCCACATAATGGGACTAATGCACATCATGAACCAGACTAACCAAGGATAAGTCCACCTCCTTGAACAACATAGTTAATATGCAAAACTCTACTAATATAAGGTTTCAGTTTCCAAATAGTTACTGTGCAGGTAGCATTAAAGTCTCACACAACTGGCTCAACTATGCATTCAACAGCACCAGCCTGCCTTCATTCCTCCCCAAGTGCAAAATTTATGAACTGGTTTATTTTCCTGGTTTGTTAATCAACAGTAGAATGAACATAAATAAGTTCATTCCCTGCAAGGATATTCTGCAGCCAGAAATCTGATTCCAAATTCTAATTCCAATGTAAGTTCAAGTCAGTGTTTACTTCACTTGTTTGCAGATTTCAAAAGGTGTTCAGCTTTTCAGGGCAGTAGATGTTTCAAATCACTGTTACTTACTTTAGCTTCCCACTCCATTCCTGCCACAGAGATGCCCAATAAAATAACAATTGTGATGGCTCCTATTATTCTGATGTCATTCATTTGATCCAACATAATTAAATTATGTTCCTGCAGAAAGAAAAGAGAGACAATTATGACAAGGTTGACACCATATGTTCGTTTTTCTGTTATGAAATAATTCTGCCCTAACAGTGATCAAATATGATTTTGAGTCCTAGCAAATATGGTATTAAGTGCTAGCAGTTTTTCTTAAGAATTTATTATATTCTTTTTGTAGGGTTCGTTTTTCATACAAATCGAGTCAAACATTCACAACTTCAAAAAAATTACAGATTTTTTAAAAACAGAAATACTAATAGACATGAACCAGAACTAAACACCACATTTTAATGGTTCAACTCTGTTAATGGTCCTATGTTTTACCTTACTAACTTAAGTCAATTTATTTTAAAAATCAAACACCTTAGATGAAAGTCAGACCAGGATCTAAACATGTTAGGCATAATAGACCGCGCCCCCCCCCCCAATAAACTCCAATTCCTTTCAAACAGCTGAGCATGTTTCCTCTAAGTTTTATACTTTGCTCTGCATTAGAGGGGGGGAAGAACGCTACTAAGCTTAGCGATAGGACTAAACCCTCCATAGGCTTACAGAAGTATTTTCAAGTGTTGGATCCTGCACATATTTTTACTGCAACTAAGTCACAATCATTTGGTCTAAGGCTGATCCCAACAAGTATTTTGCCTGTCATCCAGAACTCTGGGGGCACCAAATCCAAGGTTGTTTACATGTCTGTGTAAAAATGAGTCATTCGATATTATAGATTTTACGTCACATGAGTAGTGGATTTGACAACAATTACAGATCAATCCAATCCATAGTTATATTGTAGAAAAGGGATGGTTAAATTTCTATCATTGTGAAAAACAAAACTGGGGAAAAGTTGTTTACCTTAAGCAGTTCTACAACGGTCTCTGCGAAACCAACAACATACATGGCTACAGCAACAGCATTAGCAAATGCAAATATCAAGCCTATTGCACCACCAAATTCTGGACCCAGGCTTCTGGAAATTAGATAATATGCTCCCCCTGCAGAGAGAATAAAGAAGAATTAGAGCAAGATTCAAGGCTATGTGTAACCAAGCTCTGGTATGTACTATGTTTTTATACACACACAGCTAAAAGCTCTACGTTTGTAGAATGCAGATATGCCCCTAGCTGCTACTTCAGCTGGTAATCAGGTTGCCCTCAGCTACATGTGTAACAGCTTTCAGTAAGATAACAGAATTAAAGTTATCCAACTGTCAGAAAATTCTTCCTGATGTTTAGTCAGAATCACCTTTCTTGTAATTTGAATCAATTGGTTTGGGTCCTACACTCCAGAAAATTGCTCCATCCATGACACAGCCCTTTAGATATTTGAAGATGGCTATCGTATCTGTCTCCTCTTTACCATGCCCATTTCGCTCAACCATTCCTCATAAGACTTGGCTTCCAGACCCTCCTCTGCACACGTTCTAGCTTGTCAATATCCTTCTTATATTGTGCTGCCCAGAACCCAGTACTCCAGGTGGCGTCTGACTATGTCAGAATAGAATGGTACTTGATTGAGATATTATACTTCTGTTGATGCAGCCTAGAATAGCATTAATTTATTACTTTGTTTTGCTCCTGCATCACATTGTTGACTCATGTAAAGCTTGTGGTCAACTAAGACCCCTAAATTCTTTTCACATTTACTACTGGCAAACTAGGTGTCCCGTCTTATATTTGTGCAGCTTATCATTCCTGCCTAAGTGTAGAACTGTACATTTGCCCCTATTGAAATTCATTTTGTTAATTTTGGCCCCAGTTCTTCAATATGTTCAGATCATCTTGAAACCAGATTCTGTCTTCTGCGGCATTAGCTACCCCTTCCAGTTTGCTGTCATCTGAAAATTTGATGGGGATTCCCTCAATTCCTTCATCCAAGTCATTATAAAGATGTTGGGCAACAATGAGCCCAGAACAGAACCCTGCAGCATGACACCCCACTAGTCACTGTTTTCCAAGAGGATGAGGAACTATTAGTGAGTTCTCTTTGGGTTTAGTCGGTCAATCAGTTACAAAACCACCTAACAGTTACCTTGTCCAGCCCACATTTTACCAGCTTCCCTGTAAGACTATTTGTTATTATCAAAAACCTTACTAAAATCAAGATACACTACATCCACAGCATTCCTCTTATCCACCAAGCTTGTAATTCTATCCAAGTGTATTATTTATTTCTTGCAGAGACTTTAAAAAGATAGAAAAGCTGTTTTTTAAAAATCAGATTGTACAGCTGAAGATTGCTAACATTCACTTTGAAGTAGAGAAAAGAGAAGAAACACAAATAGCAACCCCCCAAAAAATAAGACCAGTGAAGAAAATTCACTTCAGAATTACTCATGAATTGTATTTTCTGTTCCACTGGACACTCTATTCAAGAAGCAATCTTCTCAAATAAAGCCATCATATTTCTACCTTTATGCTGCATAAATTATTCTCATACGACTGGTGTAGTTAACCTATGGCCCTCCAAATACGGTGGGACTCTAATTCCCATCATCCCTACCACTGGGTCATGCTGGTTGCAACTAATGGGAGTCACTTGAGAGTCCAACAAGATCTGGAGGGCCACAGGTTAACTACTCCTGTCACAGGAGATATAAAGAGCAATGCTAAAGCTGTCAAAGGCTAGCCAAGGAGTTGTTAAAAGCACCACTTTGCCAGGGAAAAAGGCCCACTGACAGGAAAGCACTCAAACCCCATTAGAAGTCCCTCAGTATATCTACAGAAAGCTCACTACTGCCTTAAGACTGCACTGTTCATATGCCCCATTGTGTGGAAAAGTACGCCCAAGTGAAAATTGTCCAATTGTGTAAGCCATGATTAACATGTTGCATCAACAGAGCATCCGACTGTAGATAGTAACAAACATATGAACCAGACTTGCTGTACCTAAGGCAATCACATTTCCATAGCATCACTGAGATTGCTCAACATCCGGGAAGAAGGCCAAGCTGATTTTCAAGATACAAATCTGCAATTAGCCTCTTAAGAAAGGCAAGCTCAGTGTTTAAGTTTTCTTAACATCTTTTAATTACTTGGACTACAACCCTTAATGTAATTAGCTGGAAGTAAATCTCACTACAATAAATGGTACCTCTTTCTCAAAACAAAGCTTGGATCGCATTGTTTGCCTCTTAACTTGTGAATGCGTAGGTGGTTCTAGGTCAGGAAAGAGGAACCTGTAGTCCACCCAATGTTGGATTACAATTGTCATTCTCCCCATGTTGGGTGGGGCAATGGGAGTACAACGATGTTTGGAGGGCCACAGGTTCCACATCACTGATTTAGTTACTCTCCATTTCTAATGCATTACTCACCATTTGTCTGATTTCAAATTCTTTTATCTATGTCTTACCAGCTGTACTCTCCAACCCTACTTGTGACCTACCTACCTCTCCTCATGACCCCCAAAGTCACTTTTTCAAAGTTCACTATTGCGAGCTGACACTTTAAAAATACAGTAGCACAATCACTTTGTTTTTTGAAGAAAACCTTGCCACTTATGATGTACTTCCGCAATTAAATAAAATATTTGATGCATATATGCAAAGTAAATATCACATGATTTGGCTCCCTTTGAAGAAAACTAAACAGGAAAGTACATGTATAACATTGTTTTACCTCCTCTCACAAAGCCATTGGTAGCTATTGCTGATGTCGACAAGCCTGTGATCGTAGTCACCACAGTCGCCATTGCAATGACCAAGACTGCAAGTCCTGTAAGAAGATTCCTAAGATTATTTACAGGAAATTATCATTTCCCCCAAAACAAATGTACAATATTGTTTAACAAAAGCTGGCTGTTGGTTTCAATAAATCAATACAACAAAAAATGTCTTAAACCTAAGGCATGCACGAGCTGGTTTTAAACAAGCTTGTTTTAACATGTGCCTACAACATGCAAGACATCACCTGTTCACATCAAGAACAAGCATGTCTACCACCTCTCCTGCCCTCAGGAGTACCTTTTCAGGTAGAGTACGCCTCACCTTTTGAGGACACCACAGAAGCTAGCAACTACTAACAAGGAATATGAAAAACTACTTGTTGCCTATGTAACGCTCGGAGCAGGACTAATCCTTCAAATGTGTATTACCTCCTAATCAGTGTCTCATACTGTAATAACAAAGAAAAGAACATTGCTCTGGAGACACACTGAGCCTCTTAGTGAAACTGATAAGCAGCATATATTCCATGTTAAGAATATCACAATGGTAATCAGCAGCATTCCATCAATCATATTCTCATCCAATGCTGTAAGTTACAAGTCACCGATCTTTAACAGTTGATCAAGATTAACATAGTACACAGAGATTTTTTTTTTGGTGGGCACACTTACCTATGCCAGCCTGTCCTACAATCCAGGACAGTCGAATGAACAGCATCACACCCCAGATATTCAACATGCATCGTACCTAGAACACCGTAAGAGCAAAGAATTTTCATGCTATGCTGTCCCAATATTTATTATAGAGGTATCATTTTGAATAAGCTACAACAGAGTTTTAAGAATCGAGTTCACAAGGTCAACTTCAAAAGTCTGCTGTTATGCAGGCAACCAAGCACCTCGACTTGTGATTCAAGCCAAACAGCACACCAGACATGCTTTGTGGCAATTTATTATCTTCAATTCTTCCAGTCCTGGATCAGTAGCAGTGGTAGGGATTTATCAATCTCTTCTCTGGGCCACCATATGGTGAGCCCATTTGACTTGATGTCTTGCAATTTGTGTAGGCCTGCTTTAACAGACCATTTTTAAAAGCGCAGTGACTGAAGTCACTACATTATGAAAATTATACTTCTCCTTAACATAAAACAAATATTACTAATGTTTAAGCAGAAGTGTTTATGACCCAAACGCTGCAGCAGCAGCAGCAGCTAAATCTGAGGCCCTTCTTCAAGTGCTCCCTTCCACAGGAGGTTTGGAGGGTGGAAACACAAGAATTGGACTTTTCGATGGCGATTGTGGAGTCCTCTCCCCAGGAAGGCACACTTGGTACCATCTTTATCTATATTTAGGCACCAGGCAAATACTTTTCTCTCTTGGCCCTTAATTTGAAAGGCAGTGTTGTGGCATCTTTTGGTGGAGTGGGATCAGGTAGCCATGCCTTCTACTTGTATAGCTGTGTTTTTAGGAATTTTACCTGGTTGTTTTTGAAAAGTTTTTAAAGTAAGTGGTTTGGGGTTACTGAGAAAACTGACTAACAATTATAATAAGCAACAATAATAAATAAATAGGTAGTTAATACTCTGTATAATTGTAAACTGGAAAACAATACAAAAACTCCAATTATTTAAAGTAAATACTTTTTTTTTGCCATGTCAAGATAAAATATACTACAGACATGCCAAGATTCCTCCAGAAGACAGGGGATTTTGTCCATGTAAGGTTGCTTTGTTTGTACAAACTGAACTGTGTTAATTTCCACCATCCTGCCACAGTTATAACATGAGAGCTGGAATCATGTCATTTACAGTTTTATAACACTAAGTTAAGAAGGATAGAAATTCTTTTAGCATTCACTGTGTCCTTAGCAGACTAGCACAACTTTGAAACAACTAAATCAAAGTTAAAATTTGCAATTTGCTTGAACCACCATAGTAAAAGAAATCGTGATCTTACAAATCTTATTGTTTCTCCATTGAGTTATTTTCAAACAACTATAAAGTCTGATAAACCTGTGAACGAGATTTTTTTTTTATTGGAAAAGGTTGGGATCAGTTAATTCACTGACTTCTTACAAAAAACAAAAACATAATTAAAATTCTAGGGACAGGATTCAACTAATGAGTCCTGTCAGTGGAAGTCCTAAAGAAGGGCTTCGGCTTTCATGGGAAATTGGGCTTGCACACCTTGCAATATACACCTGCAGGTATAGGGTGGTATACAAATTTAATAAATAACAATAATAACAATAACAACAGGCTGGGGGAGCAGGGTGCAGGAGGAAGACCAGAGTAGCATGGGGAGGAAGGAACAGGAATCCCTCTGTCGGGCAAGCCAAAATGCTCAACCTGCCCAAATCACCTTAGCATGACACTGAATTCCTTCCTAGACTTCCAATAAGTCAAAGAAAAATTACTAGCTGAGATGAATGTCCCATTAAGTGAACACTGCAGGGAAGCCAATTTCTAGATGAAATCCTTTTGTTTACTTATTTGAGCCAGGATACTGCTCTCTCCTCACCCTTATTTGGGCCAAAGGACTGCTCTCCTCAGGCACTCCACCAGAAGAAACAAAATCTAGTTAATGTTATAAGCTGTGCAAGTTACTGTATCCTTATGACATCATGGCATTGATCCAATAGCTATCGGACGGAGGATGAAATTTGAGCCACCATGTTCCCTCCCTTGTGTTTCCTGAGTTAACTGTGCAAAGTGACTCGTCTCTGCATTTCCATGCTGGCTACAGATGAAGGAGAGCCATTCCTCCCCCGCCAGTCCATTTGCAATAAAGTTACCAGGCAAACAGTACACACACAGGTCCTGCTATCTGCCCACTTATTATGCAAAAATTCACTTATCCAAACATAAAGAAACAAACCCAAACCTCACTACACACACAGCTAATTCAGATAAACCAGAGTTTGCCCACTTCCTTTCTTGTTTGTGGTTTGCTGGACAGCGCCAGCCATTTTCAGGCAGAAACCATGGAGGGGGCAGAGGAGAGAGATAAGACAAGTCACGGATTAGAAATGTTCCCATAGGAAATAATAGAAATCTTTGGTTGCTTATGCAAACGCCCGCCTAACAAACGATTTCCTGGGAATGCACTGTGTTTGGTAAGTGGGACCTGCATGCAATACAAGGCTGCCTTAAGTAACATGAATGCCTTTTCATTATTCTTCACCTTACAGCCAGGCCTAATAAGATTTTCTCAAAAGCAAGATCCAAGTTAAACGGGATTTGCCTCTTAGTAAAGTGTCTGAAGGAATGAAATTTAATTTGCTATACACTCAAAGATGAACCAGAGTTTATCTTTGAGTTAAGGAACAGCAGGAAGAGAGAAAGTGTTTGGCCATTCATGAATGTCCTAAATCATTTTAGGGCACAGTAATAAAAAGAGCTGGGGGAGACAAAGGCAAATGTATCTGGATACATATTTCTTTTTAAAAAACAACGAGAGTAGCAGATACAGAAGACAGAAACTCTGTATCTACTACACAGTAATCAATTGTTTTGCTCTTTTTTCAAAAAATCTGCAATATATATGCAAGTAGACATATTCAATTGTTGCTAAGAAAATAAGCACAGATGGGTTTATCATTATCAAAGTTATACTTACCAATACACCTTTAATCCAACCAAACTTGACAATCCCTTTACTTTCAGCAGTATAAGTAGCAGTGGCATCTCCCGTAGGAGTTCCTTCTTCTCCATTTGCATAGCCATCCTCAAATGGTTCCTGTAGTAAAGCAACAATCAGAAGGAGTGGGTTGGATGAAACAGAAACCTATTGAGCCTCTGTTTAAAGTTGCATTCCTAAGTACATTTAGATCACACTGATCTAAATATTACCTATGTTTCAGAATTGCATTTGCATGCAAGCTGAAGGAACAAGTTAATGAAAAAGACTATTTTCATCCACAATCTTGGTAACTGTCAAGTTGGTTAATTGAACGTAAAGGTTTGAAGCACATACAAGATGAATTTAGATGCCTTCATATTATCACATTTTTCAAAAGCACTGGCATATAAAAACTTAGCTGTGCTTGTGTATTTTGTGAACTTTATCAGATTCTAGATTTGAAGGAATAACACTTCAACAAGAGGGTAAAAGTGAAATGAACCAGAAGCAATGTCTGCTTTGGAGGATCACTGGATCCCACGGGAGAGTTGCTCAGGGAATACTGTGTAATTTTCCTCCACACAAGGTTAAATTTAAAGCTTGGCCAGCAAAAAGTAATACCAAACATGGCATAAAGCTAATTAATATGTATTAATGGGGAAAAAATGAAAGCAACTGATCAGCCAAACATAATTTCTATCCAGTATGGAAAGTTACCTGCATTAATACAACAGCATACCATAATGTTAAAATGGCTGAATTTCCCCTCATTAGGCTATGTTCCATAAGTGTAGAAAAAAGCATCTGTTCTGGACTCAGATACTTCAGCAAGATATCAAAGAAAAAAATTCTAATTGATGCTATCATTCAAAAAGGCAGAAAATGATCTTTATACCCTCGTTGCAAGGGCTGAAAAATTAGCAAACACAGTTATCTACATTAGATTCCAAGGTCACAGTACAATATGCCTCCTATGCGTATTTGTAAGTCCAGGAAAAATATTTGTAAATCTTGAAAGAACTGGCCTGGGACTGTAAATTCCTCCTCCCCAAATTTTAACTAGTTGTGCATTCGGTTAAAATTGATAGCATAACATTAAAAAAAAACTATTTATGACAATACACAAAATCAGGATGTCATAGGTCACTCACTAGTGTCACAGCACAGATGATATAATACTTACTAGATTCTCACAGAGCAAAATGGAATCTAGATAGAACAAATTAAAATTTAGGAGTGATAGGAAGATTTGGACTACTTGGTGAAATGCAAACTATGCAAAAATAAAACGCCAGAACATTTTAATTTTATAGAACTAGAAAATATTCAGGCTTTTAGCAAAAAAATAACCAAAAAGTAAAACTGCTAATGTTTGGCAACATGTGATCTGATCATTCTAGTATCAGACCTGGTTAGCACATAACAGTAAACCATTGTTTAGTAAACCATGACTTAGTGCTCTAAGTCAACTCTACCAGGAGCTTAACCATTGTTTACTGTTGGCTTACAATGCTTGGGTTTCAAAAAAAGGAAAAACACCTATGGCTTGCTCTTCTTTGTGAATCCAGCATCTTTCCTTAACCATGATTTTTTTTATCCCTCCACCACAGATGCTTGCCAAACTACAAAGGCATGGTGCAAGAGCAACTAGAAAACAAAACAAATCACAGTTTATTGATCATCTACAGGGCAACTCATGGTTAACTCATGGTTTGACAACAACAACCCATGGATTACCATTTTGTGAAATTAGCTATGCATAGGATTGTGCTGTAATTTAGTCAACTGTTGATATGTTAACATAATTTTTTTTCTTATTTTAACTGATGTACAATTATGCACAGTACCCTGACCCAAGTATTAGACTTTCATGGAACAATTATGTAGACTTAGTGAAAGAATTATCAACTATAGAATCAGTAAAGTATTATTGTTACATGAATAAAAGATAACACTGCATTATGTATGTGTTACCGATATAAATATAAATGCATAGAGTCCTGAAGTGGATACCTTTTAATAGGACAGTACTCAGAATGAAAACACTGAGGCATTATGCACATATGTAGCGGTGTGACAAATGTCAAGATTTCACAACATACATTACCTTGTATGATGTATTACTGACAGTGGTTGGCATTCAACTACGTTTTACTTAAGGTTAGAGCCATTATTTTTAATTGGTCTACTCTCAGTAAAATTTAATTTAATACCACCCCTTGTTTCTGCATTATTATCTTGTAAACGGGATATTTTTCTTGGTTATTATATGTTCAGAACTTTTTAAGCAGGTTCTTCATGTTATTTACTGCCAGAGTGCTCTTTTTGGGGAGAGATGAAGGGGAGAGTTGCCTCCCACAGATCAAGTGACATAAAAAAACCTTAAGTGTTAAAATTACTAAATACAACCACTTACTTTTCTGTCCTATTTATGTATAATATTAAAGCAGTGAATCAAAACATATTGCTATGCTGGTGACATGTAAGAGTTGGCCCAAAATAGTGGCTAAGTGAGTTAAGTTGCAGAGGTTCCTATCACTTAGCCTCCTCCATACCTGTCCTATAATAGTAATAATTTTTGACTATTTTAGAGTATTGTAAGAATGCATGCATTGAACATAAAAATGCTATTTGACTGCTCAGTATTTAAGGCAAAGAGATAAAAGGATGAGTAGTTACATCCAAGTTCTGTTCCTCTAAATGCAGCTCTTCTATGCACGAGTATTTCTAATATAAAGTCAAGTAAGAACCACAATGGAATCTTCTCTGCTGCCACACAATGGTTAGAGTCCCATTCAATACAGGAAAACAGACAGAAAATTCAAGTCTACTGATGGATCTCCTGCCACCAGGAACAAAAGGCTGCTAAGTATAGTACTGTGAGAGAAAAAGCTGCAGATAAGTTCATCCACCAACTGAGCTATCCAGCACTCAGGACCTTTGAAAAAGCTCCTTAAGAAGTATCCTGGACATAAGTCAGTTTCCAAGGATCATGGTCAATCACACTGGAATATATTTATTTCTGAAAGAGTTGTTAAGTTCTGTTCACACTTTTAGCCATAGGTGTAGAAAGGGCTCTTGTTGTAATTTATAGCACTAGATTCCCACCCGCCAAAGTTCTAGTTCAAACTTGAACTCTATCTCACCCAAGAATAGTACTTTTACAGACTTTCCTCCCCGAGCAAGCAGCTTGACAAATCAAACTGTGCCGATACAGGTTTACTGAACTCAGGGCTTCATTAACTTCATTAACAGTGGTACCTCAGGTTAAGTACTTAATTCATTCTGGAGGTCCCGCGTTTAACCTGAAATTGTTCCTAGCCTGAAACACCACTTTAGCTAATGGGGCCTCCTGCTGCTGCTGTGCCACCGGGGCACAATTTCTGTTCTCATCCTGAAGCAAAGTTCTTAACCCAAGGTACTATTTCTGGGTTAGCGGAGTCTGTAACCTGAAGCTTATGAAACCTGAAGCATATGTAACCCGAGGTACCACTGTAATTTGTTTAGTAATATAGCCCCTTAAACAGATTTCCCACTTGCTAATTCTCAGTCATTAGTTACTGGAAAACTTTGTAGTCAGTTGTAAGACTTTAAGAGCCATCAAGTTAATATTTCAGCTCTTGACCTTGCATTAATCCTCAACACCTCCTCATTTGCACATAGTTCTGCAGGCCAATCTTCCTCTTCTCAACCAGGTTATCATGACAACATTCGCCCTAAGTACAGATCAAACATTTTTCTCTCATCTTCAAACTGAAAGTTTTTCTCTGCATTCCCAGACAGGACAGATTTCATGTTGTTCCTATTATTCCACTTTCCACCTCCGCCCTAATCTTCTCTTTTATCATGTAAAGCAGCTGAGGAAGAAAAGGCAGCATGTGATGAAAAGTATCTGGAACGAGGGGTTACTCTGAGCAGACAAAACAGCAATGAAGGAAAGGGTTAAACAGCCAGTTACACTTACACACAACACACCATTCAAAGTCATTTAATATGATAAGAGGTGCAGGGTGGGAAGAGAAGAGAATCATATAACTAAAGAGCACACACATAAACTCCTATTGAGTGTGGTTGGAATTTGCCGCCTTTGTGATTGTTATACTCCATTTGTTTTATGACCTAGCTGCTTTAGGAGCATCTATTGCAGTACTTTTGAAAAGTCTGCTGTGCTTAGACGCTCACATTGTACAAATTTGAAGATACATCTAGGATCTTCTTTACACAAGGATAGTTGCCATACATCTGCTCTACAAACACCACTCAAGAATACACTGGGAGACAGCCTGTGAATGTCTCAACAGAATGAAAGTTTAAAGGATCCTAATGGCAACTACTTTTACCCATATCAATTAAGGTTCATTTTTTTATTTGATGTTTTATTGTGTTTTCCAAACTTTTCATTCAAAAGCATTAACTTCAAACACACCAATACAGAAAACCTACAATATGGTACATATCCTCCATACAAATAAATAATTTTCAGACATGGGAATAGCTACTCATAAAACCAATTATATTCATCCAGAGCTTAATTCCAAACTGTGCCTGGGGAATAAATCTCCATTCCCAAGTTGGATTTTTTTTGGTAGCACTATTGACCACCTCCTCTGTCTCATCACATAGGTTATGAATAAATTTCACAAATATCAGCCAACTTCACCCAGCAGTTCATTTTTATATCAATAAAAGTTCTATCCTCCTCTACCATCTTGCTTGCCACAAGAACATAGCGCCTTAAAAACCAGTAGAGAAGTTTATTTGAAAATGACCCTCATGGGCCAAAGATTCTTACTCAAAGATTTGAATCTTAAGGTCAAGGAGATCTCACATTCATAAACATTAAAAGCTAAAATGAATAAAAGTGGGGGAAAGTAAAGTGAACATTGCTCCCAATCTGGCTGCTTGTAAAGGGTGGGTGGGAGGGAGATTAAGAGTCCCCTGAAAAGGCCATCATTCGATTAGATCCACATAATTATATAGTTTGGCTGTTTATCATGCAATTAAATATGCCTCTCTCTCAAGCGATTTATTGAAAATGCTTTTGAAGGCATTTACATGCCCAGCTCAATCCTACACATGTCTACCCAGTGGTAAGGCTGCCCAAGTTCAATGGGACTTACTTCCATGTCAGTGCATACTGGGCTGCAGCCTCAAGAGACTCAGAGACAGCAGACAATACTACTGAAATATAGGTCTCATACCACAACTTTGAAGTCATCCAGCATCTTTGTCCTCGCCTGCAAGAGCTGGGAATGGTAGGCAAAGCATTACCACAATAAGAACACTGAAAGCAGCCCCAGTCACAATCAGACCATTGGTCCTTATACTCTCAGTATTATCCTCACATTGACTGGCACCAGGGATCTTTTCCAGTCCTACACAACGGATTGAACTTAGGAACTTCTACAAGTAAAGCTTGCCATTCTGCCACTGAGCTTAGTCCCTCCCCTCTTGACAATTGAAGGCACAGCAATCATTCACTGTAGAGCTGCAGCATCTCCTCTAACCATGGTAGGAATGTGCTGTTGGTCGTATCTAGATTGGGCAGGCACATTCTCTACACTACTTTTCACTTATTTAAAAGGTACACACAAGATTCTAGCAGGGTTAAACACATTAGAAGTGGGATCAGTTCTCAGTGCTTCCCACTGAATTCAATTGAAGCAATTAAACAGGGTGGAATACGGGACAAGAGTGGGGGGAGGCAAAAACTCCTTCCTGTCCTAGATGGTGAAGTGTTCAACATAGCAGTGAACAGCAGTCATAACATAACATTGCACTTCCAATGCAAGTTCCAATAATTTGCAGGAATATATATATATATGTAAAGGGACCCCTGACCATTAGGTCCAGTCGTGACCGACTCTGGGGTTGCGGCGCTCATCTCACTTTAATGGCCGAAGGAGCCGGCTTACAGCTTCCTAGTCATGTGGCCAGCATGACTAAGCCGCTTCTGGCGAACCAGAGCAGCGCACGGAAACGCCATTTACCTTCCTGCCGGAGCGGTACCTATTTATCTACTTGCACTTTGACGTGCTTTCGAACTGCTAGGTTGGCAGGAGCAGGGACTGAGCAACGGGAGCTCACCCCGTCGTGGGGATTCGAACCGCCGACCTTCTGATTGGCAAGTCCTAGGTTCTGTGATTTAACCCACAGCGCCACCCACACCCCATATATATATGAAATTTTTCTGACGCCCTAGAGAGTGATCTAATTTAGCATGCTTGTTTGTTGGTCAACAAAGGGAAAAAATACTTGAACTGTCAAACATATCTAATATATATTTGCAGTTGACATCCATTCACTGTTATTAATGAACTTATAAAACAGAAAATTTTCCACAGCAAAAAGGAATTGATTTTTTTTTTTTTGTAAAATAGAAATTTTCCCACGCATGTCATGGATGACACTATCATTGTGATGAGTCAAGCCAGCCTCTTTCATCAGCACTGTGAGTTAATGTTTTACTTTCTGGTGTCTTACTACTGCTCCATTTTAATGATGGTAAGGCACTTTATTCCCACAATAGAAAATTGAGATAAAAATGAACTATGCCCCTACGGAAGGAATGGATAGGTACAGGCCAAGGTTACTAGTATTTCTTTGTTTTCATGAAAGCCCCCAAGTTATTCCAAACTACCAAAATTACCCTGACACATATAGTTAGTGGCTCCTCAGGATTGCTGTAACTTCTTGCTCACCTTCCACCCTTGAAAAGATGGAAAAGGAAGCAAAGACTAGCCTGGTTCACATATAAGAGTAAGTCACAGAACAAGCAAGTGTGCTGGTGCACGCTACTCAACTAAAACCCATTCCCTTCCTCCCGGAGCTCTTGGCTTGTTTTCATAGCTGGTTTGGAGAGAAATAATCCACAAGCACTAGTTTACATCTACCCCTGGTTTCCTCTGGGTGGGGCAAAAGCAGGGAGGGGGTTGGTGCACCAGCTCCCAGTAAGTCATCATTTGTTTTGCCCCTGATTTACTGTCACAGGTGAACCAGGCCACAATGGGAAAGGTTACAATGGCTATTGCCTCAAGAGGTCTCCAACATGTGCTATGGAGCTTCCTTTCGCAACTACCTCATTTGCCTGTTTTCAAAGTCATCACAGGGTGTTTGTGGGTTAGATACAAACTGACCACCAACTATACTTAAGTTATGCTATAACAGGGGGTTGTCAACCTGGTCCCTACTGCCTACTAGGATTCTAAGTGGGTGGTAGGGGGTTCTACGGCACAAGCTGAATCCTCCTTCCATCAAGCACTGGTGGCCGGTAAGGAAATTTTACCATCAAGAAAGATGCTTTAGTGGGTGGTAGGTATAAAAAGGTTGACTACCCCTGTGCTATAATTTTAGCAGCTTGAAAACGTAACCTGCCAAGGTGAGTATAATCTTCCAGCAGTACAGAAGATGCACAAGTGTTCTTTTAAAAAAATAAAATAAAGATGAACCTACATTTCTGAACTTCCTCAAAGGTGTGATAGTATGTATTTGCTAAGGGTCCTGCCTGGTTGTGCTTTACAAAGACTCTTCTACTCACACACAACACTGCAATTCTTTTCATTCTTCACAACCTAGTCAATGGTTACCTACTAACCGTGGGGCCATATGCCAGGTTGAACATGGCTTCAGGTACTTCAATCACTACTGAAAACACAACTGAGGCAGCTGCTAGGTCTTGCAGCATGCAGCATTTTAAACGGGTTACTTTAACAAGCCATCCAAATTTTAAAAAAATATTTCAATTCTATTTTTTTTTTAAATCTACATACACTAAACATACAACATATTGTAAACAGTCAGGAGTAAATATTTACAATATATTGCTAAGGTACTGCACTATTGTTTATTCACTGAAATTTAAAGGAGTGAATTGGATGTATCAGAAACATCTTCCCCTCTTTAAATTATTGTTGTTTAAAATTTGCAATAAGTGGTCAAGTCAGGTAGTGAATGGTTGAAGCCCACACTTTAGCATGCTTTCATATGTTTACAATTCATCCTATTAGTCAGTGAAGGTTTCCAACAGAACAACTGAATATGCAACTTACTCTACTGGGAAAAGTGAACACATTACCAGGGTTAAAATATCACAATCTTCTCTTTGTGGGATTTTCATCATAATATAGGAAACTTCTTACAGATAAGTGACAGATGAAGGTATGTATGCCTCTTTAAGAAACAGAAGTCCCATTTTAAAGAGTGATGTCACCATGTACCTGCAGGTAGGTATAGGTATATGCAGTAAATAACAGATGTACCATTTAAATTGAAACATGTGGTAGGGATTTAGTTAAATATATTCAAATGTTTGTTTGTTTGTTTGTTTAAGATGCTTCTTTAAAATGTACTAACCATTTCTACCATGTGAGAAAATGGGGTTGTTTTCTATCTAAAGGACATAGGTCTGAAGAAATCAAAACAAAAACAAACAAAAACCTTATTGCTGGATTTCCTAATAAATGTATTTCACACTTCAGAAAACTTTTTTAAAAAGTTTCTCATGTTAGCTTACCTTTTCCCACAGTATGACACAAAATTGAAGAGGGTATTTAATTCTGATCTACTGTTAAAAGTCAGGAAATTAACATAGCACCTTCAGTTGTCTTGTGTGAGAATCAGTAACAAATACCCTTTAAAACAAAGCTAAGTCCCTACTTTTAAAAACCAGGTTGTGAACACCACAAGAAGCATTAGGATTCTAGGAACAGTTAATAAAGCACTAATACTAAACGGATGAAGATAGTTAAAAAGAAGCTTAAATCATTCCCGAGGATACTGAGGAGGCAATCAGACATGCAAGTTTATGCAGAATGCAGCAGCCCATAAAGAGAAGCATGATGTAAACAAGTGCCTTTAAAAGAGAACAAAAAATAAAGTTGAATTATTTTAAGCCTAATCTATGCAATATGGCAAACAGTTTGTGTCACTGAATAATTCCAGTACTTAGATAAGGGGTGATGGTGGTACCCAGATGCTATGTTTATAAAAGCAGAGACAAATTAGTTTCCTTTGGCCTATCTCAAGGTGACCTTTGATTGATCCCTAGTTGGGGCTTGCTTCATGTTCTCCTCAGCTGACCCCATGCAAGAAACTTCTGCTGAAAATAAACAGGAAGGAAAGAGGGATGGAGTTCACAAGAGGTAAATACTCATCTTTGTTGGTGTTATCACCGCTTAGGAAATTAACAGCAAGTAGTTTGCCATGTTTTGTCGTTTGCAGATATTCAGCTGCAAATTCTCCAGTTACTTTTGTAGATATATAAGCACATGTTCCATGCTCCCATGTGCACTTGGGACAGCAGACAACACATACACAAAGCAGATGGAAGAATTAGATAAAGTACAGTATTTTCCATGTGCACCTGAGAAGGCCAAGTTCATGTGCAAAGAATGCACGAAGGACAGTGACATAAGGTTAGCACTCCTTACTTAAGCTCAGCTAGTTTTGGCAGCCCATAGGGGTGTTTATCTAGTCTATAGCAGCACCAGAGCATTGCATCAGCTTGTATGTAGCCCCTTTACCCATGCATAGCAAGGTCTACCAGACGTCTCTTGCTTTAAAGAAATATAAAAATAAAGCACGTGTGCCTAATCGCAGCAGGCTGCAACTCCAGAGTGTGTAGCATAACAAAATAGCAAACTGGTAAAGAGCCAGGCAGTTTCTTCCCCCCACATGCTCTTTAACTATAGCTCCCATCCTCCCCGACCACTGGCTATGCTGGCTGGGGATGATGGGAACTGTAGTCCAGCAACATCTCAGGAACCGAAGGCTGGCACAGACCGAAACCGCTTGTCAAAGATCTTTTAGACACGGGGATTAAGTTAGCCCGCGGGTTGCTGTCGCATCTACGACTCCTGAAAGTGATGATGCCTCTGCTCCCCTTTCCAAACCGTGTTTATGGAAGACAATCTTACTCGGCTACGAAGGATCGCCAAAGAAGATGAGGATGATGCCTCTGCAGTTCTGCACGGCGCCGCAACCCAGGCTTGCGAGACCTGCTTTCGGCGTTTCCGCAAAAGGCACCCTCTTGCTCCCACCCCTCTTGCGCCTGCCCCGCGATCCTCTGCCAAACGCAGCCGCGCACGGAGCTCGCCCGCTGGCTGCGCATCCCTCTCACCTTGTCCAGCTCGTCGTGCAGCTCCGCCAGGCTGGGCCGGATGAGCTTCTCCCCGAGTCCGGAGGCCGTGTGGCGGTAATAGTCTATCCTGGGCACGGCGTCGATGGTGTTGTGTCCGAAGGTGCGCAGGTAGTAGGTGTTGGTGTGGGTGTCGTAGTAGTAGTGGTGGTGGCCCCCGGAGCCGCCGCCCGAATGCAGGCTCCCCTCGCTCAGCACCGTGTCGCCCCCGTTCTGGAAGCTCACGTTGCAGCCTTCGCCGCCGGGCTCCCCCGAGCTGTCGTCGCCGGCCGAAGGGTCCACGAAGTTCACCCGGAACCGGCCTTTGGCTTCCTCGCCGCCTTTCCCGTCCCCGGGGGGTTTGGGGGCCGCCGTCGCCGCCTCTTCTTCCCCCACCGCGGCCGCTCGCCCCGCATTCTCGGCCACCAGGTCCACCTGGAAGCGGCTCTGGCTCGGCGTCGGACCCAGCGGCCGGAGAGCCAGCCCGTCGCCGGCAGCCGAGGCGGGAGCCGGCGCGGTGCCGGGCTCCGCAGGGGCGCCCGTTCCGCCGGCATCCCCGTCGCTGGCCGGGAAGCGAGGCGCTTCGTCGGCGTCGTCTTTCAGCACAGGAGAGCCGGCGCTGGGCGGCGGAGGCGGCGTGTGAGGCGGCTGCTGCTTCCCTTTCATGGCTGCTGCTGCTCCTCCTCACGCGGAGCCGGGCGAGGAGCGGCTTGGAGCGGGCGGGAAGGAGGCTGGTTCTGCTGCTACTCCCGAGGGCGCTTTAAACTGCCGAGCGGCGCCGCGCCGCTGCTGGGCGACACTATATGCCGCACTCCGGAGGCAACGCCACACGCCGCGCCTCCTCGGCGAGGCAACCGCCCCGCGGCCCCTCCCCGCCCGCGCGCCGCCCTCCGCGCCAGGTGATGATGAGGCCGGTGATGCTCTTGGCCGGCAGCGGCTCCCGCCTGCCTCACGCTTCCCCCGCCAAGATGCGGCCCCTCAAGCCGAGGCTTCCACACAGCCTCGCCGCAGCCTTCCGGGAAGAAGAAGAAGCGCCAGCGCCGCCGCCGCCGTCCCCTCACGACTCCTCCCTCCCTCCCGCCAGCCGCTGCCTGAGGGAGCCGCCGACGTCACAAGCCTCGAAAACGGGCGGCCGCCGAGGGGGAAAGGCGGGAGGGGGCGCCGCCGCCCTCGTTTCCCACACGCAGGTTCGCGCGGCGTCTGAAGGGGCGAGCGCGGGGGCGCTCCGTATGGGGGCGAGCGGGTGTCGCCTCCTCCTCAGAGGTGCTCCGAGGCGCAGCCCAGCCGCCAGGCGACACCAACGGGCCCCTCGGCCGCCGCGCGAGAGGAAAGAGCGGGCCGCGCTCAGCCAATCGCCTCGCGGCTCTGAGGGCGGTGGTGGGGGAACTCTGCTTTTAAAGGAGCCGCCGCCGGCCGCCTCGAGGCTGCCGGGGCCGCGCGCTCTTCTCCGCGGCTGTCACTGACAGGCGCCGCCGCTCGGAGGACGAGGGTTGGCGCCGCCCGCCTTTCGCACTGCAGGAGCAGCGGCCGCCGCCGCCTCACTGCATTGCAGGGGGTTGGACTAGATGACCCTCGGGTCCCCTTCGAGCTCCAGGGTTTACAACGCGAGGCCCGCCGCGCCGGAGGTTGACTGGGGACTCTTGCCGCGCAATGAGAGGCTATGAGAGTTTTTCGGACCCGGGAGGGTTTCCCTTTAGCGCGCGGGGAAAGGCCGGCCAAAATCTCGCGAGGAGATGTGAAGGCGGCCGCGGCTGCAGTCGCGTTCGCCTTGAGCAGAGCAGGGCGGGTTCGTGTGTCGAGGAAGCGCGCGTAGCATCCGGCTGCAGTGGAGCCTTGCAAGTGCTGTGCTGCGCTGCCCGACAAGGGGTTCTCACGTTGCAGCGAGCGGCGAGCCCAAAGGGCAGCCGACGTGGTTGCAGAGAAAAGCTGGTTTAGAAGGTTTACGCTTTGGATCTATTTAAAATTATATCTGTTTTCTGAAATTCTCACACACACAAAAGTTTATTTAAGGTATTATTTATATTCCGCTTAGTTACACAAGTCAAGTTAATAACAGCAACAACAGTAATTATTCTACGAGGCTGCTATCCTCAACTTAAGGCCCATTGACCACTTTGAGATTTACTTATTCCATAGAATGTATATACCAATTGAATGTAGAAAACCTCAAAGTAAATGTGAGTTGGATTAATAATAATAATAATAATAATAATAATTTTATTTGCACCCCCTTATCTGGCTGAGTTGCCCCAGACACTCTGAACAAGGCAGATACTATTTTTTGCCAAAACAAATGAAAGAGCATCAGCACTTCTAATTCTCATCAGCCAAATAGCTTGCCTTTTGCTACTGATCATCACCCAGCAATAAAGCAGCCACTGGATAGTTGGATCTGTTTTTAGGGTGAATTCCCAGACAGGGCAGCAGTGTAGTCAAACAGGCCTGGGCGGTGCTGCCTTTGTACTGAAAGTGGATCATAGAACATGACCTAGAATCCCTACAATGTGCAGGGATTGCTTGACAGACAAGAGGATGTGGAAAATGCTCCCTGAAGGCACAAAATTTGGCCTACAGCAAAATTTGCTCCTTCAGGAAAAGGCAAGAGGTATTTTCTTGGCTGTATGAGCTTACCAGTAGACTTTGCCACTTTATATATAATGTCTATATTTAGGTCCGTTTCTCATGTTGGTTTTCATTTGTCCATGCATTTCCTTAGGTTCAATTCTGACTCCTGCTATCCCACTCCACCCTTTCAATTTTAGAGCATGTCTATGCAGGGATTCTTATTTATTTAACTAAGGCTCCAGTGTGCTTATTTAAAATGCGTTGTCTCTGCAAGCTTTATGATCTCATGCCTATTCCCTTTTTCTCTGATATATCAGATCCGGATGCTGGCAGTACCATTGTGAGTTCAAAAGTATGTGCATCCTAAGGTTTAATGGTGGCGCAGGATTCTGCCATGCCAGGATGTTGTTTACAAATCCACAAACCTAATAAACGTGTGCTTAATTGTTGAAAAACAGCAGCATATGAAATCCAGAAAACCATACAAAACTTCACATTTCCCCCCAGTTCATATTGCCTTCATTTCTGTTTTCATAAGTTGATTTCTTCCATTGATTTTGGCACTCGGAACTCTCATTATGTATGATCTGAAATTTAGCTAGATTGTGAGTCACCATGTCTTGTTCCATCCTATTTTAAAATTATTTGCAGCTTGGTGAGTTGCCAACTTTAGGTCATACACAAGTCTGGTTCAGCTCACTAAAGTCATTGAAAAAGTGAACTCATAATATGAACTTGAAATTATCTTTTTACACTGCCTGCCTGCCTTATTTCATGTGACTACCCTTGCTGTTGCCATTTCCCAGTGTGCTACAGTGTGCTACAATTTTTAAATATTCGGCTGAATCCGGACTAAATTGCACTGAGTTCCCTTTGAAATCAATGGGGATTAAGCCATGAAGCTAGGCCACTGAAAATATAAAAGTGGTTAAAAATGAATGACAATTCTATTTTTAAGCTTAGCAGCCACTACTATGTTCAAGGGAACTGAACAGCCTATTCCATCCTAAAATTCTGGAGCTTGTTCTGTCAGAAAAAGCATACGCTGCACTAATGGGTTAAATTATAGACTAATGGAAGGATGTGGGTGGCGCTGTGGGTAAAACCTCAGTGCCTAGGACTTGCTGATCGTAAGGTCGGTGGTTCGAATCCCCGTGGCAGGGTGAGCTGCCGTCGTTCGGTCCCAGCTGCTGCCCACCTAGCAGTTTGAAAGCACCCCTAAGTGCAAGTAGATAAATAGGTACCGCTTTATAGCGGGAAGGTAAATGGCGTTTCCGTGTGCTGCGCTGGTGCTGGCTCGCCAGAGCAGCTTCGTCACGCTGGCCATGTGACCTGGAAGTGTCCTCGGACAGCGCTGGCTCCCGGCCTCTTAAGTGAGATGAGCGCACAACCCTAGAGTCGGACACGACTGGCCCGTATGGGCAGAGGTACCTTTACCTTTATAGACTAATGGAAGCAGTTCTGCAGTTAAAGTTGATGGCCGTTTCAGTATTTTCTTATTACAACCGGGAACTACAGCAACATGTTGCAGAGTAGTTCTAGCCCATAATAGGAGTATCTCTGGTCTGGGTTCAAGTTAGGCTAGAACCGGAGTCTTGTGGCCTTATTTAGGCCTGGGGGGTGTTCAAGAGGGGAAGGGATAAACCATGCCTTTTTCTTTCCTCTACCCAGCCTTTCCCAGCTTTCCTATAGTGCTATGGCTCCCAGCCTATGTGTTGTAAAGCTAGTGGCCTGCAGAATGGGAAAGGGGAAATGTGCATTTTCCCCTTTCCTTTCAACTGAAATATCCCTGCATATTGCACGGAAAATAATTATTTATACCTGCAGCATGTATCTCCACACTGGTAATAATACTTCCCTCTAAGGTTCTTACCATAAGTTGCTAGGGCAGAGATGCCAAGCATGTCAGACCAAATAAATGCTGAGAACTACAATGTTCATGATCCCTGACCATTGGCCGTGTGGCTGGGGCTGATCAGAACTAGGAGTTCCCCACCTATTTCTTAGGACCTTGAGTAGCTAATCCCCCAACTTCCAGCCCCCCAGTTTTATTTTTCTCAGCTGGCACGTCAATGCTCTATATGTTTCTTTTTAAAAAACATTTTCATTCACAGATTTTATTATTGATTCACAAGCACATTTCCACACTGCCTTCCGGCTCTCGCAGCAGTTTACAATAACAGTCGAAACAGGTAAAATAACTAAAACAAATTAACATGTCAAAACAGAATTTGAACAGCCAGAGGAAGTTGAGAAGTTAAAAAGTTAAGAAACATTGATAGCCAGATGGGGAAAAAAGATACTGACTGCCTAAAACATTCAATTTATATTTTTGCCAATCATATCTACCGTAAAGAGTCCCACAAGCATATGCAAACACTCCCTTATTTTGGGGTGGTGTCATCCCCTGCGTTCACCATTGGTATACAGTCGTACCTTGGAAACCGAATGGAATCTGCTCCAGAAGTCCTTTCGACTTCCAAAACATTCAGAAACCAAAGCTGCAGCCAATTGGAAGCCCCACTGGACGTTCGGCTTCCAAAAATAGTTCGCAACCCGGAACAGTCACTTCCGGGTTTGTGATGTTAGGGAGCCAAAACGTTCGAGAACTAAGCTGTTTGAAAACCAAGGTATGACTGTATACAACAAAGCATTAAAATCATATTTATTGTACTATGACCCAGTGCACATGTAAGAGTGTGGATGTTCCTTTCTTTGGTCCTGCTTCTGCATTGCTGTGAACAAACCATGGTTTATTGTTTGAACTTGTGCTTTGTCTTGTTTCAGACACCACGAGCTGTAACCAAGGTTTGTTGGTTTGTTTGGGGGAGACAGACAACAACAACAAGCCCTGGGACAGATGGGGACATGCTAAGCCAAACCATGACTTAGGTTGCAGCAACAGGACTGGCAGGGGTGGGAGCAAAGCGGCAGTCTCCTCTCCAGGAGCGCACATGTTTAGACTAAACTGTTGTTTGGCTTAGTAGCACCTGCAAAGCGAGCCATTAAAGACAGGAGATTCAGCATGGGAAGAATCTGTCTTGTAAAGGGCATGATCTGACGATCGTTTTTCAAAATAAGTTCTCAGGAAAGATGATTAATAGCTAAAAAGTTGAACAGAGGTACATGTATAAATTACTATCGGGGTTAAAGGAAAGGGGTGGTTTTGCCATGCCGAACCTCAAGTTGTACTTAGAAGCCGCATGTCTGTGCTGGATTAAAGAATGGATGGTACTAAATTATACAGATATACTTGATCTTGAAGGATGGGACAACCGTTACAGTTGGCACTCATATCTATGTTATAATAAGGTAAAAGTCCACAGAAGAGTCTTAAATCATATAATCTGAAAACCCTTTTACAAGGTATGGGAAATATATAAAAGACTCTTGGAACCTAAAACACTGTGGTGGCTCTCACCCTTAGAGTCCATCTTGGTAAAGAAAAAGAACATGGAGGGGAAATGGGCAACCTATAAAGAGTTACTGAAAGAAGAACAGGGTCAACTTAAATCTAAAAAAGTTTGAGGAAATAGTTAAAAAGTTGAACAGAGGTACATGTGCCTGACGCCAGCAACCATTTTTGCATCTCGCCTACCCACCCTAGCGTATCTTATGCTTTGTCCTGTTGGTGGTTCAGATTCGGTCAACCTTTCAAGGAGATTACAAGGATGTCCCCTCAGCTTGTTTTATGAAGACCTGTTATTTTGTGTGGCATTTCAGACTTCCCGTTTAAAACAAGCCATTTGATTGAAGTTGTGGAAACCGTGTCTGGTTTGGCAGGCTGCAGCTTCAGAGGTGGAGCTTGTTTCCCCAAATTAAAATGACCATCCCCAGAGCGAGAAGGCTTTGCTGCATGCTTTCATATCGTTTCTTTGCCCGTTGCATGCTCCTGGGGTTTCCTTTGTGTTTGCATGTGATGTGGTATTGCATATCTCCACCCCCATTGTTCTGCCCGGACGCTGAGGTCCAGCGCTGAGGGCCTTCTGGCGGTTCCCTCATTGTGAGAAGCAAAGCTACAGGGATCCAGGCATAGGGCCTTCTCGGTAATGGCGCCCGCCCTTTGGAACACCCTCCCATCAGATGTCAAAGAGATAAACAACTACCTGACATTCAGAAGACATCTGAAGGCAGCCCTGTTCAGGGAAGTTTTTAATGCTGTTCGACAGTGGAATTTGCTGCCAAGGAGTGTGGTGGAGTCTTCTTTTTGGAGGTCTTTAAGCAGAGGCTTGACAACCATATGTCAGGAGTGCTCTGATGGTGTTTCCTGCTTGGCAGGGGGTTGGACTCGATGGCCCTTGTAGTCTCTTCCAACTCTATGATTCTATGATAATGTGTGACATCTTAGTGTATTTTTGGTCTTTGTGGAAGCCGCCCAGAGTGCCTGGGGAAACCCAGCCAGATGGGCGGGGTACAAATAATAAGTTGTTATTATTATTATTATTATTATTATTATTATTATTAGCGCAGTTTTGTGTGACATGCCTCTGCATTTGTTTGCACGTGCCGTGCTGCCATGGGTGTTTGCCTATATTGTTCTGGCTTCATGGGTTGCTGCACTTTTTTTTTATGTCGTGGACAAACTGGCGCGAGTTAATTATTCATCTGGTAATTATTCAGCCAGGTAATATAAATAACAATCACATATATTATTCTATTAGTAGTTATTCTCGTGTCAAAGCTTTTCAATGGCTTTCTCCGACTCCCTTACCAAATAAAGGTTGGCAATGCATGGGGATCTCTTTTCAGCCTGGCAGCCCTATTCTCTGGTGAGCAATCTGCTGTGCCCCGCAGGCCAGGGATGGGCAGGGCCAGAGGCGAAAGCAGATGTGGTCATGCAGAATGAGCAGAACAGTGGGTAGGACTATTGCCTCTGTACAGTAGATTGCATTCCAGCTGCACAAGGCCAGATGTTTCTGCACAAATGCACTCCACACTTTTCATCCAGGCAAGCGAGAGGCATTGTCACAGTTTGATGACACACACAAAAGCATTCAGCGTGAGACTCTTAATCTCTGGGTTCGAGTCCCATGTTGGGGGAAAAGATTTCTGCGTTGCAGCGGGTTGGACTAGATGACCCTTATGGTCCCTTCCAACTCTACAATTCTATGAGCAATGATTTCAATTTACAAGAAAGGAGATTCTGACTAAATGTTCGGAAAAACCTTTTGACAGTAAGAGCTGTTTGGGAATGGAACAGACTCCCACGAGAGGTGGTGGACTCTCCTTCCTTGGACGATTTTAAACAGAGGTTGGGTGGCCATCTGACATGGATGTTTTAGCTGAGATTCCTGCATTGCAGGGGGTTGGAGTAGATGACCCTTGGGTCCCTTCCAACTGTCTATGATTCGTTCAAGGAGGGTGTAAAGCCTAGGGGTGTGTGACGCCTAGGGAGAATCCCAGGGACCAGACAGAGAGTTATGGAGGGCTGCATTTGTAGACAGTAAGGTTCAATCATACATAAGGACTAGGCAGCTGCCTGGGATATCATAATTCAAATAATTACTGCAACTCCAAAAGCAGCAAGTCTCAGCCAGCGCTCACAATCAGCCAGGCGCACTTTGCGAGTAGGAATTGTCTGATTGGAGAAATCTTGGTGCCATGCACAGAGACTTGAGATTGAATATTAAAATTGCCATGGAGGGCGCAGGAGGAGAACCGACTCTAAAGTAAGATCGCTGGCTGCTGCCTTCCAACTCTTAAGTGCTACTTTGTCTCCCCTCCCCACCCCAAACATGTAAGTTTAAATCTAGTCCAATGTTTTACATCACACACACACACACACACACACACAGAGGTATTTGTAAATATTACTTACCGTATTTTTTGCACCATAGGACGCACCGGACAATAGGACGCACCTTGTTTTAAAGGGGGGAGAACAAGAAGAAAAAAATCTCCCCCTCTCTGTCCAGCTCCCCTTCAGCGAAGCGGCAGGAGGCGCTGCGCAGAGAGGGGGAGAGTTTCCCCCCTCTTGTTTTCCCCCTCTAAAACAAGGTGCTGTTTAAGGTGCGTTCAGTCGCCTTCAGGCGGCTACCTTGGAAGCCTGGAGAGCGAGAGGGGTCATAGCCGCGCGTCACCTCTCCAGCCAGGAGAGGGTCGTGGGGCAATGGCTTCTTTAGCCCCGCGTGTGCTCTCCTGGCTGGAGAGGTGGCGCGCAGATAAAGAGGCTCCTGCCATAGCCACGCGTCACCTCTCCAGCTGGGAGAGGGTCGCGGGGCTATGGCTTCTTCGCTTCATAGGACACACACACATTTCCCCTTCATTTTTGAAGGGGAAAAAGTGCGTCCTTTAGAGCGAAAAATACGGTATTCAAATGACTTGCTGTTTGGGCCAGTATTGCAGGGCCTGTGCCTCATTTATGTTTGTGGTGTCTAATTAAGAATTGCTATTAAAAATTTGATATTAACACTATGTCACTGGTGTGAATTGTGTATTAGTTCATGTGTTAAAATAATTAATAATAATAATGGAAAGTGCCGCTAAACTGAGAGGGAGACGACTAGCCATTCTCATTTAGTGCTCATAACCTCGGTTCCAGCAACCATGTGGCAGATAGCTTTTCTGCCCCAAATGTGCCCCAAATCCTTTCTGCCATCATGACCTCCCAACCACTCCCATTATCTTTCAGCACAATAGCCCAAACCGTTATGCTGTTGTTTTAGTTTTAGTAAGATTTAGCTCTTAACACTGCAGGGTGATCAAATTACTATCTTCATGCTATGTGTAATCAGGCACATTGTGTTGGGAAAAGTATCCCTGAAAGTGAAATGAAGCATTCATTTAGCTGTACATAAAAATAGTCCGTAACAATTAGTCATAATATTTTGATGCATAATGTATCTAACTGAAACTGTTTATTAAATAATTTTCGTAATAGAGCACGGCTGATATTTTATGGTAATAAATTATGGATTTCATCGTGTAAATAAAGAATAACACAAGTAATGACATGTAATATAAATATAAATGGGAATGGAACAATGGAGAATTGTAGAAGGTGGAACATACTATTTTATAGGGTCTGAAATATAAAGCAGTCTTATCTTCTCCTGCCCAAGAGATACACAGTAAAGCCAGAGGGTGATATCCAACATTAGTCAAGCTCAGATTTGATCTACTGATTTCATAGGGTATTCTTTTAAGTAGGACTTAGTTGGATGGCTCCCAGAGCGTTTGGCCTCGATCCAACAAAGGGACATGTGTGAATGTGCGTGAACTGCACATATAGCCAGAGTTTCACATGGCAGTTTTTATGGGTGCCACTTCAGGTTTGGGTAAAAAGATGCCAAAAAGCACCCGCAGCAAGGGTATGCTCACAACAAGATTCAATGGACTTTCTGTTATCCTCCAATTCTTTGTTTCCTTTAATATGCTCTTTTGGAAGAAACCGGAAATTCAACATCTCCCAACACCCCAAACTAAAGTTGATTAAATAAGGGACAAGTAAAGAAGAATTTATTTCTAAACCCTCAAGTAGGAAAGCAGTAATCTTGGCTGGACCTGCAATTAGGAAGGTTTTCCTTACCATTAAGAAGGGGCTTGTGAATAGACATTGGAGACATCCTTGGCATAGGAAGGGAATTGCTGGATAACCTTGTGCTTTAGTAATTGCTTGGCTGCTGATTGTGGAGAAATTCAGCATCACTAGACAACCTAGCTAGAGAGTATTTGTGATAAGAATGAGAGACTGAAGTGTAAACTATGTCTCAACTGATAGCCCGTTTCTGTGCAGAATAATACTTAATACAGTAGTATGTATTATCTCAAAATGGTGTCATTTATACCAGTCCTTTGTAAAACCATAAAATTTAGTAGCAGGAATGCTATTAACGCCACATAAGTGATGCAATTAGGAGAAGGTAAATATCAAGAAAGCAAAGAAATGCAAAATTCCTGCTGCTGTCATTAAGCAGCATAGTAGTCTTACCTCTGCTGCAACATGAGACAGTAAAACAATGAATTACAAAATTTACAACACCTGTATAATGGCCATGAGAACGGTGGAAGCAAGACGTTATTTAGCCTAAATTTATGCAGTTAATATTTTGTAGAGAGGAAATGGCAAAGAACTGGAAGACCTGTACACTATAATTTTGAATAACCACTTTAGAACTGTAGGTGTGGCGTCTAATGAATGGTTTAAGGAAATGACTGGTGTTTTCTGATTTATTTGATTATGTTATGTCATACTGAAGATATAGGACTTGTGTGCTTGTCACAGGGTAGGTGGGTGGGTAACTGTATACAATTATTATAAAGCAAGGTGTGTCTATATCTTGGTTATATTAATTATTGCTTATGTACAGCTTAAAAATAATTGAAGCACTGAATATCCAATACACTCACACACATACATATATATACATAAAACAATGTATGTGTGTGTAACACACAATTGTATAAGTTATAGGTTTAATTCAGATGACGATCCGAATCATAGTTTGGAGAATTGGGAATGTATTGCAGACTTATGCTTCTTACCCTACTCTCCCTCTTCCTCTTTTGTCAATCTCACTTCCATTTCCAGCTTTTTACAAATTCACAGCATGTCGGTGGGCCCTGATGTGGATCATAACTCCAGGTTGAGTGGGGTGGTTGGGGTTGTAGAAGGTTTTAAGCCTGTGCTCAAGGGCAAACTAGGATTGAAATAAGCATGGCCGTGAACCTGGCGGTTTTCATTAGCGCTCTTCTCTGAAGCATGACTTGCACGCTTTCAAATAAAGGTTTTTAAGTTTATGTTAAGCATAGTTTGCAGGCATCATGGTAACGTGGGTAAAAGAACCCTGGAGATGAAGAATAAGGCAGACAATGAAAGGTATCCCAAGCTAGGATTGCAATGTGACATCTGAACTGGGCCATAGGATAAAACATGTTCATTCACAGGATTGTAGTCATAATCCAGTTCACTTATGAGCATTTAGTTCTAATTGAAATCAATGACTTTGCCAGATTGTGATCTTTATATCTTGAAATCAGTGAGCACTTTTCGGTCCGATTTATGTCAGTAGAACAGTTAAGCATGTACAGTACTTAAACCCCTCTCATTTAAATAAGTTGCCCTGACAGTCAAACTGTGTGTATGATTACTTTGAGCTAAGTTTCATGTGACTCCTCCTTGTATTGTGCCATTTTATTTATTTATTTTTTGCTTTATGCATACATCGCTACTCCAAATAACGCTGATCTTTTTTGAGGGCTCATTTGAAATTCAGATTTCCTTGCATGGATTTTTTTCTATTAACTCCAGGAAGGTTGCTATTGAGCACAATTATTCCCTCTACTTCCAATGTTCAGAGTGTGAGCGCCATTTTTTATGTAGCCAAACTTCCACTGGCCACATGCAAGAAGGAGATATCGGCAGGTTTAGGAAGGATCTAAAGGATTGCAGATGGAAGAAACAATGTTTCTTGGGGGGGGGGAGAGACCCTAAGGGAGTTTTTATTAAAAACCCACCAACCTCCAAACAAGCAAATGAGTACAGAGTGACTGTTTAGGGATATGGGGAAGAGAAAGTCAAGTTTGATGGGAAATGGAATGGAATATCTTGGCAAAGGGTATGGCTCAGTGAATGGAATGATGAACATCTTGTTTCAGGCCTACCCTTCTATAATTATTTTATAAAGAATAATTCACAGACTCATTGCCATTCAAAATGTTTGCTCTCTTTTGATGTCTTATTTTTCATTTTTGTGCCCCATAAATATACATAGGCACTGTACTGTGATGGTGTGAGGGAAAGGCTTATCTTATAACCTGTTACTGGTGTTACCTTCCCCCCTGGATATTGGACAAATTCCTAAACAAATATTGTATAACCATGAGGCATCTTATGTATATTTGTGTATTAAAACAGACCAACACTTGCTTTTCTTTTTCTTGTTTAATGGTACCATATTTCTGAAAGTTTGCCAGGCACATTCCATAATTAAGCTCTTCTGGCTGAAACACTTCTAAGCGATTTTCATTGCTGGCCGGATGCGGGGATGGGAAAACTCATTTCAGCAAGTTAGTATGATTTTTATACTTGCTACTAGGTATTCTGCCTTCCAGCTCGGGTTACTGTTGGTTTTTCCTTGCATGCAGCAGTCTAAAATCAAGTCCACCATTAACAGTAAGAAAAAGTTAATCTTCCAAAAGGGCTACGTTTTTAGAACTTGATGTTTGCAGTTGACATTTTCACAATCCTCATTGCATCTTTTGAATGCTTAGTTAAACATGCTTAGATGGATCCACAAAGTACCATTTGTCTTGAATCAGAACACCTAAATAGTAGGTACTGACTTTCTTCTCCCTGTTCTGGTCTTGGCTAGAGAAGGGAGCGACGGGAGTATCAAGTTAGATTTCTCCCACTGCGGTCTAGAATCCTGTCCTGGGGTATCAGGTAACTTTCAGCAACCAAGGATTCTAAGCTGCTGATGGATGCAAAATTCACTCTCTCCTTGTGGGCAACTTGTTGCCTAGAAAGGTCACCTCTGCGCTGTATCCGCCAAACTGGTTGTCAGTCCTTGGCCAGATCACCCAACAAAACGAGATTCATAAGTGTGTTGGCTGAGCTTAAGAAAAGGGTCATAAACGAGACGCCAAAAGCCCCCGAGACAATAGGATCAGCTTGACTAAATCTATGTGAGGATGGCACAAAATAGCCTCCCAAGTGTTCTCTGAACAAGGAGGAAGCATAACATACCTATCTTATGCTGCGTTGCTCTGCTGAGGGTAAAATACAGTCCAGATTGTGGGTGGAACAGCTGCTGCTAACAGTCCCGGTTGATGCCACATGGTTATTACTCCTGCTTTGTTCAGTGTGTCTGAAGAAGGGCATACCAACATTCCCCATGTCAATATTTATATCAGAAGGGATATGCTCTCCCTCTGCAAATGCTACTGTTGTCTTAAGCTCCAGTTACAGAATTAGTCTTGTCAAGTCCATTTATGTCCTGCCTCAAGTACTTAGCCATTGATTCAGTGAATGTGTGGAATCTTTCTGCAGCCATCAGTGGTATGAGAAGCATGGCATCCCTGATGAACAGTGTGACTTCTTTATTGCATGCTTTGAACCCCATGGATTCTTTCAGCTCTTTGTTCTGGTTTTCCTACCTTATCTTCAGATGGCAAGGAGGCAGCTTATAGGCAGGGCTTTTTTTCATCTGGAACTCACCGGAACTCAGTTCCGGAACCCGGGCGCCATTGCCATTATAAGAGAAGAAGGGAGTTGTTCATGGGGCATTCTGGCACCTCTTTTTCTAGAAAAATAGCACTGGTTATAGATACAGATGTGTCAGCCAAGATCAGCTAAGCCACACAATAACTTCTGCACATTCCTTCGAAAGACCTCTGTAATTAAAAAAAATATCTTGACCAAGATTGCTAGAATTCATGCCAAAATTTGATTTGGTTTTAGTCATAGCACCAAATGCTACGCCAGGATTTTTGACTGAGCAAAAGGTCCCATCTTAACCGAGTTTGCTTTGCTGGCCACAAATCTTTTTATTTGTCGTACATTAGCACTCATTTCGCCAGATGCTGTTGACATCTGGTGTTACATGCTGCCCAGGAAATATGTTAAGCATTTTGTATGTGATATAAGACTAAATGTGCTTGTGATATCCCAATGAGAAATGAGCATGTTCACTTAACACAAGGGTTGTTAACCTGGTCCCTACCAACCACTAGTGGGCATTTCAGGATTCTAGGTGGGCGGTAGGGGGTTCTACGGCACAAGCGGAATCCTCCTTCCATCGAGTGCTGGTGGGCGGTAAGGAAATTTTACCATCAAGAAAGATGCATTAGTGGGCGGTAGGTATAAAAGGGTTGACTACCCCGGCCTAACATCTAGCAGTAAGACTCCTATCAGGAACAAATCGTAAATATTACACAACACGTGTCTTGAAGGAAGTGGGTGCCCATGTTTTATAAGCCCAATCTGATGTCTTTATATTGACCCTTAAAGCTCTAAAATGCTTAGGCCATGGATACCTTAAACAGCAACCTTCTCCATATGTCCCCCATTGTTTTCAGAAGGGTAATTGTCACCTGTGAGATCTATAGGGCTTGTCCAGCCAAACACAGAGCAGGGAGTCTATACTGTGTCATTCCCTAGTGGCAGGTGTGCTGTTGTCACCTGCCTTATGTGCCAGTTCATGCAGCCTCCCTGTCCCACCTGCTGTGTATCATTCTCATCCCCAGCCATCGATACGCTCCTGTGTGAACCGTAGCTCAGGTTGGTGACTGGGCTGCATTGCACTGGTGGGGTGGGCCAGGCTTGAGTTGTCCTTTTACCATTTTTGTTCCTCTCTGGCTTCAGGTCTCTCTTGGCCAGTTGGGAGATGGAACATGCATTGCCTTCTCTGGCCGACACGAGCTGTCCTTAAGACTTTTATATATCCCCCCCCCCATTGGTTATGGGATTGGTCCCCCCCCATTGGTTATGGGATAATTCATTCCGTAGAATTCCCAGTCCACTAGGCACTTAGTGAAGATGCTTCCGTTTAATGGCTGTGCTCTTAATCCATTTCTCTTGCACACACCTGCTCCCCACCCACCTGATTCTTTCATGGCAATATCAGGCATTTTCTTCTTGATGGCATTTGTGCCAATTGCAACAATGTGAGCATTCATTTGTGTGTCCCTCCGACTCTGCTAGCCATTCTCCAGTCTTGCTTATGCCCTTGCAGGCTTTTGAGTGAACAACGGCTGATGTGGACCAGGAAGGTGTTTCCCCTTTGTAGATTTGAAAGATGGGATTTTGCGAACGTGTGTTTATGCTTTCTTGCATTAGAGTAGGAGGTAAACTTATGTCTTGTCTGAGGGAGGGGGCGGGAATCAAACCAGCCACCCTAGGGGTGAATGCTTGCTTGTGCTTTGTTATAGCACACCAAGGAGTTTGCTTGGCTGTGGCCACAGTTTCTTTTGGGCTTTTTGTGTGTCTTCCATGTCTGTAGTGTGTAGCATTGTGACGGATATGTCCTTGGCATATATTCTGCATGGATCGGCTCCCTGTGCTTCTGTGTTACATAATCACTGGCTCTGCCCAACGGGTGTAGTGTTGATGTGTCTACGTCATTCTGCCATTTTGGGATTTTCTGGTTGTGCATGTTTCCTTCTCCTCTGCCAGACAGAGCAAGTATAGGATACAGCAGCCTTCCTCGTCTTCCGTATAATGTAGGGTTGCTCTGCTGAGCGCAGGTGCACTGAAATATTGCTCACGTCCGCACTAGACTCGGACAGATGTAAATGTTTCAGGCTTGGTGCGTTGAACTCAGTTGCAGGATTCGTGGATTTGCCCTGCTTAAAGAGGGGTGATTTGTGTGCTCTTCCTTCAGTTGCAATATAGACTGTGCAGAGGAAGCATACTTATCTTCTGACCCACTAATCCAGCTGCACCGCAACAGCCCCAAATGTCAGCTCTTGAAAGGCTTAATAAATCTGCCAGCGGGGGGGGGGGGGAGTTTGCTGTCTGCCTAACTCTGCAAAAGTGGAAAAATCTAAAGCATTTTACAAACCATAGCACATGGCTGGTGCTTTATAAGCCTTTTGGTCTTCGTGTTTCTCGGCCCTCCTACAAGTTGCTTTGAGGAGTTTTCTTTCAGGTATTGGATCCTGACTGACAGCTAACTTTCAGAATATCCTCCGATAAAAAGTGTCTCATGCTTTCACTTTTCACACTCTCAGTCTACTGTCTTAAGGGAATCTGTGGCATTTTTCTCAGATTTTATTTATTTAGCAAGCCTTTTGTCCCATTTAATCAACAAAAACTTCTAAGTGGTTTGCACAGAGCAATATAAAATCTTAATTAAAAATACAGATGATTACCTCCCCAGCTTGTTGGTTTCAGCAATGCTCTGGTTAAGTGTCTGGTTCTTCCCAGATCTTTTCGGAAGTCCATGGCCAGGGGTTAAGCTTCAGCTCTACAGCAACGAGGCTACGCTGTTGCTCTGCAGAGTGGGAACGCTTACCCATTGCACAAGCTTTTCTTTCTTTCTTTTTAAGGTTCTTGTTGCTAGTTTGATCTCTCCTTCATTTGTTACCTTTTCCAGCATCACTCCCACTAATGGTGAACTCAGACGATGAGTTCCAGCAGGACTCTAGCCAAAACAACAGAAACTGGAAAATAGGGAGGAAGGGATTGGCGTGCTCAGAGGAGACCCAAGGTTCGCAGGAACACCTGTGCACACTTTCTAAGGGGGCAACCTCCCCACTAAAAAAGGACTGAGCATCCTCAGTGGCCACATAATATTGAGTGTCTGTTGTGTAAAACATAATATTAGTAAATAAAGGGAGAATGTAGTGTCCTGGCTGATGATGGAACTTTGCCCAGGCACATCACACTGCAATATTGTATTGTAAGTCCTATGCGTTCTTTCCTAATGAGTTACCTGGCAGTCTCAGGGCTGCCTCATATGTGCTTGAAGCTGTTGTGTGCAAAAGCTCCCTCCCCCATTTGTTGAGTGCAATGATACTAGCACTGCATATAAGGAATCATTGGCCCCCTAAAAGCTGTTGAGCCTTTCTGGGTAAAGAAGGCTTTTTTTCACTGGTGGGTTCTACTTGCAAACATCTCCCCATCCACTGGTAAAAAGAAAAAAAGGTAAAGGACCCCTGGATGGTTAAGTCCAGTCAAAGGCGACTATGGGGCACGGGTGGCGCTCTGGTCTAAACCACTGAGCCTCTTGGGTTTGCCAATCAGAAGGTCAGTGGTTCAAATCCCCGCGACGGGATGAGCTCCCGTTGCTCGGTCCCAGCTCCTGCCAACCTAGCAGTTCAAAAGCATGCCAAAAGTGCAAGTAGATAAATAGGTACCACTGTGGCGGGAAGGTAAACGGTGTTTCCGTGCACTCTGGTTTCTGTCATGGTGTTCCGTTGCTCAAGAATTGGTTTAGTTATTCTGGCCACATGACCCGGAAGGCTGTCTGTGGACTAACACCAACTCCCTCAGCCTGAAATCTATTTCTGCTTGGGATGCTGTGGGATTTGAACCAGTGGCTCAGGAAAGCCCTTTTCCTGTTGCTATCAGGGTCAGTTTTCTGTCCTCCAAACTGCTTCAGTTGTGGCATTAAGTGCGAGATGAGATGCTATGTACTGTATCACCACCTGTCTATTGGAGAGACACATCACCTTGGGAGATTCGGAGAAGTCATAATACTATTGTCTCAATGTCCAAGTCTTGATGTTACAGAAATGACATTTAGGGCTACATAGGGATTTTTCTTCCTGCATGCTTGGGAGTTTCTGTGCAAATAAGAAAAATGTCAACAACACCAAGTTATTATCATTTGAGAGGAAAACATTTCAGCACCACTGCAGTATATTTTCAGTGTTTTCCTTGAAATCTAATGTTTGTTTGTTTTAAGAAACAGGTATTTACTAAAGCCAGCTTCTAAGCTGACTCAGCTGGAACGCTCCAACATTCCCTAAAATTGCTTGAGTAGGAAGTGGGAACAGAGTGTTCTCAGTTTTAGGTCACCAAGGCTGTGGATCTCTTTTCATTTCAGCACAACAGTCAAAAGGTTTTTCACATCCAGGTACAACACAGAGAATCTATCTGGAGTTGAAATGAGGTTTATTTGTTTGGTAAATGGGGCTTTTTCATAACCATCAGCTAATAAAAGATTTCTTTTGCAGCATTGTGGAATTTTTTTTTGTAAAATAAATTGTACTTGCCTCTGCCAGAGGGACAAAGTCTGTGCTCCTCAAATCGTTCCTTCAGCAGCAATCCCATTGACACAAGAGTTTGTAGTATGACCCATTATTTTATTCTTAAAGAGACCCAGTTTGTTATACAATTGGATGATAGAAAATAAGACTAGAATTTGTTTTTCATCAGTGAAGGCCTTCTGCTAATAACAGACTGCTTTATTTTTGTTGTTGGACCATTTTACATCTCTAAAGAACGGGGGCAATTACAAGCTTCAGGCCTTTTGGTTTGCCGCTACACGTAGCTATTGTATTCATTACACAAATCGTACCTTCTTAAATTAAATTAAGCCAGCAACTGTTGTGCACTTATTAGGTACCTATTATAAGTGTTCCCGTTGCTTTTTAAATATTTGGCTGCCACCATAGCCAGCTTTTGAAAACCCTTAACGCATAATGAGATCTAAGGAACACCAGCTGTTTCTTGAAAATGAGAACATCATAGCTGCCATTACAGGTCAGATATCTTGCTTCGTATCCAGCAATCTGCAGTGACCAGTGTCCTAAGCTTTATAGGCAGCAGGGTTTGTGATGATTTGTGCTCATAGTGCTATTGGGCCACCCACGTGCGACCCCACTTTCGATAATGCTTGTTCCTTCAAAGATTTTGAGGTGGTTGCACTGTTACATTTCCAATCGGTGAATATCCCTGCCAAAATCCTATAAACTTTTTGCACCAGTAATGTTCTGGTTGGTTTTTGTCCCACTTTTGTTGTGCTGTAGCCCCTCCAGACAGCAGCAATGTGATAGCTCCGAGGAAGCATTGCAGAATGAACTAAAGCAGAATAAAGCTAGCGCTGATCATAGAATTGTAGAGGTGGAAGGGACCTGAGGATCATTTCGTCCAACCCCCTGCAATGCAAGGATATGCAGTTGTCCCATACAGGGATCAAACCTGCAACCTTCACATTATCAGCACCACACTCTAACCAATTGAGCTATCCAAGCTTTAATGGACTGTTATTGTATAAAAAGTGCATTTCAGAATACACCCATAATAAAATAATAGTGTGGATGGGCCCAAAGGATAAACACACGTAGGGCTTATCCACATTTACCTTTCCTTTGCATTTTCCAGCCCGAAACGGCCTCGGCCCAGTATACCTGAAGGAGCATCTCCACCCCCATCGCTCAGCCCGTACACTGAGGTCCAGCTCCAAGGGCCTCCTGGCGGTTCCCTCACTGCGAGAAGTGAGGTTACAGGGAACCAGGCAAAGGGCCTTCTCTGTAGTGGCACCCGCCTTGTGGAATACCCTCCCATCAGATGTCAAGGAAATAAACTATCTGACTTTTAGAAGACATCTGAAGGCAACCTTGTTTAGGAAAGTTTTTTATTGTTTGATGTTTTATCGCATTTTTAATATTCTGTTGGGAGCCGTCTACAGTGGCTGGGGAAACCCAGCTAGATGGGTGGGGTATAAATAAATTTATTATTATTATTATTATTATTATTATTATTATTATCCATGTCCGAGTACCACTGCTTTTGTTTCTGTTTGCTCTGGAGCTTTCCCCAGGAAAACCTGCTCTTTAAAGCTGCATCAGAGCAAATGGCAGTCCACAGAAATCCCCAAATTGCCATTTGCTCCAATTGAGTGCTGAAGAGTAGGTTTTTGCTCAGAAAGCTCAGGACACGGGGCTTTAAAGTGTGGACCTGTGTATGTGGATAAGCCCATAGTGCAGAACCAGCTTAAGAGAAGTTAACATAATTCATGTATAAGATTCTGATTTTCCCTTGAGTCCAAAATCAAATTTCTCTCAAGGGTCCAGGCACTACCTCTTATTTAGTGGGTTGCTGGTGACTTGCTTTGACGAGGCGCACCTCTTACCTTTGTTTTCACGCTTGTAAACAGACTGTCCACACACCAGAGACCTTTTTGGCCCCTCTTTGCTTTGTGTTCTGTAGCATCCTACCTGTAGCATCACCAAGAATCGGAACCCAGGGCAGGGCTGCACATGCAGGAGTAGACCCGATTCACAATGGTTCTCATTATGTTTTATGGGTCGACGTAAACAGGTTTCAGTCAGCAAGACTAGTGGGAGAGAGGTGAAAACCTGCCCCCCCCCCCAGAAGCTGAGGTCATCAGGAGCTGGAGGCAAATATTGCATTCACCTCCCCGAGTTAGGTAAAACACTGAACCTAGAAATATCATTGCAGCAGATGATGGCCTCCACTGAGAAGCTAGAGACTCATTATAGGTATAAGGAATATTGTAATATAATACCTTGGTGCACAGTGTGGCCCTTTGTACCAAGATATTCATTCAAGTATGATGTCCTGATTTTTTTTCCAAAGCGTGCTTGACACTCATATTTTGTATGACATATATAGGTTCAAATGACAAACAAAATGTTGGTGATTTTTTAAAAAAGTTTTGAAACTTTGCTGCAAGTAACATCTATGTTTATGCAATATTCATTTATATCTAAAAGTTTTCTTGAATTTTCTGTTTTACAACTTAAAGTACAGTGGTACCTCTAGACATGAACGGGATCCATTCCGGAGCCCTGTTCGCATCTAGAAGCAAATGTAACCAGCGACGGCATGTCTTCGCACGCACACGTCGCATTTCACCGCTTCTGCGCATGCACGTGACGTCATTTTGAGCATCTGCGCATTCGCAAGTGGTGAAACCCGGAAGTAACATGCTCCGTTACTTCCGGGTTGCCGCGGAGCGCAACTCGAACGCGCTCATCATGAAGCACATTCAACCCGCGGTATGACTGTTCTCATTTTTTACATCCTTAAGATATCAGTGACTTTCCTTCTTCTCTTTCCATGGTTCATTTTACATATTATATATATATTACATATTATAAATCCCTGCATATTTTACCAAATCAATACCATTCAGTGCTACATTATTACATCCAGCCTAACTTATTTACATTGTTGAATTTATCTCAATGCTGCAAGCTATTTCCCATATATTCAATAAACATTTTCCATTCTTCTCTAAACGTATGTTTTTCTTGTTCTCTTATTCTATATGTTAAGTCTGCAAGCTGCGCATATTCTGCCGACTTAAGTTGTCACTCTTTGGTTGGGACCTCGGTTTATGCAATATTCAGAAGAACAAGATAGTGTGTGTTTTTAGTCTGCCACATGTCAAGTTTTTCATTAAACGTGTCTTGATTTCATCACCTCTTTTCTTGGCTTGTCGATGAGTCACTCTTCTGGGCTGTGTTTATTAACCCAGCCATGCTCTAGATATTAGGAACAGCACAGTACTGAGAAAACAGTCCCAGCCTCCAGGTTTTTCTACCTTTAGTTTTCGCAGTGAGAGTTGTAGAATGTGCAGCACTTCTGACCAGTTTTACATGTTGGCACTGGGCTGCCTTATTTTTCTTGAAGATGTAAATTGGCCAATACTTCGTTGTTTAAAAAGTCCTCAGTACCAAATGTTCCAGTTTTTTAAAATAAAAAATCCAGCATTTAAAAAATGATTTATGTGAAATATTCTATTAATATTCAAAAAGCATTCACACTATAAGAAAGGGGAGTGTTGATTGCCTTCATATTCTGCTTATGAGTTTCTAGACCTATCTGACACACTGTTCTAAACAGAATAGTACATAGACCTTGTTCAGCAAGGTTATTAAAATATATATCTTGCATTGATTAGTGTTTTTCTTTTATTGGGGTTCACCATGCAGTTATGTATGAAAATGGTGCTTCAGAGGCTTTTCAGATATTTCATTCCAAATTTTCTTTAACATTTGCTGCTCATGTGGACTTTTCATCTCGTGAATTTCAGGATGCCGGTTTTAATTTTGTTTTTAAAAATTGAGCCCATCGTGTTCATCAGGCCTGAAGCTGTGCATGATACATGTCAGTGGAGGAGAAGGAAATGGCCTCTGGAGGCACGCCAAGTTTGGCTCCATGCTTTGGGGACATCAGGTGGCCCCGGCCACCTACCCAAAAATATAAAGGTACCCCTGCCCGTACGGGCCAGTCGTGTCCGACTCTAGGGTTGTGCGCTCATCTCACTTAAGAGGCCGGGAGCCAGCGCTGTCCGAGGACACTTCCAGGTCACGTGGCCAGCATGACGAAGCTGCTCTGGCGAGCCAGCACCAGCACAGCACACGGAAACGCCGTTAACCTTTCCGCTATAAAGCGGTACCTATTTAACTACTTGCACTTAGGGGTGCTTTCAAACTGCTAAGTGGGCAGGAGCTGGGACTGAAAGACGGGAGCTCACCCCGCCGCGGGGATTCGAACCACCGACCATACGATCGGCAAGTCCTAGGCAGTGAGGTTTTACCCACAGCGCCACCCGCGTCCCTCTACCCAAAAATATAGGGGTGGCCAAAAGGGCTTGGCTCCTGCTACATATTAGAAAGCACCCCTTCCTCAGCTTCCTACAACAACTGGAAAAAGCTGTCATCTCTGGTCCACATTCAAGATTAACTTCAAACAGATTAGTTACTTATAAAACTTTTTAACCACCCTTTTTATATGTACACTCGAGACAAAAAAAGGGATTTTATTTTTGTCCCCACCTTCTAATGTTTTATTATAGCTGAAGTGGGAATTCCAGTTTCCATTAGGGACTTTATGAGATCATTAACAAACAAAGGGTAGAATAATTAATGTGGAGCATAAAGGGGAAAGTTTTGTATGTGGCACTGAAATCAAGACCCAAGCTTGCCAGCTACTTTGGAATGGAGCGTCGAGATTATCAACAGGAACAATGATTTGCTCACTCTCATCAAAAGCGTTTGCTTGCCTGCAAAGCAGATGCATTATCACTGAGCTACGGCCCTTTCCCTGAGCTACTTCCCTGACCAAGTGTTATTTCTCCCAGTAGAAGAGAGTTTTAGAGTCTCGGACAAGATGAAACTAGAATACTTCTGTTCAGTCAAACAATGGCTACAAGGAGGTGAAAGACCCATTTAACCTTTGCACTTGCTACTCCCATTCTCTTACAACAACGGACCGTAAACATGCCGAAAGTTGGCTAGGTAGCACCCTAGCAAACTTCTTGTAAGAAACCCCATTCTTATGTTATTTGCACCCTAATCTTTTAATCTTAGGAAGTGTAGGTAGTTGAGATAAGCATGTATCAGATTATATGGGATTGTTATTTATAAATCCAGCCTCCTTTCGTTCTAAATCACAATTTCCTCAATTAAATCCTGATCCTGCTTCTTAGTTATGCTACTGAACTTTCCACAAATTACTAAGATGTTTTTTAAGGTTGGCACATGCAAAAATTGATCTTCTCACACTTCCTTGAAGGCTGTTCACTTTTTTATTTATTTGCCAACCTTCTCAGGCTCTGCTGTGTGACAAAAGTTTGCAAGGAAATCAGAAGTACAGTGGTACCTCAGGTTAAGTACTTAATTCGTTCCGGAGGTCCGTACTTAACCTGAAACTGTTCTTAACCTGAAGCACCACTTTGGCTAATGGGGCCTCCTGCTGCCGCCGCTCCACCGGAGCACGATTTCTGTTCTCATCTTGAAGCAAAGTTCTTAACCTGAAGCACTATTTCTGGGTTAGCGGAGTCTGTAACCTGAAGCGTATGTAACCTGAAGTGTATGTAACCTGAGGTACCACTGTACACCACAAGGAACCTTTTGGGTGTTTTTTGAATAATAACCACCCTTCCTCCTTGTACATTCCCAACTTCTCTCTTGCTTTATTCTATTAGATGTACCATAACTTAGTAGCAGAGGGGCTGCTTTGTATGATAGGCCCTGCAATCTCCCCTTAGGGTGTCCAGTTCAGGTAACATAAGGCTGGGAAGGATATTAGCCAGGAGACTTGCTGTCAATCACATGCAGCTATACATTTCCTTTTGTCTCTAAAATGTACGTCCTCCATTCAAAGATTGCTAAGCATTCTACCACATTTGGTGGATGTGCAAAAAGGCAAAGGCATTCTGGGAAATGATATATAACGAATTGAAAAAAATGTTTAAGATAACTTTTGTTTAAAAAGCCAGAAGCCTTTTTAATAGGTATAATAGAAAAATTACTAAAGGATATGAAAAGACTGTTTATATAATGACGGCAGCTGAGAGAATGCTTTATGCCCAGGGGTGGAAGGAAGAGAAAACATCAACTAAAGAAGAGATGATTATGAAGATGATGGAATACACTGAAATGGCAAAGATGCCTGGAAGAATCAGACACCAAGAGGACAACAAGTTTAACACAGAATGGAAAAAAATACATTATTAAAGAACATTGTAAACACTTAAAGATGTTAGCAGGATTTTTATAACGCTTGTAATTTGCAAAAACCAAAAGATTTAAAAAAAGGATTACATTAAAGTTAGATAAATGTAAGGATTAAAAATGTACATTTTGAAAACGGGGGGGGGGAATCCGGGGGTTCAGAGAACCCCAAGTTTATATCAGTGCTATTTTGTTTGATTGGATGTTTGTAATGTTAAAAATATATGAAAAAACTAACATAAAAATAACACCACAAAGATTGTTAAAGCATGTGAGGCTTGTAGCATGTTCATCTGCATTCCTGGTTGCTGCTAGTAGAATTTAGGGTTGTGCGTCTGCTTCAGATGAAGTCTGATTCCAGAAGCCAAGCAAGCTGCTTCAGGCTCTGTATGAGGCGAGATGCCTTTGGTTTCTCCCAGTGCCTCAGGCAAGGCTGGCCAAAGAACTTTTGGCACCTGAGGCAAACCACAAAATAGTGCACCTCCCGCAGCCGGGGAAGAAGGGGCAAGTGACAATGTACTTCAGAAACAAGGGGGGAAATAAATGCATTGGGAGCAAGGGTGGGCTCTTACTCACCAAGAGGCTGCTGTCGAGGGAGAATTTGGGGTGGGGGGGCTGCCGAGGAGGGTGTGGATCTGGCCTCCGAGGAGCACACTGCAACTACAAAGGCAGCAACGGCAGGTGATGCATTCCTTGAAGGCGTGATCTGCTGTCCCCATGGAATCTGCAGCCTGAGGCGGTTGCCTCACCTTGCCTCCTGGGTGGGCCGGCCCTGTCTTCAGGTCTGCCTTGAAGATTCAGAGGATGCCAATAGAGTCAGGCAGTCTGAAGGAGCAATCCTACCCTCCCATTTGCTTGAGGGGAGTGGGTTGTGGGTGGTGAAGTTTTCAGAAGGTTACTTACAAAAGGACACCTCTTCTATTTCCACCTGCTCCCACAAAAATGGGGTGAATCCCTTTCCCGCAAAATGTTTAAGACCAACTCCCCTTGCATTTAGCCTTCTGAAAGGATACTTAACATAGGTATACCTCATACCATTTTAATACAAATCCCCTCCAAACCCATGGGGGATTAGTGAATCAATTTATCTCAGACTTTTAAGACGCCTTTTGCATAAAATCACCTGTACCTATCTGCCTGAAATTGGGCAGGCACCATCCTCTCAGAAAGGTCCGCTATGTCTGCAAATTTCATCCAGTTCTGTCAGAAAGAAAGTTATTGAAGATTTCCTCATGGAAGGCAGACATAGAAAGCCTTGGATTTTCTGAAACAAGGCTTGTTATTGGACCAAGGCAAAGCATATTTGAAGTGGAATCAGCCAGATGTACAAAGTGAGGTCTGAATAGAACAATAAGCATAGCACTTGTGGAAATCCCCTCTTCCACTTTCCTGAGTCTAAGGTGGGGAGTATGTCCTTTCAGCAATTGTGCTGGATTCTTCTGTTGATTCCAATTGTTTAACTAGAAATAAAATGTGTTGCGAATGTCTTCTCCACTTGCAATCTACGTGCTGGAATACTTTGGCTCACACAACCTACTATTTGAGAGTCATTGACATAATCGTTACACCCAGGCAGTTATAGATACATCCTGCCTCTGTTCTCTGTTGCCAAATATCTAGAAAGGTACTGAAAACTACATATTGGTGGGCAACCTTCAAAAATTTGGGGATGCCAGATCAGTTCAAAAACCGCGGAGACTACTCCATTGACTGTTGCTGTTCAGTTTCCCTTGAGCTCCTTCCAAGGCATTGACATTCACTTGTTGGTTATGTTTAGGACAAATTTAGCCATCAGCCACCTAAAGCAGCTGCAATAGTGACTGATTTAGACATGAAATACTGAGTGGAGGCCTAGGATTAATAGAAGGCAGTTTAAGCCTGAGATGACAAAACAGTCTGCTATTAGAAAATAGTAGCAAGAATTCATCAGTCATGGGTGAGTAATACTTTGTTTTCTGTTGCAGTATTCTAAAAAATGTCTGTTACTTGTGGACTCGACTGAAGAGCTGGTGGTATATTAGCGCTGCTTACTGTTTACCAGCTATTTTAGTTCAACCTCAGTGTGGATGACTCAGGTTGATAAAATAAGGCCAGTTTAAACCCATTTGTTTTGCTCAGGTGTCCATTCCCTTGTTTCAGCAAATTAGAAAATCCCTGGGGATCTTTCAAGAATAAAAGGTACCAAACATTTCATTGGGGAGTGAGTTCCCTAGGAAAAATAAATAAAGAATAAAGGAATATTCGTGACATGTATAGTGAGTATCAGTATTAATATTACAGAATGGTAGTGCCAAGTCATGTTGTTCCGTTTGTTCAATGTTACTTCTGATATTGTATCTCCAGTTTCAAAAGACTTCAGCAAATATAAAGACATTTGGGTCTCGATGAGAGCAATGTGAAATTTCTTAATCTACATCCATAATAGATAGTCTGAGGCATTATGTCTCTGAATGCCAGATGCTGAAATTCACAACAGGAGAGCACTGTTGTGCTCAGTTCTTGCTTGCAGCCTTCCCATGGGCATCTAGTTGGCCACTGTGAGAAGAGGATTCTAGACCACAAAGGAGAAACAGACAGAAAGAAGAAACTTATTTATTTATTTATTTATACATACATACATACCCGGCCCATCTGGCTGGGTGGTTCCCAACAGAATATTCAAAACACAATAAAACACCAGACATAAAAAACTTCCCTAAACAGGGTTGCCTTCAGATGTCTTCTAAAAGTCAGTTGTTTATTTCCTTGACATTTGATGGGAGGGCGTTCCACAGGGCGGGTGCCACTACTGAGAAGGCCCTCTGCCTGGTTCCCTGTAACTTTACTTTTCAGTGTTCGGGCTGAACGATGGGGGTGAAGATGCTCATTCAGGTGTGTTGGGCCAAGGCAACTTTGAATTGTGCTCAGAAACATCCTGGGAGCCAATGTAGGTCTTTCAGGACCGGTGTTATGTGGTTCCGGCAGCCACTCCCCGTCACCAGTCTAGGTGCCGCATTCTGGATTAGATGTAGTTTCCGTGTCACCTTCAAAGGTAGCCCCACGTAGAGCGCATTCCAGCAGTCCAATGTAGATCAGCACTCCCCAAATACTAGAAGAGGTTGTAAACAGGACATTGTTAGGCCTCTCATCTAGTTCAAGCACAAGATATGAAGCTTGCCTCATCAGAGCTGCCAGCATTCTTGCAGAGGCCAAGCCAAACCACACACACAGCAAAACACAACTCCCACATGCTCTTTCTTCACACATTGGAAGAACCAGCCTTTCATTGTGGGAGATTTGCCAGTGGCCTTCAAAAGCATTCTCAAAACAGGACTAGCCAGAATGGAGGATGGCGGGAGATGCTTGACAAGCCTTAATAATCCTCGGAGTGGGGAAGTGAGGCTTTTCGTTGCCACCCAAAAGGATTCCTGGAAAATACCAGTCATGTGGAAGCCTGCAGAGGAGCAGCTGCTTACACACAGACTTCTTCTGTTCAAATGCCTAGGCCGACTTGTAGGTGGCTGGAGGTGTGGCCCTGTTCCCCAGTGCTCACGCGATGTGCCTTTCATATGATTGATTCTTGAATGAATGAAGTTGGCTATACAGTGGTGCCCCGCAAGACGAATGCCTCACAATACGGAAAACCCGCTAGACAAAAGGGTTTTCTGTTTTTGAGCTGCTTCGCAAGACGATTTTCCCTATGGGCTTGCTTTGCAAGACGAAAACGTCTTGTGAGTGTTCCAATTTTTTCCGCTCCCCCCCTTTTTCTAAGCCGCTAATAGCCTTTTAGCCGCTAATCCGCTAAGCCTTTAATAGCCGCTAAGCCTTTAATAGCCGCTAAACTGCTAATAGCGCTAAGCCGCTAATAGGGTTGCTTCGCAAGACGAAAAAACCGCTAAACGAAGAGACTCAAGGAATGGATTAATTTCGTCTTGCGAGGCACCACTGTACAAACCTTTAACATAAAATCTATATGCCACTGTGGCGTTTGCCCTCCTAGGTGGGTCATAAAGAAAGGGTTAAATGAGTGTGAAGTGATTGGCTAGTGGGAACCCAAGGGGAGGAGTTATAGTTAGAGTTGGAGTTGTTAGGAGTCAGTTGGGAGTTGGAGAAGGAAGAGGGAGGATAGGTCTGTGGTTTGGTCTAGTTTTGATGTGAGAGAGTGAGTGAAACTGTTAGGAGGAGTCAGACAGTTGGGATAATCAGAAGTTGTTAGGAACGTATAGGTCAGTAAAGAAACTAAGATTAAGAATCTGACAAGAAAAATTATCTGAAACCATAACCTTGTTAATGCTGATAAAATAAGCTTGCTTATTTGATTTAATGTTAACAACTGTCTGGACTCCGTGTGTACCCAAGAGAAACGGGTTGGTGGCAGCGGGGAAGCCATCACAGTGGTGGCACAGGGATCAATAGACCGTCAAATGTCTGGGGACCCTGTGTGATCGCCACAGCCACCTTTTCCATTAAAGGAAATTTGTGCCCCACTAATTCACTCACTATCGGGTCAGGTGTGTACAAATTGCTACTTCCACAACAAAAAGAACACTGTGAAAATGGCTAGTATACTTGTAATGGAAGTCTTTCCTTCCCTATGTCGTTCTAGGCCAGGGTTTTTTGACTACAACTCCCATCATTCCGAGCTAGCAGGACTAGTGGTCAGGGATGGTGGGAACTGTAGTCCAAAAACAGCTGGAGACCCCTGTTTGGGAAACCCTGTTCTAGGCATTTCCCTATCAAATAGCTGTTTATCAGCTGCTGGTGGTTTTTCTGGACTGCCTAGGGATTCAGGCCCCTGACCATTTACTTTTGTAAATTGTAAAACATGAGACATCAAAAAAATTCCAATACAGGGTTGCCTTCAGATGTCTTCTAAAAGTCAGATCATTGTTTATTTCCTTGACATCTGATGTTAGGGCATTCCACAGGGAGGTTGCCACTACTGAGGAGGCCTTCAACCTGGTCAAACTTTGCGGCCAATGTTGCCAATTTCTACGCTCTTTACCATGGCACTATGGGGAGCCTCTAACAGGACAACCACTGCGAAGGCTTCTTTATAGCTTTGCACTGCACGTGGAGCTCTGTGGGTTGAGTGTAATGGCCTCATGGTGTTTCCTGCTCCTCGGTGCATTGATTGGTGCACCTTCAGTTCAAAGGTATTGCAGAGCATCTCAACCAAAGGACAGCGGCAGTGTTTATAGGGGCATTGAAGGAATGCCAGTTGGTTAGACAGCTACCTTAGCTTGTAGCTTGTCCCAATATTGTTTTGCTTTGTTGGTGTGAGTTCACAGGACTATGATTACATTATGCGCCTGCTATCTATGGCATAGCAGCTGTTAGCATGGTGGGACTATGATTTTTTTGATTTTATATGCTTTTTTTGAAATTTATATGCTCACATATGAATGAGATCATTGTTGAATGCTCCGAGAGCCCCAGGCTGAAGAACAGTACAGGAATTGTCCATATAACTAAATAAATGAAATTGAAGCTTGATATGCCAAAATGTTCATATTTGGGTCACGGCCATGTGGGAAACTGACTCATAGCTCACTCGTTCAGAAACCAGCAGAGCAAGTTTATCATAAATAAAGGGCCTGTGGATCAGAGGCTGACAGAAGTATTTGTAAGCAGCCTTTTCCAAAAAGGAAAAAGAAAGAATTAGGTCCCTGCATAAAGAGACATGTATGTTGGTTGGTTTAAATATTTCAACACTGTTTCGGAGGAGAATATTTACTACGCGCATGATTTCATTAGATTGTAGCTGTTCTGGCAGCACGGCAAAATGAGACAAAGTAGTGATAGTCTGTTGGTCTTGGACAGCCTTCTGTTTGCAAGAGCATGGAATCTTCCTACCTTCGCCGAGCTTTTAAAATGGAGCGAAACCAGATGTTAAGTGTGGTTTCGTATATCACATTCTTTTAAGTGCTTTGTTGAATCTGTGCCCTGAGTCCGTTTTGACATACCTGAATAGGAACTAAATAATTTAGCTGGGGGAAATGTGGCTGTAAATTATACGAATTACATCTCGATGCACAAAAAGTTGCATTTTGTAACATGTAAGGTTGGCCAGCTAAATTTGTTGTATGGCAGCAGTTTGCAGATGCTTGCATGACAATATGGAGGGCAAGGAGCTTGCCCTATAGATATATTCTTGGATCTATATGGCACTGTTGACCAAAAAAGCTGCTTTTGAGTTTGCCTGAAGTTGATGGAAGGTCCTTACAAAGGAACGATGTTCAGATAATGCAGTAAGGCAACCAAGCTACATATTTTAGGAAGAGGCAAAATAAAATATAATTCATACACAAAAAGTCACCCAGTAATACTTTGTTGTACTGTTGCAATAAACAATGCAGTAAAAATTACTACCGAAAAATATCACCCAGGCTCTAGATTATTTGACAGATTTGAGGAGCATGTCTTCCTTTTGCCCACTATGGTAATCAGTTCAGGGAAATTAATAAAGTCCAAAAAGGACTGCTACTTCACATAGAAAGTCCAGCCTGCAGCCATAACAAGGCCCACCAGGTCTCTGAATTTGCATCAGTTTGCATACTTATTTTAAGTCCTTATGAAAATTCATCAGTGTTTAGTGCAGATTTCTCCTAATAGGCATATTTTCCTAAGCAATTTCCCTTAATACTGCATCTTTGTATTTTATTTTCACTAATATTTGCATTTTAATGCACACTTTACCCCAGTTTATGTGCTTTTGTATACATTACTTAGCTGGAAAACTGAGTTGCAAAATCTAAAGAAGTGTGAATTTTGAAGAAAGGATGTGTTTTGGTTCACACACAGTTTGGGAAAGTGAATTAGATAGATTTGCTTTTAAATGTAGACTGAATCCAATTTTTCTTCCATCCCTAACTGTGTCCCTGCTGGTTGTAACACTGCGCCTATTTAGGACTGTTGACATTCTACTGCCTGTACTACTATGCTGCCCTAAACCGAGTTGCATGTGCTCCTCAGCTCTTTGTCATTGCTTAGCAGGGTCAGTTGAGCAATGCTTGGCATCACTGTGCACTCTATGTGAATCAGGGTAAGCCTTCAAAAACAGAGGGAGAAACAGACCAATTCCATGCTACTTAGTTGTGGCAGTCTCTGATGCAACAAAGAGAGAGAGAGAGAAACATGCATTTGTGGAAGTGACACCCTTCCTGACTCAAATAAGACATAACCCAGACACTGTTCAGCCTGGACACTGAGGTCCAGCTCTGAGGGCCTTCAGGATACAGACGCTTCAGGTTATAGACTCCGCTAACCCAGAAATAGTACCTCGGATTAAGAACTTTGCTTCAGGATGAGAACAGAAATTGCACGGCAGCAACGGGAGGCCCCATTAGCTAAAGTGGTACCTCAGGTTAAGAATAGTTTCATGTTAAGAATGGACCTCCAGAATGAATTAAGTTCTTAACCTGAGGTACCACTGTATACCTGAAGAAGCATCTCCACCCCCATCATTCAGCCCAGACACTGAGGTCCAGCTCCGAGGGACTTCTGGCGGTTCCCTCACGGTGAGAAGTGAGGTTACAGGGAACCAGGCAGAGGGCCTCCTCGGTAGTGGCGCCCGCCCTATGGAATGCCCTCCCGTCAGATGTCAAGGAAATAAACAACTATCTGAATTCTAGAAGACATCTGAAGGCAGCCCTGTTTAGGGAAGTTTTTAATGTCTGGTGTTTTATTGTGTTTTGAATATTCTGTTGGGAGCAACCCAGCCAGATGGGTGGGGTATAAATTAATTATTATTATTATTATTATTATTATTATTATTATTACAACAACTAAGAAGCCAGTAGAGGAATCACAAGATGTACTTCATAAACCCACCCAGCTTTGTACTAAACACAGCTGCTTCCACAGATGTTCCATGTAGTGTGCCTGAGAAGCTCAATATAGCAAATATTGATAAATGGCCCGTCCATTAACCTTGATGTGGTTTCTGAGTCCATCATTTAAGTTGTGGTGCTGAACACACTTTTAAATATGTTCCAGTGGGTTTGCTTCCAAGAAAACAGGCTCAGAATCAGAGCATCTGCTGAACTAAATGCTGCTGTCTTATAGTTAAGTGTGGAGACAGAGAGACTGAAGCAAATGAAGTCAAAGTGAAGTGTAAAGGAATTCTCCTGCAAAGATTTCTAAGGATTGCTTTCCTGCCTCTTGGATAAAATGAGATGAAAACACCCAATTTTGAATACACTGCTTTCAATCTAGAATCTGGATGTCGGTGGAACATTTTAACAATGAAGCCCTGTTTCTAAAATGTTCCTCATTGTGCCTAAAATTCTAATAAAGAAAATACTTCATTGCCAGAGGAGTATTCTTTCAGCTGCATTAACATTTAAAGTAAATGGGACTCACTGCCTACTTAAGTTAATTATAGTTCAGAAATGCCTGTTACTGAGTTAGGGAACATAGTCTAACCTCTGGATTCCTTTTGTGGAAGGTAAGCTTGGAGAACACAAATAGGCTATTCACCAAAGAACCTTAAATATTTCATAAATTAAGCTGGGTTCCATAAGAAACAGGGGCTTCATTCGGAACACCGTCGCAGCAGATTGCTTCACTCCATTTCTGCCTATGGGAGCCCCAAAGCGATGTCGTCACCCACCTTTGCAAAGTCAAATTAGATTGTGAAACGAGTGGGCAAATTCTGACAAGTCAGGCCAACTTTTTAAGTGGCTTCCCATTCCTCATCTCTACACGGCCAGCATTAAATCACCTTTTAGAATGCCTTCCAGATTTGCAGGCACAACGTTGTACATCCTAATCGAAAGGACGTAATTACATAAATCCTCAACTGCTTTATGCTTACCATGTTCCTAAAATTTAAGAAAATTAATTACAACAGTATTGCCAGTTCTGGGAATGTTTATGGTTTACACTCCGGAAACTTATCCTATGAGCCAATCCCATGATTTAACATGCCAGCAAATAAAACGTTTGCTTGGATGGGATGTGTCTATTGGGGTGCCAATGCAATGTCATGTTTAAACAATATTTTGTTGCAGCAGGCAGATACTCAGGCAATAATAATAAGGATCAGGATGATAAAGTATCACATTTACTGCATAACCCTACACATGTCTTCTCACAAGTAAATCATTGAGTAAATCTTATCTGCAGATCTTATTATGCATCAGTTTTTTAATGTAAAAATTAATAATATTAAAACAAATTGTAATACATTTTCCACAAAAGTAAGAGTTAAATTACAGCTTTGTCCACTGCCATAACACCACACTAAACAATCACTAAAATCCTCAGTCCCCCATCACTCTCATGTTAGCTTGCAAAATACCCTCAACTACCTATTTGGTTTTGGTTTTCAATCAATATATCCCATTCACAGACATGTCTGCGATGATCACATTAAAATAGCATGTTCTTCAATAACACAGAAAAAAGAGACCAAATTGCATCAAGTGTTTGTGTGTGTGTGATTCCTTTGATTATTCGCCAATGGTATGTGAGGTGTTTTGATAGAGCTATGCTCAACATGTTGTTAACCCAAGCCTCTGTTGGTATATTCCTTCCTTCCTTCCTTCCTTCCTTCCTTCCTTCCTTCCTTCCTTCCTTCCTTATTATGCACCAGTGAGATCCAGCAGAGTGATCAACAGGCCGGTGTGACAAACTGATTTGCTCAGCTTCTCCCAGTTGGGTTATCATTTTAACATCAGCCCCAAACTGTTGACCGAGCAGAATGAGTTTGCAAATGTATGCAAATTGGATCTTCCTAATTGAGGGTCCACATTGCACGTGGGCCCAATGTGCCCCCCCCCACTAACGTTAAGGGGGTGGGGGATTGAGCCCGGCCCATGCGATGGCCCCAGGATCACACCACGACCTATTGGCCAATCAGAGATTGGTGGCGTGATTGTGGGGGCATATAAAAGGCGGTGGAGCTTGACTGGGGCCTCACCTAATTTCGCGCCGCCAAACACCCACCGTCCCACCCTATATTTTATGTGCCTGCTTTAGCCTTGCTCTGGACTTTGGTTGGTCGCCTGTATTGGAACAGGGGCCGGGTAGGATTTTTTTCCATTTGGCAAATTGGCACTGGCCATTTGGTTTTCGCCTACCTCTTAGCAATCGTCACAACTTTTGTAAGGTTTGGCGGTTAGGCATTGGCTTAATGTGGTGTGGGGGAGGGGAGGTGCGGCCATCACCTGCCCCTCCAGGTACAAGGGTACTTCAGTAAGGGAATCCGCAGGTCTGGATCTTGTCTGAAGCTCGCTTGAGGGGCTAGGGTCATGCCAGGATCCAGCGGGAACCCCGGGGTGAGCTCCAGTTGGTTGCCACTGATGGAGTTCCCTCATTTGGTTGTTTACCCTTCCAGACTTCCTGCAAGGCAGGCAGGAGTCAGATATACCATATTTTTCGCTCTGTAACATGCACCCGACCATAACACGCACATAGTTTTTAGAGGAGGAAAATCCGTAGGCATGCCACCCGTAGGCATTCCCTCCATAACACACACAGACATTTCCTCTTTTTAGGAGGAAAAAAGTGAGTGTTATGGTGCAAAAAATACGGTAGTTATTGCCAATGCCTAAGCCAATACCACTCACATTGCTGTAATCAATAAAGTTGTGGCCCAAATTTTTGCCCTTTAAACTAAATTTCTGTGTCAGTGTGTATTTATTTATCCTTGGGGGTGCGCCAGGGTCTTGATGCACAAGTACTCTTTAACTGGAAAGCAGGAGAGAATACTTCATTTTAAATGTCTTTCAAACTAGTTTTGTGTTTTTGGTGTGAAGGAATCCTAGATGTGGCACTCAGCTCATAGCCATGTACAGCCCGTAAGTTTCCTGGTGATTCTGTTTCCGGGGTGTGTGTGTGTGGTCATGTGATAAAAAGTGTACAGTCAAACGTCTGAGCTGCTGCTACTAAGCCCCACATTTTCCAGTTGAACCTTTTCAGGAAGGCAATGATGCAGTTTTGTAACGCTTCCGAATATGCCCAACTGAAGTTGGTGAGATTTGCTTCTGAATAAGCGTGTGTTCGCATTTATATATTTATTTTTGAGGGAATTTTCTGCTGGAAAATCTCCAAACCAGATTATGACATAATAAAATAAACACTATACATAGGAATATGCATATTAAAACAGAGATACTAAAGCAGGGGGGAAATCCACACTAAAAAACAAAAATCCACATGAAATCAAAGGAATGAAAGCCGACTTCATAAAACTTAGGGAAGTGCTGGGTGAGATCCCATGGACAGTAATACTAAAAGGAATGGGAGTTCATGATGGCTGGTTGTTTGTTAAGAGGGAGATAGTAAAAGCACAACGTCAGGCAATACCAATGAGACGGAAACATGGAAGGTGCCTAAAGAAGCCAGGGTGGCTATCTAAAGAACTTTTAACTGAGTTAAGATTTAAAAAGGATGTGTACAAAAAATGGAAAAGGGGGGAAACCACCAAAGAGGAATTCAAACAAATAGCCAGCACATGTAGACACAAAGTCAGAAAAGCTAAACCACAGAATGAACTCAGGCTTGCTAGAGAGGTTAAAAGCAACAAAAAAGGCTTTTATGGGTATGTCCATAGCAAAAGGAAGAACAAAGAAACAGTGGAGTCACTCATAATAATAATAATAATAATAATAATAATAATAATAATAATAATTTATTATTTATACCCCGCCCATCTGGCTGGGCTTCCCCAGCCACTCTGGGCGGCTTCCAAAAGAATATTAAAATACTATAATACATCAAACATTAAAAGCTTCCCGAAACAGGGCTGCCTTCAGATGTCTTCTAAAAGCCTGGTAGTTGTTGTTCTCTTTGACATCTGGTGGGAGGGCGTTCCACAGGGCGGGCGCCACTACCGAGAAGGCCCTCTGCCTGGTTCCCTGTAACTTGGCTTCTCGCAGTGAGGGAACCGCCAGAAGGCCCTCGGTGCTGGACCTCAGTGTCCGGGTAGAACGATGGGGGTGGAGACGCTCCTTCAGATATACTGGACCAAGGCCGTTTAGGGCTTTAAAGGTCAGCACCAACACTTTGAATTGTGCTCGGAAACGTACTGGGAGCCAATGTAGGTCTTTCAAGACCGGTGTTATGTGGTCTCTGCGGCCGCTCCCAGTCACCAGTCTAGCTGCCGCGTTCTGGATTAGTTGTAGTTTCCGGGTCACCTTCAAAGGTAGCCCCACGTAGAGTGCACTCAGAGGAGAGGATGGTGAAATGCAAACAGGGGACACAGAAAGTGCTGAACTCCTCAATGCCTTCTTTGCCTCAGTCTTCTCCGATAAAGAAAACAATGCCCGACCTGAAGAATTTGGAGCAAATGATTCAGCAGAGGTGACACAGCCCAGAATAACTAAGGAGATAGTACAAGAATACATGGCTAGTTTAGATGTATTCAAGTCTCCAGGGCCAGACAAACTGCATCCAAGAGTATTAAAAGAACTGGCAGATGTGATCTCAGAACCACTGGCAGTCATCTTTGAGAATTCCTCGAGAACAGGCGAAGTCCCGGCAGACTGGAGGAGGGCAAATGTCCCTATTTTCAAAAAGGGGAAAAGAGAGGACCCAAATATCGCCCAGTCAGTCTGACATCAATACCAGGGAAGATTCTGGAGCAGATCATAAAGCAAACAGTCTGTGAGCACCTAGAAAGGAATGCTGTGATCACCAATAGTCAGCATGGATTTCTGAAAAATAAGTCATGTCAGACTAACCTGACCTCGTTTTTTTGACAGAATTACAAGTCTGGTAGATGAAGGGAACGCAGTGGATGTAGCCTACCTTGATTTCAGCAAGGCATTTGACAAGGTGCCCCATGATATTCTTGTAAAGAATCTGGTAAAATGCGGTCTTGACTATGCTACCACTCAGTGGATTTGTAACTGGCTGACTGACCAAACCCAAAGGGTGCTCATCAATGGTTCCTCTTCATCCTGGAGAAGAGTGACTAGGGTTCTGTCTTGGGCCCGGTCTTATTCAACATCTTTATCAACGACTTGGATGATGGACTCAAGGGCATCCTGATCAAATTTGCAGATGACACCAAACTGGGAGGGGTGGCTAACACCCCAGAGGACAGGATCACACTTCAAAACGACCTTGACAGATTAGAGAACAGGGCCAAAACAACCAAGATGAACTTTAACAGGGAGAAATGTAAAGTATTGCACTGGGGCAAAAAAAATGAGAGGCACAAATACAAGATGGGTGACACCTGGCTTGAGAGCAGTACATGTGAAAAGGATCTAGGAGTCTTGGTTGACCACAAACTTGACATGAGCCAACAGTGTGACACGGCAGCTAAAAAAGCCAATGCAATTCTGGGCTGCATCAATAGGAGTATAGCATCTAGATCAAGGGAAGTAATAGTGCCACTGTATTCTGCTCTGGTCAGACCTCACCTGGAGTACTGTGTCCAGTTCTGGGCACCACAGTTCAATAAGGATACTGACAAACTGGAACGTGTCCAGAGGAGGGCAACCAAAATGGTCAAAGGTCTGGAAACGATGCCTTATGAGGAATGGCTAAGGGAGCTGGGCATGTTTAGCCTGGAGAAGAGGAGGTTAAGGGGTGATATGATAGCCATGTTCAAATATATAAAAGGATGTCATACAGAGGAGGGAGAAAGGTTGTTTTCTGCTGCTCCAGAGAAGCGGACACGGAGCAATGGATCCAAACTGCAGGAAAGAAGATTCCACCTAAACATTAGGAAGAACTTCCTGACAGTAAGAGCTGTTCGACAGTGGAATTTGCTGCCAAGGAGTGTGGTGGAGTCTCCTACTTTGGAGGTCTTTAAGCAGAGGCTTGACAACCATATGTCAGGAGTGCTCTGATGGTGTTTCCTGCTTGGCAGGGGGTTGGACTCGATGGCCCCTGTGGTCTCTTCCAACTCTATGATTCTATGATTCTATGAATAATTAAAACAGCAAACCAGGAGAACATAAGAAAACAGAAATAATCCAAACCAAAGACGCAATAAAACAACATGGTTTTAACTGATTGTCAGAAAGTCACTAAAGGGGGGGAGGGGGTCAGACTGGTCTTTCAGGGAAGAAACTCCAGAGCAGGGCTCAGCAAACTTTTTCAGCAGGGGGCCAGTCCACTGTCCCTCAGACCTTGTGGGGGGGGGGCCGGACTATATTTTGAAAAAATGATAATGAATGCCCCACAAATAACCCAGAGATGCATTTTAAATAAAAGGGCACATTCTACTCATGTAAAAACATGCTGATTCCCAGACCATCCGTGGGATAGAGAAGGCTATTGGGCCGGATCCGGCCCCCGGGCCTTAGTTTGCCTACCCATGCTCTACCCATGTCTACTAACCACAACTGAAAAGGCCCCATCTTATGTCCTCACCAAGCACAAATATAATAGACTGGATCCAGGGCTGGTCTTCTGATAGGATTAGTTTGTGTATGTGCTAAATACCGTATCAAATGTTTTGTGGCTAATGCTATGTATAATAGAAACAACAGATGACAGGCTTTTCATGGTGGTATTGTTGAAGGTTCATTTCTTTTAATCTCTGTTTATTTGTTCAGCTGCATAAATATGGATTTGGGAGGTTGGATTTCATCATCTTCTTTGTCCATATGTTTATGTGGCTCAGAGATCAAAGCTAACTAAGATGGTCCATTAAATCCATGTCTGGGTCACAACAATCTGAAATTAATATGCTGCATTAATTAAAAATAACAATGTAACTGAAAACCTTCACAAATTTACCATTTTATAGATGGTACTACTGGACCAGTTCATTCATTATATTTTTATGTGAAATACCATGCACCCATATTTTTAAAAGTCCAAGTATTTTGTACATTTTCAGAAGCAGTAACAAGAATGTAGTTAATCCCTACAAATATGTTACATTTCACCCTCTTATAGCCTTGCATAGAAAAAAAATAGTTGTGGAGTAATAGTCAAAGCATAGTGCAATTTCAAATTAGTGTGAATTTAATACAATTAGGTACCATCGCTGAAAGGTACAGACACCTTCCATTTCCAGGAACATAGAGATGCTATTGAAAAAATGTGTGAGGGGTGTGTGTATATATATTTAAATATAATCTGTGCTGCAAGAAAGAGCAAAAATCATTCCTCTCATTTTTTTTGAGATGATACTTTATTTCTGTTCTGCATTGTGATATTTGCCTTGTTGAGGGGGGATTATTTGATGCTGAGTAAATGCAAATCTTTAAAGTTTTTACTCTCTTGGTTTGCATTCAGGGTCATTTCACACGTCAGCCCTTTCCATTTCCACCCTACCCCGTTCCGACCTCTTCCAGGACTGAAAGTTAGTTGTGTCAGTTGTGTGTCAATTGGGCGTGTGCAAAATGACCTCTACCGTGTGTGTGTGTGTGTTATATAACACAAAAAACAAGAAATATGAATGTTTGCAGAAATGTCTCAGAATATTCTCTACTGGGAATGATGCTAGGTCTATGGAACTGATGGAGAAATGTTGGCCAGGCTATCAACACAACTGTAGTTGCTATGATTTCAGTGGAAGGAAGGAAAGAAGGAAGGAAGGAAGGAAGGAAGGAAGGAAGGAAGGAAGGAAGGAAGGAAGGAAGGAAGGAAAAGAAAGCTGTGTTACTCTCACTATTAACAATAAGCTCATCTCAAGAAAGTGCAGGAGAATTTCTCCTGCCTCTGGAGAAATTCAGTGAAATGGCCTCTTTAGTTTCACTGTTCAAGAATAGGGTGAAGAATTTCAAGAAGTCATTTGTGCACAGCTGTAGTCCCCAAAGCTGAAACGAATCAGGTTTGCCAAGATGCTGCCCAGCACCAGAAGCATGGAGACCACCATGCTTATTGCTCACAGCTCCACATCCCTTACTAGAGAGACATAAGATTTGTCAAGGCCCAGGAAACACAGAGGAATGACTTGAGCAGAGAGCATGGTTTTAGCACAATAGCATCAGTGTCAAATCAGGTCCTGTATATGTGTGTGTATATATTGATATATGTATCTATATCTCAACAAACATCAATCAATCAATCAATCAATGCCTACTAATGAAATCAGGTTTTAGAGAATGTGCATAGGTTGAGGAATGGTAAGAAAATCATTCTCCCCCCCCCCCAGGAAATCGGGTGCTACCATTGGAATGCAAGGTGGGTGTCTGTTTGAATGAGCTATTGCCCCTCTTTCCCTCCATATTACCTTGCCAATATTTTGTTGTGATCTTGTAGCCTTTCCCCCAAGCCCAGTTTCTTGCCACCAAGAGTTCTGTTGGCCTTCCAGAAAGGATATTGGTCTGGGCTGAACTTGGGACTTTATGTTTTGTTTACTGAGATGGAGACATCTGCGTAAGTTTGGGAAAACCTGTTTTATAACGGGACTTTCATTTGCCAGGATGTTTTGTAGAACTTGGAAACGGTGTGGACTTCTGTGGGAAAGAAGAAATAGCCCTTTTTGTAGTTTGTTTTGAATGTATACAGCACACAGTGCTCTGAAGTGTTCGCTTCTTCCCCACTATTTTGAAAGGTAGAAAGTGAGCATTAATGTTTCATGTTGGGGTGTCTCCTATTTTATTTTTGAGCTGTCACCTAATTGCATCTAAAGGGCCTTGTCTTCCAGAACAGAGAGTTCCAGAACTGGTCACCATCATAGAGAAGACCTTTTTCTATGTCCTAATCCTCTGAATCTTACAAGACAAGAGAAAACTGAGTAGGACATCCTCCTCTGATGTCCACCTTCTGCAGTCAGGGTCCTTCAGATATCTTAGTTCCTACTGTCTATACACACACACATGCATGTGTGAGTGTCTGTATACTCCAACTAAGGTCAACACTGATGAAGTAGTCTCTAGTCCTCAAGAGTGTATGCCAGAATGAATACATTAAAGATGCCATAAGATTCTGTTTTCTTTTGCTGTGGTAAACTAACATGACCCCCTTCTTGCACTGAAATAGCTTTCCAGAACCACTTGTATTTACTTCTCAGGAAATGGAACTTATTTGCACAGGCAAAGTCCCGATTTTTACAGAAACGAGGAGGTGTACTACAGTGTCAGGAGAAAAGGCTAACCTGGGTGAAATAGACTCTTGCCCTTCATAAGCTCAATTATTGTTAAGTCTTCCTTACCATCTTGTTTTCCTCTGTTCCTGGACCTGGAAAGATATTTCTACTTTGGTGCTTGAGCAGAAGATCTGTACAAAGGAAAACAATACACACTTCACATTCAAGGTTGTATTGACCCTTACGGAACACACACTGGATAAGATGACTGCCCAATGCCATTTAAGTGCCAATCCTAAGGCTGTAGAAAACCTACCGGTAATTGGCAGGTCTCTGTATTTCACTCCCTTCTGCTATGCATCACTTTTATCTTCATCTGCATACAGCTGTTAAGAAAAGATTTCCCAGCGTTCTGTTTAGGTATTAACATATGAAAGGGCTGACATACATTCTGTTCTCACAAACCTCGCCTCCCCTACAGAGATACTATGGTTTTATAATTTTTAGCTATTCCAACCGAAAGCATTCAGGCACTAAAACAAAAACTTCAGTACATAACAAAAACAAGTAAAGCCATCGTCCTGTACTGAAAACAAATGCAATTTTAAAACACCCAACCAAGCTGGTACTTAACTTCAGTAAACTGGAACCTGGGCTGTATCCTTTGGGAAAATTGCAATAACTTGCCTGCTCCACCGTATTGGAATGTTATTATGTACTATGTGGATCATCAAAATACGTAAATGCATCATCCATAGGCACTCTCTATATAATGCATACCTAAAAGAAGCAAAAAAGCTTTTGCAGAGCGTTGTTGTAAACAAGCATTTAAGCAAACTGGTAAATCCATAATTGCAGAATTTTTTTTAGATGCTTGAAATGTGAAAGAAAATTTGAATCTCTCATTCACTGAATGGCAGTGATGGGAGAGGGAATGCCTTTATAATTTTTCTGTCCCTTCCTTGCCCAACGCTGATATTTTTCTTGTAATGGTGTTCAGTGAGTGGCCAGTTTAGGAGTGTTTTGCCATGGGGTAGTCTACTTATTCTCCCTGAAACAAGCACATGGGACAGAAATCCATGGGAACTGTTATGTACTGAAGTTCTCACCCTGGGCCAGCAGGGGGATACTGTAGATAGTTTTCACTCAGGTCCACATATGCAAATAAGGGATTGAAAGTGACATTCAGTGATTGGATAGTTACAGAAAGTTGTTACAGTTGTGTGGTTCTGGAGCTCTATATAAGCAGGCTGGCTGAACCCTTCAGTTCAGTTCTGTTCTGGCCTGTGAATAAACAAGAGCTGTTTGAAGAATCGCTGTGTCGGCTGATATGTTCACCCACAACTTAACAGGAACATTTTTAGTGATGGGACATCAGCTCTGCCCAAGGCATGACAGATAACAGCAACAACCGGGGGAAAGAAAGACATAACATCTTACAAGGACAGGAAGAAACACCACAGACAGAATAATTGCCACACACAGGAAGAACAAGGATATAGTTTGAGTTCCTCACTTGTAGCTTTAGAAATCATTTTATGTGTCAACACGAATAGAAGTTATTAATATTGCAGTTGCTGTATAAGGGATTATTATTATGACTGGATTGTAATGGAAATTAATAAGATTTTGGAATGCAGAAATAAAGAAAATATCCAATCTCGCATGCGGGGGCAACTTTATCTAAATTATATAATTTGGTATTTGAACGATTGGTATTAATAACTGTATTATAAATTGGTATTGTTATAATGAGCCTATTATTGGATTGTAATTGAAAACTGATAAAATTATTATATATATAAATAAAAGAATTCCCTGGGGACATTTAAAACCCTTTCAGTCCAACTTTAGCTGTCATGCCAATGGGCAGGGAAGAATTCATTTGTAAACAATCTTTTTGACACCATTTACTCTGAATTATTCCTAATTATGTGGTTTAGACTGCAGCCCTATATTCCTGTAGTAAATTGCCGTCTCTTGCCAACAATTGTTGGCCAACTGAACTCAGTGGTATTTCTGAGTAGATATTATAGGATTGTACTGTTGAAGTCCTAAATGCATTTATCTAGATTCTAGAAGTAGGTTCCAGGGCTGCTTCCAGGTAATTATATTTAAGATCACGGTGTGAGGCACATTTAACAGTTTCTAGCTGCTAATAAATAAACTATGTGAGCTATACTTTTCTGTCAGTAGATTTCTACTGGACCTTTGTATTGACATTCTTACTTTGCTCAGTGGACTGCTTATAATTATATTAAATGTTAAAATAATTGGTGGGAGTTCATTGTATGTTGTCTATTAGTTAAAGGAGCAGAAGGCTTTTTTGACTTCTCTAATTACCGTTACCCAAAATGCCATGTATTCTAACAGTGCAAATCTATGGCTACATTAGGGCTGACATAGGACTGCCAGAAATAACTGGGATTCGGCCGCTGAAAACAGTGTCCTTGGCAGAAAACGCTCCGATGTAGCAACCCATGTCGGAAGATTTGGGTAGCTCAAAAAGTTCCCCTTTTTTAGATGTAGCAAAAAGAAGGGAAAAAAGCAAGCCTTATAACTTTGGGCAACCAACAAGAAAGCTCTTTGGCTCTTTGCCAAAAAAAGCTCAACAACTTTTGTGTCCAGATTTTCACTTTTCGAAATATGACAACCCTAGGTGATGCAGACATTTGTTGATTAAAACTCATGAAGGTCAATTTCTCCCATTGCATTTCAAGGTGTATTTGCACGTTGCTGTAAACACCAAAGAAAGGGTGGGGCTTTCTTAACCTGATGCATATTCCTCTTTGATTTCTCTGCACTTGCAACCCCCCCTGAGCCCCTACTCATGAAGTTGTGAGGCATCTGATCAAGGCCTTTATTTTAAAATGAGCTTAAAGATATATTTGCAAATGTTTGTATGTTTCATGCCAGGCAGAAACCAGCTGGCTAAGTACTTTGGCAGTTGTTTATCTTCCTGCTCTCCTGAACAAGGGCCCCCCTGATTTATAGCAGTAGCAGGAGACAAGTTTCTCAAAGTTGTAAAAGGAAATTACAGGCTGGGAGCAAATGTTACACTGACCCTACATATTACAGAATACAATCAAGCTGCAAAAACACTAATTAAGAGTTGGTAAATAGTAAGATTTATTGATTAACAGAAAATAATACCATGTGCCTCCCATCAGACTCTAGCCATATTTTCCTAAGGTTTAAAGTATACTGAGAGAGTTAAAGGGCAATAAATTTTGGGAAGAGTTAATGGGAAAAGCAGCTGGCTGGGAAAGGGGGATGTAAACTGAAGAGGCTTCTTTTGAAGCTGTTTTTACTGAGTTCCTTTTTTACTTTGCAAAGGCCTTTTCTTCTAAAAAGCTATCTATGTTATGTATGAGATTTGTTAGCTTAATGTAATTATGCAAAGGATTTAGAAAGTAAGAAATGTTAGATTCTTATGTTAGATTCTTATTTCATTGACGGTGTGTGAGAATGTGAACCCAAGATCTCTGTTTAGATAGAATTTAATATCATGAGCCATTTGTTTTAGCCATTTGTTTTGGAATGCAGGGGCAACAGGGGCAAAAGGTGATCTGGTAATTAAGGCAAATGTAAGATATATGGCTACTTGTCTGCCATTTATGGATAGAAGGAAATAAAGCTCTTTGTCTCCCATAAAAGGTAATAGGAAATGGGTGTATCTTTTATGATTGGTTCTAGCAAACAGCCAATAGGAATTTCAACCAGGCTGATTGGACAGAGGCAGCCAAAGGAGGAGCAAGGGGGCCTTCTGGGTTAGCGCCTCTGGCAATTTCCAGAGATTTCCTCTGATCGGGAGGAATCCGTTCTGTGGAAATCAGGGTCTGGACTGCCACGGTGAGGCGGAGACCCACTAAAAACCACAGGCGGGAGAAGCCTGTGGACGTGGGATTCGGCTGGCACCTTTTGTGCCTCCCCTACTCGTGGGGAAACCCGGTTTCGGGGATCCGGAACAACATGGGGTGAGCGGTGCGGTGCGGTGCTTCGAATCGACTGCTTCTTTCACGGAGTGAAGCTGCATTGCTGTTGCCGGAGAGCGCTGACTTTTTCCTGTGGACAATTGGACTTTAAACAACTACCCATGAGTAGAACGGAAAATTGGATCTTTAAACATCTTAATTTGGCACCGAAACAGGAAGGTTTCAAACAGGAAGTCCGCCATCCTCTTTTGTAAATAGATTGAAGCAAAGGCGCTGCAAGCTAAAGTCTTGGAAAGCCTCTTCTAAAGGATTAAATTTCCATCGGTTAAAACTACTAAACCCCCCTTGGAAGCAGGAGAAGAGGGGGAAAAATTTGGATTGCCTAAGCCTGCAGGAGAGAGAGTGAAGAAAGATAAATTGCCACCTTTTTGAACCTGGGAACGGGCTGCCAGTAAGATCGACGTTTTGGGAAAGTTCATTGACTGTGAATAAAACGTATGTTGACAGACAGTTAAATAAGAGAAATATATTGTTTCCATTGTTTCCTTTTGCACTTAAAAAGGAGCAAAAGTAGCTGAAAATTGAAACTAATTTTGTTGCTGGATCTGCGTTTAAAAGGACGGATACAAATAGAAATTGTTTCCTCTAGAGGGAGCTTTTGAAACTGTTGCAGGAGTGGAGCTGGAGAATTTTCCAGCTGCAGAGATTAAAGACCGTGAGAATCAGAGATTGACCTTGGACAAGAATGTCGACAGAAGAAGCCTTAGTGATTGCATTTTGCAAGATAAGTGCTTTATTGGAACAGCTTCATGAGAAGACGGATGTGATGACTACTAAAATTGATAATTTGGGACAAAAAATGACTGATTTGGGACAAAAAGTGAATGCCTATACAGAAACTACTCAGGAATCGATTCAGGAATCCACTTTAACATGGCAAGTTGTGGAGAAGACGAGGGAGAAAGCTGTTGTTGAACCTCAAGTAATACAAGTGGAGAGAGCCCCAGCCGTTAAGAGGCAATTTGATGAATATAAGCTGTTGCCTTCTACGATTGAATTTAGAGAAAGCCAGATTTGGAGGGATGGAGTCCCACTTGGATTGGAGAAGGAAAGTTGGATAGATCCCCTTATGCAGGGATGCTCTGGCTTTTGGGATCTGGATTTGGGTCAGGGGGAGATTGGAGTTGTGGGGGCCTTTAGCTTCGGAGGGATTTTGAAACACGCTCTGAAATATCTTATGGATTTTAGTTTTGACTATGGAGGATGGGCTGACCTGTCGAGAAGGAATAAAGACATTGTTAGGTTGGAGTTTCCCCGAGATCTACTCCTCAGCGCCAAAGGAAGGAAATTAAGAACAAGATCAGCAGAAGATAAAGTTAAGTGCATGTATAAATATGAAGAAGATCTGCAGAAGGGACATGGAAAAGAGTTAAGAGCCTCGGACAGAAGATCACCAGGTTGATGGACCATATGGAATTGATAGAAAGGACTGACAGAATCCGAGACCAGGGAGAAGAGACGGTGAAAGAAGATTGGAAAAAAGTTTAAAATTTATTTAGAGAAATATTGTAAAATTAATGAGTGTTAGAAAAATGTTGGAATGAAATTACATGGCTTTAGTAGAAACGTTATAAGGAGTTAAGTTCAAATACGTTTTAGGGTTTTAATGGTAAGATAAGGTTAAAATAAATCAAGACAATTAAATGACAGAAAACAGTGAAAGATGGAAAGGATTTGCTGAAATAATTAATAACTAGAATACAAAAAAGGGAGGTGTGAGGAGGTCGAGGAAACAAGTTAATGAAAGACAAAGATATGGAAATATTGGATGTGTTTTTAATTGTTTTTGCTTTTGTTTTTGTTTTGATGTATTGTGTCTTTTTATGTATTGCAATGTATTGATTTGTATTGTTTACTTTTTCTCTTTTTTTACTTCTTTCTGTAATCTTTTAATAAATATTATTTTTAAAAAAAAAAAACCCAAAGGAGGAGCAAGGGGGCTGGGCTGAGGAAATATAAGTGCTGGCCATCAGGGCTGGAGGGGGCAGAGCTTTGGTAACCATATACCACTGTGCCTATCATTTATTTGTCTGACAAATAAATTATTATTTTAATTTCTCTATTGCTGCGTTGAATATTTCATTCCAGCTAAGCGTTAACCACAAGCAGGGTGCAACAGTTGTAGTCTGCACAGCACTGTCATCTGTGTACTCACAATAGCTCAAAGGTTCACACCTCAGCTCAATTCTGAAGCAAATGTCGCTTATGTTTTCAATTTGCATAGAAGCTGGTTTCAGAGAACACACATCAAACAGAAGTAGTTCTCAAGAAACTACAGCGTTGGTATGGATTGTGGCTACCGTCATGTGTCCATGGCTTCAAACACCAGCAGTGGGAGTACGCTGAAGCCAGAGTAAATAGGAATGTGTGCACAGCCTAAATCGCTTTGAATCAGATTCACACAACTGAAAATATACTACATATGGAATACCAAACTTTATTGTTCCAAAGATGTGCCATTCTAATGCTTTGTCTACCCTACCAGTGAATATTAGTTTTATTCCACTTTAAACATCAGGCTCCCCCAAAGAATGCTGGGAACTGTAATTTGGAGAAATGCTGAGGGATTTCTCTGTTACTTGTTCCTAGCAGGCAATCCCACCTATCACAATCATTCCCCGATCTTCCTGCGAAGATGGAAAGACTATTAAAGGTAAAGAGACCCCTGACCATTAGGTCCAGTCATGGCCAACTCTGGGGTTGTGGCGCTCATCTCGCTTTATTGGCCGAGGGAGCTTCCAGGTCATGTGGCCAGCATGACTAAGCCGCCTCTGGCGAACCAGAGCAGCGCACGGAAACGGCGTTTACCTTCCCGCCAGAGCGGTACCTATTTATCTACTTGCACTTTGACGTGCTTTCGAACTGCTAGGTTGGTGGGAGCAGGGACCAAGCAACGGGAGCTCACTCCGTTGTGGGGATTCGAACCACCAACCTTCTGATCGGCAAGTCCTAGGTTCTGTGGTTTAACCCACAGCACCACCCACGTCCCATGGAAAGACTATTAAACACACTTTAATCTATAGTGTGACTATTAAGTTTGCTTAGAAAGAAGCACAGTGTCTTCTTACACAGTAAAATGTGCACAAGCTTGTCCCTGCAGTGACATATGCAAAGAAGGCACTATGGAAAATTTAATTCTCCAGTGTAAAAGGTGAAATCACCGTCACCATTTTCTCACCTTAATTTGACTGCCAAAAAGAGGTACAAGGGCTGGAGGCCTTTGCAATTCTAGGAGGAAATCTGGTAAATATACAGTAATTAAAAAGGAGATTATGGTATTTTAGAAACTTGCTTGCCAAGCTGTTAATGAAAAGTCACGCTTCCCACACCCAAGGCATCTGCCAGTATAATCAGTGTAAGAATGCAGTTCCTGATTGCAATGCTTCCATATTGGTTAGACCTAGTAATATCTAGCTGGATCTAGACTTTAGGCTACAAACACAGAATGCAGAAAACCATACCAGTGGTGGTAAAATAAGGAAATGGATGTTATGCTCAAGAGACAAACATCTTTTAAATCCTACTAAGCTGGATTTTAAAATGATGTACTCCCTGTAATTACCAGCACTTTCAAAAAGAATTCATCACTTCTTATTGCATTTTATCTCGAAAATTGTCAATAAAAATATTTTTAAAAGAACTCGTCACTTTAAGCACAAGGTCATGTTTCAAAATTGACATCGTTTGGCTCATTTCCCTTTTGCCCGCTAACAAGAAGGGATGTTTTGTTAAAGGCTGTTCTGTCTCTACAAAGCAGCCAGCTTCCAAAATATTCTTGCAAGTGCCTGTTGTTTTTGTTGTTGCATATTTTCACAAGAAGAAGTTGAGTCATAGGCAGGTTATACAACTGTGTCCAGTAGGGGAAAGCTGGTGACTTCTTCAAGGGTATTCAAGACGGAAGTGGTAGAATTTGCTTTAGATCCCATGCCTTTGGCTGGCTCCCAGTTTCATGCTAAGTCAAAACTCCGACACTGCCCTTCTGGCAAACACAAAAGTGCCTTGTTCAACCTATAGGTGTTTCCTTTTACTTGTCAAGAGAACAAATACAGTATTCAATGTAAGAGAGACATGAAGTATTTGGAAAGGGTAATATTTCACTAACAAAAGCCGGTACAATTACAGAGAACATCTTCTATAAATCAACCAGCATTGCAACAGTTTTGTAGCTGTGCATTGCAAAGATAATGGGACTTTTTAGGTCTCTTCAGTTATATCACTGTAACCTGTGCTTATATACAGTAAGCTGGAGTTAATTCTTTATTAGCAAAAGCAAGATCTGCACAGGAGTGTCAGGCCTAATGAGCTCAGCAACTCATCTCTGGTCGGTCTTGCCTCCATGAAGTAGCTGCTGAGACTGAAGACACTGAGGTCCAGCTCTGAGGGCCTTCTGGTGGTTCCCTCACTGTGAGAAGTGAAGTTACAGGGAACCAGGCATAGGGCCTTCTCAGTAGTGGCGCCCGCCCTGTGGAACACCCTCCCACCAGATGTCAAAGAGAGCAACAACTACCAGACTTTTAGAAGACATCTGAAGGCAGCCCTGTTTAGGGAAGCTTTTAATGTTTGACGGACTACTGTATTTTAATATTTTGTGGGAAGCCGCCCAGTGTGGCTGGGGAAACCCAGCCACATGGGCAGAGTATAAATAAATTATTATTATTATTATTATTATTATTATTATTATTATTATTAGTTCCCATCTCTCTACAGCTGCCTAAGTCTTCTCTTTTCCAGGGTTTCCCCCAAGACTGTGTCTGTGCGGGTATCCTTCTGGTCTCATAAAGCAACTTAAGGGACACTGGTGGCACTGTGGTCTAAACCACTGAGGCTCTTGGGCTTGCCAATCAGAAGGCCGGCGGTTTGAATCCCCACTACGGAATGAGCTCCCATTGCTCTGTCCCAGCTCCTACCAACCTAGCAGTTCAAAAGCATGCCATTGCAAGTAGATAAATGGGTACCACTGCGGTGGGAAGATAAACAGTGTTTCCGTGAGCTCTGGTTTCCATCATGGTATCCCGTAGCCAGAAGTGGTTCAGTCATACTGGCCACATGACCTGGAAAGCTGTCTGTGAGGAAACGCCGGCTCCCTTAGTCTGAAAGCGAGATGAGCGCTGCAACCCCATAGTTGCCTTTGACTGGACTTAGTCATCCAGGGGTCCTTTACCTTTACCTTTTCCTTTACCTGAAAGCAACTTACTTAGGCTGACTCCTCTCAATATGAGCATCTTGCGCAGTTATGGACTAAGTTGCCCTTGAACCAAACTTGCTTAACTCCTCTAGACTACCAGCCTTGATGGTGATATTGCAAACCAATCCTTAAAAACATTACACAAATTAACGCTATATGTAGTAAAGAATGAATTGAATTCCTCTTGTTAAATTCTGTGGTTTTACTCTTCCCCATGTTCTATTGCCTTTCCTTTTTGTGCTGTGTGTCATCATCAATATGCACACACGCTTGTGTGCACCAGGAAAAGACACAAATGAACAGAAGGAACTGAACACTGCAGCAAAATGAGAACACACCAACTGAAAATAATTTTAGCTTTTCCCAGTCTTAGCCAGAACCATGATAGACCCATTGAAATTAATGGACATAATTTAGTTGAATTCATTCATTTACTCTGAGATGTACTTAGTTAGCTATTAGTTATTAATGGGAAAATGTAGAACATCAATGTCTATTAAATTAATGGTGCACGGGGGAGTTACTATCATCTGATCAATCTGTGTAAATTTATCATCCGATTGATAAATCATTGCATGCAAATTGTGCAATGGAGTTGGGGAATGAGCTGCATAGGTATTTAAAAACAATGTATGAAGCTGAGCAAACAGAAAGGGGCTACCATTTGATCCAGTGCTGGGCCTGTGAAAGCATTTAAATAGAAGCTCAGTGCATCTTATTGAAGTGACATGACTGAAGATCTCTGTCCTGAAAAAAGCTCATTTGGAGTGTGGTGGTGAAAAGTTAAAAAGGAAGCAGCAGAAGAAACTAGAGAGCCAGTGTGGTATAGTGGTTAAGAGCGGTAGATTCTTAATCTGGTGAACCAGGTTTGATTCCCTGCTCCTCCACCTGCAGCTGCTGGGTGACCTTGGGCCAGTCACACTTCTCTGAAGTCTCTCAGCCCCACTCACCTCACAGAGTGTTTGTTGTGGGGGAGGAAGGGAAAGGAGATTGTTAGCCGCTTTGAGACTCCTTTGGGTAGTGATAAAGCGGGATATCAAATCCAAACTCTTCTTCTTCTAATCTGCAAACATTAATATTTGCCTCCACGCTATTCCTCTCACTAAAATGGGGCTCATCTCTGTTGTGTGTGTGCTTCTGCTGAGCTTAACAAACCTTTTATTTTATAATGTAAACCATTTTAAAGGAGAACATTATATCAAATTCAGTCATACCTCGGGTTGAATGTGCTTCGAGATGAGCGCGTTCGAGTTGCGCTCCGCAGCAACCTGGAAGTAACAGAGTGCGTTACTTCCAGGTTTTGCCGCTTGCACATGCGCAGACACTCAAAATGACGTCGGCGCATGCGCAGAAGTGCCGAATCGTGACCCGCGCGCGCACAGACGCACGGACACGGGTTACGTTTGCTTCTAGATGCGAACGGGGCTCCGGAACGGATCCCGTTCGCATCTAGAGGTACCACTGTAACAATTTTATTAGGTGTGTTGTCAGTGTCTGGTCTTTAATGGAGAGAAAGGCAGTACTACCCTTGACTTCTTTAAGATGACGCCGTTGGAATAAAAGATGGCACAACTTGTTCTCTGTCCACCCTCAAAAACGGGGGAATCATTTGAACAGTTAATCCTGCTACAACTGATTATACTTTCATCAGAGGAACCCAAAGTACAGTTGTACCTTGGTTCTTGAATTTAATTCGTTCCGGGAGTCCATTCGACTCCCGAAACGGTTTGAAAACCAAGGCGTGGCTTCCGATTGGTTGCAGGAGCTTCCTGCAGCCAATCGGAAGCCACATTGGATGTTCGGCTTCCAAAAAATGTTCTTAAGCCAGAACACCCACTTCCGGGTTTGTGACGTTTGGGAGCTGATTTGTTTGACAACTAAGGCATTTGACTACCAAGGTTCGACTGTATAGGAAGCCAGCTGAACTTACACTGACTTAAATACAACTTAAGTTGGTGTAAGTTACATTTTCCCTGCTCCCCCCCCCCCCATGAGCAGGGCTGCTGTCAGCTAAGCCTGCCTAAGCTTGACAGGGAGAAAATAAGCTTTTCAAATAGAGTTTGATTTACACCATCCTTTTTTGCTGCTGTATTTTCCACTGGGTTGTCAGGTCACGTGACATGACTGAGCCGAAACAGATTTGGAATAGGTATAAGTCTCAGCTTGTCCCACCACTGCCACACCCTTTTGGGAGATCCCACCAGCTGAGTCAGTTCAGTCCCATTTGGACCCCATTATGTTTGTTTAAAAAAAGGGCTATCCAAGGTATCTAACTGTTGGAGATGCAATAGGGATAATGCTTCTCTAAAACATGTTTTTTTCATTGTCCTGTATTGAAAGATTTTTGGCAGAAGGTAACTGAAACTATCAACAGAACTGTACGGAACAACCTTACAGTTACAGAGCAAAATATCCTCTTGAACTATATACCCAGCACATGGAACCTTACTAAAGGACAATATGAGTGGACTCTCCGTGCCCCTTCCACAGCAAAAAGACTGATACTGATGAACTGGAAAAATTTAAATGCAGCTCCCTTCTACGATTGGATTGAAGACTTTTACAAGTCAATGATATTTGGAATCCGTTCTTACAAATACTGTAATAGGTTAAGATCTGGTGAAGTACAAGAATAACCTTGTAAAATAAACAGTTTGGGGTTTCCCCCCCTCCCCCCTTAATTTTCCCTTCTACATGGGTTCTTTATCTCTTTTTCTTTCTCTTTTATACAGATAATGACCACACTGTAAGAAAGGTAGTTTTATTTTTTTTTAAATCCTTGTTGGAAATACAAAACCAAGCAAAAATGATGATGGCTCTGTATTATAACCTAAAAATATGGCATTGCAAACACCAGAACAATTTCAGATTATACAGCTAATGCAAAGTCAGAAACAGTAACTGTTGGGACAATACATGAAAGGTGCTGGGAGGTCAGTGCAGATGTGCATCATTCGAAACGGGTTAATTTTTCGCACTGTGCATGGGAGAATCTGGATAATAGCCAGGATGATTCAGCCTTCGTCTGGCTTCAGCAAGCTAGCGACAACTCAAGTGACATAAATGTGAATGATAATTGGGACAAACAAAACAGTTCTTCACTCATCCAGCGCTCCTCTCAGCTACTGCAAATAAAAGCCGTATAAACAATTTGCAGAGATCTCCCCACCGACTCAGGTTTACATAACCTATTAGAATGACTCTGTTAAATGTGGTCTTTTGCACTGAATAATTAGAGATGATGGTCCTATGTAAGCAAATCTATCTCGTTCTACTTCCACAATTTCTCCCAAACTTCCCCAACATTGTGGGTTTCCTTGCTTTGAATTAACATTTTCTCAGAATTGTTACGAGTACCGGTTTAAATTTTGTTTTAATCTTGTTTAGATTTTTAACAATGAAAAATGTACTGCTAATGAGCTTTTCTTGTATTTTATTTTTTGCCGTAATCATTACAGTGGTATCTTGGGTTACAAACACTTTGGGTTACAGACTCCGCTAACCCGGAAGTAGTACCTTGGGTTAAGAACTTTACCTCAGGATGAGAACAGAAATCGCGCAGCGGCGGCAGTGGGAGGCCCCATTAGCTAAAGTGGTACCTAAGGTTAAGAATGGTTTCAGGTTAAGAACTGACCTCCGGAATGAATTAAGTTCATAACCAGAGGTACCACTGTATATGGAATCAAATATTTATTTTTGGAATTCGAAGTTTGTGAGCTAACAGCAAACATGAACTGGAGTTTTCTCACGTGCTATTCTACAGAGGTTATTCTAGAATGAATCACCTGATCTGGGCCTTTAGCTGCTGGATTGATCTGGAACAGTTTAAGGAGATGTCTTTCCTTAATGTTGCATTGAGGGCAAAGTTGCACTTCATCCATCTATCCCTTACCAGAGATGCAATAGCATAAAGCTAGCAGCCAGCTCCAGAGTAGTCCCATTGGCAATGATAGAGCCTCTGTGTGGCTAAGGAGGGAAGCAAGAACTATGTGATGTCAGGGGCGCGGGTTGCGCTGTGGTTCAAACCACTGAGCCTCTTGGGCTTGCCAATCGGAAGGTCGGCAGTTTGAATCCCCATGATGGAGCGAGCTCCCGTTGCTCTGTCCCAGCTCCTGCCAACCTAGAAGTTCGAAAGCACACCAGTGCTAGTAGATAAATAGGTACTGCTGCAGTGGGAAGGTGAATGGCGTTTCCGTGCGCTCTGGTTTCTGTCCCGGTGTTCCGTTACGCCAGAAGCAGTTCAGTCATGCTGGCCACATGACCCAGAAAGCTGTCTGTGGACAAGCGCCGGCTCCCTCGGCCTGAAAGCAAGATGAGCACCACAACTCCATAGTCACCTTTGACTGGACTTAACTGTCCAAGGGACCTTTACCTTTACCTTCTTGTTAGTGGCTACTGTTGTTGTAACACCCTAGTTTGTTCTATTACTACTGATCATCAGGGCTGGGTCTTCCAATAAACAGACTGAAAGCCTCAGGTGGCAGATCTTGTAGTGTCATTAAAGGGCAGCAAATTATCTGTTGTTTAGTTTATTATATATTTAGCATCATGAGTGGCACTATTTATATTTTCTGCCTTGGGCAGCAAAATGCCTTGCTCGTCTCTGCATAGGACATTGTGAACTTTTGTTTCACCCTAATCCCAATATCCCCTTTTGACTTCTGATTTCTTCCTACTTTCCTTCCCGAGAGAGCCACATGCTAAGCTTTGTACATCCATGCCTATTTCCAAACTGTTGGAAAATTCCATTCCACCTTTATTTGCAGACATGGAACTGTTGCATGTCACATGTTTCTTTACGTTCCAGCACAGCTTGCTGGGAACTTCTGTTTTGCTTTTCTCTGTCTCTCTGAGGAGAAGAAAGGGAGACGACAGGTTTTCTTTGTCCTGATTTATGCTTAATAAATCTTTAGCTGTTAGTATGTTTCCACAAGCCTCACGCCTGTTCTGTTTGCGCAGTATGCTCTGTTAATATAGCGTGCTCAGGCTTTTGAAGTCTGAGTCGGTGATTTACGGTGCATCAGAGATCGGGGGATCTTCACAGCTGGAAGGGCATAATCCAGCTGGGGGCTAGCCAGCGGGCATCTCGACCCCCAAAGGATGTTGACAGAAACATTGTTTACCTTCCCGGCACAGCGGTACCTATTCACCTACTTGCACTGGTGTGCTTTCGAACTGCTAGGTTGGCAGAAGCTGGGACAGAGCAACGGGAACGCACTCCGTCGCGGGGATTCGAACTGCCAACCTTCTGATTGGCAAGCCCAAGTGGCTCAGTAGTTTAGACCACAGCGTCACATGAATCCCTTTTATTTAAGCAGGTACTGTCCACCAAAAGAGCATTACTGGCTATCATTTGATCATATATTTGGAAGTACTGTATATACGGAGTCCATCTGGTCACAGGTGTCCACACTGTTGTTGTTTTTTAGAGACTCCCGGGGCCAATGACATAAAGGTAAAGTAACAACTATGGCCTTAAGTTTTAAGCAGCTGGGGCACCTTCCTTCTCAGTGCTATTTTTCTAGAAAAAGAGGAGCCAGAACTGACCCTTGGTCTCTTATAATGGCAATGCGCCCACCTGTGTGGTGCCAAAACTGCACATAAACACTGGAACTGCAACACAGCCAGGATTTTATGACATATAAAATTTTATGACATAGGATTTTGTTGAATTTCCACCGTTCAACCCATGCTCAAGGTGTCTTACAACATGAAAAAATACATAACTACAACATAACAAAAGTAGTCATAAACAAACAATAAAGCATTTAAAAGATAGAAAAACAAACTAAATCATAATTCACAGAAAAATCTAAAATTCAAAAAAACCTAAAGATGGAGAGAATGGCCCCCAATACCCTCAAACAACAAGAGTCTGTTCAGCAGTCTCAGTTTGTGTAGCTAGAGTCAATTGGGGTCCCACTCTCCCAGCCAGGTGGAAAAAGCCCACAAAGAAGAGAGCAAGTCTTCCAGGACTCACAGACTCTCTGGCTTCTAGGGTTGCCATATTTTGAAGAGCAAAAAAGGGGACACATTTGCTGAGTTTTAACCATGAACCGCTATGTCGACTTTACCCATGAAAAAGAGGACTTGTCCTGGAAAAAGAGGACACATGGCAACCCTAATTAAGCATCTCCCTTTGAATGGCCCTAATTGTTCATCAGATCTGCAATGGTTCCAGATGGCACAAATGCTAAGGGCAAATCTATCCTGTAGGCTGTGTGCAGGGGCAAGATTGACCCTTACACTGGAAGTTCACTATAAGAACCAGAGATTTTTATTGATTATTTTGAAAGAGGCCACTAGCACCGTGTCTCAGAAGTGCTGAGGACAACCATCAACAAGACATTTCGAAAGGATGTTTCCATGAACAGGCAAAGATGCTCATCTAAAGTTCCTTGATTGAGAGTTCCCATTAGGTCTGGTCACCTGATAAAATAAGGGTGAAGGTTAGTTGCAAGCATTTGCACATGCAGTTGGCATCCCAGTGACCCCAAAAAACAGGTTTGAAAGTTTTGCACAAAGTGATAGCTGTAATGAAAGAAAACAGGTTTTTTGGGTGGGGGAGGGATTACAAGGAAAGTTCCAATTGAGGGAAAGTGTTTTTAAACTTCAGGTTTGTAAAAGTGGGTTGTAAACCTGTTGATCCTTGATACTGTTTGCGATGTTGTTAAGAGTGTCTATTATGAAAACAGATTTTTTTTTTAAAAAAAAAAACTCTCTACACTCTTTTCTCACATGAAATGGAGAGAAAGGGTTTTGGGCTAAGCGTCTGTTGACATGATGAGTAGCTACAAACTTCAAATAGCATTTTGTGGGGTCACTTTGAACCTAACAACAGCTACTCCTCCTCTTTCACTTTTACTTAGCGTCAGATCACCAACATCCATAGAGGTAAACACCAGGTCCAAGGCATGTCCGCCGCTATGGGTTGGGCCAGACATATTCAGGGACAGCCCCATGGAGGCCATGCTTTCCATGAAGTCCCGAGCGGCCCCTTGTAAGGTCGTGTCGGCATGGGTGTTAAAATCCCCCAGGACGACCAAACTAGGTGTTTCCAGGAGAACATCCACCACAACCTGAAGCAGCTTGGGCAGGGAATCTTTGGTGCAGCGGGGAGGTCGGTACACCAAAAGGAGTCCTGTACTGCCCCTATTGCCAACTTCCAGAACATGCACTCATAGAACTGGGTTTTCCCAATTGGACTTCTGGTGTAAGCTAATGGCTTCCTAAAAACCACTGCAACCCCCCTCCCCACCATATGACCTGGGTTTCTGTGCGTAAGAGAAACCTGGTGGACAAGCAACAGCAAGAACAGGCCCATCTGCTTCATCCAACTAAGTCTCTGTTACACTTCCCTAGTCAAGTCCTCCATCCACGATCAAGTCGTGGATCACCTTATGTACATGGTTTTCCAGTTTTCTCAGTCGTTGCAATAGGGCAGAGGTGGGGAGCTGGATGTCCTCCACAGGGCCCATTAGATGAGTAGTGTCACTCACCTGCCAATCACCTGACACGAACAGGATGTCAGGTGAAGCATTTTCCTTTATTGGGCACCTGCAAGTCAAGCCAGTCCCTAAAGGAAAAATGCTCCTTTGTTCACTCAGTTGAGCTCTATTTTTATTACACCCACAATCCACAAAATTTTGACAGGGACTATTTATAGCTCCGAAAGTTGTCAGGCACACTCAGTTTTCATGCAAGTTGTGTATGGGCGCTTTGTTGGAAAGCTTCAGGTTTCATTAGATAGATAGGCTTGCCATATTTCAGAAAGGAAAAACCAGGACACTCTGAAAGTTGTTGAGTTTCTTTTAGGAAACCCCCCAAAATGTTGAGCTTGACTCACCTAAGATCCAGGACAAAGCGCCACCTTTCGGAAATTCCCCCCAGCTGTCAATTCCACCTTTGAAATCCTGGTAATGTCCAGGAAAATCCAGATGTTTGGCAGCCCTAAGATAGATGTACATCGGATTGTTAGAACCCAATACTAAGACTTTATCAAGAATGTACAACTTGTTGCTGAAGTGGAACACACAAGATGAAACGGTAAAATCAGCTATGATTAAGTGGGCACAGGACATTGGTCATAACATTATGTTTGCTGACTGGGAATGGTTGTGGAACACCGGGATAAAATTCACGGCATCCAATGCCTTAAAGGAAAATATCATGAAAATGATCTATAGGTGGTACATGACCCCAGTCAAGCTAGCAAAAATTTACCATTTGCCTGATAATAAGTGTTGGAAATGTAAAGAAACTGAAGGTACTTTCTATCACCTTTGGTGGATGTGCCCGAAGATTAAGGCTTTCTGGGAAATGATATATAATGAAATGAAAAAGGTACTCAAATGTACTTTCCCTAAGAAACCAGAGGCCTTTCTCTTGGGCATCGCCGGCCAATTGGTGTCAAAGAAAGATAGAACTTTTTTTATGTATGCTACGACAGCAGCAAGAATACTCATCGCAAAGTATTGGAAGACACAAGACCTACCCACCGTGGAAGAATGGCAGATGAAAGTGATGGACTATATGACACTGGCTGAGATGACTGGCAGAATCCGTGACCAGAAGAAAGAGACGGCGGAAGAGGACTGGAAGAAATTTAAAATTTATCTTAAGAGTTACTGTAAAATTGATGAATGCTAAAATGCCGAGGTGTTGAGAGAAAAAGGGAAACAGTGACATAAGTTTAAGTTAGAGAAAGGACTAAGAGGACATATATTTGATAAAATCGCTCAGAAGCTGCTGAAATAATTTTGTAAACAGGGATGCAGAAAGGGGAGGTATGGGGGAGTCCGAGAAACGAAGGTTATGGAAAAAAGATTATGAAACTATACATGTTTGTTTGTCTTTTTATTTGTTTGTATTGTTTAAAAAATGTTGTAAAACCAATAAAAATCTATATATAAAAAAAAGATAGATGTACATCTTGGAGTGGATTAAGTGACAAAAAAAAGTTGGAGGAATAGTCATATGGTGCCATGCTTACTGTCCTTGTATTCTGTTAACACTTGCCTTCATTCTTTCCCCCCGATGATCTTTATTGAATTTTTAGTTACATACTGTACATATAAATACATTATATTTCACATTTGTTCTTGCTCTCCCGAGCTTACTTCCCTCCTTCCTTCTTCTGGCTTTTTTGTGTCCTCTTTGACTTTTCGCATTGTCTTTGTCCATTTTCCACAAGATTGTTCTTCTTCATTTTTTCCATTAAATGTCCGTAAACAAATAAATTTTTCTATGTATACAAATTCTTGCTGTCTGTCTATATTCATTTACAAATATTGTTCAATAATAATCCTAATATATATTTTTAATTCATTTTGATATTATTATCCAGTAAATTTATTGTATTTTCCCGTTATGAGATATTACTTTAATTCTACTGGTTTCCCTATTTCACACCATCTTCTCTATATATAACAAAAAATTTCCCCATTCTTTTTGATATGTTTCACCCCCCTGATGTCGACTTTTTTGCTGTTAATTTGGCTATTTCTGCGTACTCCATAATCTTGTACTGCCATTCTTCTATTTTAGGCAATTTTTGCTGTTTCCATACCTGAGCCAGTAATAACCTCGTCACCGTTGTTGTGTATAAGAACTTGCCTTCATTCTTATTTACTTATTTACGTTCTTACTTCTTTTGCTGTCATTCTTCATTTAATCCATTTCCAAGTTTACCATTAGTCATTTTCGGACATGGGCTTGGTTAAAAGTGTGGGACTTGGTGTGTGTGCCTACTTCCTTGTTATATTCACCAGATCTGAAATGAAAAGCCCCCCCCCCCCCCCGGTGTGTATTTAATCTGAGTGAACAGCTGCCTGGGTGAATTTCACTCAGCAACATACAATCCATTGTGCGCCCTGTAATAAAATCACGGTGCTGATATTTGGAAAGTTGATACGGCAGAATAGTGAAGCCATTGATTCTCATCCAAGAAGTAAATTAACAGGACAACATTTTCTTCAAAGATTCATGAATTAATTAATGCAACTCAAGAATTTTTTGGCACCGGAGACATCTCTTGTTATTCTCTGAGCTGGACACAAACATCTCTAAACCCAAGGAGATGATTTGCTCTGCTAACTTAGGGCAGGTTAAACTCGTGGAGAAGCACGGAAGCAGCCACATTTATTAATCGGTTGCTTTGCAGGGGGTCAAAAGGAACGAAGCACTTTCTCTTTCAAGTCGAGAACATCTTAATTTCAAAAGAACAATGGCTCCTGTCTGTGCAGATTCTCTGTTCCCAGGATAAGATGACGGGCCAACAAAGCATGAGGCGGGCTGTTGTTTGTAAATCATGGGGGCGACTAATTTATTCCCTTCAACTGTGGGAAATTCATGTTACAGGTTTAGATGGATGTACACCCCCCCTCCCAAAAAGGAACAGCATAGACCAGGGATCGGCAACCTAAGGCCCATGGGCCGGTAGCGGCCCACGAGGCTTGTCTAACCAGTACATGGCAACCCCTGCTGCCCCCCGCTCTTACTGGTGCAGCGTGAGGACCAACTTCCAGGTTGATGGCACCTTTGCGGATGCGCACGGGTGTTCCTCTGACCCGGATGTGCACCGGAAATAGCGTGTGCACACGTGTGCAGGACGGAGAAGTGCGCACGTGCACACACTATTTCCGGCACACTTCTGGGTCGGAGGAGCACCAGAAATAGCATGTGCATTGAGACCCTAAGAGCAGTGGAGCTTTTACAGAATTGGGACTTAAAGTTCATGGCATGTTATAAGTTGAAAGAAAATTATATGAAAATAATGTACCAATGGTATTTAACTCCCAGTAAATTAGCAAAAATCTACAGTGGTGCCCCACAAGATGAATGCCTCATAAGACGGAAAACCCGCTAGACGAAAGGGTTTTCCGTTTTTGAGCTGCTTCGCAAGACGAATTTCCCTATGGGCTTGCTTCGCAAGACGAAAACGTCTTGCGAGTGTTCCGATTTTCCCCCGCTTACCCCCCTTTTTTTAAGCCGCTAAGCCACTAATAGCCTTTTAGCCGCTAAGCCTTTAATAGCCGCTAATCCGCTAAACCGCTAATAGCGCTAATCCGCTAATAGGGTTGCTTCGCAAGACGAAAAAACCGCTAGACGAAGAGACTCGCGGAACGGATTATTTTCGTCTTGCGAGGCACCACTGTATAAAACATGCTCAAATGTATGCTGGAAATGTAAGGAAAAAGAAGGCACCTTTTCTCATATGTGGTGGAATTGTAAGGAAGTAAAAGGTTTTTGGGAAATGATATATAATGAGTTGAAAAAAATGTTTAAAATAACCTTTGTCAAAAAGCCTAAAGCCCTCCTTTTAGGAATTCTAGGTGTTGAAATCCCAAAGGAGCAGAAAAGACTATTTCTGTATGTGACCACAGCTGCATGGATGTTACTGACTCAGAGGTAGAAAGAAGATAAAGTCCCTCCCAGAGAAGAATGGCAGATCAAGCTGATGGACTATGCTGAAATGGCTAAAATGACCGGAAGAGTCAGAAATCAGGAAGACCAACATTTTAATAAGGATTGGGGAAAGTTTATACCTTTTCTTAAAGACCATTGTAAACAGTTAAAATTGTTAGTAGGATTGGAATACCACTTGTAGTTTAATGGTGAATTTTGGACATAATGGAAGAGGTAAAGGGTTTGGATTATCATAAAAGATGCGGGAGGAATTGATTAATAATAGGATCCACAAAGGGAAGGATTCCTTGGAATCTTGTTTTTATGATTTATGTTTGATATATCACTGTAAAGTTTTAAGCTGAAAAACGAGAGAGAGAGAGAGAGAACAAACAGCGGAACTTCTCTTATCAACCCAAATGTTTACATCATGGTATCCATAAATGTGTGAAGGGGAATGTGTGAAAATGGATTTTTTGGGAGGGGGGATCATTTACTTAGAAACATTTAACTCCAAAGCATATTGCAGGCACAATGCTTCCCATCCAAATTGTAAGTGCAACAGGTAGCAAAGGGTTAACATTGTTTCTCAAGCTTTGGTACCCAGCTGTTGTTGGACTACAACTCCCATCCCCCCAACCACTGGCCCTAGCTAGGGATGATGGGAGTTGTAGTCCAAAAACAGCTAGGGACCCAACTTTGAGAAACATTCTCTCCCCACCCCTTCTGCCCAGGTCAGTATTATGATCTGGACTGGGTGCCCTGGGTGGGCAATTTGTGAAAGAAAAAGCTTGCACTCAACTGCCAACATTGTGATAAGTCTCACACGTATTTTAGCCCTTAGAAGCAGCTACTGATCGATTGTATCGAAAGCTGATGACAGATCAAAGAGAGTAAGAATAGAAAGAGCTTTTTCCTCGGGGGAAAAAGCACCTTTCGTTATAATATGTAAATGCAGATGGAATGCTTCATCGGAGGGAAAGACCAGTCTATGACGCACAATGTTGCTCAGTTCTTGGGCAAATCATTCCTGCCGCTTTTAGGAAAGTATAAGCAAATACTCTATCATATCTTGTCATGACAAGACACTGTGGCTTGTTAGAGCTTAATGGATACACGTTTGTTTTGTTTCAGTCTGTCAGATGTCTCTGCAGTGTTATTTTGATTTTTTTTAATGGCTAGTCACCAGTTTAAAAAAACAAAAAAATACCAATGGTGCAGATTTATTCATTAGTTAAAAGACACCTAATCAATTTTTTTGAAAAACCCGCAAAACATTAAGTGCCTTACAGCACAAATGCTCAGGCATGGAAGTGATCTGTTGGAGTGCTGGCATGGACCCCATCCAACATAAAAGATTAATGCGTGCCTAATTCTGGGTTGGATTGTGGCCTGGGCCCATGCTGTAATGTGGAGGGAAGCCTTCAATAGCTCCCTCGGATAAGTTCAAATGATTTCTAGGATAAAAGCATAAAAAGGAAAGGATCAATAGGAACTGCAGGCAAAGCCATTAGTGTCAGAGATAATTTTTGTTTGCCTTTTCCACAAAACCCATGACATCATTCAAAGGGGGGGTGGGAAAATCTGTGCAGGACAATAAAACAACGCTGGAATAATGTAAATCTAAGCAAGGAGCATTTACGTCTGCGTGTGATTGTGCTGCTGCTGGTTTTGTTTCCCAAGCGTGGTATCCAATAAAATCTTAGTACAAAAGGTTAAAGTACAAAGTTGCCTGTGTCACCAAGTGTCTTATTTAGGAGCTCTCATGGCAGTGTTATTTTAGTGCAGAGAAATGCATTGTTCTCTCAACCCAGGAATGCCCTTTGTGCTGAGTGATTCAGCTACTGACATGTATGCACTGCAGAATTTCAATGGACACGAATTATCAGAGCACAGGGGCAGAAAGGGCCCTGCAAATATGAAACCTTTGCAGCAACATCCTCTTTCAGATCATCACCTGCCTCACACCGTAGTCACCCAAGCACCTTTGCCTCCACCTGTCTTGGGTGGTATTGCGTTTCAGAAGAGCAATTAATATTTCAAAGTGCATGCCGTGTCAAGGACAGGGCTTAGGAACCAGTGGGTGGGTGACTATATATATATTTTTTTAAGTGCTTGAAAAAGCAGGGAACACAGAGTTTAGATTGATCTCTCTCCCTCTCTCTAAAACCCCTCATACCCTTTGAAATAATCTTTCATTTTAAACATTCAGCAGCCAGCCATTTCGAAGATGGGAAGATGAACTCTTCATTTCTTTGTGTTTTCTTCGTCTTTTCAAATTAAGGAGTCCTTGAAATACAGAATGCTATTTTGGTGGATGCCATTGGAGAGGCTGTTTCTTGTTCACGTTCCCTCCTTCTTTCTGTGACTACTGCAGCAGTCAGGACTTTTGTATACAAACATAGTTTCATCCATTAATCTATTCTTTCTTTCATCACCAACAACTTTTTAATCCACTAATAGCCCTGTCAGCCATTTCATGTGCCCCAGAAGACAAATGTGAAGGGTGTTATAGGAAAATCCTTGGGCTCGCTTGGTAAAATATACTCAGAGTCGAGTAGTAATTTCATGCTCTTTATTTCAGCTCATAGGAACAGTGATTGAATTCCCCCCCAAACCTCCGGCTTTATATACATTGTTTACACAATGAGTAACGTCTGATTGGTTGATTATGTTTCCCTCCTGGAGCCTGATTGGGTTACTGCTGCAGGCCAATCAGTTGTTGCATACTAGTATCCTACCAGCCTAATAGATTGATTAAATTCCTCCTGGGGTCTGATTGGGCTGCTCCTGTAGGCCAATCAGGTGGTTGCATTCTAGGATCCTACTTGCCTATTGTTCTAGGATCCAAGCTTAGTACATAACACCTGGATTGCCAAAGACACCAGCCAGGAGTATAGGAGCAAAACAGCAGCCTGTAGGCTTGATCTTTATTCAAAGACTGTTGCAACAGGACTTCCACCCACCACATGGAAGAAGCCCAGAACAAGAGGATGTTCTTACTTTTAAAAGTTTCCCCTTTTCCCCACAACACCTTTGGTGAAGCAATATGCATACATCATAGATACATCATACTTATGTCACAAAAAGGGAGGGGTTTTCTGGCAGAAACCTGTTCATCAGGTTTGCCCCCAACCCTCCCTTGCCCTCCACCTTACACCCATCAAGTGATACAATAGAAATATTTACAAGTTCCTGGTTTTCCGGTCAGGTAAACACACTTCTTTGTCCTGACCAGGAGCACAATCCATTCTTGGAGGGTCTGCTGTTGTCTGTGGGATGGCTACCTGTCTGACACCCATCTGCCAGGCTGCCAGTGATTATCACTTGTGCAAGAGTGTACATGATCTCATGTTTCAGGGATTATGGGGATTATGGCTGCCCACATCCCAGACTCCACACCTTGGTAGCCATTCCTTTCCTGAGCAGAACGATGTTGGAATGATGCAAATCCATACTGGAGTGATTTTATATGACTTTCGAAAGATGTGGGGACATTTGCAGGAGTGATTGTGTTGATTTTGGTGGTGGTGGTGGGGTTATGATGTCTGCTGGAGGGGCAACCCCCCCAACCTTTACATAAATTCTGGTAACAAGGGGAAAGTGAGCGGACGCTCCAAGTGTCCTCATTTTCCAGGGACATCCCCAATTTAGAGAAGCCATCCCAGTTTCTGATTTGATCCTGGAATGTCCCACTTTTCCTTAGGTAAAGATAAAGGGACTCCTGACCATTAGTTCCAGTCATGGCTGACTCTGGGGTTGCGGCGCTCATCTCGCTTTATTGGCTGAGGGAGCCGGCGTACAGCTTCTGGGGCATGGGGCCAGCATGACTAAGCCGCTTCTGGCGAACCAGAGCAGCGCACGGAAACACCATTTACCTTCCCACCGGAGCAGTACCTATTTATCTACTTGCACTTTGACGTGCTTTCGAACTGCTAGGTTGGCAGGAGCTGGGACAGAGCAACGGGAGCTCACCCCGTTGCGGGGATTCGAACCACCGACCTTCTAATCAGCAAGTCCTAGGCTCTGTGGTTTAACCCACAGCGCCACCCACGTCCCACTTTTCCTTAGGATGTCTTTATTTTCATTGGAGAAGTGTCGGAGGGTATGGAGTTATCCGACCTCCAAGCCATCTGAAGGCAGTCCTGTATAGGGAAGTTTTTAAAATGCTTAATGCTTTATTATGGTGTTTATATAAGTTGGAAGCTGCCCATAGTGGCTGGGGCAACCCAGTAAGGTGTGTGGGTTTTAATTAGTTCAATTATCATGATGGAATGGGACGTCGGAGAAATGTTGGAGGCTATGAAGAAAGCAGTCCACTGATTTTAAAAACATGTATGGCTGAGATCCCTTTTCTTCCCCCATACCCTCAGATCTTTAAGATAAAACATATGTAGCTAATGAGATTATTTCCCAACCCGTCTCTATGCGATACAAAAATACAGTTGCTCCTTATTTTTTCAAGCCGGTGCTGTTTTTCTTCACAAGCCCTTGCCACATAATCTAGTTCTCATGTTCTTGTCCTAAAGGATTTCTGAAGCACGGCAAAGAGGCCAGTTGAAAATCTGACAGAATATTTACTGCACCAAGAAAAACTTGAGCCGATCAACTCCTCCCTTCGCACTTCCCTCCATTTCAAGGACTTTCCTCATCTTTCCCCCTCAGCAATACCTGACATAGCTTAGAGAGAATGCCAGAAAGAATGACTATATGAAGAAGGAATTCTTGGTGCCTTGCAGCTCCCACCAACATATTTCCTGTTTCTTTGTCTGACTAGAATTTTTTTGAAAAAAAGGGGGGCACAATGCCTTAAATGTCAAGAGGAGGTTTGCCTGTGATTTTCTGACTCATTTCCTAGTTTCCTGTCCTCACATTCTTCCAAAGAATGTGAGTTGTCACCTTAAGCACACAGAACCTTGACATTTAACAGATCGATATTTTTAATGTAAAATAGCAGTGCAGAGAGACTCCAGGCCCTTTCAATGACTGGCTCATGCCCAGACAGTCATTGGATATTCAGCGACTCATTCTTTGCAGAACTCTGAATTCTAAAAATAGTCCCCAAACAAAATGATGCACTCATTTGAGCTTTACATCATGGGAGGAATTTTCTCTTGGCTTGTGTAGTTCCCTACCAACAAAGTGAGGAAAGGAATCGGGGAGGGGAGAGATAGCAGCTAAACTAAAGGTTTGCTTTCAAAGGTTTCAGTAAGGTCAGAGCCTCATTTGAGAACACGTATCAAGTGATTTTCCATGTAGCAAGATGACTACTGACTGACACCTTCCCTTCTATGTGGGTTCATTGCTTGCAAACATTAAAAATACACACATTTGTAGCCAAATATGTTTGTGTTTGATAAAGTGATTTGTACATGTGTGAGAGATGAGCGGTGCAAATTTTCTATGAACCCTTGTTCTCCAGTGAGTTCCCACTGGAGCCCTGGAGATTAGATGTGTATGAATGGTACAAGTGTGTGTAATAATAATAATTTTATTATTATTATTTGTACCCCGCCCATCTGACTGGGTTGCCCCAGTCAATCTAGGTGACTTCCAACAAAGTGTGTTCTCCCTCATGGAGAGCACAGGTTGCGGGCGGGGCTGACAAGACACCTCACTGTTACTAGGCAAATGGTTTGGCCATCCTTTAAGCAAGGGCGGGCTGTTACTGGGGAAATCTAGATGCTGCCATTTGTTGATTGACAGCCCTATTTGTTAAATACAATGCTCGCACCGAGGAACTTCCTCTTTTCGCTGCTTACTTTGGATCACCCGCCCTCCCTTCCCTAATTTTAGGCTGTTTGCTTGACCTTGCTATGCCTGTCATGGGGTCGGCTGCTTTTGGGGCAGGGGCCTGGTAGGAATTTTGTCCATTTGGCTGATTAGTGTGTGCCATTTGGTTTTTGCCTACTGCGTAGCAAATCGTCACAACTTGTAAGGTTGGCGGTTAGGCATTGGTCTGGGAATTGGTTGGTGGGGGGGTATGGATTCGGCTGTGCCTGCCCCTCCAAAATGCTGCTGCTGGTGGAGGGGTATGGATTCGGCTGTGCCTGCCCCTCCAAAATGCTGCTGCTGCTGGTTCAAGGGTTTTCCGTTAAAGGAACCCAGGGGCTCCCCATGCTTTTGTCCGAAACCCCCTGGCAAGGGGCTAGGGCCACGCAAGCCCCTGGGAGCATTCTGGGAGAGGTGAGGCATGGTTCCCAGTCCCGTCTCTCTCCCCAGGTGACTTACCCTTTCTGACTTCACGGGGGGTGCGAATGTCAGAGCTGTCCCCGTGCGGGGTCAAATAGTCGCAACCAATGCCTAAGCAACCACTCACATTGCTGTAATTTGAATAAAGTTGTGGCCAAAATTATGCCAAAAACCTTAAACAAAAATTAAGTGTCAATTGTGTTTTTCTTTGGGGGGAGGGTGTCTTGGGGACCTTGACGCGCAAATATAAAAGCATAATAAAGCATCAAACATTAAAAACTTCCCTATACAGGGCTGCCTTCAGATGTCTTCTGAACGTTGTATAGTCATTTATCTCATTGACATCTGATGAGAGGGCGTTCCACAAGGTGGGTGCCACTACCGAGAAGGCCTTCTGCCTGATGGATGTCCTTTGGCCTCACCTACATGCATCCCCTGACCACTTTCCACCAAGGGAATGCATTCCAGACCTTCCATCTCCCAGAACCCGGCAAGCCTTAAAAGTAGAAGAGCAAAGAGCTCAAAGACAGAGGGCACTTAGTGGCACCTGTAGAAGTGATGAATGAGGAATTGGGAGAGATAGGTGTGTGTGGAGATTCACTTGGAACAATGTCATTATCCATGAAGAAGAAGAGGAGTTTGGATTTGATATCCTGCTTTATCACTACCCTAAGGAGTCTCAAAGCGGCTAACATTCTCCTTTCCCTTCCTCCCCTACAACAAACACTCTGTGAGGTGTGTGAGGCTGAAAGACTTCAGAGCAGTGTGACTAGCCCAAAGTCACCCAGCAGCTGCATGTGGAGGAGCAGAGAAGCGAACCCAGTTCACCAGATTATGAGTCCACCACTCTTAACCACTACACCACACTGGCTCTTTGTCTCAAGAGGACAAAGGACAAAGTACGCATAAGTTACTGCTCTTATAAAATGGACAAATGGTATAAAGAGGTGTGGGATATAGCTATTAATGATGAATTAGCATGTGCTGTTAAGGTAAGATGGGGAATATGCAAGAGAAATGGTTTTGAGGAGATATGGAGGGTGTTTGTAGAATTTATACTGTTGAAATGGAACGGGGCCAAACCATCGCAAGAGCGGTTGAAATTTTTTTTTAACCACTGCACCACACTGACTCTCAGTGTGGCTGGGTTCTATAGCCTCTCTCTATAAATACTGGGATAAAAAGGACCATAAGAAACTTTTCCTTGTCTTTATAATTTCCCGGGCAACCAGCTGGGAGCTGAGGACAGCATCCTGACAAGGTAGACAAGGTGGTAAGGACCCCTTGCACTCAGACACACCTGAACTAATTAGGATTGGCACATGAACCAATTGCTTGGCCCCTGTGTGGACCAGAAAGCTCTTTTGACCTCCCCACGGTAGTCCCTCTGACCATCGGCTCTATTTTGCCTGATAGGCCAGCTCTCCTGGGTAGCATCACAGCATCCTTCGTTACTGCTCTCCCTCCTGCCCCCAGCTGAGTGCCTGGTACCCCTTGGCAACCCTATCCATTCCTTATAGCCCAGAAAAGCAGAGTGAGCAGGGAGAGGAAGGGCCATTGCCCCTAAGCCTGGCAAGCTCTCTGTCCCCTGCCACATCCTGACTCCAGTCAAAGCCACATCATACTAGGATGTGAGAAAGCAGTTCCTACCTGCCACTCCCTAGCAACAAAGAAGCAATGCAAGTGTAAATATCAAAGATTTTGTTGAGCATCGTCCAGGATGAAATAGCTTCCTAAATGGAAAGATATACGTGTGGGGCTGACAGCCAGTCATTCTAGCAGGGCCTTACTTATTACACCTATTCTGTGCTGCGTAGCTATACAGAACTTGCCAGGATTGAACAGCCTGTCTGAAACAAGAGTGTTTTCAATTCCACGAAGGAGCAGCCAGGTCACTGTGGGTGGTTATGGGATGGGCATCCCTCCCGGCTGTCCAGAACAGGGTGTGGAAGGCATCCTATAGCTGCCTGAAAGCAGCCCATTGAGAACAAGGGGAGACGTACAGAAAGAATAATGTTCAATAATCAGCAGCTGGAACACATTGTTTGTGAACCTGTAGGTACAGCAAGTATTTGTGAGGGAGAAGAGGGACTGGTTCCACCTGAATGCTTGACCAGTGATCCCAACATAACTTTACTGGGGGAGGAAGGGAGCACTTGAATTTGTTTTCAAGTGTTTTGATATGTGATGTATGACATTCTGTGCAAGTAGATCAATAGGTACCGCGGTGGCAGGAAGGCAAACAGCATTTCCATGCGCTCTGGTTTCCGTCACAGTGTTCTGTTGCACCAGAAGTCATGCTGACCACACGACCCGGAAAGCTGTCTGTGGACAAATGCCGGCTCCCTTGGCCTGAAAGCGAGGTGAGTGCCACAACCCCATAGTCGCCTTTGACTGGACTTAACTGTCCAGGGGTCCTTTACCTTTTCCCTTTACCTTATCATCTTTCTAACAAAGCTATCCCTAGTTGGCGTATGCTCCTTCATAGAAAACAGGTCTCCATACACCATTTCTACATTCCCTAGCCTCACTTCCATGTTTAGGAGGTGTAAAGTAGGGTTCCACACCAGATCTGGGTTGAAAAACCTTGATGAAACATACGGTTGTGAGCAGTGCGATTTTTCTAGGAAAAGAGGTGCCAGAACTCACCACGAACGTCTCCCTTGTTCTCTTATAATGGCAATGGCGCCCAACTGAGAGGTGCTGGAACTGAGTTCTGATGAGTTCCAGCTAGTAAAAAAGCCCTGGTCATGAGGGGTGGAGAGAATGAGAGGCATGAATCCTTCTGCTCCACCTCCCCCCATTTGTGCAATCTTGAATTGGTTCAGGGACCAATCTGGGTCGAACCTGGATCATCCAGGGGTGCTCCAAAGTGCTCGATTAAGCCTCAAATCAGACTGGGGTGGGCATGCACACCCACAGTATAAAGGTTGAGCGCAAATTCAGATCCCCGCTGAGGTGGGCAGGTTACTTTGTACTTCATTCATAAAGAGAGACTGGCTATGTATCACAAAACCCCCACAAGAAGAAGAAGAAGAAGAGTTTGGATTTGATATCCCGCCTTTCACTCCCTTTAAGGAGTCTCAAAGCGCTAACATTCTCCTTTCCCTTCCTCCCCCAGAACAAACACTCTGTGAGGTGAGTGGGGCTGAGAGACTTCAAAGAAATGTGACTGGCCCAAGGTCACCCAGCAGCTGCATGTGGAGGAGCGGAGATGCGAACCCAGTTCCCCAGATTACGAGACTACCGCTCTTAACCACTACACCACGCTGGCTCACAACTGGCTTTGCACTTGAGCACTTCTTTCCTAGATAGTGGAGGGAGCTCAAGCCATACACAGAATCTTTGAATCCAGACCTTGTTATATCTGCATGGCAAGTGTGACAGTAATCTTATAGAGATGTTCTAGAGCAGGGATAAGGGATGCGGGTGGCACTGTGGTCTAAATCACAGAGCCTAGGACTTGCCGATCGGAAGATCGACAGTTCAAATCCCTGCGACAGGGGTGAGCTCCCGTTGTACGGTCCCAGCTCCTGCCCACCTAGCAGTTCAAAAGCACGGCAAGTGCAAGTAGATAAATAGGTACCACTTTGGCGGGAAGGAAACAGCGTTTCTGTGTGCTGCTCTGGTTCGCCAGAAGCGGCTTAGTCATGCTGGCCACATGACTTGGAAGCTGTCTGTGGACAAACGCCAGCAACCTCGGCCTACAGAGCAAGATGAGCGCACAACCCCAGAGTTCTCTGCGACTGGATCTAATGGTCAGGGGTACCTTTACCTTTACCTTTACCTAGAACAGGGATATGGAATCTGGGGACCTCCAGATGTTGTTTGACACCAACTTCCCTCGGCCCCAGTCAGCATAGCCAATGTTCTGGCATGATGAATGTTGTAATCTTGCCATTTTAGGAAAAAAGAAGGTTCTCAGACAGCTAATGTGGTTTAGAAGAGAAACGGGATCTGCAAGCTACTAGAATAGATACTTGTGTAGCTACTTCAATAAAGTTACATTTCAATTTGAAGAAACTAAAGATGCCCGAATATAGCATAAACAAGAGGTTCAGCTGTTGGTGGATGATCTATGGTGTGATTGTACTGAAATGGTGCTGGTCCTGGTCAACATTTTACTTTCTTTTTGCCCAATTGTTTCTTCCTAATTCTTCCAATTTGCTGGTAACACACCTGTGAAGGTCTCCTGCCCTCACATGCATGTCAAATTAGCCTCAGCACACCCCAAATTCCTTGATCATCAGGCTCCCAAAACGTGTCAGTGACCCTGAGTTGAAACTAAGGAAAAGATCTTTACTCAGGTTAATAGCAGTACAGGCTCAGCATCAAGCACAAAATTCAGAAGTCAAGATTCAAAGGTATCTACAATTCTGCTGCCTGGACACACATGAACACTCCATCTCTGAATCCAACTACGAAGGCAGCAATGGGTTCTAGGTGTCCTGTCCTTTGCCTCCAGCTCCATTGCTACCTCCTCCTGCTAAGTCCATCCCTCTGGCTGGTTGAGGTCCTCTTCCCTCCTTGATGAGCCTCAGTGCTCTGCAGGAGAGGCAGGGGAGAGGACCAACAAATCAGCTTCCTCCTCTGTAACATCTGGAGACAGAAGAAAAGGAACCTCTCCTCTCCATCTCTGGTTGTCTGCCTTCCAGCCTTCCATCTGCTTCTTCTCCTCCTCCTCTTCTTGTATCTGGGGCCACCAAAGAATGCCAGGTTCTGACAGAGTCGAGCAGCCCATGTTTGGGGTGGAAATATTTGGGATGGAAAATAGGTTATTTATTTAAATTGCAAATTCCTTTTATGCTCTCGACCTCGTGGTACCCATGCTGTTGACTCTCCTCGTGACATGTCACTGCTGAATGCGAAGGAAGTTCACATATGAAACCATATCTCTTGACTGAGAAAGCCACACTTTGAAATACATCTCTGTCACACATCCCAGATTATAGCGGCTGCAGAGTTCTCCTTCTGTCTGAGATTTAGGAGGATAAAAATTAGCCAGATTTCTCAAGTAGCTCAGGAAGGGTGCTTATTTATGCCATCGACTTTGGAAAATGACTTCTGATGCCTTACACCAAACCTGCTTAATGCACAAACGAAACCTAATTACATAAATTACAAATCCCCATATCTTGGCAATGGTGCCCCTTAACAAAGAAATATGCAGGGCTCATTTCTCTAATGAATTAGCCGTTGCACAAGCACATTAATCCTGTATATGTCAGCCCGTTCCAAATTAGCCACATTCATCCATAGCCGGCTGTCAGGAATTTTCAAAGACAGGGCAATGGCCTAATCTCCCTCACTCCCTCTCTGTGTAATAATAATGCAAAGGAAGTAAAGCTGGGCCCCTGAATGTGCTCTGACACAGCCCAGGGTGGCTTCTGTCCTGTGGAAGAGGTACAATTTCATCAGGAAGAAAGAGATGCAATCCTCTTTGGGCTTGTTTATTCCTGAATTAGTTTTAAGCCTGCACTTCATTTATGTTCCAAACACGATTTAATTTTACGCATGTGCAACAGCTGCCAGTTTCAAAAGCAGAGGATGGGCTTAGTGCTTCAGCATCATAAGAAATAATGACCTTGGTTTCCATCCAGTAGCTATGGCAGCAACGAAAAGGACATTTCGTGCATCGAGATAGGGGTGGGGCTTAGCCTCGCTCTCCTGTGATTGGGTAATGCAACAATCTTAGGCAGTGAGGGCAGTGAGGAAGGAATATTCCCAGGAGATCGGTTTCTGTTATTGTGATGGGATATCCACAAACTATAGGCTTTCCCAGATGATAACAACACATGCTATCCCCCTTTCCTATATCGCTAGGGCACAACACACAGCGCAATGACAGTTGAGCATTAGTAAGTGTCTGGCAGTGCAAGCTTATGCATGTCTACGCAGAAGTAAAGCCCATTGAGGTCAGTGGGACGAATTCCTAAGTAAGCCTGCAGCACAAACTGCAGCTTGAATTCTGAATAAACAGCCAATTCTCCCTTCATAGCAGTGGGGCTTTATAGAGCAGAGAAGCAACCGCTGCCTCTGCAGCTAGGGGAAATTGCTATGCAAATCTGTGTATATTAGGCAAAGTTGCACAGATGCGTGTAAATGAGGAGAACTTTACAAAAGATGCTGATAATTTTTCATTTTAAAAAAGACGAGGTGGAAATAGTTTCATCGCTATCCATTTCAGAACATTCAAAATATTTTATGAGATGGAACTGCAACTCTACAAGTCTCATATTTTGACATCTTTATGGTTGTTCTGGCATTTATTTTGAAGTACGATTAATTTATTAGGGGTGCCAGTTGTTTGAATGGTATTAATTATTGGCATTGTTTATTTGAATTCCAGCTTTCTGGACTTTTTTGTTTTTTAAAAAAGTTTTTATTTATACTTTTCAAGTTTATACATTTCATTAGTTTTACAATCAATTTAACATTTCAAAATTTGACTTCCTTCCCCCTCTTTCTGCGGTTCCTTAAATTTATTTTTTAAAATATCTTCTGCATATCCAAATTCATTTCATTTGCTCGTTTAATTATCTACTGCAAATATATACTCTTGTGAAAGTGCAGCTTATTATACCTGCTAATGTTTTTTTATCTGTTTACAATTTATCTGTAAACATTCAATAAACCATTTCCATTCTTTTATAAAAGTTGTTAACATGATTTCTTATTCTGTTAAAAAACACACCAAAAAAACGGTAAGATATATCATCTTGTGTCTCAGACAATAAAATGGTGTAGGATTTTAGCCATTGTGCAAAGAAAACATAATTTGAATTTATGGTGTTTCCTGTGAGCATGGCTGTTCCACATATAGAAATCAGGACTTGACATTGCAGTCACTGCAGTCATATAACATATTCTAGCCAAAAGCAAGTACACTGAATTCAATGGCATTTACCGTATTTTTCGCCCTATAGGACGCACCTTTTCCCCTCCAAAAATGAAGGGGAAATGTGTGTGCGTCCTATGGGGTGAATACAGGCTTTCGCTGAACCCTAGAGCTGCCTGCGCTCCCGGGCTCGGCGCAGCTCTGCACAACCCTCCGGAGCCCGGCGCGAAGCCGCGCCAGGCTCCCGAAGGTTGCGCAGAGCTGCCTGCGCTCCCAGGCGCGCAGCCAGAGCGATGCCGATGCTGCCCGCAGCTTCGGCATCGCTCTGGGACCCGTTCTGGGGGCTGGGGTCGGGGGAAGCTCGGGCTTCCCCCGCCCCCAGCCCTGCAAGCTCCCAAAGCGATGCCGAAGCTGCGCGCAGCTTCGGCATCGCTCTGGCACCCACGCCCCACGCCTGGGGTGTGTGTGTAAATTTTTCCCCCTTTATTCCCCCCCCAAAAAACTCTAGGTGCGTCCTATGGGCCGTAGCATCCAATAGGGCGAAAAATACGGTACTCCCAGGTAAGTGCATATAGGATTGCAATGTAAATGATAAATGTCCATGTACGAACTCACTTTCAATTAACCTAATTGGCTGGGATACATTTTTTATGTATGGTGCCTCCTGATCTTCAATTAAAATATAATAATAAATTATATAAATGCCTGTTTGATGCCGTTTGACGGCAGCCGAAGTCTGCTAGGTGAGATTTCCACTTCGGTGTGAAATATAGGAAGCGACATTTAATCAGGTCAGACTGTTTCTCCATTTGATATTGTTACTCTGATTAACAATGACTCTCCAACATTTCAACATATCCTTCAGTCTTTTCCATCATCTGCTATGAGGGATGGAATGATCTGTCAAATTCTGTTCTTCCAGTTTCTCATTTCCCCCATCTTAAATTAAATTTTCCAGCATCCATTCAGTGTGAATTTTCCATATAAACACATTTTTGTATGTACTTTTGATTAATGTATATGTTTTTGCAAGCAACTTATCTTAGCACAATGTGTTTTATGTTGTTTTCATTAGTAACAAATATTTACTATAGCATTACTTAATATAATATATGCTATATTTAATACAGAATAATATAGCATCAATATTTATATATTAATGTACATTTTCCCCTAATATATGGATTTTTGTTAACATTGGTGGGTTTGAGAACAGAATCCTAAAATTCAGATAAGTGTGAATTTTGAAGACTGCCTCTATTTTTCTTCTTTCATTGTTTCAAAAGTGCGAATTTGACAAATCCGGCTTATAATGTGAATTGAACTGAATTCCTCCACTGTCCCTACCTGCTACTAGATTCCTTTAACTGGAAATATTTAGGATTGACGTGGGGCTTTTTGCTCTATAATTAGAATAAGAGTATTCAGATTTCAAAAAAAATTCAAGATCAGTTGGGGCAATTCTTTGTTATTAATGTGGAAACTACCAGGGTATGAAGACGCATGCCTTTTTACTGTCCCTGGTTAAATAAATCTTCAGCAATTTGTTAATTGTGTGAGTTTTAGGTGTTTAATAAATGGATCAAAAGATTTCTGCTGGTAGTCCTTTCCATAACAGCACTGGATGAAAAGAACATGCGGATGTGTAGCGTAACAGTAACATCTTGGTCAGCTCAGCTATGCTGGGATTTATGCCACATGGAGACTGTTTCCTGTGGAAGAGAGTTCCACAGTTTAACTACGGACTGCATGAAGACATTCTTTCTTTTGCTTGTTCTGAAAATAAGGGCATGGGAAGAGCCTAGCTGCTCTTTCTTTCTTTCTTTTTTAAATTTGCAATTAAACAAACAACCCCCCCCCCAAAATACCACGATGTTGATGATGATTTCAATTCTTATATCATTGCTACTCATGCATGTGGATATCATATCAATATTTGAGAGTCAGAATCTCGAACCGAATGGTCAGTGGGCCTCTAAAGGTGACTGGCTAATTTGAGCAAGCTAAATCTTAAAAGATGGGACACGGGTGGCACTGTGGGTTAAACCACAGAGCCTAGGGTTTGCTGATCAGAAGGTCGGTGGTTCGAATCCCCACGACGGGGTGAGCTCCCGTTGCTCGGTCCCTGCTCCTGCCAACCTAGCAGTATGAAAGAACCTCAAAGTGCAAGTAGATA